>NW_027442430.1:5000-727063 GCF_048569485.1 Anomaloglossus baeobatrachus | reverse complement strand
ATTTGGCTACTTTGCACTCTCGAGATAATCGTCACCATGTGCCAAATGCAATATAAAAGCAATCTGAGCACATTTCGCGCATAAATGAAATGATCACAAGTTTCTCCAAAACTATAACAGATGCAAACTTGTCCTGTGTGGTGGAGATGAGATTTCATAAAATAAATGGAAACCCAGTAAAAGTTTCATTTGACAACCTTGCACTCTCGAGATAATCGTCACCATGTGCCAAATGCAATATAAAAGCAATCTGAGCACATTTCGCGCATAAATGAAATGACCACAATTTTCACCAAAACTATAACAGATGCAAACTTGTCCTGTGTGGTGGAGATGAGATTTGATAAAATAAGTGGAAATCCAGTAAAAGTTTCATTTGGCTACCTTGCACTCTCGAGATAATCGTCACCATGTGCCAAATGCAATATAAAAGCAATCTGAGCACATTTCGCGCATAAATGAAATGACCACAATTTTCTCCAAAACTCTAACAGATGCAAACTTGTCCTCTGTGGTGGAGATGAGATTTGATAAAATAAGTGGAAATCCAGTAAAAGTTTCATTTGGCTACTTTGCACTCTCGATATAATCGTCACCATGTGCAAAATGCAATATAAAAGCAATCTGAGCACATTTCGCGCATAAATGATATGACCACAATTTTCTCCAAAACTATAACAGATGCAAACTTGTCCTGTGTGGTGGAGATGAGATTTGATAAAATAAGTGGAAACCCAGTAAAAGTTTCATTTGACTACCTTGCACTCTCGAGATAATCGTCACCATGTGCCAAATGCAATATAAAAGCAATCTGAGCACATTTCGCGCATAAATGAAATGACCACAATTTTCTCCAAAACTATAACAGATGCAAACTTGTCCTGTGTGGTGGAGATGAGATTTGATAAAATAAGTGGAAACCCAGTAAAAGTTTCATTTGGCTACTTTGCACTCTTGAGATAATCGTCACCATGTGCCAAATGCAATATAAAAGCAATCTGAGCACATTTCGCGCATAAATGAAATGACCACAATTTTCTCAAAAACTATAACAGATGCAAACTTGTCCTGTGTGGTGGAGATGAGATTTGATAAAATAAGTGGAAATCCAGTAAAAGTTTCATTTGGCTACCTTGCACTCTCGAGATAATCGTCACCATGTGCCAAATGCAATATAAAAGCAATCTGAGCACATTTCGCGCATAAATGAAATGACCACAATTTTCTCCAAAACTCTAACAGATGCAAACTTGTCCTTTGTGGTGGAGATGAGATTTGATAAAATAAGTGGAAATCCAGTAAAAGTTTCATTTGGCTACTTTGCACTCTCGATATAATCGTCACCATGTGCCAAATGCAATATAAAAGCAATCTGAGCACATTTCGCGCATAAATGAAATGACCACAATTTTCTCCAAAACTATAACAGATGCAAACTTGTCCTGTGTGGTGGAGATGAGATTTGATAAAATAAGTGGAAACCCAGTAAAAGTTTCATTTGGCTACTTTGCACTCTCGACATAATCATCACCATGTGCCAAATGCAATATAAAAGCAATCTGAGCACATTTCGCGCATAAATGAAATGACCACAATTTTCTCCAAAACTATAACAGATGCAAACTTGTCCTGTGTGGTGGAGATGAGATTTGATAAAATAAGTGGAAACCCAGTAAAAGTTTCATTTGGCTACTTTGCACTCTCGACATAATCATCACCATGTGCCAAATGCAATATAAAAGCAATCTGAGCACATTTCGCGCATAAATGAAATGACCACAATTTTCTCCAAAACTATAACAGATGCAAACTTGTCCTGTGTGGTGGAGATGAGATTTGATAAAATAAGTGGAAACCCAGTAAAAGTTTCATATGGCTACCTTGCACTCTCGAGATAATCGTCACCATATGCCAAATGCAATATAAAAGCAATCTGAGCACATTTCGCGCATAAATGAAATGACCACATTTTTCTCCAAAACTATAACAGATGCAAACTTGTCCTGTGTGGTGGAGATGAGATTTGATAAAATAAGTGGAAACCCAGTAAAAGTTTCATTTGACTACCTTGCACTCTCGAGATAATCGTCACCATGTGCCAAATGCAATATAAAAGCAATCTGAGCACATTTCGCGCATAAATGAAATGACCACAATTTTCTCCAAAACTATAACAGATGCAAACTTGTCCTGTGTGGTGGAGATGAGATTTGATAAAATAAGTGGAAACCCAGTAAAAGTTTCATTTGGCTACTTTGCACTCTCGACATAATCATCACCATGTGCCAAATGCAATATAAAAGCAATCTGAGCACATTTCGCGCATAAATGAAATGACCACAATTTTCTCCAAAACTATAACAGATGCAAACTTGTCCTGTGTGGTGGAGATGAGATTTGATAAAATAAGTGGAAACCCAGTAAAAGTTTCATATGGCTACCTTGCACTCTCGAGATAATCGTCACCATATGCCAAATGCAATATAAAAGCAATCTGAGCACATTTCGCGCATAAATGAAATGACCACATTTTTCTCCAAAACTATAACAGATGCAAACTTGTCCTGTGTGGTGGAGATGAGATTTGATAAAATAAGTGGAAACCCAGTAAAAGTTTCATTTGACTACCTTGCACTCTCGAGATAATCGTCACCATGTGCCAAATGCAATATAAAAGCAATCTGAGCACATTTCGCGCATAAATGAAATGACCACAATTTTCTCCAAAACTATAACAGATGCAAACTTGTCCTGTGTGGTGGAGATGAGATTTGATAAAATAAGTGGAAATCCAGTAAAAGTTTCATTTGGCTACCTTGCACTCTCGAGATAATCGTCACCATGTGCCAAATGCAATATAAAAGCAATCTGAGCACATTTCACGCATAAATGAAATGACCACAATTTTCTCCAAAACTCTAACAGATGCAAACTTGTCCTGTGTGGTGGAGATGAGATTTGATAAAATAAGTGGAAATCCAGTAAAAGTTTCATTTGGCTACTTTGCACTCTCGATATAATCGTCACCATGTGCCAAATGCAATATAAAAGCAATCTGAATACATTTCGCGCATAAATGAAATGACCACAATTTTCTCCAAAACTATAACAGATGCAAACTTGTCCTGTGTGGTGGAGATGAGATTTGATAAAATAAGTGGAAACCCAGTAAAAGTTTCATTTGACTACCTTGCACTCTCGAGATAATCGTCACCATGTGCCAAATGCAATATAAAAGCAATCTGAGCACATTTCGCGCATAAATGAAATTACCACAATTTTCTCCAAAACTATAACAGATGCAAACTTGTCCTGTGTGGTGGAGATGAGATTTGATAAAATAAGTGGAAATCCAGTAAAAGTTTCATTTGGCTACTTTGCACTCTCGACATAATCATCACCATGTGCCAAATGCAATATAAAAGCAATCTGAGCACATTTCGCGCATAAATGAAATGACCACAATTTTCTCCAAAACTATAACAGATGCAAACTTGTCCTGTGTGGTGGAGATGAGATTTGATAAAATAAGTGGAAACCCAGTAAAAGTTTCATATGGCTACCTTGCACTCTCGAGATAATCGTCACCATATGCCAAATGCAATATAAAAGCAAGCTGAGCACATTTCGCGCATAAATGAAATGACCACATTTTTCTCCAAAACTATAACAGATGCAAACTTGTCCTGTGTGGTGGAGATGAGATTTGATAAAATAAGTGTAAACCCAGTAAAAGTTTCATTTGACTACCTTGCACTCTCGAGATAATCGTCACCATGTGCCAAATGCAATATAAAAGCAATCTGAGCACATTTCGCGCATAAATGAAATGACCACAATTTTCTCCAAAACTATAACTGATGCAAACTTGTCCTGTGTGGTGGAGATGAGATTTGATAAAATAAGTGGAAATCCAGTAAAAGTTTCATTTGGCTACCTTGCACTCTCGAGATAATCGTCACCATGTGCCAAATGCAATATAAAAGCAATCTGAGCACATTTCGCGCATAAATGAAATGACCACAATTTTCTCCAAAACTCTAACAGATGCAAACTTGTCCTGTGTGGTGGAGATGAGATTTGATAAAATAAGTGGAAATCCAGTAAAAGTTTCATTTGGCTACTTTGCACTCTCGATATAATCGTCACCATGTGCCAAATGCAATATAAAAGCAATCTGAGCACATTTCGCGCATAAATGAAATGACCACAATTTTCTCCAAAACTATAACAGATGCAAACTTGTCCTGTGTGGTGGAGATGAGATTTGATAAAATAAGTGGAAACCCAGTAAAAGTTTCATTTGGCTACTTTGCACTCTCGACATAATCATCACCATGTGCCAAATGCAATATAAAAGCAATCTGAGCACATTTCGCGCATAAATGAAATGACCACAATTTTCTCCAAAACTATAACAGATGCAAACTTGTCCTGTGTGGTGGAGATGAGATTTGATAAAATAAGTGTAAACCCAGTAAAAGTTTCATTTGACTACCTTGCACTCTCGAGATAATCGTCACCATGTGCCAAATGCAATATAAAAGCAATCTGAGCACATTTCGCGCATAAATGAAATGACCACAATTTTCTCCAAAACTATAACTCATGCAAACTTGTCCTGTGTGGTGGAGATGAGATTTGATAAAATAAGTGGAAATCCAGTAAAAGTTTCATTTGGCTACCTTGCACTCTCGAGATAATCGTCACCATGTGCCAAATGCAATATAAAAGCAATCTGAGCACATTTCGCGCATAAATGAAATGACCACAATTTTCTCCAAAACTCTAACAGATGCAAACTTGTCCTGTGTGGTGGAGATGAGATTTGATAAAATAAGTGGAAACCCAGTAAAAGTTTCATTTGGCTACTTTGCACTCTCGATATAATCGTCACCATGTGCCAAATGCAATATAAAAGCAATCTGAGCACATTTCGCGCATAAATGAAATGACCACAATTTTCTCCAAAACTATAACAGATGCAAACTTGTCCTGTGTGGTGGAGATGAGATTTGATAAAATAAGTGGAAACCCAGTAAAAGTTTCATTTGGCTACTTTGCACTCTCGACATAATCATCACCATGTGCCAAATGCAATATAAAAGCAATCTGAGCACATTTCGCGCATAAATGAAATGACCACAATTTTCTCCAAAACTATAACAGATGCAAACTTGTCCTGTGTGGTGGAGATGAGATTTGATAAAATAAGTGGAAACCCAGTAAAAGTTTCATATGGCTACCTTGCACTCTCGAGATAATCGTCACCATATGCCAAATGCAATATAAAAGCAATCTGAGCACATTTCGCGCATAAATGAAATGACCACATTTTTCTCCAAAACTATAACAGATGCAAACTTGTCCTGTGTGGTGGAGATGAGATTTGATAAAATAAGTGGAAACCCAGTAAAAGTTTCATTTGACTACCTTGCACTCTCGAGATAATCGTCACCATGTGCCAAATGCAATATAAAAGCAATCTGAGCACATTTCGCGAATAAATGAAATGACCACAATTTTCTCCAAAACTATAACAGATGCAAACTTGTCCTGTGTGGTGGAGATGAGATTTGATAAAATAAGTGGAAACCCAGTAAAAGTTTCATTTGGCTACTTTGCACTCTCGAGATAATCGTCACCATGTGCCAAATGCAATATAAAAGCAATCTGAGCACATTTCGCGCATAAATGAAATGACCACAATTTTCTCCAAAACTATAACAGATGCAAACTTGTCCTGTGTGGTGGAGATGAGATTTGATAAAATAAGTGGAAATCCAGTAAAAGTTTCATTTGGCTACCTTGCACTCTCGAGATAATCGTCACCATGTGCCAAATGCAATATAAAAGCAATCTGAGCACATTTCGCGCATAAATGAAATGACCACAATTTTCTCCAAAACTCTAACAGATGCAAACTTGTCCTCTGTGGTGGAGATGAGATTTGATAAAATAAGTGGAAATCCAGTAAAAGTTTCATTTGGCTACTTTGCACTCTCGATATAATCGTCACCATGTGCAAAATGCAATATAAAAGCAATCTGAGCACATTTCGCGCATAAATGATATGACCACAATTTTCTCCAAAACTATAACAGATGCAAACTTGTCCTGTGTGGTGGAGATGAGATTTGATAAAATAAGTGGAAACGCAGTAAAAGTTTCATTTGACTACCTTGCACTCTCGAGATAATCGTCACCATGTGCCAAATGCAATATAAAAGCAATCTGAGCACATTTCGCGCATAAATGAAATGACCACAATTTTCTCCAAAACTATAACAGATGCAAACTTGTCCTGTGTGGTGGAGATGAGATTTGATAAAATAAGTGGAAACCCAGTAAAAGTTTCATTTGGCTACTTTGCACTCTTGAGATAATCGTCACCATGTGCCAAATGCAATATAAAAGCAATCTGAGCACATTTCGCGCATAAATGAAATGACCACAATTTTCTCAAAAACTATAACAGATGCAAACTTGTCCTGTGTGGTGGAGATGAGATTTGATAAAATAAGTGGAAATCCAGTAAAAGTTTCATTTGGCTACCTTGCACTCTCGAGATAATCGTCACCATGTGCCAAATGCAATATAAAAGCAATCTGAGCACATTTCGCGCATAAATGAAATGACCACAATTTTCTCCAAAACTCTAACAGATGCAAACTTGTCCTTTGTGGTGGAGATGAGATTTGATAAAATAAGTGGAAATCCAGTAAAAGTTTCATTTGGCTACTTTGCACTCTCGATATAATCGTCACCATGTGCCAAATGCAATATAAAAGCAATCTGAGCACATTTCGCGCATAAATGAAATGACCACAATTTTCTCCAAAACTATAACAGATGCAAACTTGTCCTGTGTGGTGGAGATGAGATTTGATAAAATAAGTGGAAACCCAGTAAAAGTTTCATATGGCTACCTTGCACTCTCGAGATAATCGTCACCATATGCCAAATGCAATATAAAAGCAATCTGAGCACATTTCGCGCATAAATGAAATGACCACATTTTTCTCCAAAACTATAACAGATGCAAACTTGTCCTGTGTGGTGGAGATGAGATTTGATAAAATAAGTGGAAACCCAGTAAAAGTTTCATTTGACTACCTTGCACTCTCGAGATAATCGTCACCATGTGCCAAATGCAATATAAAAGCAATCTGAGCACATTTCGCGCATAAATGAAATGACCACAATTTTCTCCAAAACTATAACAGATGCAAACTTGTCCTGTGTGGTGGAGATGAGATTTGATAAAATAAGTGGAAACCCAGTAAAAGTTTCATTTGGCTACTTTGCACTCTCGAGATAATCGTCACCATGTGCCAAATGCAATATAAAAGCAATCTGAGCACATTTCGCGCATAAATGAAATGACCACAATTTTCTCCAAAACTATAACAGATCATAACTTGTCCTGTGTGGTGGAGATGAGATTTGATAAAATAAGTGGAAATCCAGTAAAAGTTTCATTTGGCTACCTTGCACTCTCGAGATAATCGTCACCATGTGCCAAATGCAATATAAAAGCAATCTGAGCACATTTCACGCATAAATGAAATGACCACAATTTTCTCCAAAACTCTAACAGATGCAAACTTGTCCTGTGTGGTGGAGATGAGATTTGATAAAATAAGTGGAAATCCAGTAAAAGTTTCATTTGGCTACTTTGCACTCTCGATATAATCGTCACCATGTGCCAAATGCAATATAAAAGCAATCTGAATACATTTCGCGCATAAATGAAATGACCACAATTTTCTCCAAAACTATAACAGATGCAAACTTGTCCTGTGTGGTGGAGATGAGATTTGATAAAATAAGTGGAAACTCAGTAAAAGTTTCATTTGACTACCTTGCACTCTCGAGATAATCGTTACCATGTGCCAAATGCAATATAAAAGCAATCTGAGCACATTTCGCGCATAAATGAAATGACCACAATTTTCTCCAAAACTATAACAGATGCAAACTTGTCCTGTGTGGTGGAGATGAGATTTGATAAAATAAGTGGAAATCCAGTAAAAGTTTCATTTGGCTACTTTGCACTCTCGACATAATCGTCACCATGTGCCAAATGCAATATAAAAGCAATCTGAGCACATTTCGCGCATAAATGAAATGACCACAATTTTCTCCAAAACTCTAACAGATGCAAACTTGTCCTGTGTGGTGGAGATGAGATTTGATAAAATAAGTGGAAATCCAGTAAAAGTTTCATTTGGCTACTTTGCACTCTCGATATAATCGTCACCATGTGCCAAATGCAATATAAAAGCAATCTGAGCACATTTCGCGCATAAATGAAATGACCACAATTTTCTCCAAAACTATAACAGATGCAAACTTGTCCTGTGTGGTGGAGATGAGATTTGATAAAATAAGTGGAAACCCAGTAAAAGTTTCATTTGGCTACTTTGCACTCTCGACATAATCATCACCATGTGCCAAATGCAATATAAAAGCAATCTGAGCACATTTCGCGCATAAATGAAATGACCACAATTTTCTCCAAAACTATAACAGATGCAAACTTGTCCTGTGTGGTGGAGATGAGATTTGATAAAATAAGTGGAAACCCAGTAAAAGTTTCATATGGCTACCTTGCACTCTCGAGATAATCGTCACCATATGCCAAATGCAATATAAAAGCAAGCTGAGCACATTTCGCGCATAAATGAAATGACCACATTTTTCTCCAAAACTATAACAGATGCAAACTTGTCCTGTGTGGTGGAGATGAGATTTGATAAAATAAGTGGAAACCCAGTAAAAGTTTCATTTGACTACCTTGCACTCTCGAGATAATCGTCACCATGTGCCAAATGCAATATAAAAGCAATCTGAGCACATTTCGCGCATAAATGAAATGACCACAATTTTCTCCAAAACTATAACTGATGCAAACTTGTCCTGTGTGGTGGAGATGAGATTTGATAAAATAAGTGGAAATCCAGTAAAAGTTTCATTTGGCTACCTTGCACTCTCGAGATAATCGTCACCATGTGCCAAATGCAATATAAAAGCAATCTGAGCACATTTCGCGCATAAATGAAATGACCACAATTTTCTCCAAAACTCTAACAGATGCAAACTTGTCCTGTGTGGTGGAGATGAGATTTGATAAAATAAGTGGAAATCCAGTAAAAGTTTCATTTGGCTACTTTGCACTCTCGATATAATCGTCACCATGTGCCAAATGCAATATAAAAGCAATCTGAGCACATTTCGCGCATAAATGAAATGACCACAATTTTCTCCAAAACTATAACAGATGCAAACTTGTCCTGTGTGGTGGAGATGAGATTTGATAAAATAAGTGGAAACCCAGTAAAAGTTTCATTTGGCTACTTTGCACTCTCGACATAATCATCACCATGTGCCAAATGCAATATAAAAGCAATCTGAGCACATTTCGCGCATAAATGAAATGACCACAATTTTCTCCAAAACTATAACAGATGCAAACTTGTCCTGTGTGGTGGAGATGAGATTTGATAAAATAAGTGGAAACCCAGTAAAAGTTTCATATGGCTACCTTGCACTCTCGAGATAATCGTCACCATATGCCAAATGCAATATAAAAGCAATCTGAGCACATTTCGCGCATACATGAAATGACCACATTTTTCTCCAAAACTATAACAGATGCAAACTTGTCCTGTGTGGTGGAGATGAGATTTGATAAAATAAGTGGAAACCCAGTAAAAGTTTCATTTGACTACCTTGCACTCTCGAGATAATCGTCACCATGTGCCAAATGCAATATAAAAGCAATCTGAGCACATTTCGCGAATAAATGAAATGACCACAATTTTCTCCAAAACTATAACAGATGCAAACTTGTCCTGTGTGGTGGAGATGAGATTTGATAAAATAAGTGGAAACCCAGTAAAAGTTTCATTTGGCTACTTTGCACTCTCGAGATAATCGTCACCATGTGCCAAATGCAATATAAAAGCAATCTGAGCACATTTCGCGCATAAATGAAATGACCACAATTTTCTCCAAAACTATAACAGATGCAAACTTGTCCTGTGTGGTGGAGATGAGATTTGATAAAATAAGTGGAAATCCAGTAAAAGTTTCATTTGGCTACCTTGCACTCTCGAGATAATCGTCACCATGTGCCAAATGCAATATAAAAGCAATCTGAGCACATTTCGCGCATAAATGAAATGACCACAATTTTCTCCAAAACTCTAACAGATGCAAACTTGTCCTCTGTGGTGGAGATGAGATTTGATAAAATAAGTGGAAATCCAGTAAAAGTTTCATTTGGCTACTTTGCACTCTCGATATAATCGTCACCATGTGCAAAATGCAATATAAAAGCAATCTGAGCACATTTCGCGCATAAATGATATGACCACAATTTTCTCCAAAACTATAACAGATGCAAACTTGTCCTGTGTGGTGGAGATGAGATTTGATAAAATAAGTGGAAACCCAGTAAAAGTTTCATTTGACTACCTTGCACTCTCGAGATAATCGTCACCATGTGCCAAATGCAATATAAAAGCAATCTGAGCACATTTCGCGCATAAATGAAATGACCACAATTTTCTCCAAAACTATAACAGATGCAAACTTGTCCTGTGTGGTGGAGATGAGATTTGATAAAATAAGTGGAAACCCAGTAAAAGTTTCATTTGGCTACTTTGCACTCTTGAGATAATCGTCACCATGTGCCAAATGCAATATAAAAGCAATCTGAGCACATTTCGCGCATAAATGAAATGACCACAATTTTCTCAAAAACTATAACAGATGCAAACTTGTCCTGTGTGGTGGAGATGAGATTTGATAAAATAAGTGGAAATCCAGTAAAAGTTTCATTTGGCTACCTTGCACTCTCGAGATAATCGTCACCATGTGCCAAATGCAATATAAAAGCAATCTGAGCACATTTCGCGCATAAATGAAATGACCACAATTTTCTCCAAAACTCTAACAGATGCAAACTTGTCCTTTGTGGTGGAGATGAGATTTGATAAAATAAGTGGAAATCCAGTAAAAGTTTCATTTGGCTACTTTGCACTCTCGATATAATCGTCACCATGTGCCAAATGCAATATAAAAGCAATCTGAGCACATTTCGCGCATAAATGAAATGACCACAATTTTCTCCAAAACTATAACAGATGCAAACTTGTCCTGTGTGGTGGAGATGAGATTTGATAAAATAAGTGGAAACCCAGTAAAAGTTTCATTTGGCTACTTTGCACTCTCGACATAATCATCACCATGTGCCAAATGCAATATAAAAGCAATCTGAGCACATTTCGCGCATAAATGAAATGACCACAATTTTCTCCAAAACTATAACAGATGCAAACTTGTCCTGTGTGGTGGAGATGAGATTTGATAAAATAAGTGGAAACCCAGTAAAAGTTTCATATGGCTACCTTGCACTCTCGAGATAATCGTCACCATATGCCAAATGCAATATAAAAGCAATCTGAGCACATTTCGCGCATAAATGAAATGACCACATTTTTCTCCAAAACTATAACAGATGCAAACTTGTCCTGTGTGGTGGAGATGAGATTTGATAAAATAAGTGGAAACCCAGTAAAAGTTTCATTTGACTACCTTGCACTCTCGAGATAATCGTCACCATGTGCCAAATGCAATATAAAAGCAATCTGAGCACATTTCGCGCATAAATGAAATGACCACAATTTTCTCCAAAACTATAACAGATGCAAACTTGTCCTGTGTGGTGGAGATGAGATTTGATAAAATAAGTGGAAACCCAGTAAAAGTTTCATTTGGCTACTTTGCACTCTCGAGATAATCGTCACCATGTGCCAAATGCAATATAAAAGCAATCTGAGCACATTTCGCGCATAAATGAAATGACCACAATTTTCTCCAAAACTATAACAGATGCAAACTTGTCCTGTGTGGTGGAGATGAGATTTGATAAAATAAGTGGAAATCCAGTAAAAGTTTCATTTGGCTACCTTGCACTCTCGAGATAATCGTCACCATGTGCCAAATGCAATATAAAAGCAATCTGAGCACATTTCGCGCATAAATGAAATGACCACAATTTTCTCCAAAACTCTAACAGATGCAAACTTGTCCTTTGTGGTGGAGATGAGATTTGATAAAATAAGTGGAAATCCAGTAAAAGTTTCATTTGGCTACTTTGCACTCTCGATATAATCGTCACCATGTGCCAAATGCAATATAAAAGCAATCTGAGCACATTTCGCGCATAAATGAAATGACCACAATTTTCTCCAAAACTATAACAGATGCAAACTTGTCCTGTGTGGTGGAGATGAGATTTGATAAAATAAGTGGAAACCCAGTAAAAGTTTCATATGGCTACCTTGCACTCTCGAGATAATCGTCACCATATGCCAAATGCAATATAAAAGCAATCTGAGCACATTTCGCGCATAAATGAAATGACCACATTTTTCTCCAAAACTATAACAGATGCAAACTTGTCCTGTGTGGTGGAGATGAGATTTGATAAAATAAGTGGAAACCCAGTAAAAGTTTCATTTGACTACCTTGCACTCTCGAGATAATCGTCACCATGTGCCAAATGCAATATAAAAGCAATCTGAGCACATTTCGCGCATAAATGAAATGACCACAATTTTCTCCAAAACTATAACAGATGCAAACTTGTCCTGTGTGGTGGAGATGAGATTTGATAAAATAAGTGGAAACCCAGTAAAAGTTTCATTTGGCTACTTTGCACTCTCGAGATAATCGTCACCATGTGCCAAATGCAATATAAAAGCAATCTGAGCACATTTCGCGCATAAATGAAATGACCACAATTTTCTCCAAAACTATAACAGATGCAAACTTGTCCTGTGTGGTGGAGATGAGATTTGATAAAATAAGTGGAAATCCAGTAAAAGTTTCATTTGGCTACCTTGCACTCTCGAGATAATCGTCACCATGTGCCAAATGCAATATAAAAGCAATCTGAGCACATTTCACGCATAAATGAAATGACCACAATTTTCTCCAAAACTCTAACAGATGCAAACTTGTCCTGTGTGGTGGAGATGAGATTTGATAAAATAAGTGGAAATCCAGTAAAAGTTTCATTTGGCTACTTTGCACTCTCGATATAATCGTCACCATGTGCCAAATGCAATATAAAAGCAATCTGAATACATTTCGCGCATAAATGAAATGACCACAATTTTCTCCAAAACTATAACAGATGCAAACTTGTCCTGTGTGGTGGAGATGAGATTTGATAAAATAAGTGGAAACCCAGTAAAAGTTTCATTTGACTACCTTGCACTCTCGAGATAATCGTTACCATGTGCCAAATGCAATATAAAAGCAATCTGAGCACATTTCGCGCATAAATGAAATGACCACAATTTTCTCCAAAACTATAACAGATGCAAACTTGTCCTGTGTGGTGGAGATGAGATTTGATAAAATAAGTGGAAATCCAGTAAAAGTTTCATTTGGCTACTTTGCACTCTCGACATAATCGTCACCATGTGCCAAATGCAATATAAAAGCAATCTGAGCACATTTCGCGCATAAATGAAATGACCACAATTTTCTCCAAAACTCTAACAGATGCAAACTTGTCCTGTGTGGTGGAGATGAGATTTGATAAAATAAGTGGAAATCCAGTAAAAGTTTCATTTGGCTACTTTGCACTCTCGATATAATCGTCACCATGTGCCAAATGCAATATAAAAGCAATCTGAGCACATTTCGCGCATAAATGAAATGACCACAATTTTCTCCAAAACTATAACAGATGCAAACTTGTCCTGTGTGGTGGAGATGAGATTTGATAAAATAAGTGGAAACCCAGTAAAAGTTTCATTTGGCTACTTTGCACTCTCGACATAATCATCACCATGTGCCAAATGCAATATAAAAGCAATCTGAGCACATTTCGCGCATAAATGAAATGACCACAATTTTCTCCAAAACTATAACAGATGCAAACTTGTCCTGTGTGGTGGAGATGAGATTTGATAAAATAAGTGGAAACCCAGTAAAAGTTTCATATGGCTACCTTGCACTCTCGAGATAATCGTCACCATATGCCAAATGCAATATAAAAGCAAGCTGAGCACATTTCGCGCATAAATGAAATGACCACATTTTTCTCCAAAACTATAACAGATGCAAACTTGTCCTGTGTGGTGGAGATGAGATTTGATAAAATAAGTGGAAACCCAGTAAAAGTTTCATTTGACTACCTTGCACTCTCGAGATAATCGTCACCATGTGCCAAATGCAATAAAAAAGCAATCTGAGCACATTTCGCGCATAAATGAAATGACCACAATTTTCTCCAAAACTATAACTGATGCAAACTTGTCCTGTGTGGTGGAGATGAGATTTGATAAAATAAGTGGAAATCCAGTAAAAGTTTCATTTGGCTACCTTGCACTCTCGAGATAATCGTCACCATGTGCCAAATGCAATATAAAAGCAATCTGAGCACATTTCGCGCATAAATGAAATGACCACAATTTTCTCCAAAACTCTAACAGATGCAAACTTGTCCTGTGTGGTGGAGATGAGATTTGATAAAATAAGTGGAAATCCAGTAAAAGTTTCATTTGGCTACTTTGCACTCTCGATATAATCGTCACCATGTGTCAAATGCAATATAAAAGCAATCTGAGCACATTTCGCGCATAAATGAAATGACCACAATTTTCTCCAAAACTATAACAGATGCAAACTTGTCCTGTGTGGTGGAGATGAGATTTGATAAAATAAGTGGAAACCCAGTAAAAGTTTCATTTGGCTACTTTGCACTCTCGACATAATCATCACCATGTGCCAAATGCAATATAAAAGCAATCTGAGCACATTTCGCGCATAAATGAAATGACCACAATTTTCTCCAAAACTATAACAGATGCAAACTTGTCCTGTGTGGTGGAGATGAGATTTGATAAAATAAGTGGAAACCCAGTAAAAGTTTCATATGGCTACCTTGCACTCTCGAGATAATCGTCACCATATGCCAAATGCAATATAAAAGCAATCTGAGCACATTTCGCGCATACATGAAATGACCACATTTTTCTCCAAAACTATAACAGATGCAAACTTGTCCTGTGTGGTGGAGATGAGATTTGATAAAATAAGTGGAAACCCAGTAAAAGTTTCATTTGACTACCTTGCACTCTCGAGATAATCGTCACCATGTGCCAAATGCAATATAAAAGCAATCTGAGCACATTTCGCGAATAAATGAAATGACCACAATTTTCTCCAAAACTATAACAGATGCAAACTTGTCCTGTGTGGTGGAGATGAGATTTGATAAAATAAGTGGAAACCCAGTAAAAGTTTCATTTGGCTACTTTGCACTCTCGAGATAATCGTCACCATGTGCCAAATGCAATATAAAAGCAATCTGAGCACATTTCGCGCATAAATGAAATGACCACAATTTTCTCCAAAACTATAACAGATGCAAACTTGTCCTGTGTGGTGGAGATGAGATTTGATAAAATAAGTGGAAATCCAGTAAAAGTTTCATTTGGCTACCTTGCACTCTCGAGATAATCGTCACCATGTGCCAAATGCAATATAAAAGCAATCTGAGCACATTTCGCGCATAAATGAAATGACCACAATTTTCTCCAAAACTCTAACAGATGCAAACTTGTCCTCTGTGGTGGAGATGAGATTTGATAAAATAAGTGGAAATCCAGTAAAAGTTTCATTTGGCTACTTTGCACTCTCGATATAATCGTCACCATGTGCAAAATGCAATATAAAAGCAATCTGAGCACATTTCGCGCATAAATGATATGACCACAATTTTCTCCAAAACTATAACAGATGCAAACTTGTCCTGTGTGGTGGAGATGAGATTTGATAAAATAAGTGGAAACCCAGTAAAAGTTTCATTTGACTACCTTGCACTCTCGAGATAATCGTCACCATGTGCCAAATGCAATATAAAAGCAATCTGAGCACATTTCGCGCATAAATGAAATGACCACAATTTTCTCCAAAACTATAACAGATGCAAACTTGTCCTGTGTGGTGGAGATGAGATTTGATAAAATAAGTGGAAACCCAGTAAAAGTTTCATTTGGCTACTTTGCACTCTTGAGATAATCGTCACCATGTGCCAAATGCAATATAAAAGCAATCTGAGCACATTTCGCGCATAAATGAAATGACCACAATTTTCTCAAAAACTATAACAGATGCAAACTTGTCCTGTGTGGTGGAGATGAGATTTGATAAAATAAGTGGAAATCCAGTAAAAGTTTCATTTGGCTACCTTGCACTCTCGAGATAATCGTCACCATGTGCCAAATGCAATATAAAAGCAATCTGAGCACATTTCGCGCATAAATGAAATGACCACAATTTTCTCCAAAACTCTAACAGATGCAAACTTGTCCTTTGTGGTGGAGATGAGATTTGATAAAATAAGTGGAAATCCAGTAAAAGTTTCATTTGGCTACTTTGCACTCTCGATATAATCGTCACCATGTGCCAAATGCAATATAAAAGCAATCTGAGCACATTTCGCGCATAAATGAAATGACCACAATTTTCTCCAAAACTATAACAGATGCAAACTTGTCCTGTGTGGTGGAGATGAGATTTGATAAAATAAGTGGAAACCCAGTAAAAGTTTCATTTGGCTACTTTGCACTCTCGACATAATCATCACCATGTGCCAAATGCAATATAAAAGCAATCTGAGCACATTTCGCGCATAAATGAAATGACCACAATTTTCTCCAAAACTATAACAGATGCAAACTTGTCCTGTGTGGTGGAGATGAGATTTGATAAAATAAGTGGAAACCCAGTAAAAGTTTCATATGGCTACCTTGCACTCTCGAGATAATCGTCACCATATGCCAAATGCAATATAAAAGCAATCTGAGCACATTTCGCGCATAAATGAAATGACCACATTTTTCTCCAAAACTATAACAGATGCAAACTTGTCCTGTGTGGTGGAGATGAGATTTGATAAAATAAGTGGAAACCCAGTAAAAGTTTCATTTGACTACCTTGCACTCTCGAGATAATCGTCACCATGTGCCAAATGCAATATAAAAGCAATCTGAGCACATTTCGCGCATAAATGAAATGACCACAATTTTCTCCAAAACTATAACAGATGCAAACTTGTCCTGTGTGGTGGAGATGAGATTTGATAAAATAAGTGGAAACCCAGTAAAAGTTTCATTTGGCTACTTTGCACTCTCGAGATAATCGTCACCATGTGCCAAATGCAATATAAAAGCAATCTGAGCACATTTCGCGCATAAATGAAATGACCACAATTTTCTCCAAAACTATAACAGATGCAAACTTGTCCTGTGTGGTGGAGATGAGATTTGATAAAATAAGTGGAAATCCAGTAAAAGTTTCATTTGGCTACCTTGCACTCTCGAGATAATCGTCACCATGTGCCAAATGCAATATAAAAGCAATCTGAGCACATTTCACGCATAAATGAAATGACCACAATTTTCTCCAAAACTCTAACAGATGCAAACTTGTCCTGTGTGGTGGAGATGAGATTTGATAAAATAAGTGGAAATCCAGTAAAAGTTTCATTTGGCTACTTTGCACTCTCGATATAATCGTCACCATGTGCCAAATGCAATATAAAAGCAATCTGAATACATTTCGCGCATAAATGAAATTACCACAATTTTCTCCAAAACTATAACAGATGCAAACTTGTCCTGTGTGGTGGAGATGAGATTTGATAAAATAAGTGGAAACCCAGTAAAAGTTTCATTTGACTACCTTGCACTCTCGAGATAATCGTCACCATGTGCCAAATGCAATATAAAAGCAATCTGAGCACATTTCGCGCATAAATGAAATGACCACAATTTTCTCCAAAACTATAACAGATACAAACTTGTCCTGTGTGGTGGAGATGAGATTTGATAAAATAAGTGGAAATCCAGTAAAAGTTTCATTTGGCTACTTTGCACTCTCGACATAATCGTCACCATGTGCCAAATGCAATATAAAAGCAATCTGAGCACATTTCGCGCATAAATGAAATGACCACAATTTTCTCCAAAACTCTAACAGATGCAAACTTGTCCTGTGTGGTGGAGATGAGATTTGATAAAATAAGTGGAAATCCAGTAAAAGTTTCATTTGGCTACTTTGCACTCTCGATATAATCGTCACCATGTGCCAAATGCAATATAAAAGCAATCTGAGCACATTTCGCGCATAAATGAAATGACCACAATTTTCTCCAAAACTATAACAGATGCAAACTTGTCCTGTGTGGTAGAGATGAGATTTGATAAAATAAGTGGAAACCCAGTAAAAGTTTCATTTGGCTACTTTTCACTCTCGACATAATCATCACCATGTGCCAAATGCAATATAAAAGCAATCTGAGCACATTTCGCGCATAAATGAAATGACCACAATTTTCTCCAAAACTATAACAGATGCAAACTTGTCCTGTGTGGTGGAGATGAGATTTGATAAAATAAGTGGAAACCCAGTAAAAGTTTCATATGGCTACCTTGCACTCTCGAGATAATCGTCACCATATGCCAAATGCAATATAAAAGCAAGCTGAGCACATTTCGCGCATAAATGAAATGACCACATTTTTCTCCAAAACTATAACAGATGCAAACTTGTCCTGTGTGGTGGAGATGAGATTTGATAAAATAAGTGGAAACCCAGTAAAAGTTTCATTTGACTACCTTGCACTCTCGAGATAATCGTCACCATGTGCCAAATGCAATATAAAAGCAATCTGAGCACATTTCGCGCATAAATGAAATGACCACAATTTTCTCCAAAACTATAACTGATGCAAACTTGTCCTGTGTGGTGGAGATGAGATTTGATAAAATAAGTGGAAATCCAGTAAAAGTTTCATTTGGCTACCTTGCACTCTCGAGATAATCGTCACCATGTGCCAAATGCAATATAAAAGCAATCTGAGCACATTTCGCGCATAAATGAAATGACCACAGTTTTCTCCAAAACTCTAACAGATGCAAACTTGTCCTGTGTGGTGGAGATGAGATTTGATAAAATAAGTGGAAATCCAGTAAAAGTTTCATTTGGCTACTTTGCACTCTCGATATAATCGTCACCATGTGCCAAATGCAATATAAAAGCAATCTGAGCACATTTCGCGCATAAATGAAATGACCACAATTTTCTCCAAAACTATAACAGATGCAAACTTGTCCTGTGTGGTGGAGATGAGATTTGATAAAATAAGTGGAAACCCAGTAAAAGTTTCATTTGGCTACTTTGCACTCTCGACATAATCATCACCATGTGCCAAATGCAATATAAAAGCAATCTGAGCACATTTCGCGCATAAATGAAATGACCACAATTTTCTCCAAAACTATAACAGATGCAAACTTGTCCTGTGTGGTGGAGATGAGATTTGATAAAATAAGTGGAAACCCAGTAAAAGTTTCATATGGCTACCTTGCACTCTCGAGATAATCGTCACCATATGCCAAATGCAATATAAAAGCAATCTGAGCACATTTCGCGCATAAATGAAATGACCACATTTTTCTCCAAAACTATAACAGATGCAAACTTGTCCTGTGTGGTGGAGATGAGATTTGATAAAATAAGTGGAAACCCAGTAAAAGTTTCATTTGACTACCTTGCACTCTCGAGATAATCGTCACCATGTGCCAAATGCAATATAAAAGCAATCTGAGCACATTTCGCGAATAAATGAAATGACCACAATTTTCTCCAAAACTATAACAGATGCAAACTTGTCCTGTGTGGTGGAGATGAGATTTGATAAAATAAGTGGAAACCCAGTAAAAGTTTCATTTGGCTACTTTGCACTCTCGAGATAATCGTCACCATGTGCCAAATGCAATATAAAAGCAATCTGAGCACATTTCGCGCATAAATGAAATGACCACAATTTTCTCCAAAACTATAACAGATGCAAACTTGTCCTGTGTGGTGGAGATGAGATTTGATAAAATAAGTGGAAATCCAGTAAAGGTTTCATTTGGCTACCTTGCACTCTCGAGATAATCGTCACCATGTGCCAAATGCAATATAAAAGCAATCTGAGCACATTTCGCGCATAAATGAAATGACCACAATTTTCTCCAAAACTCTAACAGATGCAAACTTGTCCTCTGTGGTGGAGATGAGATTTGATAAAATAAGTGGAAATCCAGTAAAAGTTTCATTTGGCTACTTTGCACTCTCGATATAATCGTCACCATGTGCAAAATGCAATATAAAAGCAATCTGAGCACATTTCGCGCATAAATGATATGACCACAATTTTCTCCAAAACTATAACAGATGCAAACTTGTCCTGTGTGGTGGAGATGAGATTTGATAAAATAAGTGGAAACCCAGTAAAAGTTTCATTTGACTACCTTGCACTCTCGAGATAATCGTCACCATGTGCCAAATGCAATATAAAAGCAATCTGAGCACATTTCGCGAATAAATGAAATGACCACAATTTTCTCCAAAACTATAACAGATGCAAACTTGTCCTGTGTGGTGGAGATGAGATTTGATAAAATAAGTGGAAACCCAGTAAAAGTTTCATTTGGCTACTTTGCACTCTCGAGATAATCGTCACCATGTGCCAAATGCAATATAAAAGCAATCTGAGCACATTTCGCGCATAAATGAAATGACCACAATTTTCTCCAAAACTATAACAGATGCAAACTTGTCCTGTGTGGTGGAGATGAGATTTGATAAAATAAGTGGAAATCCAGTAAAGGTTTCATTTGGCTACCTTGCACTCTCGAGATAATCGTCACCATGTGCCAAATGCAATATAAAAGCAATCTGAGCACATTTCGCGCATAAATGAAATGACCACAATTTTCTCCAAAACTCTAACAGATGCAAACTTGTCCTCTGTGGTGGAGATGAGATTTGATAAAATAAGTGGAAATCCAGTAAAAGTTTCATTTGGCTACTTTGCACTCTCGATATAATCGTCACCATGTGCAAAATGCAATATAAAAGCAATCTGAGCACATTTCGCGCATAAATGATATGACCACAATTTTCTCCAAAACTATAACAGATGCAAACTTGTCCTGTGTGGTGGAGATGAGATTTGATAAAATAAGTGGAAACCCAGTAAAAGTTTCATATGGCTACCTTGCACTCTCGAGATAATCGTCACCATATGCCAAATGCAATATAAAAGCAATCTGAGCACATTTCGCGCATAAATGAAATGACCACATTTTTCTCCAAAACTATAACAGATGCAAACTTGTCCTGTGTGGTGGAGATGAGATTTGATAAAATAAGTGGAAACCCAGTAAAAGTTTCATTTGACTACCTTGCACTCTCGAGATAATCGTCACCATGTGCCAAATGCAATATAAAAGCAATCTGAGCACATTTCGCGAATAAATGAAATGACCACAATTTTCTCCAAAACTATAACAGATGCAAACTTGTCCTGTGTGGTGGAGATGAGATTTGATAAAATAAGTGGAAACCCAGTAAAAGTTTCATTTGGCTACTTTGCACTCTCGAGATAATCGTCACCATGTGCCAAATGCAATATAAAAGCAATCTGAGCACATTTCGCGCATAAATGAAATGACCACAATTTTCTCCAAAACTATAACAGATGCAAACTTGTCCTGTGTGGTGGAGATGAGATTTGATAAAATAAGTGGAAATCCAGTAAAGGTTTCATTTGGCTACCTTGCACTCTCGAGATAATCGTCACCATGTGCCAAATGCAATATAAAAGCAATCTGAGCACATTTCGCGCATAAATGAAATGACCACAATTTTCTCCAAAACTCTAACAGATGCAAACTTGTCCTCTGTGGTGGAGATGAGATTTGATAAAATAAGTGGAAATCCAGTAAAAGTTTCATTTGGCTACTTTGCACTCTCGATATAATCGTCACCATGTGCAAAATGCAATATAAAAGCAATCTGAGCACATTTCGCGCATAAATGATATGACCACAATTTTCTCCAAAACTATAACAGATGCAAACTTGTCCTGTGTGGTGGAGATGAGATTTGATAAAATAAGTGGAAACCCAGTAAAAGTTTCATTTGACTACCTTGCACTCTCGAGATAATCGTCACCATGTGCCAAATGCAATATAAAAGCAATCTGAGCACATTTCGCGCATAAATGAAATGACCACAATTTTCTCCAAAACTATAACAGATGCAAACTTGTCCTGTGTGGTGGAGATGAGATTTGATAAAATAAGTGGAAACCCAGTAAAAGTTTCATTTGGCTACTTTGCACTCTTGAGATAATCGTCACCATGTGCCAAATGCAATATAAAAGCAATCTGAGCACATTTCGCGCATAAATGAAATGACCACAATTTTCTCAAAAACTATAACAGATGCAAACTTGTCCTGTGTGGTGGAGATGAGATTTGATAAAATAAGTGGAAATCCAGTAAAAGTTTCATTTGGCTACCTTGCACTCTCGAGATAATCGTCACCATGTGCCAAATGCAATATAAAAGCAATCTGAGCACATTTCGCGCATAAATGAAATGACCACAATTTTCTCCAAAACTCTAACAGATGCAAACTTGTCCTTTGTGGTGGAGATGAGATTTGATAAAATAAGTGGAAATCCAGTAAAAGTTTCATTTGGCTACTTTGCACTCTCGATATAATCGTCACCATGTGCCAAATGCAATATAAAAGCAATTTGAGCACATTTCGCGCATAAATGAAATGACCACAATTTTCTCCAAAACTATAACAGATGCAAACTTGTCCTGTGTGGTGGAGATGAGATTTGATAAAATAAGTGGAAACCCAGTAAAAGTTTCATTTGGCTACTTTGCACTCTCGACATAATCATCACCATGTGCCAAATGCAATATAAAAGCAATCTGAGCACATTTCGCGCATAAATGAAATGACCACAATTTTCTCCAAAACTATAACAGATGCAAACTTGTCCTGTGTGGTGGAGATGAGATTTGATAAAATAAGTGGAAACCCAGTAAAAGTTTCATATGGCTACCTTGCACTCTCGAGATAATCGTCACCATATGCCAAATGCAATATAAAAGCAATCTGAGCACATTTCGCGCATAAATGAAATGACCACATTTTTCTCCAAAACTATAACAGATGCAAACTTGTCCTGTGTGGTGGAGACGAGATTTGATAAAATAAGTGGAAACCCAGTAAAAGTTTCATTTGACTACCTTGCACTCTCGAGATAATCGTCACCATGTGCCAAATGCAATATAAAAGCAATCTGAGCACATTTCGTGCATAAATGAAATGACCACAATTTTCTCCAAAACTATAACAGATGCAAACTTGTCCTGTGTGGTGGAGATGAGATTTGATAAAATAAGTGGAAACCCAGTAAAAGTTTCATTTGGCTACTTTGCACTCTCGAGATAATCGTCACCATGTGCCAAATGCAATATAAAAGCAATCTGAGCACATTTCGCGCATAAATGAAATGACCACAATTTTCTCCAAAACTATAACAGATGCAAACTTGTCCTGTGTGGTGGAGATGAGATTTGATAAAATAAGTGGAAATCCAGTAAAAGTTTCATTTGGCTACCTTGCACTCTCGAGATAATCGTCACCATGTGCCAAATGCAATATAAAAGCAATCTGAGCACATTTCACGCATAAATGAAATGACCACAATTTTCTCCAAAACTCTAACAGATGCAAACTTGTCCTGTGTGGTGGAGATGAGATTTGATAAAATAAGTGGAAATCCAGTAAAAGTTTCATTTGGCTACTTTGCACTCTCGATATAATCGTCACCATGTGCCAAATGCAATATAAAAGCAATCTGAATACATTTCGCGCATAAATGAAATGACCACAATTTTCTCCAAAACTATAACAGATGCAAACTTGTCCTGTGTGGTGGAGATGAGATTTGATAAAATAAGTGGAAACCCAGTAAAAGTTTCATATGGCTACCTTGCACTCTCGAGATAATCGTCACCATATGCCAAATGCAATATAAAAGCAAGCTGAGCACATTTCGCGCATAAATGAAATGACCACATTTTTCTCCAAAACTATAACAGATGCAAACTTGTCCTGTGTGGTGGAGATGAGATTTGATAAAATAAGTGGAAACCCAGTAAAAGTTTCATTTGACTACCTTGCACTCTCGAGATAATCGTCACCATGTGCCAAATGCAATATAAAAGCAATCTGAGCACATTTCGCGCATAAATGAAATGACCACAATTTTCTCCAAAACTATAACTGATGCAAACTTGTCCTGTGTGGTGGAGATGAGATTTGATAAAATAAGTGGAAATCCAGTAAAAGTTTCATTTGGCTACCTTGCACTCTCGAGATAATCGTCACCATGTGCCAAATGCAATATAAAAGCAATCTGAGCACATTTCGCGCATAAATGAAATGACCACAATTTTCTCCAAAACTCTAACAGATGCAAACTTGTCCTGTGTGGTGGAGATGAGATTTGATAAAATAAGTGGAAATCCAGTAAAAGTTTCATTTGGCTACTTTGCACTCTCGATATAATCGTCACCATGTGCCAAATGCAATATAAAAGCAATCTGAGCACATTTCGCGCATAAATGAAATGACCACAATTTTCTCCAAAACTATAACAGATGCAAACTTGTCCTGTGTGGTGGAGATGAGATTTGATAAAATAAGTGGAAACCCAGTTAAAGTTTCATTTGGCTACTTTGCACTCTCGACATAATCATCACCATGTGCCAAATGCAATATAAAAGCAATCTGAGCACATTTCGCGCATAAATGAAATGACCACAATTTTCTCCAAAACTATAACAGATGCAAACTTGTCCTGTGTGGTGGAGATGAGATTTGATAAAATAAGTGGAAACCCAGTAAAAGTTTCATATGGCTACCTTGCACTCTCGAGATAATCGTCACCATATGCCAAATGCAATATAAAAGCAATCTGAGCACATTTCGCGCATAAATGAAATGACCACATTTTTCTCCAAAACTATAACAGATGCAAACTTGTCCTGTGTGGTGGAGATGAGATTTGATAAAATAAGTGGAAATCCAGTAAAAGTTTCATTTGGCTACCTTGCACTCTCGAGATAATCGTCACCATGTGCCAAATGCAATATAAAAGCAATCTGAGCACATTTCGCGCATAAATGAAATGACCACAATTTTCTCCAAAACTATAACAGATGCAAACTTGTCCTCTGTGGTGGAGATGAGATTTGATAAAATAAGTGGAAATCCAGTAAAAGTTTCATTTGGCTACTTTGCACTCTCGATATAATCGTCACCATGTGCAAAATGCAATATAAAAGCAATCTGAGCACATTTCGCGCATAAATGATATGACCACAATTTTCTCCAAAACTATAACAGATGCAAACTTGTCCTGTGTGGTGGAGATGAGATTTGATAAAATAAGTGGAAACCCAGTAAAAGTTTCATTTGACTACCTTGCACTCTCGAGATAATCGTCACCATGTGCCAAATGCAATATAAAAGCAATCTGAGCACATTTCGCGCATAAATGAAATGACCACAATTTTCTCCAAAACTCTAACAGATGCAAACTTGTCCTTTGTGGTGGAGATGAGATTTGATAAAATAAGTGGAAATCCAGTAAAAGTTTCATTTGGCTACTTTGCACTCTCGATATAATCGTCACCATGTGCCAAATGCAATATAAAAGCAATCTGAGCACATTTCGCGCATAAATGAAATGACCACAATTTTCTCCAAAACTATAACAGATGCAAACTTGTCCTGTGTGGTGGAGATGAGATTTGATAAAATAAGTGGAAACCCAGTAAAAGTTTCATTTGGCTACTTTGCACTCTCGACATAATCATCACCATGTGCCAAATGCAATATAAAAGCAATCTGAGCACATTTCGCGCATAAATGAAATGACCACATTTTTCTCCAAAACTATAACAGATGCAAACTTGTCCTGTGTGGTGGAGATGAGATTTGATAAAATAAGTGGAAATCCAGTAAAAGTTTAATTTGGCTACTTTGCACTCTCGACATAATCGTCACCATGTGCCAAATGCAATATAAAAGCAATCTGAGCACATATCGCGCATAAATGAAATGACCACAATTTTCTCCAAAACTATAACAGATGCAAACTTGTCCTGTGTGGTGGTGATGAGATTTGATAAAATAAGTGGAAACCCAGTAAAAGTTTCATTTGGCTACCTTGCACTCTCGAGATAATCGTCACCATGTGCCAAATGCAATATAAAAGCAATCTGAGCACATTTCGCGCATAAATGAAATGACCACATTTTTCTCCAAAACTATAACAGATGCAAACTTGTCCTGTGTGGTGGAGATGAGATTTGATAAAATAAGTGGAAATCCAGTAAAAGTTTCATTTGGCTACTTTGCACTCTCGACATAATCGTCACCATGTGCCAAATGCAATATAAAAGCAATCTGAGCACATATCGCGCATAAATGAAATGACCACAATTTTCTCCAAAACTATAACAGATGCAAACTTGTCCTGTGTGGTGGAGATGAGATTTGATAAAATAAGTGGAAACCCAGTAAAAGTTTCATATGGCTACCTTGCACTCTCGAGATAATCGTCACCATATGCCAAATGCAATATAAAATCAATCTGAGCACATTTCGCGCATAAATGAAATGACCACATTTTTCTCCAAAACTATAACAGATGCAAACTTGTCCTGTGTGGTGGAGATGAGATTTGATAAAATATGTGGAAATCCAGTAAAAGTTTCATTTGGCTACTTTGCACTCTCGAGATAATCGTCACCATGTGCCAAATGCAATATAAAAGCAATCTGAGCACATTTCGCGCATAAATGAAATGACCACAAGTTTCTCCAAAACTATAACAGATGCAAACTTGTCCTGTGTGGTGGAGATGAGATTTGATAAAATAAGTGGAAACCCAGTAAAAAATTCATTTGACTACCTTGCACTCTCGAGATAATCGTCACCATGTGCCAAATGCAATATAAAAGCAATCTGAGCACATTTCGCGCATAAATGAAATGACCACACTTTTCTCCAAAACTATAACAGATGCAATCTTGTCCTGTGTGGTGGAGATGAGATTTGATAAAATAAGTGGAAACCCAGTAAAAGTTTCATTTGGCTACTTTGCACTCTCTAGATAATCGTCACCATGTGCCAAATGCAATATAAAAGCAATCTGAGCACATTTCGCGCATAAATGAAATGACCACAATTTTCTCCAAAACTATAACAGATGCAAACTTGTCCTGTGTGGTGGAGATGAGATTTGATAAAATAAGTGGAAATCCAGTAAAAGTTTCATTTGGCTACCTTGCACTCTCGAGATAATCGTCACCATGTGCCAAATGCAATATAAAAGCAATCTGAGCACATTTCGCGCATAAATGAAATGACCACAATTTTCTCCAAAACTCTAACAGATGCAAACTTGTCCTTTGTGGTGGAGATGAGATTTGATAAAATAAGTGGAAATCCAGTAAAAGTTTCATTTGGTTACTTTGCACTCTCGATATAATCGTCACCATGTGCCAAATGCAATATAAAAGCAATCTGAGCACATTTCGCGCATAAATGAAATGACCACAATTTCTCCAAAACTATAACAGATGCAAACTTGTCCTGTGTGGTGGAGATGAGATTTGATAAAATAAGTGGAAACCCAGTAAAAGTTTCATATGGCTACCTTGCACTCTTGAGATAATCGTCACCATATGCCAAATGCAATATAAAAGCAATCTGAGCACATTTCGCGCATAAATGAAATGACCACATTTTTCTCCAAAACTATAACAGATGCAAACTTGTCCTGTGTGGTGGAGATGAGATTTGATAAAATAAGTGGAAATCCAGTAAAAGTTTCATTTGGCTACCTTGCACTCTCGAGATAATCGTCACCATGTGCCAAATGCAATATAAAAGCAATCTGAGCACATTTCGCGCATAAATGAAATGACCACAATTTTCTCCAAAACTCTAACAGATGCAAACTTGTCCTGTGTGGTGGAGATGAGATTTGATAAAATAAGTGGAAATCCAGTAAAAGTTTCATTTGGCTACTTTGCACTCTCGACATAATCGTCACCATGTGCCAAATGCAATATAAAAGCAATCTGAGCACATTTCGCGCATAAATGAAATGACCACAATTTTCTCCAAAACTCTAACAGATGCAAACTTGTCCTGTGTGGTGGAGATGAGATTTGATAAAATAAGTGGAAATCCAGTAAAAGTTTCATTTGGCTACCTTGCACTCTCGAGATAATCGTCACCATGTGCCAAATGCAATATAAAAGCAATCTGAGCACATTTCGCGCATAAATGAAATGACCACAATTTTCTCCAAAACTCTAACAGATGCAAACTTGTCCTGTGTGGTGGAGATGAGATTTGATAAAATAAGTGGAAATCCAGTAAAAGTTTCATTTGGCTACCTTGCACTCTCGAGATAATCGTCACCATGTGCCAAATGCAATATAAAAGCAATCTGAGCACATTTCGCGCATAAATGAAATGACCACAATTTTCTCCAAAACTATAACAGATGCAAACTTGTCCTGTGTGGTGGAGATGAGATTTGATAAAATAAGTGGAAATCCATTAAAAGTTTCATTTGGCTACTTTGCACTCTCGATATAATCGTCACCATGTGCCAAATGCAATATAAAAGCAATCTGAGCACATTTCGCGCATAAATGAAATGACCACAATTTTCTCCAAAACTATAACAGATGCAAACTTGTCCTGTGTGGTGGAGATGAGATTTGATAAAATAAGTGGAAATCCAGTAAAAGTTTCATTTGGCTACTTTGCACTCTCGAGATAATTGTCACCATGTGCAAAATGCAATATAAAAGCAATCTGAGCACATTTCGCGCATAAATGAAATGACCACAATTTTCTCCAAAACTATAACAGATGCAAACTTGTCCTGTGTGGTGATGAGATTTGATAAAATAAGTGGAAACCCAGTAAAAGTTTCATTTGGCTACCTTGCACTCTCGAGATAATCGTCACCATGTGCCAAATGCAATATAAAAGCAATCTGAGCACATTTCGCGCATAAATGAAATGACCACATTTTTCTCCAAAACTATAACAGATGCAAACTTGTCCTGTGTGGTGGAGATGAGATTTGATAAAATAAGTGGAAATCCAGTAAAAGTTTCATTTGGCTACTTTGCACTCTCGACATAATCGTCACCATGTGCCAAATGCAATATAAAAGCAATCTGAATACATTTCGCGCATAAATGAAATGACCACAATTTTCTCCAAAACTCTAACAGATGCAAACTTGTCCTCTGTGGTGGAGATGAGATTTGATAAAATAAGTGGAAATCCAGTAAAAGTTTCATTTGGCTACTTTGCACTCTCGATATAATCGTCACCATGTGCAAAATGCAATATAAAAGCAATCTGAGCACATTTCGCGCATAAATGATATGACCACAATTTTCTCCAAAACTATAACAGATGCAAACTTGTCCTGTGTGGTGGAGATGAGATTTGATAAAATAAGTGGAAACCCAGTAAAAGTTTCATTTGACTACCTTGCACTCTCGAGATAATCGTCACCATGTGCCAAATGCAATATAAAAGCAATCTGAGCACATTTCGCGCATAAATGAAATGACCACAATTTTCTCAAAAACTATAACAGATGCAAACTTGTCCTGTGTGGTGGAGATGAGATTTGATAAAATAAGTGGAAATCCAGTAAAAGTTTCATTTGGCTACCTTGCACTCTCGAGATAATCGTCACCATGTGCCAAATGCAATATAAAAGCAATCTGAGCACATTTCGCGCATAAATGAAATGACCACAATTTTCTCCAAAACTCTAACAGATGCAAACTTGTCCTTTGTGGTGGAGATGAGATTTGATAAAATAAGTGGAAATCCAGTAAAAGTTTCATTTGGCTACTTTGCACTCTCGATATAATCGTCACCATGTGCCAAATGCAATATAAAAGCAATCTGAGCACATTTCGCGCATAAATGAAATGACCACAATTTTCTCCAAAACTATAACAGATGCAAACTTGTCCTGTGTGGTGGAGATGAGATTTGATAAAATAAGTGGAAACCCAGTAAAAGTTTCATTTGGCTACTTTGCACTCTCGACATAATCATCACCATGTGCCAAATGCAATATAAAAGCAATCTGAGCACATTTCGCGCATAAATGAAATGACCACATTTTTCTCCAAAACTATAACAGATGCAAACTTGTCCTGTGTGGTGGAGATGAGATTTGATAAAATAAGTGGAAATCCAGTAAAAGTTTAATTTGGCTACTTTGCACTCTCGACATAATCGTCACCATGTGCCAAATGCAATATAAAAGCAATCTGAGCACATATCGCGCATAAATGAAATGACCACAATTTTCTCCAAAACTATAACAGATGCAAACTTGTCCTGTGTGGTGGTGATGAGATTTGATAAAATAAGTGGAAACCCAGTAAAAGTTTCATTTGGCTACCTTGCACTCTCGAGATAATCGTCACCATGTGCCAAATGCAATATAAAAGCAATCTGAGCACATTTCGCGCATAAATGAAATGACCACATTTTTCTCCAAAACTATAACAGATGCAAACTTGTCCTGTGTGGTGGAGATGAGATTTGATAAAATAAGTGGAAATCCAGTAAAAGTTTCATTTGGCTACTTTGCACTCTCGACATAATCGTCACCATGTGCCAAATGCAATATAAAAGCAATCTGAGCACATATCGCGCATAAATGAAATGACCACAATTTTCTCCAAAACTATAACAGATGCAAACTTGTCCTGTGTGGTGGAGATGAGATTTGATAAAATAAGTGGAAACCCAGTAAAAGTTTCATATGGCTACCTTGCACTCTCGAGATAATCGTCACCATATGCCAAATGCAATATAAAATCAATCTGAGCACATTTCGCGCATAAATGAAATGACCACATTTTTCTCCAAAACTATAACAGATGCAAACTTGTCCTGTGTGGTGGAGATGAGATTTGATAAAATATGTGGAAATCCAGTAAAAGTTTCATTTGGCTACTTTGCACTCTCGAGATAATCGTCACCATGTGCCAAATGCAATATAAAAGCAATCTGAGCACATTTCGCGCATAAATGAAATGACCACAAGTTTCTCCAAAACTATAACAGATGCAAACTTGTCCTGTGTGGTGGAGATGAGATTTGATAAAATAAGTGGAAACCCAGTAAAAAATTCATTTGACTACCTTGCACTCCCGAGATAATCGTCACCATGTGCCAAATGCAATATAAAAGCAATCTGAGCACATTTCGCGCATAAATGAAATGACCACACTTTTCTCCAAAACTATAACAGATGCAAACTTGTCCTGTGTGGTGGAGATGAGATTTGATAAAATAAGTGGAAACCCAGTAAAAGTTTCATTTGGCTACTTTGCACTCTCTAGATAATCGTCACCATGTGCCAAATGCAATATAAAAGCAATCTGAGCACATTTCGCGCATAAATGAAATGACCACAATTTTCTCCAAAACTATAACAGATGCAAACTTGTCCTGTGTGGTGGAGATGAGATTTGATAAAATAAGTGGAAATCCAGTAAAAGTTTCATTTGGCTACCTTGCACTCTCGAGATAATCGTCACCATGTGCCAAATGCAATATAAAAGCAATCTGAGCACATTTCGCGCATAAATGAAATGACCACAATTTTCTCCAAAACTTTAACAGATGCAAACTTGTCCTTTGTGGTGGAGATGAGATTTGATAAAATAAGTGGAAATCCAGTAAAAGTTTCATTTGGTTACTTTGCACTCTCGATATAATCGTCACCATGTGCCAAATGCAATATAAAAGCAATCTGAGCACATTTCGCGCATAAATGAAATGACCACAATTTTCTCCAAAACTATAACAGATGCAAACTTGTCCTGTGTGGTGGAGATGAGATTTGATAAAATAAGTGGAAACCCAGTAAACGTTTCATATGGCTACCTTGCACTCTTGAGATAATCGTCACCATATGCCAAATGCAATATAAAAGCAATCTGAGCACATTTCGCGCATAAATGAAATGACCACATTTTTCTCCAAAACTATAACAGATGCAAACTTGTCCTGTGTGGTGGAGATGAGATTTGATAAAATAAGTGGAAATCCAGTAAAAGTTTCATTTGGCTACCTTGCACTCTCGAGATAATCGTCACCATGTGCCAAATGCAATATAAAAGCAATCTGAGCACATTTCGCGCATAAATGAAATGACCACAATTTTCTCCAAAACTCTAACAGATGCAAACTTGTCCTGTGTGGTGGAGATGAGATTTGATAAAATAAGTGGAAATCCAGTAAAAGTTTCATTTGGCTACTTTGCACTCTCGACATAATCGTCACCATGTGCCAAATGCAATATAAAAGCAATCTGAGCACATTTCGCGCATAAATGAAATGACCACAATTTTCTCCAAAACTCTAACAGATGCAAACTTGTCCTGTGTGGTGGAGATGAGATTTGATAAAATAAGTGGAAATCCAGTAAAAGTTTCATTTGGCTACCTTGCACTCTCGAGATAATCGTCACCATGTGCCAAATGCAATATAAAAGCAATCTGAGCACATTTCGCGCATAAATGAAATGACCACAATTTTCTCCAAAACTCTAACAGATGCAAACTTGTCCTGTGTGGTGGAGATGAGATTTGATAAAATAAGTGGAAATCCAGTAAAAGTTTCATTTGGCTACCTTGCACTCTCGAGATAATCGTCACCATGTGCCAAATGCAATATAAAAGCAATCTGAGCACATTGCGCATAAATGAAATGACCACAATTTTCTCCAAAACTATAACAGATGCAAACTTGTCCTGTGTGGTGGAGATGAGATTTGATAAAATAAGTGGAAATCCATTAAAAGTTTCATTTGGCTACTTTGCACTCTCGATATAATCGTCACCATGTGCCAAATGCAATATAAAAGCAATCTGAGCACATTTCGCGCATAAATGAAATGACCACAATTTTCTCCAAAACTATAACAGATGCAAACTTGTCCTGTGTGGTGGAGATGAGATTTGATAAAATAAGTGGAAATCCAGTAAAAGTTTCATTTGGCTACTTTGCACTCTCGAGATAATTGTCACCATGTGCAAAATGCAATATAAAAGCAATCTGAGCACATTTCGCGCATAAATGAAATGACCACAATTTTCTCCAAAACTATAACAGATGCAAACTTGTCCTGTGTGGTGATGAGATTTGATAAAATAAGTGGAAACCCAGTAAAAGTTTCATTTGGCTACCTTGCACTCTCGAGATAATCGTCACCATGTGCCAAATGCAATATAAAAGCAATCTGAGCACATTTCGCGCATAAATGAAATGACCACATTTTTCTCCAAAACTATAACAGATGCAAACTTGTCCTGTGTGGTGGAGATGAGATTTGATAAAATAAGTGGAAATCCAGTAAAAGTTTCATTTGGCTACTTTGCACTCTCGACATAATCGTCACCATGTGCCAAATGCAATATAAAAGCAATCTGAGCACATTTCGCGCATAAATGAAATGACCACAATTTTCTCCAAAACTATAACAGATGCAAACTTGTCCTGTGTGGTGGAGATGAGATTTGATAAAATAAGTGGAAACCCAGTAAAAGTTTCATTTGGCTACTTTGCACTCTCGAGATAATCGTCACCATGTGCCAAATGCAATATAAAAGCAATCTGAGCACATTTCGCGCATAAATGAAATGACCACAATTTTCTCCAAAACTATAACAGATGCAAACTTGTCCTGTGTGGTGGAGATGAGATTTGATAAAATAAGTGGAAATCCAGTAAAAGTTTCATTTGGCTACCTTGCACTCTCGAGATAATCGTCACCATGTGCCAAATGCAATATAAAAGCAATCTGAGCACATTTCGCGCATAAATGAAATGACCACATTTTTCTCCAAAACTATAACAGATGCAAACTTGTCCTGTGTGGTGGAGATGAGATTTGATAAAATAAGTGGAAATCCAGTAAAAGTTTCATTTGGCTACTTTGCACTCTCGACATAATCGTCACCATGTGCCAAATGCAATATAAAAGCAATCTGAGCACATTTCGCGCATAAATGAAATGACCACAATTTTCTCCAAAACTATAACAGATGCAAACTTGTCCTGTGTGGTGGAGATGAGATTTGATAAAATAAGTGGAAACGCAGTAAAAGTTTCATATGGCTACCTTGCACTCTCGAGATAATCGTCACCATATGCCAAATGCAATATAAAAGCAATCTGAGCACATTTCGCGCATAAATGAAATGACCACATTTTTCTCAAAAACTATAACAGATGCAAACTTGTCCTGTGTGGTGGAGATGAGATTTGATAAAATATGTGGAAATCCAGTAAAAGTTTCATTTGGCTACTTTGCACTCTCGAGATAATCGTCACCATGTGCCAAATGCAATATAAAAGCAATCTGAGCACATTTCGCGCATAAATGAAATGACCACAAGTTTCTCCAAAACTATAACAGATGCAAACTTGTCCTGTGTGGTGGAGATGAGATTTGATAAAATAAGTGGAAACCCAGTAAAAGTTTCATTTGACTACCTTGCACTCTCGAGATAATCGTCACCATGTGCCAAATGCAATATAAAAGCAATCTGAGCACATTTCGCGCATAAATGAAATGACCACAATTTTCTCCAAAACTATAACAGATGCAAACTTGTCCTGTGTGGTGGAGATGAGATTTGATAAAATAAGTGGAAACCCAGTAAAAGTTTCATTTGGCTACTTTGCACTCTCGAGATAATCGTCACCATGTGCCAAATGCAATATAAAAGCAATCTGAGCACATTTCGCGCATAAATGAAATGACCACAATTTTCTCCAAAACTATAACAGATGCAAACTTGTCCTGTGTGGTGGAGATGAGATTTGATAAAATAAGTGGAAATCCAGTAAAAGTTTCATTTGGCTACCTTGCACTCTCGAGATAATCGTCACCATGTGCCAAATGCAATATAAAAGCAATCTGAGCACATTTCGCGCATAAATGAAATGACCACATTTTTCTCCAAAACTATAACAGATGCAAACTTGTCCTGTGTGGTGGAGATGAGATTTGATAAAATAAGTGGAAATCCAGTAAAAGTTTCATTTGGCTACTTTGTACTTTGCACTATCGACATAATCGTCACCATGTGCCAAATGCAATATAATAGCAATCTGAGCACATTTCGCGCATAAATGAAATGACCACAATTTTCTCCAAAACTATAACAGATGCAAACTTGTCCTGTGTAGTGGAGATGAGATTTGATAAAATAAGTGGAAACCCAGTAAAAGTTTCATATGGCTACCTTGCACTCTCGAGATAATCGTCACCATATGCCAAATGCAATATAAAAGCAATCTGAGCACATTTCAAGCATAAATGAAATGACCACATTTTTCTCCAAAACTATAACAGATGCAAACTTGTCCTGTGTGGTGGAGATGAGATTTGATAAAATATGTGGAAATCCAGTAAAAGTTTCATTTGGCTACTTTGCACTCTCGAGATAATCGTCACCATGTGCCAAATGCAATATAAAAGCAATCTGAGCACATTTCGCGCATAAATGAAATGACCACAAGTTTCTCCAAAACTATAACAGATGCAAACTTGTCCTGTGTGGTGGAGATGAGATTTGATAAAATAAGTGAAAACCCAGTAAAAGTTTCATTTGACTAACTTGCACTCTCGAGATAATCGTCACCATGTGCCAAATGCAATATAAAAGCAATCTGAGCACATTTCGCGCATAAATGAAATGACCACAATTTTCTCCAAAACTATAACAGATGCAAACTTGTCCTGTGTGGTGGAGATGAGATTTGATAAAATAAGTGGAAACCCAGTAAAAGTTTCATTTGGCTACTTTGCACTCTCGAGATAATCGTCACCATGTGCCAAATGCAATATAAAAGCAATCTGAGCACATTTCGCGCATAAATGAAATGACCACAATTTTCTCCAAAACTATAACAGATGCAAACTTGTCCTGTGTGGTGGAGATGAGATTTGATAAAATATGTGGAAATCCAGTAAAAGTTTCATTTGGCTACTTTGCACTCTCGAGATAATCGTCACCATGTGCCAAATGCAATATAAAAGCAATCTGAGCACATTTCGCGCATAAATGAAATGACCACAAGTTTCTCCAAAACTATAACAGATGCAAACTTGTCCTGTGTGGTGGAGATGAGATTTGATAAAATAAGTGGAAACCCAGTAAAAGTTTCATTTGACTACCTTGCACTCTCGAGATAATCGTCACCATGTGCCAAATGCAATATAAAAGCAATCTGAGCACATTTCGCGCATAAATGAAATGACCACAATTTTCTCCAAAACTATAACAGATGCAAACTTGTCCTGTGTGGTGGAGATGAGATTTGATAAAATAAGTGGAAACCCAGTAAAAGTTTCATTTGGCTACTTTGCACTCTCGAGATAATCGTCACCATGTGCCAAATGCAATATAAAAGCAATCTGAGCACATTTCGCGCATAAATGAAATGACCACAATTTTCTCCAAAACTATAACAGATGCAAACTTGTCCTGTGTGGTGGAGATGAGATTTGATAAAATAAGTGGAAATCCAGTAAAAGTTTCATTTGGCTACCTTGCACTCTCGAGATAATCGTCACCATGTGCCAAATGCAATATAAAAGCAATCTGAGCACATTTCGCGCATAAATGAAATGACCACATTTTTCTCCAAAACTATAACAGATGCAAACTTGTCCTGTGTGGTGGAGATGAGATTTGATAAAATAAGTGGAAATCCAGTAAAAGTTTCATTTGGCTACTTTGCACTCTCGACATAATCGTCACCATGTGCCAAATGCAATATAAAAGCAATCTGAGCACATTTCGCGCATAAATGAAATGACCACAATTTTCTCCAAAACTATAACAGATGCAAACTTGTCCTGTGTGGTGGACTTGAGATTTGATAAAATAAGTGGAAACGCAGTAAAAGTTTCATATGGCTACCTTGCACTCTCGAGATAATCGTCACCATATGCCAAATGCAATATAAAAGCAATCTGAGCACATTTCGCGCATAAATGAAATGACCACATTTTTCTCCAAAACTATAACAGATGCAAACTTGTCCTGTGTGGTGGAGATGAGATTTGATAAAATATGTGGAAATCCAGTAAAAGTTTCATTTGGCTACTTTGCACTCTCGAGATAATCGTCACCATGTGCCAAATGCAATATAAAAGCAATCTGAGCACATTTCGCGCATAAATGAAATGACCACAAGTTTCTCCAAAACTATAACAGATGCAAACTTGTCCTGTGTGGTGGAGATGAGATTTGATAAAATAAGTGGAAACCCAGTAAAAGTTTCATTTGACTACCTTGCACTCTCGAGATAATCGTCACCATGTGCCAAATGCAATATAAAAGCAATCTGAGCACATTTCGCGCATAAATGAAATGACCACAATTTTCTCCAAAACTATAACAGATGCAAACTTGTCCTGTGTGGTGGAGATGAGATTTGATAAAATAAGTGGAAACCCAGTAAAAGTTTCATTTGGCTACTTTGCACTCTCAAGATAATCGTCACCATGTGCCAAATGCAATATAAAAGCAATCTGAGCACATTTCGCGCATAAATGAAATGACCACAATTTTCTCCAAAACTATAACAGATGCAAACTTGTCCTGTGTGGTGGAGATGAGATTTGATAAAATAAGTGGAAACCCAGTAAAAGTTTCATATGGCTACCTTGCACTCTCGAGATAATCGTCACCATGTGCCAAATGCAATATAAAAGCAATCTGAGCACATTTCGCGCATAAATGAAATGACCACAATTTTCTCCAAAACTATAACAGATGCAAACTTGTCCTGTGTGGTGGAGATGAGATTTGATAAAATATGTGGAAATCCAGTAAAAGTTTCATTTGGCTACTTTGCACTCTCGAGATAATCGTCACCATGTGCCAAATGCAATATAAAAGCAATCTGAGCACATTTCGCGCATAAATGAAATGACCACAAGTTTCTCCAAAACTATAACAGATGCAAACTTGTCCTGTGTAGTGGAGATGAGATTTGATAAAATAAGTGGAAACCCAGTAAAAGTTTCATTTGACTACCTTGCACTCTCGAGATAATCGTCACCATGTGCCAAATGCAATATAAAAGCAATCTGAGCACATTTCGCGCATAAATGAAATGACCACAATTTTCTCCAAAACTATAACAGATGCAAACTTGTCCTGTGTGGTGGAGATGAGATTTGATAAAATAAGTGGAAACCCAGTAAAAGTTTCATTTGGCTACTTTGCACTCTCGAGATAATCGTCACCATGTGCCAAATGCAATATAAAAGCAATCTGAGCAAATTTCGCGCCTAAATGAAATGACCACAATTTTCTCCAAAACTATAACAGATGCAAACTTGTCCTGTGTGGTGGAGATGAGATTTGATAAAATAAGTGGAAATCCAGTAAAAGTTTCATTTGGCTACCTTGCACTCTCGAGATAATCGTCACCATGTGCCAAATGCAATATAAAAGCAATCTGAGCACATTTCGCGCATAAATGAAATGACCACATTTTTCTCCAAAACTATAACAGATGCAAACTTGTCCTGTGTGGTGGAGATGAGATTTGATAAAATAAGTGGAAATCCAGTAAAAGTTTCATTTGGCTACTTTGCACTCTCGACATAATCGTCACCATGTGCCAAATGCAATATAAAAGCAATCTGAGCACATTTCGCGCATAAATGAAATGACCACAATTTTCTCCAAAACTATAACAGATGCAAACTTGTCCTGTGTGGTGGAGATGAGATTTGATAAAATAAGTGGACACGCAGTAAAAGTTTCATATGGCTACCTTGCACTCTCGAGATAATCGTCACCATATGCCAAATGCAATATAAAAGCAATCTGAGCACATTTCTCGCATAAATGAAATGACCACATTTTTCTCCAAAACTATAACAGATGCAAACTTGTCCTGTGTGGTGGAGATGAGATTTGATAAAATATGTGGAAACCCAGTAAAAGTTTCATTTGGCTACTTTGCACTCTCGAGATAATAGTCACCATGTGCCAAATGCAATATAAAAGCAATCTGAGCACATTTCGCGCATAAATGAAATGACCACAAGTTTCTCCAAAACTATAACAGATGCAAACTTGTCCTGTGTGGTGCAGATGAGATTTGATAAAATAAGTGGAAACCCAGTAAAAGTTTCATTTGACTACCTTGCACTCTCGAGATAATCGTCACCATGTGCCAAATGCAATATAAAAGCAATCTGAGCACATTTCGCGCATAAATGAAATGACCACAATTTTCTCCAAAACTATAACAGATGCAAACTTGTCCTGTGTGGTGGAGATGAGATTTGATAAAATAAGTGGAAACCCAGTAAAAGTTTCATTTGGCTACTTTGCACTCTCGAGATAATCGTCACCATGTGCCAAATGCAATATAAAAGCAATCTGAGCACATTTCGCGCATAAATGAAATGACCACAAGTTTCTCCAAAACTATAACAGATGCAAACTTGTCCTGTGTGGTGGAGATGAGATTTGATAAAATAAGTGGAAATCCAGTAAAAGTTTCATTTGGCTACCTTGCACTCTCGAGATAATCGTCACCATGTGCCAAATGCAATATAAAAGCAATCTGAGCACATTTCGCGCATAAATGAAATGACCACATTTTTCTCCAAAACTATAACAGATGCAAACTTGTCCTGTGTGGTGGAGATGAGATTTGATAAAATAAGTGGAAACGCAGTAAAAGTTTCATATGGCTACCTTGCACTCTCGAGATAATCGTCACCATATGCCAAATGCAATATAAAAGCAATCTGAGCACATTTCGCGCATAAATGAAATGACCACATTTTTCTCCAAAACTATAACAGATGCAAACTTGTCCTGTGTGGTGGAGATGAGATTTGATAAAATATGTGGAAATCCAGTAAAAGTTTCATTTGGCTACTTTGCACTCTCGAGATAATCGTCACCATGTGCCAAATGCAATATAAAAGCAATCTGAGCACATTTCGCGCATAAATGAAATGACCACAATTTTCTCCAAAACTATAACAGATGCAAACTTGTCCTGTGTGGTGGAGATGAGATTTGATAAAATAAGTGGAAACCCAGTAAAAGTTTCATTTGGCTACTTTGCACTCTCGAGATAATCGTCACCATGTGCCAAATGCAATATAAAAGCAATCTGAGCACATTTCGCGCATAAATGAATTGACCACAATTTTCTCCAAAACTATAACAGATGCAAACTTGTCCTGTGTGGTGGAGATGAGATTTGATAAAATAAGTGGAAATCCAGTAAAAGTTTCATTTGGCTACCTTGCACTCTCGAGATAATCGTCACCATGTGCCAAATGCAATATAAAAGCAATCTGAGCACATTTCGCGCATAAATGAAATGACCACATTTTTTTCCAAAACTATAACAGATGCAAACTTGTCCTGTGTGGTGGAGATGAGATTTGATAAAATAAGTGTAAATCCAGTAAAAGTTTCATTTGGCTACTTTGTACTTTGCACTATCGACATAATCGTCACCATGTGCCAAATGCAATATAAAAGCAATCTGAGCACATTTCGCGCATAAATGAAATGACCACAATTTTCTCCAAAACTATAACAGATGCAAACTTGTCCTGTGTGGTGGAGATGAGATTTGATAAAATAAGTGGAAACCCAGTAAAAGTTTCATATGGCTACCTTTCACTCTCGAGATAATCGTCACCATGTGCCAAATGCAATATAAAAGCAATCTGAGCACATTTCGCGCATAAATGAAATGACCACAATTTTCTCCAAAACTATAACAGATGCAAACTTGTCCTGTGTGGTGGAGATGAGATTTGATAAAATATGTGGAAATCCAGTAAAAGTTTCATTTGGCTACTTTGCACTCTCGAGATAATCGTCACCATGTGCCAAATGCAATATAAAAGCAATCTGAGCACATTTCGCGCATAAATGAAAAGACCACAAGTTTCTCCAAAACTATAACAGATGCAAACTTGTCCTGTGTGGTGGAGATGAGATTTGATAAAATAAGTGGAAACCCAGTAAAAGTTTCATTTGACTACCTTGCACTCTCGAGATAATCGTCACCATGTGCCAAATGCAATATAAAAGCAATCTGAGCACATTTCGCGCATAAATGAAATGACCACAATTTTCTCCAAAACTATAACAGATGCAAACTTGTCCTGTGTGGTGGAGATGAGATTTGATAAAATAAGTGGAAACCCAGTAAAAGTTTCATTTGGCTACTTTGCACTCTCGAGATAATCGTCACCATGTGCCAAATGCAATATAAAAGCAATCTGAGCACATTTCGCGCATAAATGAAATGACCACAAGTTTCTCCAAAACTATAACAGATGCAAACTTGTCCTGTGTGGTGGAGATGAGATTTGATAAAATAAGTGGAAACCCAGTAAAAGTTTCATTTGACTACCTTGCACTCTCGAGATAATCGTCACCATGTGCCAAATGCAATATAAAAGCAATCTGAGCACATTTCGCGCATAAATGAAATGACCACAATTTTCTCCAAAACTATAACAGATGCAAACTTGTCCTGTGTGGTGGAGATGAGATTTGATAAAATAAGTGGAAACCCAGTAAAAGTTTCATTTGGCTACTTTGCACTCTCGAGATAATCGTCACCATGTGCCAAATGCAATATAAAAGCAATCTGAGCACATTTCGCGCATAAATGAAATGACCACAATTTTCTCCAAAACTATAACAGATGCAAACTTGTCCTGTGTGGTGGAGATGAGATTTGATAAAATAAGTGGAAATCCAGTAAAAGTTTCATTTGGCTACCTTGCACTCTCGAGATAATCGTCACCATGTGCCAAATGCAATATAAAAGCAATCTGAGCACATTTCGCGCATAAATGAAATGACCACATTTTTCTCCAAAACTATAACAGATGCAAACTTGTCCTGTGTGGTGGAGATGAGATTTGATAAAATAAGTGGAAATCCAGTAAAAGTTTCATTTGGCTACTTTGCACTCTCGACATAATCGTCACCATGTGCCAAATGCAATATAAAAGCAATCTGAGCACATTTCGCGCATAAATGAAATGACCACAATTTTCTCCAAAACTATAACAGATGCAAACTTGTCCTGTGTGGTGGACTTGAGATTTGATAAAATAAGTGGAAACGCAGTAAAAGTTTCATATGGCTACCTTGCACTCTCGAGATAATCGTCACCATATGCCAAATGCAATATAAAAGCAATCTGAGCACATTTCGCGCATAAATGAAATGACCACATTTTTCTCCAAAACTATAACAGATGCAAACTTGTCCTGTGTGGTGGAGATGAGATTTGATAAAATATGTGGAAATCCAGTAAAAGTTTCATTTGGCTACTTTGCACTCTCGAGATAATCGTCACCATGTGCCAAATGCAATATAAAAGCAATCTGAGCACATTTCGCGCATAAATGAAATGACCACAAGTTTCTCCAAAACTATAACAGATGCAAACTTGTCCTGTGTGGTGGAGATGAGATTTGATAAAATAAGTGGAAACCCAGTAAAAGTTTCATTTGACTACCTTGCACTCTCGAGATAATCGTCACCATGTGCCAAATGCAATATAAAAGCAATCTGAGCACATTTCGCGCATAAATGAAATGACCACAATTTTCTCCAAAACTATAACAGATGCAAACTTGTCCTGTGTGGTGGAGATGAGATTTGATAAAATAAGTGGAAACCCAGTAAAAGTTTCATTTGGCTACTTTGCACTCTCAAGATAATCGTCACCATGTGCCAAATGCAATATAAAAGCAATCTGAGCACATTTCGCGCATAAATGAAATGACCACAATTTTCTCCAAAACTATAACAGATGCAAACTTGTCCTGTGTGGTGGAGATGAGATTTGATAAAATAAGTGGAAACCCAGTAAAAGTTTCATATGGCTACCTTGCACTCTCGAGATAATCGTCACCATGTGCCAAATGCAATATAAAAGCAATCTGAGCACATTTCGCGCATAAATGAAATGACCACAATTTTCTCCAAAACTATAACAGATGCAAACTTGTCCTGTGTGGTGGAGATGAGATTTGATAAAATATGTGGAAATCCAGTAAAAGTTTCATTTGGCTACTTTGCACTCTCGAGATAATCGTCACCATGTGCCAAATGCAATATAAAAGCAATCTGAGCACATTTCGCGCATAAATGAAATGACCACAAGTTTCTCCAAAACTATAACAGATGCAAACTTGTCCTGTGTAGTGGAGATGAGATTTGATAAAATAAGTGGAAACCCAGTAAAAGTTTCATTTGACTACCTTGCACTCTCGAGATAATCGTCACCATGTGCCAAATGCAATATAAAAGCAATCTGAGCACATTTCGCGCATAAATGAAATGACCACAATTTTCTCCAAAACTATAACAGATGCAAACTTGTCCTGTGTGGTGGAGATGAGATTTGATAAAATAAGTGGAAACCCAGTAAAAGTTTCATTTGGCTACTTTGCACTCTCGAGATAATCGTCACCATGTGCCAAATGCAATATAAAAGCAATCTGAGCAAATTTCGCGCCTAAATGAAATGACCACAATTTTCTCCAAAACTATAACAGATGCAAACTTGTCCTGTGTGGTGGAGATGAGATTTGATAAAATAAGTGGAAATCCAGTAAAAGTTTCATTTGGCTACCTTGCACTCTCGAGATAATCGTCACCATGTGCCAAATGCAATATAAAAGCAATCTGAGCACATTTCGCGCATAAATGAAATGACCACATTTTTCTCCAAAACTATAACAGATGCAAACTTGTCCTGTGTGGTGGAGATGAGATTTGATAAAATAAGTGGAAATCCAGTAAAAGTTTCATTTGGCTACTTTGCACTCTCGACATAATCGTCACCATGTGCCAAATGCAATATAAAAGCAATCTGAGCACATTTCGCGCATAAATGAAATGACCACAATTTTCTCCAAAACTATAACAGATGCAAACTTGTCCTGTGTGGTGGAGATGAGATTTGATAAAATAAGTGGACACGCAGTAAAAGTTTCATATGGCTACCTTGCACTCTCGAGATAATCGTCACCATATGCCAAATGCAATATAAAAGCAATCTGAGCACATTTCTCGCATAAATGAAATGACCACATTTTTCTCCAAAACTATAACAGATGCAAACTTGTCCTGTGTGGTGGAGATGAGATTTGATAAAATATGTGGAAACCCAGTAAAAGTTTCATTTGGCTACTTTGCACTCTCGAGATAATAGTCACCATGTGCCAAATGCAATATAAAAGCAATCTGAGCACATTTCGCGCATAAATGAAATGACCACAAGTTTCTCCAAAACTATAACAGATGCAAACTTGTCCTGTGTGGTGCAGATGAGATTTGATAAAATAAGTGGAAACCCAGTAAAAGTTTCATTTGACTACCTTGCACTCTCGAGATAATCGTCACCATGTGCCAAATGCAATATAAAAGCAATCTGAGCACATTTCGCGCATAAATGAAATGACCACAATTTTCTCCAAAACTATAACAGATGCAAACTTGTCCTGTGTGGTGGAGATGAGATTTGATAAAATAAGTGGAAACCCAGTAAAAGTTTCATTTGGCTACTTTGCACTCTCGAGATAATCGTCACCATGTGCCAAATGCAATATAAAAGCAATCTGAGCACATTTCGCGCATAAATGAAATGACCACAAGTTTCTCCAAAACTATAACAGATGCAAACTTGTCCTGTGTGGTGGAGATGAGATTTGATAAAATAAGTGGAAATCCAGTAAAAGTTTCATTTGGCTACCTTGCACTCTCGAGATAATCGTCACCATGTGCCAAATGCAATATAAAAGCAATCTGAGCACATTTCGCGCATAAATGAAATGACCACATTTTTCTCCAAAACTATAACAGATGCAAACTTGTCCTGTGTGGTGGAGATGAGATTTGATAAAATAAGTGGAAACGCAGTAAAAGTTTCATATGGCTACCTTGCACTCTCGAGATAATCGTCACCATATGCCAAATGCAATATAAAAGCAATCTGAGCACATTTCGCGCATAAATGAAATGACCACATTTTTCTCCAAAACTATAACAGATGCAAACTTGTCCTGTGTGGTGGAGATGAGATTTGATAAAATATGTGGAAATCCAGTAAAAGTTTCATTTGGCTACTTTGCACTCTCGAGATAATCGTCACCATGTGCCAAATGCAATATAAAAGCAATCTGAGCACATTTCGCGCATAAATGAAATGACCACAATTTTCTCCAAAACTATAACAGATGCAAACTTGTCCTGTGTGGTGGAGATGAGATTTGATAAAATAAGTGGAAACCCAGTAAAAGTTTCATTTGGCTACTTTGCACTCTCGAGATAATCGTCACCATGTGCCAAATGCAATATAAAAGCAATCTGAGCACATTTCGCGCATAAATGAATTGACCACAATTTTCTCCAAAACTATAACAGATGCAAACTTGTCCTGTGTGGTGGAGATGAGATTTGATAAAATAAGTGGAAATCCAGTAAAAGTTTCATTTGGCTACCTTGCACTCTCGAGATAATCGTCACCATGTGCCAAATGCAATATAAAAGCAATCTGAGCACATTTCGCGCATAAATGAAATGACCACATTTTTTTCCAAAACTATAACAGATGCAAACTTGTCCTGTGTGGTGGAGATGAGATTTGATAAAATAAGTGTAAATCCAGTAAAAGTTTCATTTGGCTACTTTGTACTTTGCACTATCGACATAATCGTCACCATGTGCCAAATGCAATATAAAAGCAATCTGAGCACATTTCGCGCATAAATGAAATGACCACAATTTTCTCCAAAACTATAACAGATGCAAACTTGTCCTGTGTGGTGGAGATGAGATTTGATAAAATAAGTGGAAACCCAGTAAAAGTTTCATATGGCTACCTTTCACTCTCGAGATAATCGTCACCATATGCCAAATGCAATATAAAAGCAATCTGAGCACATTTCGCGCATAAATGAAATGACCACATTTTTCTCCAAAACTATAACAGATGCAAACTTGTCCTGTGTGGTGGAGATGAGATTTGATAAAATATGTGGAAATCCAGTAAAAGTTTCATTTGGCTACTTTGCACTCTCGAGATAATCGTCACCATGTGCCAAATGCAATATAAAAGCAATCTGAGCACATTTCGCGCATAAATGAAATGACCACAATTTTCTCCAAAACTATAACAGATGCAAACTTGTCCTGTGTGGTGGAGATGAGATTTGATAAAATATGTGGAAATCCAGTAAAAGTTTCATTTGGCTACTTTGCACTCTCGAGATAATCGTCACCATGTGCCAAATGCAATATAAAAGCAATCTGAGCACATTTCGCGCATAAATGAAAAGACCACAAGTTTCTCCAAAACTATAACAGATGCAAACTTGTCCTGTGTGGTGGAGATGAGATTTGATAAAATAAGTGGAAACCCAGTAAAAGTTTCATTTGACTACCTTGCACTCTCGAGATAATCGTCACCATGTGCCAAATGCAATATAAAAGCAATCTGAGCACATTTCGCGCATAAATGAAATGACCACAATTTTCTCCAAAACTATAACAGATGCAAACTTGTCCTGTGTGGTGGAGATGAGATTTGATAAAATAAGTGGAAACCCAGTAAAAGTTTCATTTGGCTACTTTGCACTCTCGAGATAATCGTCACCATGTGCCAAATGCAATATAAAAGCAATCTGAGCACATTTCGCGCATAAATGAAATGACCACAATTTTCTCCAAAACTATAACAGATGCAAACTTGTCCTGTGTGGTGGAGATGAGATTTGATAAAATAAGTGGAAATCCAGTAAAAGTTTCATTTGGCTACCTTGCACTCTCGAGATAATCGTCACCATGTGCCAAATGCAATATAAAAGCAATCTGAGCACATTTCGCGCATAAATGAAATGACCACATTTTTCTCCAAAACTATAACAGATGCAAACTTGTCCTGTGTGGTGGAGATGAGATTTGATAAAATAAGTGGAAATCCAGTAAAAGTTTCATTTGGCTACTTTGCACTCTCGACATAATCGTCACCATGTGCCAAATGCAATATAAAAGCAATCTGAGCACATTTCGCGCATAAATGAAATGACCACAATTTTCTCCAAAACTATAACAGATGCAAACTTGTCCTGTGTGGTGGAGATGAGATTTGATAAAATAAGTGGAAACGCAGTAAAAGTTTCATATGGCTACCTTGCACTCTCGAGATAATCGTCACCATATGCCAAATGCAATATAAAAGCAATCTGAGCACATTTCGCGCATAAATGAAATGACCACATTTTTCTCCAAAACTATAACAGATGCAAACTTGTCCTGTGTGGTGGAGATGAGATTTGATAAAATATGTGGAAATCCAGTAAAAGTTTCATTTGGCTACTTTGCACTCTCGAGATAATCGTCACCATGTGCCAAATGCAATATAAAAGCAATCTGAGCACATTTCGCGCATAAATGAAATGACCACAAGTTTCTCCAAAACTATAACAGATGCAAACTTGTCCTGTGTGGTAGAGATGAGATTTGATAAAATAAGTGGAAACCCAGTAAAAGTTTCATTTGACTACCTTGCACTCTCGAGATAATCGTCACCATGTGCCAAATGCAATATAAAAGCAATCTGAGCACATTTCGCGCATAAATGAAATGACCACAATTTTCTCAAAAACTATAACAGATGCAAACTTGTCCTGTGTGGTGGAGATGAGATTTGATAAAATAAGTGGAAACCCAGTAAAAGTTTCATTTGGCTACTTTGCACTCTCGAGATAATCGTCACCATGTGCCAAATGCAATATAAAAGCAATCTGAGCACATTTCGCGCATAAATGAAATGACCACAATTTTCTCCAAAACTATAACAGATGCAAACTTGTCCTGTGTGGTGGAGATGAGATTTGATAAAATAAGTGGAAATCCAGTAAAAGTTTTATTTGGCTACCTTGTACTCTCGAGATAATCGTCACCATGTGCCAAATGCAATATAAAAGCAATCTGAGCACATTTCGCGCATAAATGAAATGACCACATTTTTCTCCAAAACTATAACAGATGCAAACTTGTCCTGTGTGGTGGAGATGAGATTTGATAAAATAAGTGGAAATCCAGTAAAAGTTTCATTTGGCTACTTTGTACTTTGCACTATCGACATAATCGTCACCATGTGCCAAATGCAATATAAAAGCAATCTGAGCACATTTCGCGCATAAATGAAATGACCACAAGTTTCTCCAAAACTATAACAGATGCAAACTTGTCCTGTGTGGTGGAGATGAGATTTGATAAAATAAGTGGAAACCCAGTAAAAGTTTCATTTGACTAACTTGCACTCTCGAGATAATCGTCACCATGTGCCAAATGCAATATAAAAGCAATCTGAGCACATTTCGCGCATAAATGAAATGACCACAATTTTCTCCAAAACTATAACAGATGCAAACTTGTCCTGTGTGGTGGAGATGAGATTTGATAAAATAAGTGGAAACCCAGTAAAAGTTTCATTTGGCTACTTTGCACTCTCGAGATAATCGTCACCATGTGCCAAATGCAATATAAAAGCAATCTGAGCACATTTCGCGCATAAATGAAATGACCACAATTTTCTCCAAAACTATAACAGATGCAAACTTGTCCTGTGTGGTGGAGATGAGATTTGATAAAATAAGTGGAAATCCAGTAAAAGTTTCATTTGGCTACCTTGCACTCTCGAGATAATCGTCACCATGTGCCAAATGCAATATAAAAGCAATCTGAGCACATTTCGCGCATAAATGAAATGACCACAATTTTCTCCAAAACTCTAACAGATGCAAACTTGTCCTGTGTGGTGGAGATGAGATTTGATAAAATAAGTAGAAATCCAGGAAAAGTTTCATTTGGCTACTTTGCACCCTCGATATAATCGTCACCATGTGCCAAATGCAATATAAAAGCAATCTGAGCACATTTCGCGCATAAATGAAATGACCACAATTTTCTCCAAAACTATAACAGATGCAAACTTGTCCTGTGTGGTGGAGATGAGATTTGATAAAATAAGAAGAAACCCAGTAAAAGTTTCATTTGACTACCTTGCACTCTCGAGATAATCGTCACCATGTGCCAATTGCAATATAAAAGCAATCTGAGCACATTTCGCGCATAAATGAAATGACCACAATTTTCTCCAAAACTATAACAGATGCAAACTTGTCCTGTGTGGTGGAGATGAGATTTGATAAAATATGTGGAAATCCAGTAAAAGTTTCATTTGGCTACTTTGCACTCTCGAGATAATCGTCACCATGTGCCAAATGCAATATAAAAGCAATCTGAGCACATTTCGCGCATAAATGAAATGACCACAAGTTTCTCCAAAACTATAACAGATGCAAACTTGTCCTGTGTGGTGGAGATGAGATTTGATAAAATAAGTGGAAACCCAGTAAAAGTTTCATTTGACTACCTTGCACTCTCGAGATAATCGTCACCATGTGCCAAATGCAATATAAAAGCAATCTGAGCACATTTCGCGCATAAATGAAATGACCACAATTTTCTCAAAAACTATAACAGATGCAAACTTGTCCTGTGTGGTGGAGATGAGATTTGATAAAATAAGTGGAAACCCAGTAAAAGTTTCATTTGGCTACTTTGCACTCTCGAGATAATCGTCACCATGTGCCAAATGCAATATAAAAGCAATCTGAGCACATTTCGCGCATAAATGAAATGACCACAATTTTCTCCAAAACTATAACAGATGCAAACTTGTCCTGTGTGGTGGAGATGAGATTTGATAAAATAAGTGGAAACCCAGTAAAAGTTTCATTTGGCTACTCTGCACTCTCGAGATAATCGTCACCATGTGCCAAATGCAATATAAAAGCAATCTGAGCACATTTCGCGCATAAATGAAATGACCACAAGTTTCTCCAAAACTATAACAGATGCAAACTTGTCCTGTGTGGTGGAGATGAGATTTGATAAAATAAGTGGAAACCCAGTAAAAGTTTCATTTGACTACCTTGCACTCTCGAGATAATCGTCACCATGTGCCAAATGCAATATAAAAGCAATCTGAGCACATTTCGCGCATAAATGAAATGACCACAATTTTCTCCAAAACTATAACAGATGCAAACTTGTCCTGTGTGGTGGAGATGAGATTTGATAAAATAAGTGGAAACCCAGTAAAAGTTTCATTTGGCTACTTTGCACTCTCGAGATAATCGTCACCATGTGCCAAATGCAATATAAAAGCAATCTGAGCACATTTCGCGCATAAATGAAATGACCACAATTTTCTCCAAAACTATAACAGATGCAAACTTGTCCTGTGTGGTGGAGATGAGATTTGATAAAATAAGTGGAAATCCAGTAAAAGTTTCATTTGGCTACCTTGCACTCTCGAGATAATCGTCACCATGTGCCAAATGCAATATAAAAGCAATCTGAGCACATTTCGCGCATAAATGAAATGACCACAATTTTCTCCAAAACTATAACAGATGCAAACTTGTCCTGTGTGGTGGAGATGAGATTTGATAAAATAAGTGGAAACGCAGTAAAAGTTTCATATGGCTACCTTGCACTCTCGAGATAATCGTCACCATATGCCAAATGCAATATAAAAGCAATCTGAGCACATTTCGCGCATAAATGAAATGACCACATTTTTCTCCAAAACTATAACAGATGCAAACTTGTCCTGTGTGGTGGAGATGAGATTTGATAAAATATGTGGAAATCCAGTAAAAGTTTCATTTGGCTACTTTGCACTCTCGAGATAATCGTCACCATGTGCCAAATGCAATATAAAAGCAATCTGAGCACATTTCGCGCATAAATGAAATGACCACAAGTTTCTCCAAAACTATAACAGATGCAAACTTGTCCTGTGTGGTGGAGATGAGATTTGATAAAATAAGTGGAAACCCAGTAAAAGTTTCATTTGACTACCTTGCACTCTCGAGATAATCGTCACCATGTGCCAAATGCAATATAAAAGCAATCTGAGCACATTTCGCGCATAAATGAAATGACCACAATTTTCTCAAAAACTATAACAGATGCAAACTTGTCCTGTGTGGTGGAGATGAGATTTGATAAAATAAGTGGAAACCCAGTAAAAGTTTCATTTGGCTACTTTGCACTCTCGACATAATCGTCACCATGTGCCAAATGCAATATAAAAGCAATCTGAGCACATTTCGCGCATAAATGAAATGACCACAATTTTCTCCAAAACTATAACAGATGCAAACTTGTCCTGTGTGGTGGAGATGAGATTTGATAAAATAAGTGGAAATCCAGTAAAAGTTTTATTTGGCTACCTTGCACTCTCGAGATAATCGTCACCATGTGCCAAATGCAATATAAAAGCAATCTGAGCACATTTCGCGCATAAATGAAATGACCACATTTTTCTCCAAAACTATAACAGATGCAAACTTGTCCTGTGTGGTGGAGATGAGATTTGATAAAATAAGTGGAAATCCAGTAAAAGTTTCATTTGGCTACTTTGTACTTTGCACTATCGACATAATCGTCACCATGTGCCAAATGCAATATAAAAGCAATCTGAGCACATTTCGCGCATAAATGAAATGACCACAAGTTTCTCCAAAACTATAACAGATGCAAACTTGTCCTGTGTGGTGGAGATGAGATTTGATAAAATAAGTGGAAACCCAGTAAAAGTTTCATTTGACTAACTTGCACTCTCGAGATAATCGTCACCATGTGCCAAATGCAATATAAAAGCAATCTGAGCACATTTCGCGCATAAATGAAATGACCACAATTTTCTCCAAAACTATAACAGATGCAAACTTGTCCTGTGTGGTGATGAGATTTGATAAAATAAGTGGAAACCCAGTAAAAGTTTCATTTGGCTACTTTGCACTCTCGAGATAATCGTCACCATGTGCCAAATGCAATATAAAAGCAATCTGAGCACATTTCGCGCATAAATGAAATGACCACAATTTTCTCCAAAACTATAACAGATGCAAACTTGTCCTGTGTGGTGGAGATGAGATTTGATAAAATAAGTGGAAATCCAGTAAAAGTTTCATTTGGCTACCTTGCACTCTCGAGATAATCGTCACCATGTGCCAAATGCAATATAAAAGCAATCTGAGCACATTTCGCGCATAAATGAAATGACCACAATTTTCTCCAAAACTCTAACAGATGCAAACTTGTCCTGTGTGGTGGAGATGAGATTTGATAAAATAAGTGGAAATCCAGGAAAAGTTTCATTTGGCTACTTTGCACCCTCGATATAATCGTCACCATGTGCCAAATGCAATATAAAAGCAATCTGAGCACATTTCGCGCATAAATGAAATGACCACAATTTTCTCCAAAACTATAACAGATGCAAACTTGTCCTGTGTGGTGGAGATGAGATTTGATAAAATAAGAAGAAACCCAGTAAAAGTTTCATTTGACTACCTTGCACTCTCGAGATAATCGTCACCATGTGCCAATTGCAATATAAAAGCAATCTGAGCACATTTCGCGCATAAATGAAATGACCACAATTTTCTCCAAAACTATAACAGATGCAAACTTGTCCTGTGTGGTGGAGATGAGATTTGATAAAATATGTGGAAATCCAGTAAAAGTTTCATTTGGCTACTTTGCACTCTCGAGATAATCGTCACCATGTGCCAAATGCAATATAAAAGCAATCTGAGCACATTTCGCGCATAAATGAAATGACCACAAGTTTCTCCAAAACTATAACAGATGCAAACTTGTCCTGTGTGGTGGAGATGAGATTTGATAAAATAAGTGGAAACCCAGTAAAAGTTTCATTTGACTACCTTGCACTCTCGAGATAATCGTCACCATGTGCCAAATGCAATATAAAAGCAATCTGAGCACATTTCGCGCATAAATGAAATGACCACAATTTTCTCAAAAACTATAACAGATGCAAACTTGTCCTGTGTGGTGGAGATGAGATTTGATAAAATAAGTGGAAACCCAGTAAAAGTTTCATTTGGCTACTTTGCACTCTCGAGATAATCGTCACCATGTGCCAAATGCAATATAAAAGCAATCTGAGCACATTTCGCGCATAAATGAAATGACCACAATTTTCTCCAAAACTATAACAGATGCAAACTTGTCCTGTGTGGTGGAGATGAGATTTGATAAAATAAGTGGAAATCCAGTAAAAGTTTCATTTGGCTACTTTGCACTCTCGACATAATCGTCACCATGTGCCAAATGCAATATAAAAGCAATCTGAGCACATTTCGCGCATAAATGAAATGACCACAATTTTCTCCAAAACTATAACAGATGCAAACTTGTCCTGTGTGGTGGAGATGAGATTTGATAAAATAAGTGGAAACGCAGTAAAAGTTTCATATGGCTACCTTGCACTCTCGAGATAATCGTCACCATATGCCAAATGCAATATAAAAGCAATCTGAGCACATTTCGCGCATAAATGAAATGACCACATTTTTCTCCAAAACTATAACAGATGCAAACTTGTCCTGTGTGGTGGAGATGAGATTTGATAAAATATGTGGAAATCCAGTAAAAGTTTCATTTGGCTACTTTGCACTCTCGAGATAATCGTCACCATGTGCCAAATGCAATATAAAAGCAATCTGAGCACATTTCGCGCATAAATGAAATGACCACAAGTTTCTCCAAAACTATAACAGATGCAAACTTGTCCTGTGTGGTGGAGATGAGATTTGATAAAATAAGTGGAAACCCAGTAAAAGTTTCATTTGACTACCTTGCACTCTCGAGATAATCGTCACCATGTGCCAAATGCAATATAAAAGCAATCTGAGCACATTTCGCGCATAAAAGAAATGACCACAATTTTCTCAAAAACTATAACAGATGCAAACTTGTCCTGTGTGGTGGAGATGAGATTTGATAAAATAAGTGGAAACCCAGTAAAAGTTTCATTTGGCTACTTTGCACTCTCGAGATAATCGTCACCATGTGCCAAATGCAATATAAAAGCAATCTGAGCACATTTCGCGCATAAATGAAATGACCACAATTTTCTCCAAAACTATAACAGATGCAAACTTGTCCTGTGTGGTGGAGATGAGATTTGATAAAATAAGTGGAAATCCAGTAAAAGTTTTATTTGGCTACCTTGCACTCTCGAGATAATCGTCACCATGTGCCAAATGCAATATAAAAGCAATCTGAGCACATTTCGCGCATAAATGAAATGACCACATTTTTCTCCAAAACTATAACAGATGCAAACTTGTCCTGTGTGGTGGAGATGAGATTTGATAAAATAAGTGGAAATCCAGTAAAAGTTTCATTTGGCTACTTTGTACTTTGCACTATCGACATAATCGTCACCATGTGCCAAATGCAATATAAAAGCAATCTGAGCACATTTCGCGCATAAATGAAATGACCACAAGTTTCTCCAAAACTATAACAGATGCAAACTTGTCCTGTGTGGTGGAGATGAGATTTGATAAAATAAGTGGAAACCCAGTAAAAGTTTCACTTGACTAACTTGCACTCTCGAGATAATCGTCACCATGTGCCAAATGCAATATAAAAGCAATCTGAGCACATTTCGCGCATAAATGAAATGACCACAATTTTCTCCAAAACTATAACAGATGCAAACTTGTCCTGTGTGGTGGAGATGAGATTTGATAAAATAAGTGGAAACCCAGTAAAAGTTTCATTTGGCTACTTTGCACTCTCGAGATAATCGTCACCATGTGCCAAATGCAATATAAAAGCAATCTGAGCACATTTCGCGCATAAATGAAATGACCACAATTTTCTCCAAAACTATAACAGATGCAAACTTGTCCTGTGTGGTGGAGATGAGATTTGATAAAATAAGTGGAAATCCAGTAAAAGTTTCATTTGGCTACCTTGCACTCTCGAGATAATCGTCACCATGTGCCAAATGCAATATAAAAGCAATCTGAGCACATTTCGCGCATAAATGAAATGACCACAATTTTCTCCAAAACTCTAACAGATGCAAACTTGTCCTGTGTGGTGGAGATGAGATTTGATAAAATAAGTGGAAATCCAGGAAAAGTTTCATTTGGCTACTTTGCACCCTCGATATAATCGTCACCATGTGCCAAATGCAATATAAAAGCAATCTGAGCACATTTCGCGCATAAATGAAATGACCACAATTTTCTCCAAAACTATAACAGATGCAAACTTGTCCTGTGTGGTGGAGATGAGATTTGATAAAATAAGAAGAAACCCAGTAAAAGTTTCATTTGACTACCTTGCACTCTCGAGATAATCGTCACCATGTGCCAATTGCAATATAAAAGCAATCTGAGCACATTTCGCGCATAAATGAAATGACCACAATTTTCTCCAAAACTATAACAGATGCAAACTTGTCCTGTGTGGTGGAGATGAGATTTGATAAAATATGTGGAAATCCAGTAAAAGTTTCATTTGGCTACTTTGCACTCTCGAGATAATCGTCACCATGTGCCAAATGCAATATAAAAGCAATCTGAGCACATTTCGCGCATAAATGAAATGACCACAAGTTTCTCCAAAACTATAACAGATGCAAACTTGTCCTGTGTGGTGGAGATGAGATTTGATAAAATAAGTGGAAACCCAGTAAAAGTTTCATTTGACTACCTTGCACTCTCGAGATAATCGTCACCATGTGCCAAATGCAATATAAAAGCAATCTGAGCACATTTCGCGCATAAATGAAATGACCACAATTTTCTCCAAAACTATAACAGATGCAAACTTGTCCTGTGTGGTGGAGATGAGATTTGATAAAATAAGTGGAAATCCAGTAAAAGTTTTATTTGGCTACCTTGCACTCTCGAGATAATCGTCACCATGTGCCAAATGCAATATAAAAGCAATCTGAGCACATTTCGCGCATAAATGAAATGACCACATTTTTCTCCAAAACTATAACAGATGCAAACTTGTCCTGTGTGGTGGAGATGAGATTTGATAAAATAAGTGGAAATCCAGTAAAAGTTTCATTTGGCTACTTTGTACTTTGCACTATCGACATAATCGTCACCATGTGCCAAATGCAATATAAAAGCAATCTGAGCACATTTCGCGCATAAATGAAATGACCACAAGTTTCTCCAAAACTATAACAGATGCAAACTTGTCCTGTGTGGTGGAGATGAGATTTGATAAAATAAGTGGAAACCCAGTAAAAGTTTCATTTGACTAACTTGCACTCTCGAGATAATCGTCACCATGTGCCAAATGCAATATAAAAGCAATCTGAGCACATTTCGCGCATAAATGAAATGACCACAATTTTCTCCAAAACTATAACAGATGCAAACTTGTCCTGTGTGGTGGAGATGAGATTTGGTAAAATAAGTGGAAATCCAGGAAAAGTTTCATTTGGCTACTTTGCACCCTCGATATAATCGTCACCATGTGCCAAATGCAATATAAAAGCAATCTGAGCACATTTCGCGCATAAATGAAATGACCACAATTTTCTCCAAAACTATAACAGATGCAAACTTGTCCTGTGTGGTGGAGATGAGATTTGATAAAATAAGAAGAAACCCAGTAAAAGTTTCATTTGACTACCTTGCACTCTCGAGATAATCGTCACCATGTGCCAATTGCAATATAAAAGCAATCTGAGCACATTTCGCGCATAAATGAAATGACCACAATTTTCTCCAAAACTATAACAGATGCAAACTTGTCCTGTGTGGTGGAGATGAGATTTGATAAAATATGTGGAAATCCAGTAAAAGTTTCATTTGGCTACTTTGCACTCTCGAGATAATCGTCACCATGTGCCAAATGCAATATAAAAGCAATCTGAGCACATTTCGCGCATAAATGAAATGACCACAAGTTTCTCCAAAACTATAACAGATGCAAACTTGTCCTGTGTGGTGGAGATGAGATTTGATAAAATAAGTGGAAACCCAGTAAAAGTTTCATTTGACTACCTTGCACTCTCGAGATAATCGTCACCATGTGCCAAATGCAATATAAAAGCAATCTGAGCACATTTCGCGCATAAATGAAATGACCACAATTTTCTCAAAAACTATAACAGATGCAAACTTGTCCTGTGTGGTGGAGATGAGATTTGATAAAATAAGTGGAAACCCAGTAAAAGTTTCATTTGGCTACTTTGCACTCTCGAGATAATCGTCACCATGTGCCAAATGCAATATAAAAGCAATCTGAGCACATTTCGCGCATAAATGAAATGACCACAATTTTCTCCAAAACTATAACAGATGCAAACTTGTCCTGTGTGGTGGAGATGAGATTTGATAAAATAAGTGGAAATCCAGTAAAAGTTTTATTTGGCTACCTTGCACTCTCGAGATAATCGTCACCATGTGCCAAATGCAATATAAAAGCAATCTGAGCACATTTCGCGCATAAATGAAATGACCACATTTTTCTCCAAAACTATAACAGATGCAAACTTGTCCTGTGTGGTGGAGATGAGATTTGATAAAATAAGTGGAAATCCAGTAAAAGTTTCATTTGGCTACTTTGTACTTTGCACTATCGACATAATCGTCACCATGTGCCAAATGCAATATAAAAGCAATCTGAGCACATTTCGCGCATAAATGAAATGACCACAAGTTTCTCCAAAACTATAACAGATGCAAACTTGTCCTGTGTGGTGGAGATGAGATTTGATAAAATAAGTGGAAACCCAGTAAAAGTTTCATTTGACTAACTTGCACTCTCGAGATAATCGTCACCATGTGCCAAATGCAATATAAAAGCAATCTGAGCACATTTCGCGCATAAATGAAATGACCACAATTTTCTCCAAAACTATAACAGATGCAAACTTGTCCTGTGTGGTGGAGATGAGATTTGATAAAATAAGTGGAAACCCAGTAAAAGTTTCATTTGGCTACTTTGCACTCTCGAGATAATCGTCACCATATGCCAAATGCAATATAAAAGCAATCTGAGCACATTTCGCGCATAAATGAAATGACCACATTTTTCTCCAAAACTATAACAGATGCAAACTTGTCCTGTGTGGTGGAGATGAGATTTGATAAAATATGTGGAAATCCAGTAAAAGTTTCATTTGGCTACTTTGCACTCTCGAGATAATCGTCACCATGTGCCAAATGCAATATAAAAGCAATCTGAGCACATTTCGCGCATAAATGAAATGACCACAAGTTTCTCCAAAACTATAACAGATGCAAACTTGTCCTGTGTGGTGGAGATGAGATTTGATAAAATAAGTGGAAACCCAGTAAAAGTTTCATTTGACTACCTTGCACTCTCGAGATAATCGTCACCATGTGCCAAATGCAATATAAAAGCAATCTGAGCACATTTCGCGCATAAATGAAATGACCACAATTTTCTCAAAAACTATAACAGATGCAAACTTGTCCTGTGTGGTGGAGATGAGATTTGATAAAATAAGTGGAAACCCAGTAAAAGTTTCATTTGGCTACTTTGCACTCTCGAGATAATCGTCACCATGTGCCAAATGCAATATAAAAGCAATCTGAGCACATTTCGCGCATAAATGAAATGACCACAATTTTCTCCAAAACTATAACAGATGCAAACTTGTCCTGTGTGGTGGAGATGAGATTTGATAAAATAAGTGGAAATCCAGTAAAAGTTTTATTTGGCTACCTTGCACTCTCGAGATAATCGTCACCATGTGCCAAATGCAATATAAAAGCAATCTGAGCACATTTCGCGCATAAATGAAATGACCACATTTTTCTCCAAAACTATAACAGATGCAAACTTGTCCTGTGTGGTGGAGATGAGATTTGATAAAATAAGTGGAAATCCAGTAAAAGTTTCATTTGGCTACTTTGTACTTTGCACTATCGACATAATCGTCACCATGTGCCAAATGCAATATAAAAGCAATCTGAGCACATTTCGCGCATAAATGAAATGACCACAAGTTTCTCCAAAACTATAACAGATGCAAACTTGTCCTGTGTGGTGGAGATGAGATTTGATAAAATAAGTGGAAACCCAGTAAAAGTTTCACTTGACTAACTTGCACTCTCGAGATAATCGTCACCATGTGCCAAATGCAATATAAAAGCAATCTGAGCACATTTCGCGCATAAATGAAATGACCACAATTTTCTCCAAAACTATAACAGATGCAAACTTGTCCTGTGTGGTGGAGATGAGATTTGATAAAATAAGTGGAAACCCAGTAAAAGTTTCATTTGGCTACTTTGCACTCTCGAGATAATCGTCACCATGTGCCAAATGCAATATAAAAGCAATCTGAGCACATTTCGCGCATAAATGAAATGACCACAATTTTCTCCAAAACTATAACAGATGCAAACTTGTCCTGTGTGGTGGAGATGAGATTTGATAAAATAAGTGGAAATCCAGTAAAAGTTTCATTTGGCTACCTTGCACTCTCGAGATAATCGTCACCAAGTGCCAAATGCAATATAAAAGCAATCTGAGCACATTTCGCGCATAAATGAAATGACCACAATTTTCTCCAAAACTCTAACAGATGCAAACTTGTCCTGTGTGGTGGAGATGAGATTTGATAAAATAAGTGGAAATCCAGGAAAAGTTTCATTTGGCTACTTTGCACCCTCGATATAATCGTCACCATGTGCCAAATGCAATATAAAAGCAATCTGAGCACATTTCGCGCATAAATGAAATGACCACAATTTTCTCCAAAACTATAACAGATGCAAACTTGTCCTGTGTGGTGGAGATGAGATTTGATAAAATAAGAAGAAACCCAGTAAAAGTTTCATTTGACTACCTTGCACTCTCGAGATAATCGTCACCATGTGCCAATTGCAATATAAAAGCAATCTGAGCACATTTCGCGCATAAATGAAATGACCACAATTTTCTCCAAAACTATAACAGATGCAAACTTGTCCTGTGTGGTGGAGATGAGATTTGATAAAATATGTGGAAATCCAGTAAAAGTTTCATTTGGCTACTTTGCACTCTCGAGATAATCGTCACCATGTGCCAAATGCAATATAAAAGCAATCTGAGCACATTTCGCGCATAAATGAAATGACCACAAGTTTCTCCAAAACTATAACAGATGCAAACTTGTCCTGTGTGGTGGAGATGAGATTTGATAAAATAAGTGGAAACCCAGTAAAAGTTTCATTTGACTACCTTGCACTCTCGAGATAATCGTCACCATGTGCCAAATGCAATATAAAAGCAATCTGAGCACATTTCGCGCATAAATGAAATGACCACAATTTTCTCAAAAACTATAACAGATGCAAACTTGTCCTGTGTGGTGGAGATGAGATTTGATAAAATAAGTGGAAACCCAGTAAAAGTTTCATTTGGCTACTTTGCACTCTCGAGATAATCGTCACCATGTGCCAAATGCAATATAAAAGCAATCTGAGCACATTTCGCGCATAAATGAAATGACCACAATTTTCTCCAAAACTATAACAGATGCAAACTTGTCCTGTGTGGTGGAGATGAGATTTGATAAAATAAGTGGAAATCCAGTAAAAGTTTTATTTGGCTACCTTGCACTCTCGAGATAATCGTCACCATGTGCCAAATGCAATATAAAAGCAATCTGAGCACATTTCGCGCATAAATGAAATGACCACATTTTTCTCCAAAACTATAACAGATGCAAACTTGTCCTGTGTGGTGGAGATGAGATTTGATAAAATAAGTGGAAATCCAGTAAAAGTTTCATTTGGCTACTTTGTACTTTGCACTATCGACATAATCGTCACCATGTGCCAAATGCAATATAAAAGCAATCTGAGCACATTTCGCGCATAAATGAAATGACCACAAGTTTCTCCAAAACTATAACAGATGCAAACTTGTCCTGTGTGGTGGAGATGAGATTTGATAAAATAAGTGGAAACCCAGTAAAAGTTTCATTTGACTAACTTGCACTCTCGAGATAATCGTCACCATGTGCCAAATGCAATATAAAAGCAATCTGAGCACATTTCGCGCATAAATGAAATGACCACAATTTTCTCCAAAACTATAACAGATGCAAACTTGTCCTGTGTGGTGGAGATGAGATTTGATAAAATAAGTGGAAACCCAGTAAAAGTTTCATTTGGCTACTTTGCACTCTCGAGATAATCGTCACCATGTGCCAAATGCAATATAAAAGCAATCTGAGCACATTTCGCGCATAAATGAAATGACCACAATTTTCTCCAAAACTATAACAGATGCAAACTTGTCCTGTGTGGTGGAGATGAGATTTGATAAAATAAGTGGAAATCCAGTAAAAGTTTCATTTGGCTACCTTGCACTCTCGAGATAATCGTCACCATGTGCCAAATGCAATATAAAAGCAATCTGAGCACATTTCGCGCATAAATGAAATGACCACAATTTTCTCCAAAACTCTAACAGATGCAAACTTGTCCTGTGTGGTGGAGATGAGATTTGATAAAATAAGTGGAAATCCAGGAAAAGTTTCATTTGGCTACTTTGCACCCTCGATATAATCGTCACCATGTGCCAAATGCAAAATAAAAGCAATCTGAGCACATTTCGCGCATAAATGAAATGACCACAATTTTCTCCAAAACTATAACAGATGCAAACTTGTCCTGTGTGGTGGAGATGAGATTTGATAAAATAAGAAGAAACCCAGTAAAAGTTTCATTTGACTACCTTGCACTCTCGAGATAATCGTCACCATGTGCCAATTGCAATATAAAAGCAATCTGAGCACATTTCGCGCATAAATGAAATGACCACAATTTTCTCCAAAACTATAACAGATGCAAACTTGTCCTGTGTGGTGGAGATGAGATTTGATAAAATAAGTGGAAATCCAGTAAAAGTTTCATTTGGCTACTTTGCACTCTCGATATAATCGTCACCATGTGCCAAATGCAATATAAAAGCAATCTGAGCACATTTCACGCATAAATGAAATGACCACAATTTTCTCCAAAACTATAACAGATGCAAACTTGTCCTGTGTGGTGGAGATGAGATTTGATAAAATAAGTGGAAATCCAGTAAAAGTTTCATTTGGCTACTTTGCACTCTCGAGATAATTGTCACCATGTGCAAAATGCAATATAAAAGCAATCTGAGCACATTTCGCGCATAAATGAAATGACCACAATTTTCTCCAAAACTATAACAGATGCAAACTTGTCCTGTGTGGTGATGAGATATGATAAAATAAGTGGAAACCCAGTAAAAGTTTCATTTGGCTACCTTGCACTCTCGAGATAATCGTCACCATGTGCCAAATGCAATATAAAAGAAATCTGAGCACATTTCGCGCATAAATGAAATGACCACAATTTTCTCCAAAACTATAACAGATACAAACTTGAACTGTGTGGTGGAGATGAGATTTGATAAAATAAGTGGAAATCCAGTAAAAGTTTCATTTGGCTACTTTGCACTCTCGAGATAATCGTCACCATGTGCCAAATGCAATATAAAAGCAATCTGAGCACATTTCGCGCATAAATGAAATGACCACAATTTTCTCCAAAACTATAACAGATGCAAACTTGTCCTGTGTGGTGGAGATGAGATTTGATAAAATAAGTGGAAATCAAGTAAAAGTTTCATTTGGCTACTTTGCACTCTCGATATAATCGTCACCATGTGCCAAATGCAATATAAAAGCAATCTGAGCACATTTCACGCATAAATGAAATGACCACAATTTTCTCCAAAACTATAACAGATGCAAACTTGTCCTGTGTGGTGGAGATGAGATTTGATAAAATAAGTGGAAATCCAGTAAAAGTTTCATTTGGCTACTTTGCACTCTCGAGATAATTGTCACCATGTGCAAAATGCAATATAAAAGCAATCTGAGCACATTTCGCGCATAAATGAAATGACCACAATTTTCTCCAAAACTATAACAGATGCAAACTTGTCCTGTGTGGTGATGAGATTTGATAAAATAAGTGGAAACCCAGTAAAAGTTTCATTTGGCTACCTTGCACTCTCGAGATAATCGTCACCATGTGCCAAATGCAATATAAAAGCAATCTGAGCACATTTCGCGCATAAATGAAATGACCCCATTTTTTCCAAAACTATAACAGATACAAACTTGAACTGTGTGGTGGAGATGAGATTTGATAAAATAAGTGGAAATCCAGTAAAAGTTTCATTTGGCTACTTTGCACTCTCGAGATAATCGTCACCATGTGCCAAATGCAATATAAAAGCAATCTGAGCACATTTCGCGCATAAATGAAATGACCACATTTTTCTCCAAAACTATAACAGATGCAAACTTGTCCTGTGTGGTGGAGATGAGATTTGATAAAATATGTGGAAATCCAGTAAAAGTTTCATTTGGCTACTTTGCACTCTCGAGATAATCGTCACCATATGCCAAATGCAATATAAAAGCAATCTGAGCACATTTCGCGCATAAATGAAATGACCACATTTTTCTCCAAAACTATAACAGATGCAAACTTGTCCTGTGTGGTGGAGATGAGATTTGATAAAATATGTGGAAATCCAGTAAAAGTTTCATTTGGCTACTTTGCACTCTCGAGATAATCGTCACCATGTGCCAAATGCAATATAAAAGCAATCTGAGCACATTTCGCGCATAAATTAAATGACCACAATTTTCTCCAAAACTATAACAGATGCAAACTTGTCCTGTGTGGTGGAGATGAGATTTGATAAAATAAGTCGAAATCCAGTAAAAGTTTCATTTGGCTACCTTGCACTCTCGAGATAATCGTCACCATGTGCCAAATGCAATATAAAAGCAATCTGAGCACATTTCGCACATAAATGAAATGACCACAATTTTCTCCAAAACTATAACAGATGCAAACTTGTCCTGTGTGGTGGAGATGAGATTTGATAAAATAAGAGGAAATCCAGTAAAAGTTTCATTTGGCTACTTTGCACTCTCGAGATAATTGTCACCATGTGCAAAATGCAATATAAAAGCAATCTGAGCACATTTCGCGCATAAATGAAATGACCACAATTTTCTCCAAAACTATAACAGATGCAAACTTGTCCTGTGTGGTGATGAGATTTGATAAAATAAGTGGAAACCCAGTAAAAGTTTCATTTGGCTACCTTGCACTCCCGAGATAATCGTCACCATGTGCCAAATGCAATATAAAAGCAATCTGAGCACATTTCGCGCATAAATGAAATGACCACATTTTTCTCCAAAACTATAACAGATGCAAACTTGTCCTGTGTGGTGGAGATGAGATTTGATAAAATAAGTGGAAATCCAGTAAAAGTTTCATTTGGCTACTTTGCACTCTCGACATAATCGTCACCATGTGCCAAATGCAATATAAAAGCAATCTGAGCACATTTCGCGCATAAATGAAATGACCACAATTTTCTCCAAAACTATAACAGATACAAACTTGTCCTGTGTGGTGGAGATGAGATTTGATAAAATAAGTGGAAATCCAGTAAAAGTTTCATTTGGCTACTTTGCACTCTCGAGATAATCGTCACCATGTGCCAAATGCAATATAAAAGCAATCTGAGCACATTTCGCGCATAAATGAAATGACCACAATTTTCTCCAAAACTATAACAGATGCAAACTTGTCCTGTGTGGTGGAGATGAGATTTGATAAAATAAGTGGAAACCCAGTAAAAGTTTCATTTGGCTACCTTGCACTCTCGAGATAATCGTCACCATATGCCAAATGCAATATAAAAGCAATCTGAGCACATTTCGCGCATAAATGAAATGACCACATTTTTCTCCAAAACTATAACAGATGCAAACTTGTCCTGTGTGGTGGAGATGAGATTTGATAAAATATGTGGAAATCCAGTAAAAGTTTCATTTGGCTACTTTGCACTCTCGAGATAATCGTCACCATGTGCCAAATGCAATATAAAAGCAATCTGAGCACATTTCGCGCATAAATGAAATGACCACAAGTTTCTCCAAAACTATAACAGATGCAAACTTGTCCTGTGTGGTGGAGATGAGATTTGATAAAATAAGTGGAAACCCAGTAAAAAATTCATTTGACTACCTTGCACTCTCGAGATAATCGTCACCATGTGCCAAATGCAATATAAAAGCAATCTGAGCACATTTCGCGCATAAATGAAATGACCACAATTTTCTCAAAAACTATAACAGATGCAAACTTGTCCTGTGTGGTGGAGATGAGATTTGATAAAATAAGTGGAAATCCAGTAAAAGTTTCATTTGGCTACCTTGCACTCTCGAGATAATCGTCACCATGTGCCAAATGCAATATAAAAGCAATCTGAGCACATTTCGCGCATAAATGAAATGACCACAATTTTCTCCAAAACTCTAACAGATGCAAACTTGTCCTGTGTGGTGGAGATGAGATTTGATAAAATAAGTGGAAATCCAGTAAAAGTTTCATTTGGCTACTTTGCACTCTCGATATAATCGTCACCATATGCCAAATGCAATATAAAAGCAATCTGAGCACATTTCGCGCATAAATGAAATGACCACATTTTTCTCCAAAACTATAACAGATGCAAACTTGTCCTGAGTGGTGGAGATGAGATTTGATAAAATATGTGGAAATCCAGTAAAAGTTTCATTTGGCTACTTTGCACTCTCGAGATAATCGTCACCATGTGCCAAATGCAATATAAAAGCAATCTGAGCACATTTCGTGCATAAATGAAATGACCACAAGTTTCTCCAAAACTATAACAGATGCAAACTTGTCCTGTGTGGTGGAGATGAGATTTGATAAAATAAGTGGAAACCCAGTAAAAGTTTCATTTTGCTACTTTGCACTCTCGAGATAATCGTCACCATGTGCCAAATGCAATATAAAAGCAATCTGAGCACATTTCGCGCATAAATGAAATGACCACAATTTTCTCCAAAACTATAACAGATGCAAACTTGTCCTGTGTGGTGGAGATGAGATTTGATAAAATAAGTGGAAATCCAGTAAAAGTTTCATTTGGCTACCTTGCACTCTCGAGATAATCATCTTTCTGTGCCAAATGCAATATAAAAGCAATCTGAGCACATTTCGCGCATAAATGAAATGACCACAATTTTCTCCAAAACTATACCAGATGCAAACTTGTCCTGTGGGGTGGAGATGAGATTTGATAAAATAAGTGGAAATCCAGTAAAAGTTTCATTTGGCTACTTTGCACTCTCGAGATAATCGTCACCATGTGCCAAATGCAATATAAAAGCAATCTGAGCACATTTCGCGCATAAATGAAATGACCACATTTTTCTCCAAAACTATAACAGATGCAAACTTGTCCTGTGTGGTGAAGATGAGATTTGATAAAATAAGTGGAAACCCAGTAAAAGTTTCATTTGACTACCTTGCACTCTCGAGATAATCGACACCATGTGCCAAATGCAATATAAAAGCAATCTGAGCACATTTCGCGCATAAATGAAATGACCACAATTTTCTCCAAAACTATAACAGATACAAACTTGTCCTGTGTGGTGGAGATGAGATTTGATAAAATAAGTGGAAACCCAGTAAAAGTTTCATTTGGCTACTTTGCACTCTCGAGATAATCGTCACCATGTGCCAAATGCAATATAAAAGCAATCTGAGCACATTTCGCGCATAAATGAAATGACCACAATTTTCTCCAAAACTATAACAGATGCAAACTTGTCCTGTGTGGTGGAGATGAGATTTGATAAAATAAGTGGAAATCCAGTAAAGGTTTCATTTGGCTACCTTGCACTCTCGAGATAATCGTCACCATGTGCCAAATGCAATATAAAAGCAATCTGAGCACATTTCGCGCATAAATGAAATGACCACAATTTTCTCCAAAACTCTAACAGATGCAAACTTGTCCTGTGTGGTGGAGATGAGATTTGATAAAATAAGTGGAAATCCAGTAAAAGTTTCATTTGGCTACTTTGCACTCTCGATATAATCGTCACCATGTGCCAAATGCAATATAAAAGCAATCTGAGCACATTTCGCGCATAAATGAAATGACCACAATTTTCTCCAAAACTATAACAGATGCAAACTTGTCCTGTGTGGTGGAGATGAGATTTGATAAAATATGTGGAAACCCAGTAAAAGTTTCATTTTGCTACTTTGCACTCTCGAGATAATCGTCACCATGTGCCAAATGCAATACAAAAGCAATCTGAGCACATTTCGCGCATAAATGAAATGACCACAATTTTCTCCAAAACTATAACAGATGCAAACTTGTCCTGTGTGGTGGAGATGAGATTTGATAAAATAAGTGGAAATCCAGTAAAAGCTTCATTTGGCTACTTTGCACTCTCGAGATAATTGTCACCATGTGCAAAATGCAATATAAAAGCAATCTGAGCACATTTCGCGCATAAATGAAATGACCACAATTTTCTCCAAAACTATAACAGATGCAAACTTGTCCTGTGTGGTGATGAGATTTGATAAAATAAGTGGAAACCCAGTAAAAGTTTCATTTTGCTACCTTGCACTCTCGAGATAATCGTCACCATGTGCCAAATGCAATATAAAAGCAATCTGAGCACATTTCGCGCATAAATGAAATGACCACATTTTTCTCCAAAACTATAACAGATGCAAACTTGTCCTGTGTGGTGGAGATGAGATTTGATAACATAAGTGGAAATCCAGTAAAAGTTTCATTTGGCTACTTTGCAATCTCGACATAATCGTCACCATGTGCCAAATGCAATATAAAAGCAATCTGAGCACATTTCGCGCATAAATGAAATGACCACAATTTTCTCCAAAACTATAACAGATACAAACTTGTCCTGTGTGGTGGAGATGAGATTTGATAAAATAAGTGGAAATCCAGTAAAAGTTTCATTTGGCTACTTTGCACTCTCGAGATAATCGTCACCATGTGCCAAATGCAATATAAAAGCAATCTGAGCACATTTCACGCATAAATGAAATGACCACAATTTTCTCCAAAACTATAACAGATGCAAACTTGTCCTGTGTGGTGGAGATGAGATTTGATAAAATAAGTGGAAACCCAGTAAAAGTTTCATTTGGCTACCTTGCACTCTCGAGATAATCGTCACCATATGCCAAATGCAATATAAAAGCAATCTGAGCACATTTCGCGCATAAATGAAATGACCACATTTTTCTCCAAAACTATAACAGATGCAAACTTGTCCTGTGTGGTGGAGATGAGATTTGATAAAATATGTGGAAATCCAGTAAAAGTTTCATTTGGCTACTTTGCACTCTCGAGATAATCGTCACCATGTGCCAAATGCAATATAAAAGCAATCTGAGCACATTTCGCGCATAAATGAAATGACCACAAGTTTCTCCAAAACTATAACAGATGCAAACTTGTCCTGTGTGGTGGAGATGAGATTTGATAAAATAAGTGGAAATCCAGTAAAAGTTTCATTTGGCTACTTTGCACTCTCGAGATAATCGTCACCATGTGCCAAATGCAATATAAAAGCAATCTGAGCACATTTCGCGCATAAATGAAATGATCACAGTTTTCTCCAAAACTATAACAGATGCAAACTTGTCCTGTGTGGTGGAGATGAGATTTGATAAAATAAGTGGAAATCCAGTAAAAGTTTCATTTGGCTACCTTGCACTCTCGAGATAATCGTCACCATGTGCCAAATGCAATATAAAAGCAATCTGAGCACATTTCGCGCATAAATGAAATGACCACAATTTTCTCCAAAACTCTAACAGATGCAAACTTGTCCTGTGTGGTGGAGATGAGATTTGATAAAATAAGTGGAAATCCAGTAAAAGTTTCATTTGGCTACATTGCACTCTCGATATAATCGTCACCATGTGCCAAATGCAATATAAAAGCAATCTGAGCACATTTCGCGCATAAATGAAATGACCACAATTTTCTCCAAAACTATAACAGATGCAAACTTGTCCTGTGTGGTGGAGATGAGATTTGATAAAATAAGTGGAAATCCAGTAAAAGTTTCATTTGGCTACTTTGCACTCTCGATATAATCGTCACCATGTGCCAAATGCAATATAAAAGCAATCTGAGCACATTTCGCGCATAAATGAAATGACCACAATTTTCTCCAAAACTCTAACAGATGCAAACTTGTCCTGTGTGGTGGAGATGAGATTTGATAAAATAAGTGGAAATCCAGTAAAAGTTTCATTTGGCTACTTTGCACTCTCGAGATAATCGTCACCATGTGCCAAATGCAATATAAAAGCAATCTGAGCACATTTCGCGCATAAATGAAATGACCACAATTTTCTCCAAAACTATAACAGATGCAAACTTGTCCTGTGTGGTGATGAGATTTGATAAAATAAGTGGAAACCCAGTAAAAGTTTCATTTGGCTACCTTGCACTCTCGAGATAATCGTCACCATGTGCCAAATGCAATATAAAAGCAATCTGAGCACATTTCGCGCATAAATGAAATGACCACAATTTTCTCCAAAACTCTAACAGATGCAAACTTGTCCTGTGTGGTGGAGATGAGATTGGATAAAATAAGTGGAAATCCAGTAAAAGTTTCATTTGGCTACTTTGCACTCTCGATATAATCGTCACCATGTGCCAAATGCAATATAAAAGCAATCTGAGCACATTTCGCGCATAAATGAAATGACCACAATTTTCTCCAAAACTATAACAGATGCAAACTTGTCCTGTGTGGTGGAGATGAGATTTGATAAAACATGTGGAAACCCAGTAAAAGTTTCATTTTGCTACTTTGCACTCTCGAGATAATCGTCACCATGTGCCAAATGCAATATAAAAGCAGGCTGAGCACATTTCGCGCATAAATGAAATGACCACAATTTTCTCCAAAACTCTAACAGATGCAAACTTGTCCTGTGTGGTGGAGATGAGATTTGATAAAATAAGTGGAAATCCAGTAAAAGTTTCATTTGGCTACTTTGCACTCTCGAGATAATCGTCACCATGTGCCAAATGCAATATAAAAGCAATCTGAGCACATTTCGCGCATAAATGAAATGACCACAAGTTTCTCCAAAACTATAACAGATGCAAACTTGTCCTGTGTGGTGGAGATGAGATTTGATAAAATAAGTGGAAACCCAGTAAAAGTTTCATTTGACTACCTTGCACTCTCGAGATAATCGTCACCATGTGCCAAATGCAATATAAAAGCAATCTGAGCACATTTCACGCATAAATCAAATGACCACAATTTTCTCCAAAACTATAACAGATGCAAACTTGTCCTGTGTGGTGGAGATGAGATTTGATAAAATAAGTGAAAATCCAGTAAAAGTTTCATTTGGCTACTTTGCACTCTCGATATAATCGTCACCATGTGCCAAATGCAATATAAAAGCAATCTGAGCACATTTCGCGCATAAATGAAATGACCACAATTTTCTCCAAAACTATAACAGATGCAAACTTGTCCTGTGTGGTGGAGATGAGATTTGATAAAATAAGTGGAAATCCAGTAAAAGTTTCATTTGGCTACCTTGCACTCTCGAGATAATCATCATTATGTGCCAAATGCAATATAAAAGCAATCTGAGCACATTTCGCGCATAAATGAAATGACCACAATTTTCTCCAAAACTATAACAGATGCAAACTTGTCCTGTGTGGTGGAGATGAGATTTGATAAAACATGTGGAAACCCAGTAAAAGTTTCATTTTGCTACTTTGCACTCTCGAGCTAATCGTCACCATGTGCCAAATGCAATATAAAAGCAGGCTGAGCACATTTCGCGCATAAATGAAATGACCACAATTTTCTCCAAAACTCTAACAGATGCAAACTTGTCCTGTGTGGTGGAGATGAGATTTGATAAAATAAGTGGAAATCCAGTAAAAGTTTCATTTGGCTACTTTGCACTCTCGAGATAATTGTCACCATGTGCAAAATGCAATATAAAAGCAATCTGAGCACATTTCGCGCATAAATGAAATGACCACAATTTTCTCCAAAACTATAACAGATGCAAACTTGTCCTGTGTGGTGATGAGATTTGATAAAATAAGTGGAAACCCAGTAAAAGTTTCATTTGGCTACCTTGCACTCTCGAGATAATCGTCACCATGTGCCAAATGCAATATAAAAGCAATCTGAGCACATTTCGCGCATAAATGAAATGACCACATTTTTCTCCAAAACTATAACAGATGCAAACTTGTCCTGTGTGGTGGAGATGAGATTTGATAACATAAGTGGAAATCCAGTAAAAGTTTCATTTGGCTACTTTGCACTCTCGACATAATCGTCACCATGTGCCAAATGCAATAGAAAAGCAATCTGAGCACATTTCGCGCATAAATGAAATGACCACAATTTTCTCCAAAACTATAACAGATACAAACTTGTCCTGTGTGGTGGAGATGAGATTTGATAAAATAAGTGGAAATCCAGTAAAAGTTTCATTTGGCTACTTTGCACTCTCGAGATAATCGTCACCATGTGCCAAATGCAATATAAAAGCAATCTGAGCACATTTCGCGCATAAATGAAATGACCACAATTTTCTCCAAAACTATACCAGATGCAAACTTGTCCTGTGTGGTGGAGATGAGATTTGATAAAATAAGTGGAAACCCAGTAAAAGTTTCAATTGGCTACCTTGCACTCTCGAGATAATCGTCACCATATGCCAAATGCAATATAAAAGCAATCTGAGCACATTTCGCGCATAAATGAAATGACCACATTTTTCTCCAAAACTATAACAGATGCAAACTTGTCCTGTGTGGTGGAGATGAGATTTGATAAAATATGTGGAAATCCAGTAAAAGTTTCATTTGGCTACTTTGCACTCTCGAGATAATCGTCACCATGTGCCAAATGCAATATAAAAGCAATCTGAGCACATTTCGCGCATAAATGAAATGATCACAAGTTTCTCCAAAACTATAACAGATGCAAACTTGTCCTGTGTGGTGGAGATGAGATTTCATAAAATAAATGGAAACCCAGTAAAAGTTTCATTTGACAACCTTGCACTCTCGAGATAATCGTCACCATGTGCCAAATGCAATATAAAAGCAATCTGAGCACATTTCGCGCATAAATGAAATGACCACAATTTTCACCAAAACTATAACAGATACAAACTTGTCCTGTGTGGTGGAGATGAGATTTGATAAAATAAGTGAAAACCCAGTAAAAGTTTCATTTGGCTACTTTGCACTCTCGAGATAATCGTCACCATGTGCCAAATGCAATATAAAAGCAATCTGAGCACATTTCGCGCATAAATGAAATGACCACAATTTTCTCCAAAACTCTAACAGATGCAAACTTGTCCTGTGTGGTGGAGATGAGATTTGATAAAATAAGTGGAAATCCAGTAAAAGTTTCATTTGGCTACTTTGCACTCTCGATATAATCGTCACCATGTGCCAAATGCAATATAAAAGCAATCTGAGCACATTTCGCGCATAAATGAAATGACCACAATTTTCTCCAAAACTATAACAGATGCAAACTTGTCCTGTGTGGTGGAGATGAGATTTGATAAAATAAGTGGAAATCCAGTAAAAGTTTCATTTGGCTACTTTGCACTCTCGATATAATCGTCACCATGTGCCAAATGCAATATAAAAGCAATCTGAGCACATTTCGCGCATAAATGAAATGACCACAATTTTCTCCAAAACTATAACAGATGCAAACTTGTCCTGTGTGGTGGAGATGAGATTTGATAAAATAAGTGGAAATCCAGTAAAAGTTTCATTTGGCTACTTTGCACTCTCGAGATAATCGTCACCATGTGCCAAATGCAATATAAAAGCAATCTGAGCACATTTCGCGCATAAATGAAATGACCACAAGTTTCTCCAAAACTATAACAGATGCAAACTTGTCCTGTGTGGTGGAGATGAGATTTGATAAAATTAGTGGAAACCCAGTAAAAGTTTCATTTGACTACCTTGCACTCTCGAGATAATCGTCACCATGTGCCAAATGCAATATAAAAGCAATCTGAGCACATTTCGCGCATAAATGAAATGACCACAATTTTCTCCAAAACTATAACAGATGCAAACTTGTCCTGTGTGGTGGAGATGAGATTTGATAAAATAAGTGGAAATCCAGTAAAAGTTTCATTTGGCTACTTTGCACTCTCGATATAATCGTCAGCATGTGCCAAATGCAATATAAAAGCAATCTGAGCACATTTTGCGCATAAATGAAATGACCACAATTTTCTCCAAAACTATAACAGATGCAAACTTCTCCTGTGTGGTGGAGATGAGATTTGATAAAATAAGTGGAAATCCAGTAAAAGTTTCATTTGGCTACTTTGCACTCTCGAGATAATTGTCACCATGTGCAAAATGAAATATAAAAGCAATCTGAGCACATTTCGCGCATAAATGAAATGACCACAATTTTCTCCAAAACTATAACAGATGCAAACTTGTCCTGTGTGGTGATGAGATTTGATAAAATAAGTGGAAACCCAGTAAAAGTTTCATTTGGCTATTTTGCACTCTCGAGATAATCGTCACCATGTGCCAAATGCAATATAAAAGCAATCTGAGCACATTTCGCGCATAAATGAAATGACCACATTTTTCTCCAAAACTATAACAGATGCAAACTTGCCCTATTTGGTGGAGATGAGATTTGATAAAATAAGTGGAAATCCAGTAAAAGTTTCATTTGGCTACTTTGCACTCTCGACATAATCGTCACCATGTGCCAAATGCAATATAAAAGCAATCTGAGCACATTTCGCGCATAAATGAAATGACCACAATTTTCTCCAAAACTATAACAGATACAAACTTGTCCTGTGTGGTGGAGATGAGATTTGATAAAATAAGTGGAAATCCAGTAAAAGTTTCATTTGGCTACTTTGCACTCTCGAGATAATCGTCACCATGTGCCAAATGCAATATAAAAGCAATCTGAGCACATTTCGCGCATAAATGAAATGACCACAATTTTCTCCAAAACTATAACAGATGCAAACTTGTCCTGTGTGGTGGAGATGAGATTTGATAAAATAAGTGGAAACCCAGTAAAAGTTTCATTTGGCTACCTTGCACTCTCGAGATAATCGTCACCATATGCCAAATGCAATATAAAAGCAATCTGAGCACATTTCGCGCATAAATGAAATGACCACATTTTTCTCCAAAACTATAACAGATGCAAACTTGTCCTGTGTGGTGGAGATGAGATTTGATAAAATAAGTGGAAACCCAGTAAAAGTTTCATTTGACTACCTTGCACTCTCGAGATAATCGTCACCATGTGCCAAATGCAATAGAAAAGCAATCTGAGCACATTTCGCGCATAAATGAAATGACCACAATTTTCTCCAAAACTATAACAGATGCAAACTTCTCCTGTGTGGTGGAGATGAGATTTGATAAAATAAGTGGAAATCCAGTAAAAGTTTCATTTGGCTACTTTGCACTCTCGAGATAATTGTCACCATGTGCAAAATGCAATATAAAAGCAATCTGAGCACATTTCGCGCATAAATGAAATGACCACAATTTTCTCCAAAACTATAACAGATGCAAACTTGTCCTGTGTGGTGATGAAATTTGATAAAATAAGTGGAAACCCAGTAAAAGTTTCATTTGGCTATTTTGCACTCTCGAGATAATCGTCACCATGTGCCAAATGCAATATAAAAGCAATCTGAGCACATTTCGCGCATAAATGAAATGACCACATTTTTCTCCAAAACTATAACAGATGCAAACTTGTCCTGTGTGGTGGAGATGAGATTTGATAAAATAAGTGGAAATCCAGTAAAAGTTTCATTTGGCTACTTTGCACTCTCGACATAATCGTCACCATGTGCCAAATGCAATATAAAAGCAATCTGAGCACATTTCGCGCATAAATGAAATGACCACAATTTTCTCCAAAGCTATAACAGATACAAACTTGTCCTGTGTGGTGGAGATGAGATTTGATAAAATAAGTGGAAAACCAGTAAAAGTTTCATTTGGCTACTTTGCACTCTCGAGATAATCGTCACCATGTGCCAAATGCAATATAAAAGCAATCTGAGCACATTTCGCGCATAAATGAAATGACCACAATTTTCTCCAAAACTATAACAGATGCAAACTTGTCCTGTGTGGTGGAGATGAGATTTGATAAAATAAGTGGAAACCCAGTAAAAGTTTCATTTGGCTACCTTGCACTCTCGAGATAATCGTCACCATATGCCAAATGCAATATAAAAGCAATCTGAGCACATTTCGCGCATAAATGAAATGACCACATTTTTCTCCAAAACTATAACAGATGCAAACTTGTCCTGTGTGGTGGAGATGAGATTTGATAAAATATGTGGAAATCCAGTAAAAGTTTCATTTGGCTACTTTGCACTCTCGAGAAAATCGTCACCATGTGCCAAATGCAATATAAAAGCAATCTGAGCACATTTTACGCATAAATGAAATGACCACAATTTTCTCCAAAACTATAACAGATGCAAACTTGTCCTGTGTGGTGGAGATGAGATTTGATAAAATAAGTGGAAATCCAGTAAAAGTTTCATTTGGCTACTTTGCACTCTCGAGATAATCGTCACCATGTGCCAAATGCAATATAAAAGCAATCTGAGCACATTTCGCGCATAAATGAAATGACCACAATTTTCTCCAAAACTATAACAGATGCAAACTTGTCCTGTGTGGTGGAGATGAGATTTGATAAAATATGTGGAAATCCAGTAAAAGTTTCATTTGGCTACTTTGCACTCTCGAGATAATCGTCACCATGTGCCAAATGCAATATAAAAGCAATCTGAGCACATTTCGCGAATAAATGAAATGACCACAAGTTTCTCCAAAACTATAACAGATGCAAACTTGTCCTGTGTGGTGGAGATGAGATTTGATAAAATAAGTGGAAACCCAGTAAAAGTTTCATTTGACTACCTTGCACTCTCGAGATAATCGTCACCATGTGCCAAATGCAATATAAAAGCAATCTGAGCACATTTCGCGCATAAATGAAATGACCACAATTTTCCCCAAAACTATAACAGATGCAAACTTGTCCTGTGTGGTGGAGATGAGATTTGATAAAATAAGTGGAAACCCAGTAAAAGTTTTATTTGGCTACTTTGCACTCTCGAGATAATCGTCACCATGTGCCTAATGCAATATAAAAGCAATCTGAGCACATTTCGCGCATAAATGAAATGACCACAATTTTCTCCAAAACTATAACAGATGCAAACTTGTCCTGTGTGGTGGAGATGAGATTTGATAAAATAAGTGGAAATCCAGTAAAAGTTTCATTTGGCTACTTTGCACTCTCGATATAATCGTCACCATGTGCCAAATGCAATATAAAAGCAATTTGAGCACATTTCGCGCATAAATGAAATGACCACAATTTTCTCCAAAACTATAACAGATGCAAACTTGTCCTGTGTGGTGGAGATGAGATTTGATAAAATAAGTGGAAACCCAGTAAAAGTTTCATTTGGCTACCTTGCACTCTCGAGATAATCGTCACCATATGCCAAATGCAATATAAAAGCAATCTGAGCACATTTCGCGCTTAAATGAAATGACCACATTTTTCTCCAAAACTATAACAGATGCAAACTTGTCCTGTGTGGTGGAGATGAGATTTGATAAAATATGTGGAAATCCAGTAAAAGTTTCATTTGGCTACTTTGCACTCTCGAGATAATCGTCACCATGTGCCAAATGCAATATAAAAGCAATCTGAGCACATTTCGCGCATAAATGAAATGACCACAATTTTCTCCAAAACTATACCAGATGCAAACTTGTCCTGTGTGGTGGAGATGAGATTTGATAAAATAAGTGGAAACCCAGTAAAAGTTTCAATTGGCTACCTTGCACTCTCGAGATAATCGTCACCATATGCCAAATGCAATATAAAAGCAATCTGAGCACATTTCGCGCATAAATGAAATGACCACATTTTTCTCCAAAACTATAACAGATGCAAACTTGTCCTGTGTGGTGGAGATGAGATTTGATAAAATATGTGGAAATCCAGTAAAAGTTTCATTTGGCTACTTTGCACTCTCGAGATAATCGTCACCATGTGCAAAATGCAATATAAAAGCAATCTGAGCACATTTCGCGCATAAATGAAATGACCACAATTTTCTCCAAAACTATAACAGATGCAAACTTGTCCTGTGTGGTGATGAGATTTGATAAAATAAGTGGAAACCCAGTAAAAGTTTCATTTGGCTATTTTGCACTCTCGAGATAATCGTCACCATGTGCCAAATGCAATATAAAAGCAATCTGAGCACATTTCGCGCATAAATGAAATGACCACATTTTTCTCCAAAACTATAACAGATGCAAACTTGCCCTATTTGGTGGAGATGAGATTTGATAAAATAAGTGGAAATCCAGTAAAAGTTTCATTTGGCTACTTTGCACTCTCGACATAATCGTCACCATGTGCCAAATGCAATATAAAAGCAATCTGAGCACATTTCGCGCATAAATGAAATGACCACAATTTTCTCCAAAACTATAACAGATACAAACTTGTCCTGTGTGGTGGAGATGAGATTTGATAAAATAAGTGGAAATCCAGTAAAAGTTTCATTTGGCTACTTTGCACTCTCGAGATAATCGTCACCATGTGCCAAATGCAATATAAAAGCAATCTGAGCACATTTCGCGCATAAATGAAATGACCACAATTTTCTCCAAAACTATAACAGATGCAAACTTGTCCTGTGTGGTGGAGATGAGATTTGATAAAATAAGTGGAAACCCAGTAAAAGTTTCATTTGGCTACCTTGCACTCTCGAGATAATCGTCACCATATGCCAAATGCAATATAAAAGCAATCTGAGCACATTTCGCGCATAAATGAAATGACCACATTTTTCTCCAAAACTATAACAGATGCAAACTTGTCCTGTGTGGTGGAGATGAGATTTGATAAAATAAGTGGAAACCCAGTAAAAGTTTCATTTGACTACCTTGCACTCTCGAGATAATCGTCACCATGTGCCAAATGCAATATAAAAGCAATCTGAGCACATTTCGCGCATAAATGAAATGACCACAATTTTCTCCAAAACTCTAACAGATGCAAACTTGTCCTGTGTGGTGGAGATGAGATTTGATAAAATAAGTGGAAATCCAGTAAAAGTTTCATTTGGCTACTTTGCACTCTCGACATAATCGTCACCATGTGCCAAATGCAATATAAAAGCAATCTGAGCACATTTCGCGCATAAATGAAATGACCACAATTTTCTCCAAAACTATAACAGATGCAAACTTCTCCTGTGTGGTGGAGATGAGATTTGATAAAATAAGTGGAAATCCAGTAAAAGTTTCATTTGGCTACTTTGCACTCTCGAGATAATTGTCACCATGTGCAAAATGCAATATAAAAGCAATCTGAGCACATTTCGCGCATAAATGAAATGACCACAATTTTCTCCAAAACTATAACAGATGCAAACTTGTCCTGTGTGGTGATGAAATTTGATAAAATAAGTGGAAACCCAGTAAAAGTTTCATTTGGCTATTTTGCACTCTCGAGATAATCGTCACCATGTGCCAAATGCAATATAAAAGCAATCTGAGCACATTTCGCGCATAAATGAAATGACCACATTTTTCTCCAAAACTATAACAGATGCAAACTTGTCCTGTGTGGTGGAGATGAGATTTGATAAAATAAGTGGAAATCCAGTAAAAGTTTCATTTGGCTACTTTGCACTCTCGACATAATCGTCACCATGTGCCAAATGCAATATAAAAGCAATCTGAGCACATTTCGCGCATAAATGAAATGACCACAATTTTCTCCAAAGCTATAACAGATACAAACTTGTCCTGTGTGGTGGAGATGAGATTTGATAAAATAAGTGGAAATCCAGTAAAAGTTTCATTTGGCTACTTTGCACTCTCGAGATAATCGTCACCATGTGCCAAATGCAATATAAAAGCAATCTGAGCACATTTCGCGCATAAATGAAATGACCACAATTTTCTCCAAAACTATAACAGATGCAAACTTGTCCTGTGTGGTGGAGATGAGATTTGATAAAATAAGTGGAAACCCAGTAAAAGTTTCAGTTGGCTACCTTGCACTCTCGAGATAATCGTCACCATATGCCAAATGCAATATAAAAGCAATCTGAGCACATTTCGCGCATAAATGAAATGACCACATTTTTCTCCAAAACTATAACAGATGCAAACTTGTCCTGTGTGGTGGAGATGAGATTTGATAAAATATGTGGAAATCCAGTAAAAGTTTCATTTGGCTACTTTGCACTCTCGAGAAAATCGTCACCATGTGCCAAATGCAATATAAAAGCAATCTGAGCACATTTCGCGCATAAATGAAATGACCACAATTTTCTCCAAAACTATAACAGATGCAAACTTGTCCTGTGTGGTGGAGATGAGATTTGATAAAATAAGTGGAAATCCAGTAAAAGTTTCATTTGGCTACCTTGCACTCTCGAGATAATCGTCACCATGTGCCAAATGCAATATTAAAGCAATCTGAGCACATTTCGCGCATAAATGAAATGACCACAATTTTCTCCAAAACTCTAACAGATGCAAACTTGTCCTGTGTGGTGGAGATGAGATTTGATAAAATAAGTGGAAATCCAGTAAAAGTTTCATTTGGCTACTTTGCACTCTCGATATAATCGTCACCATGTGCCAAATGCAATATAAAAGCAATCTGAGCACATTTCGCGCATAAATGAAATGACCACAATTTTCTCCAAAACTATAACAGATGCAAACTTGTCCTGTGTGGTGGAGATGAGATTTGATAAAATATGTGGAAATCCAGTAAAAGTTTCATTTGGCTTCTTTGCACTCTCGAGATAATCGTCACCATGTGCCAAATGCAATATAAAAGCAATCTGAGCACATTTCGCGAATAAATGAAATGACCACAAGTTTCTCCAAAACTATAACAGATGCAAACTTGTCCTGTGTGGTGGAGATGAGATTTGATAAAATAAGTGGAAACCCAGTAAAAGTTTCATTTGACTACCTTGCACTCTCGAGATAATCGTCACCATGTGCCAAATGCAATATAAAAGCAATCTGAGCACATTTCGCGCATAAATGAAATGACCACAATTTTCCCCAAAACTATAACAGATGCAAACTTGTCCTGTGTGGTGGAGATGAGATTTGATAAAATAAGTGGAAACCCAGTAAAAGTTTTATTTGGCTACTTTGCACTCTCGAGATAATCGTCACCATGTGCCTAATGCAATATAAAAGCAATCTGAGCACATTTCGCGCATAAATGAAATGACCACAATTTTCTCCAAAACTATAACAGATGCAAACTTGTCCTGTGTGGTGGAGATGAGATTTGATAAAATAAGTGGAAATCCAGTAAAAGTTTCATTTGGCTACTTTGCACTCTCGATATAATCGTCACCATGTGCCAAATGCAATATAAAAGCAATTTGAGCACATTTCGCGCATAAATGAAATGACCACAATTTTCTCCAAAACTATAACAGATGCAAACTTGTCCTGTGTGGTGGAGATGAGATTTGATAAAATAAGTGGAAACCCAGTAAAAGTTTCATTTGGCTACCTTGCACTCTCGAGATAATCGTCACCATATGCCAAATGCAATATAAAAGCAATCTGAGCACATTTCGCGCTTAAATGAAATGACCACATTTTTCTCCAAAACTATAACAGATGCAAACTTGTCCTGTGTGGTGGAGATGAGATTTGATAAAATATGTGGAAATCCAGTAAAAGTTTCATTTGGCTACTTTGCACTCTCGAGATAATCGTCACCATGTGCCAAATGCAATATAAAAGCAATCTGAGCACATTTCGCGCATAAATGAAATGACCACAATTTTCTCCAAAACTATATCAGATGCAAACTTGTCCTGTGTGGTGGAGATGAGATTTGATAAAATAAGTGGAAATGCAGTAAAAGTTTCATTTGGCTACCTTGCACTCTCGAGATAATCGTCACCATGTGCCAAATGCAATATTAAAGCAATCTGAGCACATTTCGCGCATAAATGAAATGACCACAATTTTCTCCAAAACTCTAACAGATGCAAACTTGTCCTGTGTGGTGGAGATGAGATTTGATAAAATAAGTGGAAATCCAGTAAAAGTTTCATTTGGCTACTTTGCACTCTCGATATAATCGTCACCATGTGCCAAATGCAATATAAAAGCAATCTGAGCACATTTCGCGCATAAATGAAATGACCACAATTTTCTCCAAAACTATAACAGATGCAAACTTGTCCTGTGTGGTGGAGATGAGATTTGATAAAATATGTGGAAATCCAGTAAAAGTTTCATTTGGCTACTTTGCACTCTCGAGATAATCGTCACCATGTGCCAAATGCAATATAAAAGCAATCTGAGCACATTTCGCGAATAAATGAAATGACCACAAGTTTCTCCAAAACTATAACAGATGCAAACTTGTCCTGTGTGGTGGAGATGAGATTTGATAAAATAAGTGGAAACCCAGTAAAAGTTTCATTTGACTACCTTGCACTCTCGAGATAATCGTCACCATGTGCCAAATGCAATATAAAAGCAATCTGAGCACATTTCGCGCATAAATGAAATGACCACAATTTTCCCCAAAACTATAACAGATGCAAACTTGTCCTGTGTGGTGGAGATGAGATTTGATAAAATAAGTGGAAACCCAGTAAAAGTTTTATTTGGCTACTTTGCACTCTCGAGATAATCGTCACCATGTGCCTAATGCAATATAAAAGCAATCTGAGCACATTTCGCGCATAAATGAAATGACCACAATTTTCTCCAAAACTATAACAGATGCAAACTTGTCCTGTGTGGTGGAGATGAGATTTGATAAAATAAGTGGAAATCCAGTAGAAGTTTCATTTGGCTACTTTGCACTCTCGATATAATCGTCACCATGTGCCAAATGCAATATAAAAGCAATTTGAGCACATTTCGCGCATAAATGAAATGACCACAATTTTCTCCAAAACTATAACAGATGCAAACTTGTCCTGTGTGGTGGAGATGAGATTTGATAAAATAAGTGGAAACCCAGTAAAAGTTTCATTTGGCTACCTTGCACTCTCGAGATAATCGTCACCATATGCCAAATGCAATATAAAAGCAATCTGAGCACATTTCGCGCTTAAATGAAATGACCACATTTTTCTCCAAAACTATAACAGATGCAAACTTGTCCTGTGTGGTGGAGATGAGATTTGATAAAATATGTGGAAATCCAGTAAAAGTTTCATTTGGCTACTTTGCACTCTCGAGATAATCGTCACCATGTGCCAAATGCAATATAAAAGCAATCTGAGCACATTTCGCGCATAAATGAAATGACCACAATTTTCTCCAAAACTATATCAGATGCAAACTTGTCCTGTGTGGTGGAGATGAGATTTGATAAAATAAGTGGAAATGCAGTAAAAGTTTCATTTGGCTACCTTGCACTCTCGAGATAATCGTCACCATGTGCCAAATGCAATATAAAAGCAATCTGAGCACATTTCGCGCATAAATGAAATGACCACAATTTTCTCCAAAACTCTAACAGATGCAAACTTGTCCTGTGTGGTGGAGATGAGATTTGATAAAATAAGTGGAAATCCAGTAAAAGTTTCATTTGGCTACTTTGCACTCTCGATATAATCGTCACCATGTGCCAAATGCAATATAAAAGCAATCTGAGCACATTTCGCGCATAAATGAAATGACCACAATTTTCCCCAAAACTATAACAGATGCAAACTTGTCCTGTGTGGTGGAGATGAGATTTGATAAAATAAGTGGAAACCCAGTAAAAATTTTATTTGGCTACTTTGCACTCTCGAGATAATCGTCACCATGTGCCTAATGCAATATAAAAGCAATCTGAGCACATTTCGCGCATAAATGAAATGACCACAATTTTCTCCAAAACTATAACAGATGCAAACTTGTCCTGTGTGGTGGAGATGAGATTTGATAAAATAAGTGGAAATCCAGTAAAAGTTTCATTTGGCTACTTTGCACTCTCGATATAATCGTCACCATGTGCCAAATGCAATATAAAAGCAATTTGAGCACATTTCGCGCATAAATGAAATGACCACAATTTTCTCCAAAACTATAACAGATGCAAACTTGTCCTGTGTGGTGGAGATGAGATTTGATAAAATAAGTGGAAACCCAGTAAAAGTTTCATTTGGCTACCTTGCACTCTCGAGATAATCGTCACCATATGCCAAATGCAATATAAAAGCAATCTGAGCACATTTCGCGCTTAAATGAAATGACCACATTTTTCTCCAAAACTATAACAGATGCAAACTTGTCCTGTGTGGTGGAGATGAGATTTGATAAAATATGTGGAAATCCAGTAAAAGTTTCATTTGGCTACTTTGCACTCTCGAGATAATCGTCACCATGTGCCAAATGCAATATAAAAGCAATCTGAGCACATTTCGCGCATAAATGAAATGACCACAATTTTCTCCAAAACTATATCAGATGCAAACTTGTCCTGTGTGGTGGAGATGAGATTTGATAAAATAAGTGGAAATGCAGTAAAAGTTTCATTTGGCTACCTTGCACTCTCGAGATAATCGTCACCATGTGCCAAATGCAATATAAAAGCAATCTGAGCACATTTCGCGCATAAATGAAATGACCACAATTTTCTCCAAAACTCTAACAGATGCAAACTTGTCCTGTGTGGTGGAGATGAGATTTGATAAAATAAGTGGAAATCCAGTAAAAGTTTCATTTGGCTACTTTGCACTCTCGATATAATCGTCACCATGTGCCAAATGCAATATAAAAGCAATCTGAGCACATTTCGCGCATAAATGAAATGACCACAATTTTCTCCAAAACTATAACAGATGCAAACTTGTCCTGTGTGGTGGAGATGAGATTTGATAAAATAAGTGGAAACCCAGTAAAAGTTTCATTTGGCTACCTTGCACTCTCGAGATAATCGTCACCATATGCCAAATGCAATATAAAAGCAATCTGAGCACATTTCGCGCATAAATGAAATGACCACATTTTTCTCCAAAACTATAACAGATGCAAACTTGTCCTGTGTGGTGGAGATGAGATTTGATAAAATATGTGGAAATCCAGTAAAAGTTTCATTTGGCTACTTTGCACTCTCGAGATAATCGTCACCATGTTCCAAATGCAATATAAAAGCAATCTGAGCACATTTCGCGCATAAATGAAATGACCACAATTTTCTCCAAAACTATAACAGATGCAAACTTGTCCTGTGTGGTGGAGATGAGATTTGATAAAATAAGTGGAAATCCAGTAAAAGTTTCATTTGGCTACCTTGCACTCTGGAGATAATCGTCACCATGTGCCAAATGCAATATAAAAGCAATCTGAGCACATTTCACGCATAAATGAAATGACCACAATTTTCTCCAAAACTCTAACAGATGCAAACTTGTCCTGTGTGGTGGAGATGAGATTTGATAAAATAAGTGGAAATCCAGTATAAGTTTCATTTGGCTACTTTGCACTCTCGATATAATCGTCACCATTGCCAAATGCAATATAAAAGCAATCTGAGCACATTTCGCGCATAAATGAAATGACCACAATTTTCTCCAAAACTATAACAGATGCAAACTTGTCCTGTGTGGTGGAGATGAGATTTGATAAAATAAGTGGAAACCCAGTAAAAGTTTCATTTGACTACCTTGCACTCTCGAGATAATCGTCACCATGTGCCAAATGCAATATAAAAGCAATCTGAGCACATTTCGCGCATAAATGAAATGACCACAATTTTCTCCAAAACTATAACAGATGCAAACTTGTCCTGTGTGGTGGAGATGAGATTTGATAAAATAAGTGGAAATCCAGTAAAAGTTTCATTTGGCTACTTTGCACTCTCGATATAATCGTCACCATGTGCCAAATGCAATATAAAAGCAATCTGAGCACATTTCGCGCATAAATGACATGACCACAATTTTGCTCCAAAACTATAACAAATGCAAACTTGTCCTGTGTGGTGGAGATGAGATTTGATAAAATAAGTGGAAATCCAGTAAAAGTTTCATTTGGCTACTTTGCACTCTCGAGATAATTGTTACCATGTGCAAAATGCAATATAAAAGCAATCTGAGCACATTTCGCGCATAAATGAAATGACCACAATTTTCTCCAAAACTTTAACAGATGCAAACTTGTCCTGTGTGGTGATGAGATTTGATAAAATAAGTGGAAACCAGTAAAAGTTTCATTTGGCTACCTTGCACCCTCGAGATAATCGTCACCATGTGCCAAATGCAATATAAAAGCAATCTGAGCACATTTCGCGCATAAATGAAATGACCACATTTTTCTCCAAAACTATAACAGATGCAAACTTGTCCTGTGTGGTGGAGATGAGATTTGATAAAATAAGTGGAAATCCAGTAAAAGTTTCATTTGGCTACTTTGCACTCTCGACATAATCGTCACCATGTGCCAAATGCAATATAAAAGCAATCTGAGCACATTTCGCGCATAAATGAAATGACCACAATTTTCTCCAAAACTATAACAGATTCAAACTTGTCCTGTGTGGTGGAGATGAGATTTGATAAAATAAGTGGAAATCCAGTAAAAGTTTCATTTGGCTACTTTGCACTCTCGAGATAATCGTCACCATGTGCCAAATGCAATATAAAAGCAATCTGAGCACATTTCGCGCATAAATGAAATGACCACAATTTTCTCCAAAACTATAACAGATGCAAACTTGTCCTGTGTGGTGGAGATGAGATTTGATAAAATAAGTGGAAATCCAGTAAAAGTTTCATTTGGCTACTTTGCACTCTCGACATAATCGTCACCATGTGCCAAATGCAATATAAAAGCAATTTGAGCACATTTCGCGCATAAATGAAATGACCACAATTTTCTCCAAAACTATAACAGATGCAAACTTGTCCTGTGTGGTGGAGATGAGATTTGATAAAATAAGTGGAAACCCAGTAAAAGTTTCATTTGGCTACCTTGCACTCTCGAGATAATCGTCACCATATGCCAAATGCAATATAAAAGCAATCTGAGCACATTTCGCGCTTAAATGAAATGACCAAATTTTTCTCCAAAACTATAACAGATGCAAACTTGTCCTGTGTGGTGGAGATGAGATTTGATAAAATATGTGGAAATCCAGTAAAAGTTTCATTTGGCTACTTTGCACTCTCGAGATAATCGTCACCATGTGCCAAATGCAATATAAAAGCAATCTGAGCACATTTCGCGCATAAATGAAATGACCACAATTTTCTCCAAAACTATAACAGATGCAAACTTTTCCTGTGTGGTGGAGATGAGATTTGATAAAATAAGTGGAAATGCAGTAAAAGTTTCATTTGGCTACCTTGCACTCTCGAGATAATCGTCACCATGTGCCAAATGCAATATAAAAGCAATCTGAGCACATTTCGCGCATAAATGAAATGACCACAATTTTCTCCAAAACTCTAACAGATGCAAACTTGTCCTGTGTGGTGGAGATGAGATTTGATAAAATAAGTGGAAATCCAGTAAAAGTTTCATTTGGCTACTTTGCACTCTCGATATAATCGTCACCATGTGCCAAATGCAATATAAAAGCAATCTGAGCACATTTCGCGCATAAATGAAATGACCACAATTTTCTCCAAAACTATAACAGATGCAAACTTGTCCTGTGTGGTGGAGATGAGATTTGATAAAATAAGTGGAAACCCAGTAAAAGTTTCATTTGGCTACCTTGCACTCTCGAGATAATCGTCACCATATGCCAAATGCAATATAAAAGCAATCTGAGCACATTTCGCGCTTAAATGAAATGACCAAATTTTTCTCCAAAACTATAACAGATGCAAACTTGTCCTGTGTGGTGGAGATGAGATTTGATAAAATATGTGGAAATCCAGTAAAAGTTTCATTTGGCTACTTTGCACTCTCGAGATAATCGTCACCATGTGCCAAATGCAATATAAAAGCAATCTGAGCACATTTCGCGCATAAATGAAATGACCACAATTTTCTCCAAAACTATAACAGATGCAAACTTGTCCTGTGTGGTGGAGATGAGATTTGATAAAATAAGTGGAAATGCAGTAAAAGTTTCATTTGGCTACCTTGCACTCTCGAGATAATCGTCACCATGTGCCAAATGCAATATAAAAGCAATCTGAGCACATTTCGCGCATAAATGAAATGACCACAATTTTCTCCAAAACTCTAACAGATGCAAACTTGTCCTGTGTGGTGGAGATGAGATTTGATAAAATAAGTGGAAATCCAGTAAAAGTTTCATTTGGCTACTTTGCACTCTCGATATAATCGTCACCATGTGCCAAATGCAATATAAAAGCAATCTGAGCACATTTCGCGCATAAATGAAATGACCACAATTTTCTCCAAAACTATAACAGATGCAAACTTGTCCTGTGTGGTGGAGATGAGATTTGATAAAATAAGTGGAAACCCAGTAAAAGTTTCATTTGGCTACCTTGCACTCTCGAGATAATCGTCACCATATGCCAAATGCAATATAAAAGCAATCTGAGCACATTTCGCGCATAAATGAAATGACCACATTTTTCTCCAAAACTATAACAGATGCAAACTTGTCCTGTGTGGTGGAGATGAGATTTGATAAAATATGTGGAAATCCAGTAAAAGTTTCATTTGGCTACCTTGCACTCTGGAGATAATCGTCACCATGTGCCAAATGCAATATAAAAGCAATCTGAGCACATTTCGCGCATAAATGAAATGACCACAATTTTCTCCAAAACTCTAACAGATGCAAACTTGTCCTGTGTGGTGGAGATGAGATTTGATAAAATAAGTGGAAATCCAGTAAAAGTTTCATTTGGCTACTTTGCACTCTCGATATAATCGTCACCATGTGCCAAATGCAATATAAAAGCAATCTGAGCACATTTCGCGCATAAATGAAATGACCACAATTTTCTCCAAAACTATAACAGATGCAAACTTGTCCTGTGTGGTGGAGATGAGATTTGATAAAATAAGTGGAAATCCAGTAAAAGTTTCATTTGGCTACTTTGCACTCTCGACATAATCGTCACCATGTGCCAAATGCAATATAAAAGCAATCTGAGCACATTTCGCGCATAAATGAAATGACCACAATTTTCTCCAAAACTATAACAGATTCAAACTTGTCCTGTGTGGTGGAGATGAGATTTGATAAAATAAGTGGAAATCCAGTAAAAGTTTCATTTGGCTACTTTGCACTCTCGAGATAATCGTCACCATGTGCCAAATGCAATATAAAAGCAATCTGAGCACATTTCGCGCATAAATGAAATGACCACAATTTTCTCCAAAACTATAACAGATGCAAACTTGTCCTGTGTGGTGGAGATGAGATTTGATAAAATAAGTGGAAATCCAGTAAAAGTTTCATTTGGCTACTTTGCACTCTCGACATAATCGTCACCATGTGCCAAATGCAATATAAAAGCAATTTGAGCACATTTCGCGCATAAATGAAATGACCACAATTTTCTCCAAAACTATAACAGATGCAAACTTGTCCTGTGTGGTGGAGATGAGATTTGATAAAATAAGTGGAAACCCAGTAAAAGTTTCATTTGGCTACCTTGCACTCTCGAGATAATCGTCACCATATGCCAAATGCAATATAAAAGCAATCTGAGCACATTTCGCGCTTAAATGAAATGACCAAATTTTTCTCCAAAACTATAACAGATGCAAACTTGTCCTGTGTGGTGGAGATGAGATTTGATAAAATATGTGGAAATCCAGTAAAAGTTTCATTTGGCTACTTTGCACTCTCGAGATAATCGTCACCATGTGCCAAATGCAATATAAAAGCAATCTGAGCACATTTCGCGCATAAATGAAATGACCACAATTTTCTCCAAAACTATAACAGATGCAAACTTTTCCTGTGTGGTGGAGATGAGATTTGATAAAATAAGTGGAAATGCAGTAAAAGTTTCATTTGGCTACCTTGCACTCTCGAGATAATCGTCACCATGTGCCAAATGCAATATAAAAGCAATCTGAGCACATTTCGCGCATAAATGAAATGACCACAATTTTCTCCAAAACTCTAACAGATGCAAACTTGTCCTGTGTGGTGGAGATGAGATTTGATAAAATAAGTGGAAATCCAGTAAAAGTTTCATTTGGCTACTTTGCACTCTCGATATAATCGTCACCATGTGCCAAATGCAATATAAAAGCAATCTGAGCACATTTCGCGCATAAATGAAATGACCACAATTTTCTCCAAAACTATAACAGATGCAAACTTGTCCTGTGTGGTGGAGATGAGATTTGATAAAATAAGTGGAAACCCAGTAAAAGTTTCATTTGGCTACCTTGCACTCTCGAGATAATCGTCACCATATGCCAAATGCAATATAAAAGCAATCTGAGCACATTTCGCGCTTAAATGAAATGACCAAATTTTTCTCCAAAACTATAACAGATGCAAACTTGTCCTGTGTGGTGGAGATGAGATTTGATAAAATATGTGGAAATCCAGTAAAAGTTTCATTTGGCTACTTTGCACTCTCGAGATAATCGTCACCATGTGCCAAATGCAATATAAAAGCAATCTGAGCACATTTCGCGCATAAATGAAATGACCACAATTTTCTCCAAAACTATAACAGATGCAAACTTGTCCTGTGTGGTGGAGATGAGATTTGATAAAATAAGTGGAAATGCAGTAAAAGTTTCATTTGGCTACCTTGCACTCTCGAGATAATCGTCACCATGTGCCAAATGCAATATAAAAGCAATCTGAGCACATTTCGCGCATAAATGAAATGACCACAATTTTCTCCAAAACTCTAACAGATGCAAACTTGTCCTGTGTGGTGGAGATGAGATTTGATAAAATAAGTGGAAATCCAGTAAAAGTTTCATTTGGCTACTTTGCACTCTCGATATAATCGTCACCATGTGCCAAATGCAATATAAAAGCAATCTGAGCACATTTCGCGCATAAATGAAATGACCACAATTTTCTCCAAAACTATAACAGATGCAAACTTGTCCTGTGTGGTGGAGATGAGATTTGATAAAATAAGTGGAAACCCAGTAAAAGTTTCATTTGGCTACCTTGCACTCTCGAGATAATCGTCACCATATGCCAAATGCAATATAAAAGCAATCTGAGCACATTTCGCGCATAAATGAAATGACCACATTTTTCTCCAAAACTATAACAGATGCAAACTTGTCCTGTGTGGTGGAGATGAGATTTGATAAAATATGTGGAAATCCAGTAAAAGTTTCATTTGGCTACTTTGCACTCTCGAGATAATCGTCACCATGTTCCAAATGCAATATAAAAGCAATCTGAGCACATTTCGCGCATAAATGAAATGACCACAATTTTCTCCAAAACTATAACAGATGCAAACTTGTCCTGTGTGGTGGAGATGAGATTTGATAAAATAAGTGGAAATCCAGTAAAAGTTTCATTTGGCTACCTTGCACTCTGGAGATAATCGTCACCATGTGCCAAATGCAATATAAAAGCAATCTGAGCACATTTCGCGCATAAATGAAATGACCACAATTTTCTCCAAAACTCTAACAGATGCAAACTTGTCCTGTGTGGTGGAGATGAGATTTGATAAAATAAGTGGAAATCCAGTAAAAGTTTCATTTGGCTACTTTGCACTCTCGATATAATCGTCACCATGTGCCAAATGCAATATAAAAGCAATCTGAGCACATTTCGCGCATAAATGAAATGACCACAATTTTCTCCAAAACTATAACAAATGCAAACTTGTCCTGTGTGGTGGAGATGAGATTTGATAAAATAAGTGGAAATCCAGTATAAGTTTCATTTGGCTACTTTGCACTCTCGATATAATCGTCACCATGTGCCAAATGCAATATAAAAGCAATCTGAGCACATTTCGCGCATAAATGAAATGACCACAATTTTCTCCAAAACTATAACAGATGCAAACTTGTCCTGTGTGGTGGAGATGAGATTTGATAAAATAAGTGGAAACCCAGTAAAAGTTTCATTTGACTACCTTGCACTCTCGAGATAATCGTCACCATGTGCCAAATGCAATATAAAAGCAATCTGAGCACATTTCGCGCATAAATGAAATGACCACAATTTTCTCCAAAACTATAACAGATGCAAACTTGTCCTGTGTGGTGGAGATGAGATTTGATAAAATAAGTGGAAATCCAGTAAAAGTTTCATTTGGCTACTTTGCACTCTCGATATAATCCTCACCATGTGCCAAATGCAATATAAAAGCAATCTGAGCACATTTCGCGCATAAATGACATGACCACAATTTTCTCCAAAACTATAACAGATGCAAACTTGTCCTGTGTGGTGGAGATGAGATTTGATAAAATAAGTGGAAATCCAGTAAAAGTTTCATTTGGCTACTTTGCACTCTCGAGATAATTGTCACCATGTGCAAAATGCAATATAAAAGCAATCTGAGCACATTTCGCGCATAAATGAAATGACCACAATTTTCTCCAAAACTATAACAGATGCAAACTTGTCCTGTGTGGTGATGAGATTTGATAAAATAAGTGGAAACCCAGTAAAAGTTTCATTTGGCTACCTTGCACCCTCGAGATAATCGTCACCATGTGCCAAATGCAATATAAAAGCAATCTGAGCACATTTCGCGCATAAATGAAATGACCACATTTTTCTCCAAAACTATAACAGATGCAAACTTGTCCTGTGTGGTGGAGATGAGATTTGATAAAATAAGTGGAAATCCAGTAAAAGTTTCATTTGGCTACTTTGCACTCTCGACATAATTGTCACCATGTGCCAAATGCAATATAAAAGCAATCTGAGCACATTTCGCGCATAAATGAAATGACCACAATTTTCTCCAAAACTATAACAGATACAAACTTGTCCTGTGTGGTGGAGATGAGATTTGATAAAATAAGTGGAAATCCAGTAAAAGTTTCATTTGGCTACTTTGCACTCTCGAGATAATCGTCACCATGTGCCAAATGCAATATAAAAGCAATCTGAGCACATTTCGCGCATAAATGAAATGACCACAATTTTCTCCAAAACTATAACAGATGCAAACTTGTCCTGTGTGGTGGAGATGAGATTTGATAAAATAAGTGGAAATCCAGTAAAAGTTTCATTTGGCTACTTTGCACTCTCGACATAATCGTCACCATGTGCCAAATGCAATATAAAAGCAATCTGAGCACATTTCGCGCATAAATGAAATGACCACAATTTTCTCCAAAGCTATAACAGATACAAACTTGTCCTGTGTGGTGGAGATGAGATTTGATAAAATAAGTGGAAAACCAGTAAAAGTTTCATTTGGCTACTTTGCACTCTCGAGATAATCGTCACCATGTGCCAAATGCAATATAAAAGCAATCTGAGCACATTTCGCGCATAAATGAAATGACCACAATTTTCTCCAAAACTATAACAGATGCAAACTTGTCCTGTGTGGTGGAGATGAGATTTGATAAAATAAGTGGAAACCCAGTAAAAGTTTCATTTGGCTACCTTGCACTCTCGAGATAATCGTCACCATATGCCAAATGCAATATAAAAGCAATCTGAGCACATTTCGCGCATAAATGAAATGACCACATTTTTCTCCAAAACTATAACAGATGCAAACTTGTCCTGTGTGGTGGAGATGAGATTTGATAAAATATGTGGAAATCCAGTAAAAGTTTCATTTGGCTACTTTGCACTCTCGAGAAAATCGTCACCATGTGCCAAATGCAATATAAAAGCAATCTGAGCACATTTTACGCATAAATGAAATGACCACAATTTTCTCCAAAACTATAACAGATGCAAACTTGTCCTGTGTGGTGGAGATGAGATTTGATAAAATAAGTGGAAATCCAGTAAAAGTTTCATTTGGCTACTTTGCACTCTCGAGATAATCGTCACCATGTGCCAAATGCAATATAAAAGCAATCTGAGCACATTTCGCGCATAAATGAAATGACCACAATTTTCTCCAAAACTATAACAGATGCAAACTTGTCCTGTGTGGTGGAGATGAGATTTGATAAAATATGTGGAAATCCAGTAAAAGTTTCATTTGGCTACTTTGCACTCTCGAGATAATCGTCACCATGTGCCAAATGCAATATAAAAGCAATCTGAGCACATTTCGCGAATAAATGAAATGACCACAAGTTTCTCCAAAACTATAACAGATGCAAACTTGTCCTGTGTGGTGGAGATGAGATTTGATAAAATAAGTGGAAACCCAGTAAAAGTTTCATTTGACTACCTTGCACTCTCGAGATAATCGTCACCATGTGCCAAATGCAATATAAAAGCAATCTGAGCACATTTCGCGCATAAATGAAATGACCACAATTTTCCCCAAAACTATAACAGATGCAAACTTGTCCTGTGTGGTGGAGATGAGATTTGATAAAATAAGTGGAAACCCAGTAAAAGTTTTATTTGGCTACTTTGCACTCTCGAGATAATCGTCACCATGTGCCTAATGCAATATAAAAGCAATCTGAGCACATTTCGCGCATAAATGAAATGACCACAATTTTCTCCAAAACTATAACAGATGCAAACTTGTCCTGTGTGGTGGAGATGAGATTTGATAAAATAAGTGGAAATCCAGTAAAAGTTTCATTTGGCTACTTTGCACTCTCGATATAATCGTCACCATGTGCCAAATGCAATATAAAAGCAATTTGAGCACATTTCGCGCATAAATGAAATGACCACAATTTTCTCCAAAACTATAACAGATGCAAACTTGTCCTGTGTGGTGGAGATGAGATTTGATAAAATAAGTGGAAACCCAGTAAAAGTTTCATTTGGCTACCTTGCACTCTCGAGATAATCGTCACCATATGCCAAATGCAATATAAAAGCAATCTGAGCACATTTCGCGCTTAAATGAAATGACCACATTTTTCTCCAAAACTATAACAGATGCAAACTTGTCCTGTGTGGTGGAGATGAGATTTGATAAAATATGTGGAAATCCAGTAAAAGTTTCATTTGGCTACTTTGCACTCTCGAGATAATCGTCACCATGTGCCAAATGCAATATAAAAGCAATCTGAGCACATTTCGCGCATAAATGAAATGACCACAATTTTCTCCAAAACTATACCAGATGCAAACTTGTCCTGTGTGGTGGAGATGAGATTTGATAAAATAAGTGGAAACCCAGTAAAAGTTTCAATTGGCTACCTTGCACTCTCGAGATAATCGTCACCATATGCCAAATGCAATATAAAAGCAATCTGAGCACATTTCGCGCATAAATGAAATGACCACATTTTTCTCCAAAACTATAACAGATGCAAACTTGTCCTGTGTGGTGGAGATGAGATTTGATAAAATATGTGGAAATCCAGTAAAAGTTTCATTTGGCTACTTTGCACTCTCGAGATAATCGTCACCATGTGCAAAATGCAATATAAAAGCAATCTGAGCACATTTCGCGCATAAATGAAATGACCACAATTTTCTCCAAAACTATAACAGATGCAAACTTGTCCTGTGTGGTGATGAGATTTGATAAAATAAGTGGAAACCCAGTAAAAGTTTCATTTGGCTATTTTGCACTCTCGAGATAATCGTCACCATGTGCCAAATGCAATATAAAAGCAATCTGAGCACATTTCGCGCATAAATGAAATGACCACATTTTTCTCCAAAACTATAACAGATGCAAACTTGCCCTATTTGGTGGAGATGAGATTTGATAAAATAAGTGGAAATCCAGTAAAAGTTTCATTTGGCTACTTTGCACTCTCGACATAATCGTCACCATGTGCCAAATGCAATATAAAAGCAATCTGAGCACATTTCGCGCATAAATGAAATGACCACAATTTTCTCCAAAACTATAACAGATACAAACTTGTCCTGTGTGGTGGAGATGAGATTTGATAAAATAAGTGGAAATCCAGTAAAAGTTTCATTTGGCTACTTTGCACTCTCGAGATAATCGTCACCATGTGCCAAATGCAATATAAAAGCAATCTGAGCACATTTCGCGCATAAATGAAATGACCACAATTTTCTCCAAAACTATAACAGATGCAAACTTGTCCTGTGTGGTGGAGATGAGATTTGATAAAATAAGTGGAAACCCAGTAAAAGTTTCATTTGGCTACCTTGCACTCTCGAGATAATCGTCACCATATGCCAAATGCAATATAAAAGCAATCTGAGCACATTTCGCGCATAAATGAAATGACCACATTTTTCTCCAAAACTATAACAGATGCAAACTTGTCCTGTGTGGTGGAGATGAGATTTGATAAAATAAGTGGAAACCCAGTAAAAGTTTCATTTGACTACCTTGCACTCTCGAGATAATCGTCACCATGTGCCAAATGCAATATAAAAGCAATCTGAGCACATTTCGCGCATAAATGAAATGACCACAATTTTCTCCAAAACTCTAACAGATGCAAACTTGTCCTGTGTGGTGGAGATGAGATTTGATAAAATAAGTGGAAATCCAGTAAAAGTTTCATTTGGCTACTTTGCACTCTCGACATAATCGTCACCATGTGCCAAATGCAATATAAAAGCAATCTGAGCACATTTCGCGCATAAATGAAATGACCACAATTTTCTCCAAAACTATAACAGATGCAAACTTCTCCTGTGTGGTGGAGATGAGATTTGATAAAATAAGTGGAAATCCAGTAAAAGTTTCATTTGGCTACTTTGCACTCTCGAGATAATTGTCACCATGTGCAAAATGCAATATAAAAGCAATCTGAGCACATTTCGCGCATAAATGAAATGACCACAATTTTCTCCAAAACTATAACAGATGCAAACTTGTCCTGTGTGGTGATGAAATTTGATAAAATAAGTGGAAACCCAGTAAAAGTTTCATTTGGCTATTTTGCACTCTCGAGATAATCGTCACCATGTGCCAAATGCAATATAAAAGCAATCTGAGCACATTTCGCGCATAAATGAAATGACCACATTTTTCTCCAAAACTATAACAGATGCAAACTTGTCCTGTGTGGTGGAGATGAGATTTGATAAAATAAGTGGAAATCCAGTAAAAGTTTCATTTGGCTACTTTGCACTCTCGACATAATCGTCACCATGTGCCAAATGCAATATAAAAGCAATCTGAGCACATTTCGCGCATAAATGAAATGACCACAATTTTCTCCAAAGCTATAACAGATACAAACTTGTCCTGTGTGGTGGAGATGAGATTTGATAAAATAAGTGGAAATCCAGTAAAAGTTTCATTTGGCTACTTTGCACTCTCGAGATAATCGTCACCATGTGCCAAATGCAATATAAAAGCAATCTGAGCACATTTCGCGCATAAATGAAATGACCACAATTTTCTCCAAAACTATAACAGATGCAAACTTGTCCTGTGTGGTGGAGATGAGATTTGATAAAATAAGTGGAAACCCAGTAAAAGTTTCAGTTGGCTACCTTGCACTCTCGAGATAATCGTCACCATATGCCAAATGCAATATAAAAGCAATCTGAGCACATTTCGCGCATAAATGAAATGACCACATTTTTCTCCAAAACTATAACAGATGCAAACTTGTCCTGTGTGGTGGAGATGAGATTTGATAAAATATGTGGAAATCCAGTAAAAGTTTCATTTGGCTACTTTGCACTCTCGAGAAAATCGTCACCATGTGCCAAATGCAATATAAAAGCAATCTGAGCACATTTCGCGCATAAATGAAATGACCACAATTTTCTCCAAAACTATAACAGATGCAAACTTGTCCTGTGTGGTGGAGATGAGATTTGATAAAATAAGTGGAAATCCAGTAAAAGTTTCATTTGGCTACCTTGCACTCTCGAGATAATCGTCACCATGTGCCAAATGCAATATTAAAGCAATCTGAGCACATTTCGCGCATAAATGAAATGACCACAATTTTCTCCAAAACTCTAACAGATGCAAACTTGTCCTGTGTGGTGGAGATGAGATTTGATAAAATAAGTGGAAATCCAGTAAAAGTTTCATTTGGCTACTTTGCACTCTCGATATAATCGTCACCATGTGCCAAATGCAATATAAAAGCAATCTGAGCACATTTCGCGCATAAATGAAATGACCACAATTTTCTCCAAAACTATAACAGATGCAAACTTGTCCTGTGTGGTGGAGATGAGATTTGATAAAATATGTGGAAATCCAGTAAAAGTTTCATTTGGCTTCTTTGCACTCTCGAGATAATCGTCACCATGTGCCAAATGCAATATAAAAGCAATCTGAGCACATTTCGCGAATAAATGAAATGACCACAAGTTTCTCCAAAACTATAACAGATGCAAACTTGTCCTGTGTGGTGGAGATGAGATTTGATAAAATAAGTGGAAACCCAGTAAAAGTTTCATTTGACTACCTTGCACTCTCGAGATAATCGTCACCATGTGCCAAATGCAATATAAAAGCAATCTGAGCACATTTCGCGCATAAATGAAATGACCACAATTTTCCCCAAAACTATAACAGATGCAAACTTGTCCTGTGTGGTGGAGATGAGATTTGATAAAATAAGTGGAAACCCAGTAAAAGTTTTATTTGGCTACTTTGCACTCTCGAGATAATCGTCACCATGTGCCTAATGCAATATAAAAGCAATCTGAGCACATTTCGCGCATAAATGAAATGACCACAATTTTCTCCAAAACTATAACAGATGCAAACTTGTCCTGTGTGGTGGAGATGAGATTTGATAAAATAAGTGGAAATCCAGTAAAAGTTTCATTTGGCTACTTTGCACTCTCGATATAATCGTCACCATGTGCCAAATGCAATATAAAAGCAATTTGAGCACATTTCGCGCATAAATGAAATGACCACAATTTTCTCCAAAACTATAACAGATGCAAACTTGTCCTGTGTGGTGGAGATGAGATTTGATAAAATAAGTGGAAACCCAGTAAAAGTTTCATTTGGCTACCTTGCACTCTCGAGATAATCGTCACCATATGCCAAATGCAATATAAAAGCAATCTGAGCACATTTCGCGCTTAAATGAAATGACCACATTTTTCTCCAAAACTATAACAGATGCAAACTTGTCCTGTGTGGTGGAGATGAGATTTGATAAAATATGTGGAAATCCAGTAAAAGTTTCATTTGGCTACTTTGCACTCTCGAGATAATCGTCACCATGTGCCAAATGCAATATAAAAGCAATCTGAGCACATTTCGCGCATAAATGAAATGACCACAATTTTCTCCAAAACTATATCAGATGCAAACTTGTCCTGTGTGGTGGAGATGAGATTTGATAAAATAAGTGGAAATGCAGTAAAAGTTTCATTTGGCTACCTTGCACTCTCGAGATAATCGTCACCATGTGCCAAATGCAATATTAAAGCAATCTGAGCACATTTCGCGCATAAATGAAATGACCACAATTTTCTCCAAAACTCTAACAGATGCAAACTTGTCCTGTGTGGTGGAGATGAGATTTGATAAAATAAGTGGAAATCCAGTAAAAGTTTCATTTGGCTACTTTGCACTCTCGATATAATCGTCACCATGTGCCAAATGCAATATAAAAGCAATCTGAGCACATTTCGCGCATAAATGAAATGACCACAATTTTCTCCAAAACTATAACAGATGCAAACTTGTCCTGTGTGGTGGAGATGAGATTTGATAAAATATGTGGAAATCCAGTAAAAGTTTCATTTGGCTACTTTGCACTCTCGAGATAATCGTCACCATGTGCCAAATGCAATATAAAAGCAATCTGAGCACATTTCGCGAATAAATGAAATGACCACAAGTTTCTCCAAAACTATAACAGATGCAAACTTGTCCTGTGTGGTGGAGATGAGATTTGATAAAATAAGTGGAAACCCAGTAAAAGTTTCATTTGACTACCTTGCACTCTCGAGATAATCGTCACCATGTGCCAAATGCAATATAAAAGCAATCTGAGCACATTTCGCGCATAAATGAAATGACCACAATTTTCCCCAAAACTATAACAGATGCAAACTTGTCCTGTGTGGTGGAGATGAGATTTGATAAAATAAGTGGAAACCCAGTAAAAGTTTTATTTGGCTACTTTGCACTCTCGAGATAATCGTCACCATGTGCCTAATGCAATATAAAAGCAATCTGAGCACATTTCGCGCATAAATGAAATGACCACAATTTTCTCCAAAACTATAACAGATGCAAACTTGTCCTGTGTGGTGGAGATGAGATTTGATAAAATAAGTGGAAATCCAGTAGAAGTTTCATTTGGCTACTTTGCACTCTCGATATAATCGTCACCATGTGCCAAATGCAATATAAAAGCAATTTGAGCACATTTCGCGCATAAATGAAATGACCACAATTTTCTCCAAAACTATAACAGATGCAAACTTGTCCTGTGTGGTGGAGATGAGATTTGATAAAATAAGTGGAAACCCAGTAAAAGTTTCATTTGGCTACCTTGCACTCTCGAGATAATCGTCACCATATGCCAAATGCAATATAAAAGCAATCTGAGCACATTTCGCGCTTAAATGAAATGACCACATTTTTCTCCAAAACTATAACAGATGCAAACTTGTCCTGTGTGGTGGAGATGAGATTTGATAAAATATGTGGAAATCCAGTAAAAGTTTCATTTGGCTACTTTGCACTCTCGAGATAATCGTCACCATGTGCCAAATGCAATATAAAAGCAATCTGAGCACATTTCGCGCATAAATGAAATGACCACAATTTTCTCCAAAACTATATCAGATGCAAACTTGTCCTGTGTGGTGGAGATGAGATTTGATAAAATAAGTGGAAATGCAGTAAAAGTTTCATTTGGCTACCTTGCACTCTCGAGATAATCGTCACCATGTGCCAAATGCAATATAAAAGCAATCTGAGCACATTTCGCGCATAAATGAAATGACCACAATTTTCTCCAAAACTCTAACAGATGCAAACTTGTCCTGTGTGGTGGAGATGAGATTTGATAAAATAAGTGGAAATCCAGTAAAAGTTTCATTTGGCTACTTTGCACTCTCGATATAATCGTCACCATGTGCCAAATGCAATATAAAAGCAATCTGAGCACATTTCGCGCATAAATGAAATGACCACAATTTTCCCCAAAACTATAACAGATGCAAACTTGTCCTGTGTGGTGGAGATGAGATTTGATAAAATAAGTGGAAACCCAGTAAAAATTTTATTTGGCTACTTTGCACTCTCGAGATAATCGTCACCATGTGCCTAATGCAATATAAAAGCAATCTGAGCACATTTCGCGCATAAATGAAATGACCACAATTTTCTCCAAAACTATAACAGATGCAAACTTGTCCTGTGTGGTGGAGATGAGATTTGATAAAATAAGTGGAAATCCAGTAAAAGTTTCATTTGGCTACTTTGCACTCTCGATATAATCGTCACCATGTGCCAAATGCAATATAAAAGCAATTTGAGCACATTTCGCGCATAAATGAAATGACCACAATTTTCTCCAAAACTATAACAGATGCAAACTTGTCCTGTGTGGTGGAGATGAGATTTGATAAAATAAGTGGAAACCCAGTAAAAGTTTCATTTGGCTACCTTGCACTCTCGAGATAATCGTCACCATATGCCAAATGCAATATAAAAGCAATCTGAGCACATTTCGCGCTTAAATGAAATGACCACATTTTTCTCCAAAACTATAACAGATGCAAACTTGTCCTGTGTGGTGGAGATGAGATTTGATAAAATATGTGGAAATCCAGTAAAAGTTTCATTTGGCTACTTTGCACTCTCGAGATAATCGTCACCATGTGCCAAATGCAATATAAAAGCAATCTGAGCACATTTCGCGCATAAATGAAATGACCACAATTTTCTCCAAAACTATATCAGATGCAAACTTGTCCTGTGTGGTGGAGATGAGATTTGATAAAATAAGTGGAAATGCAGTAAAAGTTTCATTTGGCTACCTTGCACTCTCGAGATAATCGTCACCATGTGCCAAATGCAATATAAAAGCAATCTGAGCACATTTCGCGCATAAATGAAATGACCACAATTTTCTCCAAAACTCTAACAGATGCAAACTTGTCCTGTGTGGTGGAGATGAGATTTGATAAAATAAGTGGAAATCCAGTAAAAGTTTCATTTGGCTACTTTGCACTCTCGATATAATCGTCACCATGTGCCAAATGCAATATAAAAGCAATCTGAGCACATTTCGCGCATAAATGAAATGACCACAATTTTCTCCAAAACTATAACAGATGCAAACTTGTCCTGTGTGGTGGAGATGAGATTTGATAAAATAAGTGGAAACCCAGTAAAAGTTTCATTTGGCTACCTTGCACTCTCGAGATAATCGTCACCATATGCCAAATGCAATATAAAAGCAATCTGAGCACATTTCGCGCATAAATGAAATGACCACATTTTTCTCCAAAACTATAACAGATGCAAACTTGTCCTGTGTGGTGGAGATGAGATTTGATAAAATATGTGGAAATCCAGTAAAAGTTTCATTTGGCTACTTTGCACTCTCGAGATAATCGTCACCATGTTCCAAATGCAATATAAAAGCAATCTGAGCACATTTCGCGCATAAATGAAATGACCACAATTTTCTCCAAAACTATAACAGATGCAAACTTGTCCTGTGTGGTGGAGATGAGATTTGATAAAATAAGTGGAAATCCAGTAAAAGTTTCATTTGGCTACCTTGCACTCTGGAGATAATCGTCACCATGTGCCAAATGCAATATAAAAGCAATCTGAGCACATTTCACGCATAAATGAAATGACCACAATTTTCTCCAAAACTCTAACAGATGCAAACTTGTCCTGTGTGGTGGAGATGAGATTTGATAAAATAAGTGGAAATCCAGTATAAGTTTCATTTGGCTACTTTGCACTCTCGATATAATCGTCACCATGTGCCAAATGCAATATAAAAGCAATCTGAGCACATTTCGCGCATAAATGAAATGACCACAATTTTCTCCAAAACTATAACAGATGCAAACTTGTCCTGTGTGGTGGAGATGAGATTTGATAAAATAAGTGGAAACCCAGTAAAAGTTTCATTTGACTACCTTGCACTCTCGAGATAATCGTCACCATGTGCCAAATGCAATATAAAAGCAATCTGAGCACATTTCGCGCATAAATGAAATGACCACAATTTTCTCCAAAACTATAACAGATGCAAACTTGTCCTGTGTGGTGGAGATGAGATTTGATAAAATAAGTGGAAATCCAGTAAAAGTTTCATTTGGCTACTTTGCACTCTCGATATAATCGTCACCATGTGCCAAATGCAATATAAAAGCAATCTGAGCACATTTCGCGCATAAATGACATGACCACAATTTTCTCCAAAACTATAACAAATGCAAACTTGTCCTGTGTGGTGGAGATGAGATTTGATAAAATAAGTGGAAATCCAGTAAAAGTTTCATTTGGCTACTTTGCACTCTCGAGATAATTGTTACCATGTGCAAAATGCAATATAAAAGCAATCTGAGCACATTTCGCGCATAAATGAAATGACCACAATTTTCTCCAAAACTTTAACAGATGCAAACTTGTCCTGTGTGGTGATGAGATTTGATAAAATAAGTGGAAACCCAGTAAAAGTTTCATTTGGCTACCTTGCACCCTCGAGATAATCGTCACCATGTGCCAAATGCAATATAAAAGCAATCTGAGCACATTTCGCGCATAAATGAAATGACCACATTTTTCTCCAAAACTATAACAGATGCAAACTTGTCCTGTGTGGTGGAGATGAGATTTGATAAAATAAGTGGAAATCCAGTAAAAGTTTCATTTGGCTACTTTGCACTCTCGACATAATCGTCACCATGTGCCAAATGCAATATAAAAGCAATCTGAGCACATTTCGCGCATAAATGAAATGACCACAATTTTCTCCAAAACTATAACAGATTCAAACTTGTCCTGTGTGGTGGAGATGAGATTTGATAAAATAAGTGGAAATCCAGTAAAAGTTTCATTTGGCTACTTTGCACTCTCGAGATAATCGTCACCATGTGCCAAATGCAATATAAAAGCAATCTGAGCACATTTCGCGCATAAATGAAATGACCACAATTTTCTCCAAAACTATAACAGATGCAAACTTGTCCTGTGTGGTGGAGATGAGATTTGATAAAATAAGTGGAAATCCAGTAAAAGTTTCATTTGGCTACTTTGCACTCTCGACATAATCGTCACCATGTGCCAAATGCAATATAAAAGCAATTTGAGCACATTTCGCGCATAAATGAAATGACCACAATTTTCTCCAAAACTATAACAGATGCAAACTTGTCCTGTGTGGTGGAGATGAGATTTGATAAAATAAGTGGAAACCCAGTAAAAGTTTCATTTGGCTACCTTGCACTCTCGAGATAATCGTCACCATATGCCAAATGCAATATAAAAGCAATCTGAGCACATTTCGCGCTTAAATGAAATGACCAAATTTTTCTCCAAAACTATAACAGATGCAAACTTGTCCTGTGTGGTGGAGATGAGATTTGATAAAATATGTGGAAATCCAGTAAAAGTTTCATTTGGCTACTTTGCACTCTCGAGATAATCGTCACCATGTGCCAAATGCAATATAAAAGCAATCTGAGCACATTTCGCGCATAAATGAAATGACCACAATTTTCTCCAAAACTATAACAGATGCAAACTTTTCCTGTGTGGTGGAGATGAGATTTGATAAAATAAGTGGAAATGCAGTAAAAGTTTCATTTGGCTACCTTGCACTCTCGAGATAATCGTCACCATGTGCCAAATGCAATATAAAAGCAATCTGAGCACATTTCGCGCATAAATGAAATGACCACAATTTTCTCCAAAACTCTAACAGATGCAAACTTGTCCTGTGTGGTGGAGATGAGATTTGATAAAATAAGTGGAAATCCAGTAAAAGTTTCATTTGGCTACTTTGCACTCTCGATATAATCGTCACCATGTGCCAAATGCAATATAAAAGCAATCTGAGCACATTTCGCGCATAAATGAAATGACCACAATTTTCTCCAAAACTATAACAGATGCAAACTTGTCCTGTGTGGTGGAGATGAGATTTGATAAAATAAGTGGAAACCCAGTAAAAGTTTCATTTGGCTACCTTGCACTCTCGAGATAATCGTCACCATATGCCAAATGCAATATAAAAGCAATCTGAGCACATTTCGCGCTTAAATGAAATGACCAAATTTTTCTCCAAAACTATAACAGATGCAAACTTGTCCTGTGTGGTGGAGATGAGATTTGATAAAATATGTGGAAATCCAGTAAAAGTTTCATTTGGCTACTTTGCACTCTCGAGATAATCGTCACCATGTGCCAAATGCAATATAAAAGCAATCTGAGCACATTTCGCGCATAAATGAAATGACCACAATTTTCTCCAAAACTATAACAGATGCAAACTTGTCCTGTGTGGTGGAGATGAGATTTGATAAAATAAGTGGAAATGCAGTAAAAGTTTCATTTGGCTACCTTGCACTCTCGAGATAATCGTCACCATGTGCCAAATGCAATATAAAAGCAATCTGAGCACATTTCGCGCATAAATGAAATGACCACAATTTTCTCCAAAACTCTAACAGATGCAAACTTGTCCTGTGTGGTGGAGATGAGATTTGATAAAATAAGTGGAAATCCAGTAAAAGTTTCATTTGGCTACTTTGCACTCTCGATATAATCGTCACCATGTGCCAAATGCAATATAAAAGCAATCTGAGCACATTTCGCGCATAAATGAAATGACCACAATTTTCTCCAAAACTATAACAGATGCAAACTTGTCCTGTGTGGTGGAGATGAGATTTGATAAAATAAGTGGAAACCCAGTAAAAGTTTCATTTGGCTACCTTGCACTCTCGAGATAATCGTCACCATATGCCAAATGCAATATAAAAGCAATCTGAGCACATTTCGCGCATAAATGAAATGACCACATTTTTCTCCAAAACTATAACAGATGCAAACTTGTCCTGTGTGGTGGAGATGAGATTTGATAAAATATGTGGAAATCCAGTAAAAGTTTCATTTGGCTACCTTGCACTCTGGAGATAATCGTCACCATGTGCCAAATGCAATATAAAAGCAATCTGAGCACATTTCGCGCATAAATGAAATGACCACAATTTTCTCCAAAACTCTAACAGATGCAAACTTGTCCTGTGTGGTGGAGATGAGATTTGATAAAATAAGTGGAAATCCAGTAAAAGTTTCATTTGGCTACTTTGCACTCTCGATATAATCGTCACCATGTGCCAAATGCAATATAAAAGCAATCTGAGCACATTTCGCGCATAAATGAAATGACCACAATTTTCTCCAAAACTATAACAGATGCAAACTTGTCCTGTGTGGTGGAGATGAGATTTGATAAAATAAGTGGAAATCCAGTAAAAGTTTCATTTGGCTACTTTGCACTCTCGACATAATCGTCACCATGTGCCAAATGCAATATAAAAGCAATCTGAGCACATTTCGCGCATAAATGAAATGACCACAATTTTCTCCAAAACTATAACAGATTCAAACTTGTCCTGTGTGGTGGAGATGAGATTTGATAAAATAAGTGGAAATCCAGTAAAAGTTTCATTTGGCTACTTTGCACTCTCGAGATAATCGTCACCATGTGCCAAATGCAATATAAAAGCAATCTGAGCACATTTCGCGCATAAATGAAATGACCACAATTTTCTCCAAAACTATAACAGATGCAAACTTGTCCTGTGTGGTGGAGATGAGATTTGATAAAATAAGTGGAAATCCAGTAAAAGTTTCATTTGGCTACTTTGCACTCTCGACATAATCGTCACCATGTGCCAAATGCAATATAAAAGCAATTTGAGCACATTTCGCGCATAAATGAAATGACCACAATTTTCTCCAAAACTATAACAGATGCAAACTTGTCCTGTGTGGTGGAGATGAGATTTGATAAAATAAGTGGAAACCCAGTAAAAGTTTCATTTGGCTACCTTGCACTCTCGAGATAATCGTCACCATATGCCAAATGCAATATAAAAGCAATCTGAGCACATTTCGCGCTTAAATGAAATGACCAAATTTTTCTCCAAAACTATAACAGATGCAAACTTGTCCTGTGTGGTGGAGATGAGATTTGATAAAATATGTGGAAATCCAGTAAAAGTTTCATTTGGCTACTTTGCACTCTCGAGATAATCGTCACCATGTGCCAAATGCAATATAAAAGCAATCTGAGCACATTTCGCGCATAAATGAAATGACCACAATTTTCTCCAAAACTATAACAGATGCAAACTTTTCCTGTGTGGTGGAGATGAGATTTGATAAAATAAGTGGAAATGCAGTAAAAGTTTCATTTGGCTACCTTGCACTCTCGAGATAATCGTCACCATGTGCCAAATGCAATATAAAAGCAATCTGAGCACATTTCGCGCATAAATGAAATGACCACAATTTTCTCCAAAACTCTAACAGATGCAAACTTGTCCTGTGTGGTGGAGATGAGATTTGATAAAATAAGTGGAAATCCAGTAAAAGTTTCATTTGGCTACTTTGCACTCTCGATATAATCGTCACCATGTGCCAAATGCAATATAAAAGCAATCTGAGCACATTTCGCGCATAAATGAAATGACCACAATTTTCTCCAAAACTATAACAGATGCAAACTTGTCCTGTGTGGTGGAGATGAGATTTGATAAAATAAGTGGAAACCCAGTAAAAGTTTCATTTGGCTACCTTGCACTCTCGAGATAATCGTCACCATATGCCAAATGCAATATAAAAGCAATCTGAGCACATTTCGCGCTTAAATGAAATGACCAAATTTTTCTCCAAAACTATAACAGATGCAAACTTGTCCTGTGTGGTGGAGATGAGATTTGATAAAATATGTGGAAATCCAGTAAAAGTTTCATTTGGCTACTTTGCACTCTCGAGATAATCGTCACCATGTGCCAAATGCAATATAAAAGCAATCTGAGCACATTTCGCGCATAAATGAAATGACCACAATTTTCTCCAAAACTATAACAGATGCAAACTTGTCCTGTGTGGTGGAGATGAGATTTGATAAAATAAGTGGAAATGCAGTAAAAGTTTCATTTGGCTACCTTGCACTCTCGAGATAATCGTCACCATGTGCCAAATGCAATATAAAAGCAATCTGAGCACATTTCGCGCATAAATGAAATGACCACAATTTTCTCCAAAACTCTAACAGATGCAAACTTGTCCTGTGTGGTGGAGATGAGATTTGATAAAATAAGTGGAAATCCAGTAAAAGTTTCATTTGGCTACTTTGCACTCTCGATATAATCGTCACCATGTGCCAAATGCAATATAAAAGCAATCTGAGCACATTTCGCGCATAAATGAAATGACCACAATTTTCTCCAAAACTATAACAGATGCAAACTTGTCCTGTGTGGTGGAGATGAGATTTGATAAAATAAGTGGAAACCCAGTAAAAGTTTCATTTGGCTACCTTGCACTCTCGAGATAATCGTCACCATATGCCAAATGCAATATAAAAGCAATCTGAGCACATTTCGCGCATAAATGAAATGACCACATTTTTCTCCAAAACTATAACAGATGCAAACTTGTCCTGTGTGGTGGAGATGAGATTTGATAAAATATGTGGAAATCCAGTAAAAGTTTCATTTGGCTACTTTGCACTCTCGAGATAATCGTCACCATGTTCCAAATGCAATATAAAAGCAATCTGAGCACATTTCGCGCATAAATGAAATGACCACAATTTTCTCCAAAACTATAACAGATGCAAACTTGTCCTGTGTGGTGGAGATGAGATTTGATAAAATAAGTGGAAATCCAGTAAAAGTTTCATTTGGCTACCTTGCACTCTGGAGATAATCGTCACCATGTGCCAAATGCAATATAAAAGCAATCTGAGCACATTTCGCGCATAAATGAAATGACCACAATTTTCTCCAAAACTCTAACAGATGCAAACTTGTCCTGTGTGGTGGAGATGAGATTTGATAAAATAAGTGGAAATCCAGTAAAAGTTTCATTTGGCTACTTTGCACTCTCGATATAATCGTCACCATGTGCCAAATGCAATATAAAAGCAATCTGAGCACATTTCGCGCATAAATGAAATGACCACAATTTTCTCCAAAACTATAACAAATGCAAACTTGTCCTGTGTGGTGGAGATGAGATTTGATAAAATAAGTGGAAATCCAGTATAAGTTTCATTTGGCTACTTTGCACTCTCGATATAATCGTCACCATGTGCCAAATGCAATATAAAAGCAATCTGAGCACATTTCGCGCATAAATGAAATGACCACAATTTTCTCCAAAACTATAACAGATGCAAACTTGTCCTGTGTGGTGGAGATGAGATTTGATAAAATAAGTGGAAACCCAGTAAAAGTTTCATTTGACTACCTTGCACTCTCGAGATAATCGTCACCATGTGCCAAATGCAATATAAAAGCAATCTGAGCACATTTCGCGCATAAATGAAATGACCACAATTTTCTCCAAAACTATAACAGATGCAAACTTGTCCTGTGTGGTGGAGATGAGATTTGATAAAATAAGTGGAAATCCAGTAAAAGTTTCATTTGGCTACTTTGCACTCTCGATATAATCCTCACCATGTGCCAAATGCAATATAAAAGCAATCTGAGCACATTTCGCGCATAAATGACATGACCACAATTTTCTCCAAAACTATAACAGATGCAAACTTGTCCTGTGTGGTGGAGATGAGATTTGATAAAATAAGTGGAAATCCAGTAAAAGTTTCATTTGGCTACTTTGCACTCTCGAGATAATTGTCACCATGTGCAAAATGCAATATAAAAGCAATCTGAGCACATTTCGCGCATAAATGAAATGACCACAATTTTCTCCAAAACTATAACAGATGCAAACTTGTCCTGTGTGGTGATGAGATTTGATAAAATAAGTGGAAACCCAGTAAAAGTTTCATTTGGCTACCTTGCACCCTCGAGATAATCGTCACCATGTGCCAAATGCAATATAAAAGCAATCTGAGCACATTTCGCGCATAAATGAAATGACCACATTTTTCTCCAAAACTATAACAGATGCAAACTTGTCCTGTGTGGTGGAGATGAGATTTGATAAAATAAGTGGAAATCCAGTAAAAGTTTCATTTGGCTACTTTGCACTCTCGACATAATTGTCACCATGTGCCAAATGCAATATAAAAGCAATCTGAGCACATTTCGCGCATAAATGAAATGACCACAATTTTCTCCAAAACTATAACAGATACAAACTTGTCCTGTGTGGTGGAGATGAGATTTGATAAAATAAGTGGAAATCCAGTAAAAGTTTCATTTGGCTACTTTGCACTCTCGAGATAATCGTCACCATGTGCCAAATGCAATATAAAAGCAATCTGAGCACATTTCGCGCATAAATGAAATGACCACAATTTTCTCCAAAACTATAACAGATGCAAACTTGTCCTGTGTGGTGGAGATGAGATTTGATAAAATAAGTGGAAATCCAGTAAAAGTTTCATTTGGCTACTTTGCACTCTCGACATAATCGTCACCATGTGCCAAATGCAATATAAAAGCAATCTGAGCACATTTCGCGCATAAATGAAATGACCACAATTTTCTCCAAAACTATAACAGATACAAACTTGTCCTGTGTGGTGGAGATGAGATTTGATAAAATAAGTGGAAATCCAGTAAAAGTTTCATTTGGCTACTTTGCACTCTCGAGATAATCGTCACCATGTGCCAAATGCAATATAAAAGCAATCTGAGCACATTTCGCGCATAAATGAAATAACCACAATTTTCTCCAAAACTATAACAGATGCAAACTTGTCCTGTGTGGTGGAGATGAGATTTGATAAAATAAGTGGAAACCCAGTAAAAGTTTCATTTGGCTACCTTGCACTCTCGAGATAATCGTCACCATATGCCAAATGCAATATAAAAGCAATCTGAGCACATTTCGCGCATAAATGAAATGACCACATTTTTCTCCAAAACTATAACAGATGCAAACTTGTCCTGTGTGGTGGAGATGAGATTTGATAAAATATGTGGAAATCCAGTAAAAGTTTCATTTGGCTACTTTGCACTCTCGAGATAATCGTCACCATGTGCCAAATGCAATATAAAAGCAATCTGAGCACATTTCGCGCATAAATGAAATGACCACAAGTTTCTCCAAAACTATAACAGATGCAAACTTGTCCTGTGTGGTGGAGATGAGATTTGATAAAATAAGTGGAAACCCAGTAAAAGTTTCATTTGACTACCTTGCACTCTCGAGATAATCGTCACCATGTGCCAAATGCAATATAAAAGCAATCTGAGCACATTTCGCGCATAAATGAAATGACCACAATTTTCTCCAAAACTATAACAGATGCAAACTTGTCCTGTGTGGTGGAAATGAGATTTGATAAAATATGTGGAAATCCAGTAAAAGTTTCATTTGGCTACTTTGCACTCTCGAGATAATCGTCACCATGTGCCAAATGCAATATAAAAGCAATCTGAGCACATTTCGCGCATAAATGAAATGACCACAAGTTTCTCCAAAACTATAACAGATGCAAACTTGTCCTGTGTGGTGGAGATGAGATTTGATAAAATAAGTGGAAACCCAGTAAAAGTTTCATTTGACTACCTTGCACTCTCGAGATAATCGTCACCATGTGCCAAATGCAATATAAAAGCAATCTGAGCACATTTCGCGCATAAATGAAATGACAACAATTTTCTCCAAAACTATAACAGATGCAAACTTGTCCTGTGTGGTGGAGATGAGATTTGATAAAATAAGTGGAAATCCAGTAAAAGTTTCATTTGGCTACTTTGCACTCTCGAGATAATCGTCACCATGTGCCAAATGCAATATAAAAGCAATCTGAGCACATTTCGCGCATAAATGAAATGACCACAATTTTCTCCAAAACTATAACAGATACAAACTTGTCCTGTGTGGTGGAGATGAGATTTGATAAAATAAGTGGAAACCCAGTAAAAGTTTCATTTGGCTACTTTGCACTCTCGAGATAATCGTCACCATGTGCCAAATGCAATATAAAAGCAATCTGAACATATTTCGCGCATAAATGAAATGACCACAATTTTCTCCAAAACTATAACAGATGCAAACTTGTCCTGTGTGGTGGAGATGAGATTTGATAAAATAAGTGGAAATCCAGTAAAAGTTTCATTTGGCTACTTTGCACTCTTGAGATAATTGTCACCATGTGCAAAATGCAATATAAAAGCAATCTGAGCACATTTCGCGCATAAATGAAATGACCACAATTTTCTCCAAATCTATAACAGATGCAAACTTGTCCTGTGTGGTGATGAGATTTGTTAAAAAAAGTGGAAACCCAGTAAAAGTTTCATTTGGCTACCTTGCACTCCCGAGATAATCGTCACCATGTGCCAAATGCAATATAAAAGCAATCTGAGCACATTTCGCGCATAAATGAAAGGACCACATTTTTCTCCAAAACTATAACAAATGCAAACTTGTCCTGTGTGGTGGAGATGAGATTTGATAAAATAAGTGGAAATCCAGTAAAAGTTTCATTTGGCTACTTTGCACTCTCGACATAATCGTCACCATGTGCCAAATGCAATATAAAAGCAATCTGAGCACATTTCGCGCATAAATGAAATGACCACAATTTTCTCCAAAACTATAACAGATACAAACTTGTCCTGTGTGGTGGAGATGAGATTTGATAAAATAAGTGGAAATCCAGTAAAAGTTTCATTTGGCTACTTTGCACTCTCGAGATAATCGTCACCATGTGCCAAATGCAATATAAAAGCAATCTGAGCACATTTCGCGCATAAATGAAATGACCACAATTTTCTCCAAAACTATAACAGATGCAAACTTGTCCTGTGTGGTGGAGATGAGATTTGATAAAATAAGTAGAAACCCAGTAAAAGTTTCATTTGGCTACCTTGCACTCTCGAAATAATCGTCACCATGTGCCAAATGCAATATAAAAGCAATCTGAGCACATTTCGCGCATAAATGAAATTACCACAATTTTCTCCAAAACTCTAACAGATGCAAACTTGTCCTGTGTGGTGGAGATGAGATTTGATAAAATAAGTGGAAATCCAATAAAAGTTTCATTTGGCTACTTTGCACTCTCGATATAATCGTCACCATGTGCCAAATGCAATATAAAAGCAATCTGAGCACATTTCGCGCATAAATGAAATGACCACAATTTTCTCCAAAACTATAACAGATGCAAACTTGTCCTGTGTGGTGGAGATGAGATTTGATAAAATAAGTGGAAACCCAGTAAAAGTTTCATTTGGCTACTTTGCACTCTCGAGATAATCGTCACCATGTGCCAAATGCAATATAAAAGCAATCTGAGCACATTTCGCGCATAAATGAAATGACCACAAGTTTCTCCAAAACTATAACAGATGCAAACTTGTCCTGTGTGGTGGAGATGAGATTTGATAAAATAAGTGGAAACCCAGTAAAAGTTTCATTTGACTACCTTGCACTCTCGAGATAATCGTCACCATGTGCCAAATGCAATATAAAAGCAATCTGAGCACATTTCGCGCATAAATGAAATGACCACAATTTTCTCCAAAACTATAACAGATGCAAACTTGTCCTGTGTGGTGGAGATGAGATTTGATAAAATAAGTGGAAACCCAGTAAAAGTTTCATTTGGCTACTTTGCACTCTCGAGATAATCGTCACCATGTGCCAAATGCAATATAAAAGCAATCTGAGCACATTTCGCGCATAAATGAAATGACCACAATTTTCTCCAAATCTATAACAGATGCAAACTTGTCCTGTGTGGTGATGAGATTTGATAAAAAAAGTGGAAACCCAGTAAAAGTTTCATTTGGCTACCTTGCACTCCCGAGATAATCGTCACCATGTGCCAAATGCAATATAAAAGCAATCTGAGCACATTTCGCGCATAAATGAAATGACCACATTTTTCTCCAAAACTATAACAAATGCAAACTTGTCCTGTGTGGTGGAGATGAGATTTGATAAAATAAGTAAAAATCCAGTAAAAGTTTCATTTGGCTACTTTGCACTCTCGAGATAATCGTCACCATGTGCCAAATGCAATATAAAAGCAATCTGAGCACATTTCGCGCATAAATGAAATGACCACAATTTTCTCCAAAACTATAACAGATACAAACTTGTCCTGTGTGGTGGAGATGAGATTTGATAAAATAAGTGGAAATCCAGTAAAAGTTTCATTTGGCTACTTTGCACTCTCGAGATAATCGTCACCATGTGCCAAATGCAATATAAAAGCAATCTGAGCACATTTCGCGCATAAATGAAATGACCACAATTTTCTCCAAAACTATAACAGATGCAAACTTGTCCTGTGTGGTGGAGATGAGATTTGATAAAATAAGTGGAAACCCAGTAAAAGTTTCATTTGGCTACTTTGCACTCTCGAGATAATCGTCACCATGTGCCAAATGCAATATAAAAGCAATCTGAGCACATTTCGCGCATAAATGAAATGACCACAATTTTCTCCAAAACTATAACAGATGCAAACTTGTCCTGTGTGGTGGAGATGAGATTTGATAAAATAAGTGGAAATCCAGTAAAAGTTTCATTTGGCTACCTTGCACTCTCGAAATAATCGTCACCATGTGCCAAATGCAATATAAAAGCAATCTGAGCACATTTCGCGCATAAATGAAATGACCACAATTTTCTCCAAAACTCTAACAGATGCAAACTTGTCCTGTGTGGTGGAGATGAGATTTGATAAAATAAGTGGAAATCCAGTAAAAGTTTCATTTGGCTACTTTGCACTCTCGATATAATCGTCACCATGTGCCAAATGCAATATAAAAGCAATCTGAGCACATTTCGCGCATAAATGAAATGACCACAATTTTCTCCAAAACTATAACAGATGCAAACTTGTCCTGTGTGGTGGAGATGAGATTTGATAAAATAAGTGGAAACCCAGTAAAAGTTTCATTTGGCTACTTTGCACTCTCGAGATAATCGTCACCATGTGCCAAATGCAATATAAAAGCAATCTGAGCACATTTCGCGCATAAATGAAATGACCACAAGTTTCTCCAAAACTATAACAGATGCAAACTTGTCCTGTGTGGTGGAGATGAGATTTGATAAAATAAGTGGAAACCCAGTAAAAGTTTCATTTGACTACCTTGCACTCTCGAGATAATCGTCACCATGTGCCAAATGCAATATAAAAGCAATCTGAGCACATTTCGCGCATAAATGAAATGACCACAATTTTCTCCAAAACTGTAACAGATGCAAACTTGTCCTGTGTGGTGGAGATGAGATTTGATAAAATAAGTGGAAATCCAGTAAAAGTTTCATTTGGCTACCTTGCACTCTCGAAATAATCGTCACCATGTGCCAAATGCAATATAAAAGCAATCTGAGCACATTTCGCGCATAAATGAAATGACCACAATTTTCTCCAAAACTCTAACAGATGCAAACTTGTCCTGTGTGGTGGAGATGAGATTTGATAAAATAAGTGGAAATCCAGTAAAAGTTTCTTTTGGCTACTTTGCACTCTCGATATAATCGTCACCATGTGCCAAATGCAATATAAAAGCAATCTGAGCACATTTCGCGCATAAATGAAATGACCACAATTTTCTCCAAAACTATAACAGATGCAAACTTGTCCTGTGTGGTGGAGATGAGATTTGATAAAATAAGTGGAAACCCAGTAAAAGTTTCATTTGGCTACTTTGCACTCTCGAGATAATCGTCACCATGTGCCAAATGCAATATAAAAGCAATCTGAGCACATTTCGCGCATAAATGAAATGACCACAAGTTTCTCCAAAACTATAACAGATGCAAACTTGTCCTGTGTGGTGGAGATGAGATTTGATAAAATAAGTGGAAACCCAGTAAAAGTTTCATTTGACTACCTTGCACTCTCGAGATAATCGTCACCATGTGCCAAATGCAATATAAAAGCAATCTGAGCACATTTCGCGCATAAATGAAATGACCACAATTTTCTCCAAAACTATAACAGATGCAAACTTGTCCTGTGTGGTGGAGATGAGATTTGATAAAATAAGTGGAAACCCAGTAAAAGTTTCATTTGGCTACTTTGCACTCTCGAGATAATCGTCACCATGTGCCAAATGCAATATAAAAGCAATCTGAGCACATTTCGCGCATAAATGAAATGACCACAATTTTCTCCAAAACTCTAACAGATGCAAACTTGTCCTGTGTGGTGGAGATGAGATTTGATAAAATAAGTGGAAATCCAGTAAAAGTTTCATTTGGCTACTTTGCACTCTCGATATTATCGTCACCATGTGCCAAATGCAATATAAAAGCAATCTGAGCACATTTCGCGCATAAATGAAATGACCACAATTTTCTCCAAAACTATAACAGATGCAAACTTGTCCTGTGTGGTGGAGATGAGATTTGATAAAATATGTGGAAATCCAGTAAAAGTTTTATTTGGCTACTTTGCACTCTCGAGATAATCGTCACCATGTGCCAAATGCAATATAAAAGCAATCTGAGCACATTTCGCGCATAAATGAAATGACCACAAGTTTCTCCAAAACTATAACAGATGCAAACTTGTCCTGTGTGGTGGAGATGAGATTTGATAAAATAAGTGGAAACCCAGTAAAAGTTTCATTTGACTACCTTGCACTCTCGAGATAATCGTCACCATGTGCCAAATGCAATATAAAAGCAATCTGAGCACATTTCACGCATAAATGAAATGACCACAATTTTCTCCAAAACTATAACAGATGCCAACTTGTCCTGTGTGGTGGAGATGAGATTTGATAAAATAAGTGGAAACCCAGTAAAAGTTTCATTTGGCTACTTTGCACTCTCGAGATAATCGTCACCATGTGCCAAATGCAATATAAAAGCAATCTGAGCACATTTCGCGCATAAATGAAATGACCACAATTTTCTCCAAAACTATAACAGATGCAAACTTGTCCTGTGTGGTGGAGATGAGATTTGATAAAATAAGTGGAAATCCAGTAAAAGTTTCATTTGGCTACTTTGCACTCTCGATATAATCGTCACCATGTGCCAAATGCAATATAAAAGCAATCTGAGCACATTTCGTGCATAAATGAAATGACCACAATTTTCTCCAAAACTATAACAGATGCAAACTTGTCCTATGTGGTGGAGATGAGATTTGATAAAATAAGTGGAAATCCAGTAAAAGTTTCATTTGGCTACTTTGCACTCTCGAGATAATTGTCACCATGTGAAAAATGCAATATAAAAGCAATCTGAGCACATTTCGCGCATAAATGAAATGACCACAATTTTCTCCAAAACTATAACAGATGCAAACTTGTCCTGTGTGGTGATGAGATTTGATAAAATAAGTGGAAACCCAGTAAAAGTTTCATTTGGCTACCTTGCACTCTCGAGATAATCGTCACCATGTGCCAAATGCAATATAAAAGCAATCTGAGCACATTTCGCGCATAAATGAAATGACCACATTTTTCTCCAAAACTATAACAGATGCAAACTTGTCCTGTGTGGTGGAGATGAGATTTGATAAAATAAGTGGAAATCCAGTAAAAGTTTCATTTGGCTACTTTGCACTCTCGACATAATCGTCACCATGTGCCAAATGCAATATAAAAGCAATCTGAGCACATTTTGCGCATAAATGAAATGACCACAATTTTCTCCAAAACTATAACAGATACAAACTTGTCCTGTGTGGTGGAGATGAGATTTGATAAAATAAGTGGAAATCCAGTAAAAGTTTCATTTGGCTACTTTGCACTCTCGAGATAATCGTCACCATGTGCCAAATGCAATATAAAAGCAATCTGAGCACATTTCGCGCATAAATGAAATGACCACAATTTTCTCCAAAACTATAACAGATGCAAACTTGTCCTGTGTGGTGGAGATGAGATTTGATAAAATAAGTGGAAACCCAGTAAAAGTTTCATTTGGCTACCTTGCACTCTCGAGATAATCGTCACCATGTGCCAAATGCAATATAAAAGCAATCTGAGCACATTTCGCGCATAAATGAAATGACCACAATTTTCTCCAAAACTATAACAGATGCAAACTTGTCCTGTGTGGTGGAGATGAGATTTGATAAAATAAGTGGAAATCCAGTAAAAGTTTCATTTGGCTACCTTGCACTCTCGAAATAATCGTCACCATGTGCCAAATGCAATATAAAAGCAATCTGAGCACATTTCGCGCATAAATGAAATGACCACAATTTTTTCCAAAACTCTAACAGATGCAAACTTGTCCTGTGTGGTGGAGATGAGATTTGATAAAATAAGTGGAAATCCAGTAAAAGTTTCATTTGGCTACTTTGCACTCTCGATATAATCGTCACCATGTGCCAAATGCAATATAAAAGCAATCTGAGCACATTTCGCGCATAAATGAAATGACCACATTTTTCTCCAAAACTATAACAGATGCAAACTTGTCCTGTGTGGTGGAGATGAGATTTGATAAAATAAGTGGAAACCCAGTAAAAGTTTCATTTGACTACCTTGCACTCTCGAGATAATCGTCACCATGTGCCAAATGAAATATAAAAGCTATCTGAGCACATTTCACGCATAAATGAAATGACCACAATTTTCTCCAAAACTATAACAGATGCAAACTTGTCCTGTGTGGTGGAGATGAGATTTGATAAAATAAGTGGAAACCCAGTAAAAGTTTCATTTGGCTACTTTGCACTCTCGAGATAATCGTCACCATGTGCCAAATGCAATATAAAAGCAATCTGAGCACATTTCGCGCATAAATGAAATGACCACAATTTTCTCCAAAACTATAACAGATGCAAACTTGTCCTGTGTGGTGGAGATGAGATTTGATAAAATAAGTGGAAATCCAGTAAAAGTTTCATTTGGCTACTTTGCACTCTCGATATAATCGTCACCATGTGCCAAATGCAATATAAAAGCAATCTGAGCACATTTCGTGCATAAATGAAATGACCACAATTTTCTCCAAAACTATAACAGATGCAAACTTGTCCTATGTGGTGGAGATGAGATTTGATAAAATAAGTGGAAATCCAGTAAAAGTTTCATTTGGCTACTTTGCACTCTCGAGATAATTGTCACCATGTGAAAAATGCAATATAAAAGCAATCTGAGCACATTTCGCGCATAAATGAAATGACCACAATTTTCTCCAAAACTATAACAGATGCAAACTTGTCCTGTGTGGTGATGAGATTTGATAAAATAAGTGGAAACCCAGTAAAAGTTTCATTTGGCTACCTTGCACTCTCGAGATAATCGTCACCATGTGCCAAATGCAATATAAAAGCAATCTGAGCACATTTCGCGCATAAATGAAATGACCACATTTTTCTCCAAAACTATAACAGATGCAAACTTGTCCTGTGTGGTGGAGATGAGATTTGATAAAATAAGTGGAAATCCAGTAAAAGTTTCATTTGGCTACTTTGCACTCTCGACATAATCGTCACCATGTGCCAAATGCAATATAAAAGCAATCTGAGCACATTTCGCGCATAAATGAAATGACCACAATTTTCTCCAAAACTATAACAGATACAAACTTGTCCTGTGTGGTGGAGATGAGATTTGATAAAATAAGTGGAAATCCAGTAAAAGTTTCATTTGGCTACTTTGCACTCTCGAGATAATCGTCACCATGTGCCAAATGCAATATAAAAGCAATCTGAGCACATTTCGCGCATAAATGAAATGACCACAATTTTCTCCAAAACTATAACAGATGCAAACTTGTCCTGTGTGGTGGAGATGAGATTTGATAAAATAAGTGGAAACCCAGTAAAAGTTTCATTTGGCTACCTTGCACTCTCGAGATAATCGTCACCATGTGCCAAATGCAATATAAAAGCAATCTGAGCACATTTCGCGCATAAATGAAATGACCACAATTTTCTCCAAAACTATAACAGATGCAAACTTGTCCTGTGTGGTGGAGATGAGATTTGATAAAATAAGTGGAAAACCAGTAAAAGTTTCATTTGGCTACCTTGCACTCTCGAAATAATCGTCACCATGTGCCAAATGCAATATAAAAGCAATCTGAGCACATTTCGCGCATAAATGAAATGACCACAATTTTCTCCAAAACTCTAACAGATGCAAACTTGTCCTGTGTGGTGGAGATGAGATTTGATAAAATAAGTGGAAATCCAGTAAAAGTTTCATTTGGCTACTTTGCACTCTCGATATAATCGTCACCATGTGCCAAATGCAATATAAAAGCAATCTGAGCACATTTCGCGCATAAATGAAATGACCACATTTTTCTCCAAAACTATAACAGATGCAAACTTGTCCTGTGTGGTGATGAGATTTGATAAAATAAGTGGAAACCCAGTAAAAGTTTCATTTGGCTACCTTGCACTCTCGAGATAATCGTCACCATGTGCCAAATGCAATATAAAAGCAATCTGAGCACATTTCGCGCATAAATGAAATGACCACAAGTTTCTCCAAAACTATAACAGATGCAAACTTGTCCTGTGTGGTGGAGATGAGATTTGATAAAATATGTGGAAATCCAGTAAAAGTTTTATTTGGCTACTTTGCACTCTCGACATAATCGTCACCATGTGCCAAATGCAATATAAAAGCAATCTGAGCACATTTCGCGCATAAATGAAATGACCACAAGTTTCTCCAAAACTATAACAGATGCAAACTTGTCCTGTGTGGTGGAGATGAGATTTGATAAAATAAGTGGAAATCCAGTAAAAGTTTCATTTGGCTACTTTGCACTCTCGACATAATCGTCACCATGTGCCAAATGCAACATAAAAGCAATCTGAGCACATTTCGCGCATAAATGAAATGACCACAATTTTCTCCAAAACTATAACAGATGCAAACTTGTCCTGTGTGGTGGAGATGATATTTGATAAAATAAGTGGAAACCCAGTAAAAGTTTCATTTGGCTACCTTGCACTCTCGAGATAATCGTCACCATATGCCAAATGCAATATAAAAGCAATCTGAGCACATTTCGCGCATAAATGAAATGACCACATTTTTCTCCAAAACTATAACAGATGCAAACTTGTCCTGTGTGGTGATGAGATTTGATAAAATATGTGGAAATCCAGTAAAAGTTTCATTTGGCTACTTTTGCACTCTCGAGATAATCGTCACCATGTGCCAAATGCAATATAAAAGCAATCTGAGCACATTTCGCGCATAAATGAAATGACCACAAGTTTCTCCAAAACTATAACAGATGCAAACTTGTCCTGTGTGGTGATGAGATTTGATAAAATAAGTGGAAACCCAGTAAAAGTTTCATTTGGCTACCTTGCACTCTCGAGATAATCGTCACCATGTGCCAAATGCAATATAAAAGCAATCTGAGCACATTTCGCGCATAAATGAAATGACCACATTTTTCTCCAAAACTATAACAGATGCAAACTTGTCCTGTGTGGTGGAGATGAGATTTGATAAAATAAGTGGAAATCCAGTAAAAGTTTCATTTGGCTACTTTGCACTCTCGACATAATCGTCACCATGTGCCAAATGCAATATAAAAGCAATCTGAGCACATTTCGCGCATAAATGAAATGACCACAATTTTCTCCAAAACTATAACAGATACAAACTTGTCCTGTGTGGTGGAGATGAGATTTGATAAAATAAGTGGAAATCCAGTAAAAGTTTCATTTGGCTACTTTGCACTCTCGAGATAATCGTCACCATGTGCCAAATGCAATATAAAAGCAATCTGAGCACATTTCGCGCATAAATGAAATGACCACAATTTTCTCCAAAACTATAACAGATGCAAACTTGTCCTGTGTGGTGGAGATGAGATTTGATAAAATAAGTGGAAACCCAGTAAAAGTTTCATTTGGCTACCTTGCACTCTCGAGATAATCGTCACCATATGCCAAATGCAATATAAAAGCAATCTGAGCACATTTCGCGCATAAATGAAATGACCACATTTTTCTCCAAAACTATAACAGATGCAAACTTGTCCTGTGTGGTGGAGATGAGATTTGATAAAATATGTGGAAATCCAGTAAAAGTTTCATTTGGCTACTTTGCACTCTCGAGATAATCGTCACCATGTGCCAAATGCAATATAAAAGCAATCTGAGCACATTTCGCGCATAAATGAAATGACCACAAGTTTCTCCAAAACTATAACAGATGCAAACTTGTCCTGTGTGGTGATGAGATTTGATAAAATAAGTGGAAACCCAGTAAAAGTTTCATTTGGCTACCTTGCACTCTCGAGATAATCGTCACCATGTGCCAAATGCAATATAAAAGCAATCTGAGCACATTTCGCGCATAATTGAAATGACCACAAGTTTCTCCAAAACTATAACAGATGCAAACTTGTCCTGTGTGGTGGAGATGAGATTTGATAAAATAAGTGGAAACCCAGTAAAAGTTTCATTTGGCTACTTTGCACTCTCGAGATAATCGTCACCATGTGCCAAATGCAATATAAAAGCAATCTGAGCACATTTCGCGCATAAATGAAATGACCACAAGTTTCTCCAAAACTATAACAGATGCAAACTTGTCCTGTGTGGTGGAGATGAGATTTGATAAAATAAGTGGAAACCCAGTAAAAGTTTCATTTGACTACCTTGCACTCTCGAGATAATCGTCACCATGTGCCAAATGCAATATAAAAGCAATCTGAGCACATTTCGCGCATAAATGAAATGACCACAATTTTCTCCAAAACTATAACAGATGCAAACTTGTCCTGTGTGGTGGAGATGAGATTTGATAAAATAAGTTGAAATCCAGTAAAAGTTTCATTTGGCTACTTTGCACTCTAGATATAATCGTCACCATGTGCCAAATGCAATATAAAAGCAATCTGAGCACATTTCGCGCATAAATGAAATGACCACAATTTTCTCCAAAACTATAACAGATGCAAACATGTCCTGTGTGGTGGAGATGAGATTTGATAAAATAAGTGGAAATCCAGTAAAAGTTTCATTTGGCTACTTTGCACTCTCGAGATAATTGTCACCATGTGAAAAATGCAATATAAAAGCAATCTGAGCACATTTCGCGCATAAATGAAATGACCACAATTTTCTCCAAAACTATAACAGATGCAAACTTGTCCTGTGTGGTGATGAGATTTGATAAAATAAGTGGAAACCCAGTAAAAGTTTCATTTGGCTACCTTGCACTCTCGAGATAATCGTCACCATGTGCCAAATGCAATATAAAAGCAATCTGAGAACATTTCGCGCATAAATGAAATGACCACATTTTTCTCCAAAACTATAACAGATGCAAACTTGTCCTGTGTGGTGGAGATGAGATTTGATAAAATAAGTGGAAATCCAGTAAAAGTTTCATTTGGCTACTTTGCACTCTCGACATAATCGTCACCATGTGCCAAATGCAATATAAAAGCAATCTGAGCACATTTCGCGCATAAATGAAATGACCACAATTTTCTCCAAAACTATAACAGATACAAACTTGTCCTGTGTGGTGATGAGATTTGATAAAATAAGTGGAAATCCAGTAAAAGTTTCATTTGGCTACTTTGCACTCTCGAGATAATCGTCACCATGTGCCAAATGCAATATAAAAGCAATCTGAGCACATTTCGCGCATAAATGAAATGACCACAATTTTCTCCCAAACTATAACAGATGCAAACTTGTCCTGTGTGGTGGAGATGAGAATTGATAAAATAAGTGGAAACCCAGTAAAAGTTTCATTTGGCTACCTTGCACTCTCGAGATAATCGTCACCATATGCCAAATGCAATATAAAAGCAATCTGAGCACATTTCGCGCATAAATGAAATGACCACATTTTTCTCCAAAACTATAACAGATGCAAACTTGTCCTGTGTGGTGGAGATGAGATTTGATAAAATATGTGGAAATCCAGTAAAAGTTTCATTTGGCTACTTTGCACTCTCGAGATAATCGTCACCATGTGCCAAATGCAATATAAAAGCAATCTGAGCACATTTCGCGCATAAATGAAATGACCACAATTTTCTCCAAAACTATAACAGATGCAAACTTGTCCTGTGTGGTGGAGATGAGATTTGATAAAATAAGTGGAAACCCAGTAAAAGTTTCATTTGGCTACCTTGCACTCTCGAGATAATCGTCACCATGTGCCAAATGCAATATAAAAGCAATCTGAGCACATTTCGCGCATAAATGAAATGACCACAATTTTCTCCAAAACTATAACAGATGCAAACTTGTCCTGTGTGGTGGAGATGAGATTTGATAAAATAAGTGGAAATCCAGTAAAAGTTTCATTTGGCTACCTTGCACTCTCGAAATAATCGTCACCATGTGCCAAATGCAATATAAAAGCAATCTGAGCACATTTCGCGCATAAATGAAATGACCACAATTTTCTCCAAAACTCTAACAGATGCAAACTTGTCCTGTGTGGTGGAGATGAGATTTGATAAAATAAGTGGAAATCCAGTAAAAGTTTCATTTGGCTACTTTGCACTCTCGATATAATCGTCACCATGTGCCAAATGCAATATAAAAGCAATCTGAGCACATTTCGCGCATAAATGAAATGACCACATTTTCTCCAAAACTATAACAGATGCAAACTTGTCCTGTGTGGTGGAGATGAGATTTGATAAAATAAGTGGAAACCCAGTAAAAGTTTCATTTGACTACCTTGCACTCTCGAGATAATCGTCACCATGTGCCAAATGCAATATAAAAGCAATCTGAGCACATTTCACGCATAAATGAAATGACCACAATTTTCTCCAAAACTATAACAGATGCAAACTTGTCCTGTGTGGTGGAGATGAGATTTGATAAAATAAGTGGAAACCCAGTAAAAGTTTCATTTGGCTACTTTGCACTCTCGAGATAATCGTCACCATGTGCCAAACGCAATATAAAAGCAATCTGAGCACATTTCGCGCATAAATGAAATGACCACAATTTTCTCCAAAACTATAACAGATGCAAACTTGTCCTGTGTGGTGGAGATGAGATTTGATAAAATAAGTGGAAATCCAGTAAAAGTTTCATTTGGCTACTTTGCACTCTCGATATAATCGTCACCATGTGCCAAATGCAATATAAAAGCAATCTGAGCACATTTCGTGCATAAATGAAATGACCACAATTTTCTCCAAAACTATAACAGATGCAAACTTGTCCTATGTGGTGGAGATGAGATTTGATAAAATAAGTGGAAATCCAGTAAAAGTTTCATTTGGCTACTTTGCACTCTCGAGATAATTGTCACCATGTGAAAAATGCAATATAAAAGCAATCTGAGCACATTTCGCGCATAAATGAAATGACCACAATTTTCTCCAAAACTATAACAGATGCAAACTTGTCCTGTGTGGTGATGAGATTTGATAAAATAAGTGGAAACCCAGTAAAAGTTTCATTTGGCTACCTTGCACTCTCGAGATAATCGTCACCATGTGCCAAATGCAATATAAAAGCAATCTGAGCACATTTCGCGCATAAATGAAATGACCACATTTTTCTCCAAAACTATAACAGATGCAAACTTGTCCTGTGTGGTGGAGATGAGATTTGATAAAATAAGTGGAAATCCAGTAAAAGTTTCATTTGGCTACTTTGCACTCTCGACATAATCGTCACCATGTGCCAAATGCAATATAAAAGCAATCTGAGCACATTTCGCGCATAAATGAAATGACCACAATTTTCTCCAAAACTATAACAGATACAAACTTGTCCTGTGTGGTGGAGATGAGATTTGATAAAATAAGTGGAAATCCAGTAAAAGTTTCATTTGGCTACTTTGCACTCTCGAGATAATCGTCACCATGTGCCAAATGCAATATAAAAGCAATCTGAGCACATTTCGCGCATAAATGAAATGACCACAATTTTCTCCAAAACTATAACAGATGCAAACTTGTCCTGTGTGGTGGAGATGAGATTTGATAAAATAAGTGGAAACCCAGTAAAAGTTTCATTTGGCTACCTTGCACTCTCGAGATAATCGTCACCATGTGCCAAATGCAATATAAAAGCAATCTGAGCACATTTCGCGCATAAATGAAATGACCACAATTTTCTCCAAAACTATAACAGATGCAAACTTGTCCTGTGTGGTGGAGATGAGATTTGATAAAATAAGTGGAAATCCAGTAAAAGTTTCATTTGGCTACCTTGCACTCTCGAAATAATCGTCACCATGTGCCAAATGCAATATAAAAGCAATCTGAGCACATTTCGCGCATAAATGAAATGACCACAATTTTCTCCAAAACTCTAACAGATGCAAACTTGTCCTGTGTGGTGGAGATGAGATTTGATAAAATAAGTGGAAATCCAGTAAAAGTTTCATTTGGCTACTTTGCACTCTCGATATAATCGTCACCATGTGCCAAATGCAATATAAAAGCAATCTGAGCACATTTCGCGCATAAATGAAATGACCACATTTTTCTCCAAAACTATAACAGATGCAAACTTGTCCTGTGTGGTGGAGATGAGATTTGATAAAATATGTGGAAATCCAGTAAAAGTTTCATTTGGCTACTTTGCACTCTCGAGATAATCGTCACCATGTGCCAAATGCAATATAAAAGCAATCTGAGCACATTTCGCGCATAAATGAAATGACCACAAGTTTCTCCAAAACTATAACAGATGCAAACTTGTCCTGTGTGGTGATGAGATTTGATAAAATAAGTGGAAACCCAGTAAAAGTTTCATTTGGCTACCTTGCACTCTCGAGATAATCGTCACCATGTGCCAAATGCAATATAAAAGCAATCTGAGCACATTTCGCGCATAAATGAAATGACCACAAGTTTCTCCAAAACTATAACAGATGCAAACTTGTCCTGTGTGGTGGAGATGAGATTTGATAAAATATGTGGAAATCCAGTAAAAGTTTTATTTGGCTACTTTGCACTCTCGACATAATCGTCACCATGTGCCAAATGCAATATAAAAGCAATCTGAGCACATTTCGCGCATAAATGAAATGACCACAAGTTTCTCCAAAACTATAACAGATGCAAACTTGTCCTGTGTGGTTGAGATGAGATTTGATAAAATAAGTGGAAATCCAGTAAAAGTTTCATTTGGCTACTTTGCACTCTCGACATAATCGTCACCATGTGCCAAATGCAATATAAAAGCAATCTGAGCACATTTCGCGCATAAATGAAATGACCACAATTTTCTCCAAAACTATAACAGATACAAACTTGTCCTGTGTGGTGGAGATGAGATTTGCTAAAATAAGTGGAAATCCAGTAAAAGTTTCATTTGGCTACTTTGCACTCTCGAGATAATCGTCACCATGTGCCAAATGCAATATAAAAGCAATCTGAGCACATTTCGCGCATAAATGAAATGACCACAATTTTCTCCAAAACTATAACAGATGCAAACTTGTCCTGTGTGGTGGAGATGATATTTGATAAAATAAGTGGAAACCCAGTAAAAGTTTCATTTGGCTACCTTGCACTCTCGAGATAATCGTCACCATATGCCAAATGCAATATAAAAGCAATCTGAGCACATTTCGCGCATAAATGAAATGACCACATTTTTCTCCAAAACTATAACAGATGCAAACTTGTCCTGTGTGGTGGAGATGAGATTTGATAAAATATGTGGAAATCCAGTAAAAGTTTCATTTGGCTACTTTTGCACTCTCGAGATAATCGTCACCATGTGCCAAATGCAATATAAAAGCAATCTGAGCACATTTCGCGCATAAATGAAATGACCACAAGTTTCTCCAAAACTATAACAGATGCAAACTTGTCCTGTGTGGTGATGAGATTTGATAAAATAAGTGGAAACCCAGTAAAAGTTTCATTTGGCTACCTTGCACTCTCGAGATAATCGTCACCATGTGCCAAATGCAATATAAAAGCAATCTGAGCACATTTCGCGCATAAATGAAATGACCACATTTTTCTCCAAAACTATAACAGATGCAAACTTGTCCTGTGTGGTGGAGATGAGATTTGATAAAATAAGTGGAAATCCAGTAAAAGTTTCATTTGGCTACTTTGCACTCTCGACATAATCGTCACCATGTGCCAAATGCAATATAAAAGCAATCTGAGCACATTTCGCGCATAAATGAAATGACCACAATTTTCTCCAAAACTATAACAGATACAAACTTGTCCTGTGTGGTGGAGATGAGATTTGATAAAATAAGTGGAAATCCAGTAAAAGTTTCATTTGGCTACTTTGCACTCTCGAGATAATCGTCACCATGTGCCAAATGCAATATAAAAGCAATCTGAGCACATTTCGCGCATAAATGAAATGACCACAATTTTCTCCAAAACTATAACAGATGCAAACTTGTCCTGTGTGGTGGAGATGAGATTTGATAAAATAAGTGGAAACCCAGTAAAAGTTTCATTTGGCTACCTTGCACTCTCGAGATAATCGTCACCATATGCCAAATGCAATATAAAAGCAATCTGAGCACATTTCGCGCATAAATGAAATGACCACATTTTTCTCCAAAACTATAACAGATGCAAACTTGTCCTGTGTGGTGGAGATGAGATTTGATAAAATATGTGGAAATCCAGTAAAAGTTTCATTTGGCTACTTTGCACTCTCGAGATAATCGTCACCATGTGCCAAATGCAATATAAAAGCAATCTGAGCACATTTCGCGCATAAATGAAATGACCACAAGTTTCTCCAAAACTATAACAGATGCAAACTTGTCCTGTGTGGTGATGAGATTTGATAAAATAAGTGGAAACCCAGTAAAAGTTTCATTTGGCTACCTTGCACTCTCGAGATAATCGTCACCATGTGCCAAATGCAATATAAAAGCAATCTGAGCACATTTCGCGCATAAATGAAATGACCACAAGTTTCTCCAAAACTATAACAGATGCAAACTTGTCCTGTGTGGTGGAGATGAGATTTGATAAAATAAGTGGAAACCCAGTAAAAGTTTCATTTGACTACCTTGCACTCTCGAGATAATCGTCACCATGTGCCAAATGCAATATAAAAGCAATCTGAGCACATTTCGCGCATAAATGAAATGACCACAATTTTCTCCAAAACTATAACAGATGCAAACTTGTCCTGTGTGGTGGAGATGAGATTTGATAAAATAAGTTGAAATCCAGTAAAAGTTTCATTTGGCTACTTTGCACTCTAGATATAATCGTCACCATGTGCCAAATGCAATATAAAAGCAATCTGAGCACATTTCGCGCATAAATGAAATGACCACAATTTTCTCCAAAACTATAACAGATGCAAACATGTCCTGTGTGGTGGAGATGAGATTTGATAAAATAAGTGGAAATCCAGTAAAAGTTTCATTTGGCTACTTTGCACTCTCGAGATAATTGTCACCATGTGAAAAATGCAATATAAAAGCAATCTGAGCACATTTCGCGCATAAATGAAATGACCACAATTTTCTCCAAAACTATAACAGATGCAAACTTGTCCTGTGTGGTGATGAGATTTGATAAAATAAGTGGAAACCCAGTAAAAGTTTCATTTGGCTACCTTGCACTCTCGAGATAATCGTCACCATGTGCCAAATGCAATATAAAAGCAATCTGAGAACATTTCGCGCATAAATGAAATGACCACATTTTTCTCCAAAACTATAACAGATGCAAACTTGTCCTGTGTGGTGGAGATGAGATTTGATAAAATAAGTGGAAATCCAGTAAAAGTTTCATTTGGCTACTTTGCACTCTCGACATAATCGTCACCATGTGCCAAATGCAATATAAAATCAATCTGAGCACATTTCGCGCATAAATGAAATGACCACAATTTTCTCCAAAACTATAACAGATACAAACTTGTCCTGTGTGGTGATGAGATTTGATAAAATAAGTGGAAATCCAGTAAAAGTTTCATTTGGCTACTTTGCACTCTCGAGATAATCGTCACCATGTGCCAAATGCAATATAAAAGCAATCTGAGCACATTTCGCGCATAAATGAAATGACCACAATTTTCTCCCAAACTATAACAGATGCAAACTTGTCCTGTGTGGTGGAGATGAGATTTGATAAAATAAGTGGAAACCCAGTAAAAGTTTCATTTGGCTACCTTGCACTCTCGAGATAATCGTCACCATATGCCAAATGCAATATAAAAGCAATCTGAGCACATTTCGCGCATAAATGAAATGACCACATTTTTCTCCAAAACTATAACAGATGCAAACTTGTCCTGTGTGGTGGAGATGAGATTTGATAAAATATGTGGAAATCCAGTAAAAGTTTCATTTGGCTACTTTGCACTCTCGAGATAATCGTCACCATGTGCCAAATGCAATATAAAAGCAATCTGAGCACATTTCGCGCATAAATGAAATGACCACAAGTTTCTCCAAAACTATAACAGATGCAAACTTGTCCTGTGTGGTGGAGATGAGATTTGATAAAATAAGTGGAAACCCAGTAAAAGTTTCATTTGACTACCTTGCACTCTCGAGATAATCGTCACCATGTGCCAAATGCAATATAAAAGCAATCTGAGCACATTTCGCGCATAAATGAAATGACCACATTTTTCTTTAAAACTATAACAGATGCAAACTTGTCCTGTGTGGTGGAGATGAGATTTGATAAAATAAGTGGAAACCCAGTAAAAGTTTCATTTGGCTACTTTGCACTCTCGAGATAATCGTCACCATGTGCCAAATGCAATATAAAAGCAATCTAAGCACATTTCGCGCATAAATGAAATGACCACAATTTTCTCCAAAACTATAACAGATGCAAACTTGTCCTGTGTGGTGGAGATGAGATTTGATAAAATAAGTGGAAATCCAGTAAAAGTTTCATTTGGCTACTTTGCACTCTCGATATAATCGTCACCATGTGCCAAATGCAATATAAAAGCAATCTGAGCACATTTCGCGCATAAATGAAATGACCACAATTTTCTCCAAAACTATAACAGATGCAAACTTGTCCTGTGTGGTGGAGATGAGATTTGATAAAATAAGTGGAAATCCAGTAAAAGTTTCATTTGGCTACTTTGCACTCTCGATATAATCGTCACCATGTGCCAAATGCAATATAAAAGCAATCTGAGCACATTTCGCGCATAAATGAAATGACCACAATTTTCTCCAAAACTATAACAGATGCAAACTTGTCCTGTGTGGTGGAGATGAGATTTGATAAAATAAGTGGAAATCCAGTAAAAGTTTAATTTGGCTACTTTGCACTCTCGAGATAATTGTCACCATGTGCAAAATGCAATATAAAAGCAATCTGAGCACATTTCGCGCATAAATGAAATGACCACAATTTTCTCCAAAACTATAACAGATGCAAACTTGTCCTGTGTGGTGATGAGATTTGATAAAATAAGTGGAAACCCAGTAAAAGTTTCATTTGGCTACTTTGCACTCTCGACATAATCGTCACCATGTGCCAAATGCAATATAAAAGCAATCTGAGCACATTTCGCGCATAAATGAAATGACCACAATTTTCTCCAAAACTATAACAGATACAAACTTGTCCTGTGTGGTGATGAGATTTGATAAAATAAGTGGAAATCCAGTAAAAGTTTCATGCACTCTCGAGATAATCGTCACCATGTGCCAAATGCAATATAAAAGCAATCTGAGCACATTTCGCGCATAAATGAAATGACCACAATTTTCTCCAAAACTATAACAGATGCAAACTTGTCCTGTGTGGTGGAGATGAGATTTGATAAAATAAGTGGAAACCCAGTAAAAGTTTCATTTGGCTACCTTGCACTCTCGAGATAATCGTCACCATATGCCAAATGCAATATAAAAGCAATCTGAGCACGTTTCGCGCATAAATGAAATGACCACATTTTTCTCCAAAACTATAACAGATGCAAACTTGTCCTGTGTGGTGGAGATGAGATTTGATAAAATATGTGGAAATCCAGTAAAAGTTTCATTTGGCTACTTTGCACTCTCGAGATAATCGTCACCATGTGCCAAATGCAATATAAAAGCAATCTGAGCACATTTCGCGCATAAATGAAATGACCACAAGTTTCTCCAAAACTATAACAGATGCAAACTTGTCCTGTGTGGTGGAGATGAGATTTGATAAAATAAGTGGAAACCCAGTAAAAGTTTCATTTGACTACCTTGCACTCTCGAGATAATCGTCACCATGTGCCAAATGCAATATAAAAGCAATCTGAGCACATTTCGCGCATAAATGAAATGACCACAATTTTCTCCAAAACTATAACAGATGCAAACTTGTCCTGTGTGGTGGAGATGAGATTTGATAAAATAAGTGGAAACCCAGTAAAAGTTTCATTTGGCTACTTTGCACTCTCGAGATAATCGTCACCATGTGCCAAATGCAATATAAAAGCAATCTAAGCACATTTCGCGCATAAATGAAATGACCACAATTTTCTCCAAAACTATAACAGATGCAAACTTGTCCTGTGTGGCGGAGATGAGATTTGAAAAAATAAGTGGAAATCCAGTAAAAGTTTCATTTGGCTACTTTGCACTCTCGATATAATCGTCACCATGTGCCAAATGCAATATAAAAGCAATCTGAGCACATTTCGCGCATAAATGAAATGACCACAATTTTCTCCAAAACTATAACAGATGCAAACTTGTCCTGTGTGGTGGAGATGAGATTTGATAAAATAAGTGGAAATCCAGTAAAAGTTTCATTTGGCTACTTTGCACTCTCGAGATAATCGTCACCATGTGCCAAATGCAATATAAAAGCAATCTGAGCACATTTCGCGCATAAATGAAATGACCACAAGTTTCTCCAAAACTATAACAGATGCAAACTTGTCCTGTGTGGTGGAGATGAGATTTGATAAAATAAGTGGAAACCCAGTAAAAGTTTCATTTGACTACCTTGCACTCTCGAGATAATCGTCACCATGTGCCAAATGCAATATAAAAGAAATCTGAGCACATTTCGCGCATAAATGAAATGACCACAATTTTCTCCAAAACTATAACAGATGCAAACTTGTCCTGTGTGGTGGAGATGAGATTTGATAAAATAAGTGGAAATCCAGTAAAAGTTTAATTTGGCTACTTTGCAGTCTCGAGATAATTGTCACCATGTGCAAAATGCAATATAAAAGCAATCTGAGCACATTTCGCGCATAAATGAAATGACCACAATTTTCTCCAAAACTATAACAGATGCAAACTTGTCCTGTGTGGTGGAGATGAGATTTGATAAAATAAGTGGAAATCCAGTAAAAGTTTCATTTGGCTACCTTGCACTCTCGAGATAATCGTCACCATGTGCCAAATGCAATATAAAAGCAATCTGAGCACATTTCGCGCATAAATGAAATGACCACAATTTTCTCCAAAACTATAACAGATGCAAACTTGTCCTGTGTGGTGGAGATGAGATTTGATAAAATAAGTGGAAACCCAGTAAAAGTTTCATTTGACTACCTTGCACTCTCGAGATAATCATCACCATGTGCCAAATGCAATATAAAAGCAATCTGAGCACATTTCGCGCATAAATGAAATGACCACATTTTTCTCCAAAACTATAACAGATGCAAACTTGTCCTGTGTGGTGGAGATGAGATTTGATAAAATATGTGGAAATCCAGTAAAAGTTTTATTTGGCTACTTTGCACTCTCGAGATAATCGTCACCATGTGCCAAATGCAATATAAAAGCAATCTGAGCACATTTCGCGCATAAATGAAATGACCACAAGATTCTCCAAAACTATAACAGATGCAAACTTGTCCTGTGTGGTGGAGATGAGATTTGATAAAATAAGTGGAAACCCAGTAAAAGTTTCATTTGACTACCTTGCACTCTCGAGATAATCGTCACCATGTGCCAAATGCAATATAAAAGCAATCTGAGCACATTTCGCGCATAAATGAAATGACCACAATTTTCTCCAAAACTATAACAGATGCAAACTTGTCCTGTGTGGTGGAGATGAGATTTGATAAAATAAGTGGAAACCCAGTAAAAGTTTCATTTGGCTACTTTGCACTCTCGAGATAATCGTCACCATGTGCCAAATGCAATATAAAAGCAATCTTAGCAGATTTCGCGCATAAATGAAATGACCACAATTTTCTCCAAAACTATAACAGATGCAAACTTGTCCTGTGTGGTGGAGATGAGATTTGATAAAATAAGTGGAAATCTAGTAAAAGTTTCATTTGGCTACCTTGCACTCTCGAGATAATCGTCACCATGTGCCAAATGCAATATAAAAGCAATCTGAGCACATTTCGTGCATAAATGAAATGACCACAATTTTCTCCAAAACTATAACAGATGCAAACTTGTCCTGTGTGGTGGAGATGAGATTTGATAAAATAAGTGGAAACCCAGTAAAAGTTTCATTTGACTACCTTGCACTCTCGAGATAATCGTCACCATGTGCCAAATGCAATATAAAAGCAATCTGAGCACATTTCGCGCATAAATGAAATGACCACAATTTTCTCCAAAACTATAACAGATGCAAACTTGTCCTGTGTGGTGGAGATGAGATTTGATAAAATAAGTGGAAACCCAGTAAAAGTTTCATTTGGCTACTTTGCACTCTCGAGATAATCGTCACCATGTGCCAAATGCAATATAAAAGCAATCTGAGCACATTTCGCGCATAAATGAAATGACCACAATTTTCTCTAAAACTATAACAGATGCAAACTTGTCCTGTGTGGTGGAGATGAGATTTGATAAAATAAGTGGAAATCCAGTAAAAGTTTCATTTGGCTACCTTGCACTCTCGAGATAATCGTCACTATGTGCCAAATGCAATATAAAAGCAATCTGAGCACATTTCGCGCATAAATGAAATGACCACAATTTTCTCCAAAACTCTAACAGATGCAAACTTGTCCTGTGTGGTGGAGATGAGATTTGATAAAATAAGTGGAAATCCAGTAAAAGTTTCATTTGGCTACTTTGCACTCTCGATATAATCGTCACCATGTGCCAAATGCAATATAAAAGCAATCTGAGCACATTTCGCGCATAAATGAAATGACCACAATTTTCTCCAAAACTATAACAGATGCAAACTTGTCCTGTGTGGTGGAGATGAGATTTGATAAAATAAGTGGAAATCCAGTAAAAGTTTCATTTGGCTACTTTGCACTCTCGAGATAATCGTCACCATGTGCCAAATGCAATATAAAAGCAATCTGAGCACATTTCGCGCATAAATGAAATGACCACAAGTTTCTCCAAAACTATAACAGATGCAAACTTGTCCTGTGTGGTGGAGATGAGATTTGATAAAATAAGTGGAAATCCAGTAAAAGTTTCATTTGGCTACTTTGCACTCTCGAGATAATCGTCACCATGTGCCAAATGCAATATAAAAGCAATCTGAGCATAAATGAAATGACCACAATTTTCTCCAAAACTATAACAGATGCAAACTTGTCCTGTGTGGTGGAGATGAGATTTGATAAAATAAGTGGAAATCCAGTAAAAGTTTCATTTGGCTACTTTGCACTCTCGAGATAATCGTCACCATGTGCCAAATGCAATATAAAAGCAATCTGAGCACATTTCGCGCATAAATGAAATGACCACAATTTTCTCCAAAACTATAACAGATGCAAACTTGTCCTGTGTGGTGGAGATGAGATTTGATAAAATAAGTGGAAATCCAGTAAAAGTTTCATTTGGCTACTTTGCACTCTCGAGATAATTGTCACCATGTGCAAAATGCAATATAAAAGCAATCTGAGCACATTTCGCGCATAAATGAAATGACCACAATTTTCTCCAAAACTATAACAGATGCAAACTTGTCCTGTGTGGTGATGAGATTTGATAAAATAAGTGGAAACCCAGTAAAAGTTTCATTTGGCTACCTTGCACTCCCGAGATAATCGTCACCATGTGCCAAATGCAATATAAAAGCAATCTGAGCACATTTCGCGCATAAATGAAATGACCATATTTTTCTCCAAAACTATAACAAATGCAAACTTGTCCTGTGTGGTGGAGATGAGATTTGATAAAATAAGTGGAAATCCAGTAAAAGTTTCATTTGGCTACTTTGCACTCTCAACATAATCGTCACCATGTGCCAAATGCAATATAAAAGCAATCTGAGCACATTTCGCGCATAAATGAAATGACCACAATTTTCTCCAAAACTATAACAGATGCAAACTTGTCCTGTGTGGTGGAAATGAGATTTGATAAAATAAGTGGAAACCCAGTAAAAGTTTCATTTGGCTACCTTGCACTCTCGAGATAATCGTCACCATATGCTAAATGCAATATAAAAGCAATCTGAGCACATTTCGCGCATAAATGAAATGACCACATTTTTCTCCAAAACTCTAACAGATGCAAACTTGTCCTGTGTGGTGGAGATGAGATTTGATAAAATATGTGGAAATCCAGTAAAAGTTTAATTTGGCTACTTTGCACTCTCGAGATAGTCGTCACCATGTGCCAAATGCAATATAAAAGCAATCTGAGCACATTTCGCGCATAAATGAAATGACCACAAGTTTCTCCAAAACTATAACAGATGCAAACTTGTCCTGTGTGGTGGAGATGAGATTTGATAAAATAAGTGGAAACCCAGTAAAAGTTTCATTTGACTACCTTGCACTCTCGAGATAATCGTCACCATGTGCCAAATGCAATATAAAAGCAATCTGAGCACATTTCGCGCATAAATGAAATGACCACAATTTTCTCCAAAACTATAACAGATGCAAACTTGTCCTGTGTGGTGGAGATGAGATTTGATAAAATAAGTGGAAATCCAGTAAAAGTTTCATTTGGCTACCTTGCACTCTCGAGATAATCGTCACCATGTGCCAAATGCAATATAAAAGCAATCTGAGCACATTTCGCGCATAAATGAAATGACCACAATTTTCTCCAAAACTCTAACAGATGCAAACTTGTCCTGTGTGGTGGAGATGAGATTTGATAAAATAAGTGGAAATCCAATAAAAGTTTCATTTGGCTACTTTGCACTCTCGAGATAATCGTCACCATGTGCCAAATGCAATATAAAAGCAATCTGAGCACATTTCGCGCATAAATGAAATGACCACAAGTTTCTCCAAAACTATAACAGATGCAAACTTGTCCTGTGTGGTGGAGATGAGATTTGATAAAATAAGTGGAAACCCAGTAAAAGTTTCATTTGACTACCTTGCACTCTCGAGATAATCGTCACCATGTGCCAAATGCAATATAAAAGCAATCTGAGCACATTTCGCGCATAAATGAAATGACCACAATTTTCTCCAAAACTATAACAGATGCAAACTTGTCCTGTGTGGTGGAGATGAGATTTGATAAAATAAGTGGAAACCCAGTAAAAGTTTCATTTGGCTACTTTGCACTCTCGAGATAATCGTCACCATGTGCCAAATGCAATATAAAAGCAATCTGAGCACATTTCGCGCATAAATGAAATGACCACAATTTTCTCCAAAACTCTAACAGATGAAAACTTGTCCTGTGTGGTGGAGATGAGATTTGATAAAATAAGTGGAAATCCAGTAAAAGTTTCATTTGGCTACTTTGCACTCTCGATATAATCGTCACCATGTGCCAAATGCAATATAAAAGCAATCTGAGCACATTTCGCGCATAAATGAAATGACCACAATTTTCTCCAAAACTATAACAGATGCAAACTTGTCCTGTGTGGTGGAGATGAGATTTGATAAAATATGTGGAAATCCAGTAAAAGTTTTATTTGGCTACTTTGCACTCTCGAGATAATCGTCACCATGTGCCAAATGCAATATAAAAGCAATCTGAGCACATTTCGCGCATAAATGAAATGACCACAAGTTTCTCCAAAACTATAACAGATGCAAACTTGTCCTGTGTGGTGGAGATGAGATTTGATAAAATAAGTGGAAACCCAGTAAAAGTTTCATTTGACTACCTTGCACTCTCGAGATAATCGTCACCATGTGCCAAATGTAATATAAAAGCAATCTGAGCACATTTCGCGCATAAATGAAATGACCACAATTTTCTCCAAAACTATAACAGATGCAAACTTGTCCTGTGTGGTGGAGATGAGATTTGATAAAATAAGTGGAAACCCAGTAAAAGTTTCATTTGACTACCTTGCACTCTCGAGATAATCGTCACCATGTGCCAAATGCAATATAAAAGCAATCTGAGCACATTTCACGCATAAATGAAATGACCACAATTTTCTCCAAAACTATAACAGATGCAAACTTGTCCTGTGTGGTGGAGATGAGATTTGATAAAATAAGTGGAAACCCAGTAAAAGTTTCATTTGGCTACTTTGCACTCTCGAGATAATCGTCACCATGTGCCAAATGCAATATAAAAGCAATCTGAGCACATTTCGCGCATAAATGAAATGACCACAATTTTCTCCAAAACTCTAACAGATGCAAACTTGTCCTGTGTGGTGGAGATGAGATTTGATAAAATAAGTGGAAATCCAGTAAAAGTTTCATTTGGCTACCGTGCACTCTCGAGATAATCGTCACCATGTGCCAAATGCAATATAAAAGCAATCTGAGCACATTTCGCGCATAAATGAAATGACCACAATTTTCTCCAAAACTATAACAGATGCAAACTTGTCCTGTGTGGTGATGAGATTTGATAAAATAAGTGGAAACCCAGTAAAAGTTTCATTTGGCTACCTTGCACTCTCGAGATAATCGTCACCATGTGCCAAATGCAATATAAAAGCAATCTGAGCACATTTCGCGCATAAATGAAATGACCACATTTTTCTCCAAAACTATAACAGATGCAAACTTGTCCTGTGTGGTGGAGATGAGATTTGATAAAATAAGTGGAAATCCAGTAAAAGTTTCATTTGGCTACTTTGCACTCTCGACATAATCGTCACCATGTGCCAAATGCAATATAAAAGCAATCTGAGCACATTTCGCGCATAAATGAAATGACCACAATTTTCTCCAAAACTATAACAGATACAAACTTGTCCTGTGTGGTGGAGATGAGATTTGATAAAATAAGTGGAAATCCAGTAAAAGTTTCATTTGGCTACTTTGCACTCTCGAGATAATCGTCACCATGTGCCAAATGCAATATAAAAGCAATCTGAGCACATTTCGCGCATAAATGAAATGACCACAATTTTCTCCAAAACTATAACAGATGCAAACTTGTCCTGTGTGGTGGAGATGAGATTTGATAAAATAAGTGGAAACCCAGTAAAAGTTTCATTTGGCTACCTTGCACTCTCGAGATAATCGTCACCATGTGCCAAATGCAATATAAAAGCAATCTGAGCACATTTCGCGCATAAATGAAATGACCACAATTTTCTCCAAAACTATAACAGATGCAAACTTGTCCTGTGTGGTGGAGATGAGATTTGATAAAATAAGTGGAAACCCAGTAAAAGTTTCATTTGACTACCTTGCACTCTCGAGATAATCGTCACCATGTGCCAAATGCAATATAAAAGCAATCTGAGCACATTTCACGCATAAATGAAATGACCACAATTTTCTCCAAAACTATAACAGATGCAAACTTGTCCTGTGTGGTGGAGATGAGATTTGATAAAATAAGTGGAAACCCAGTAAAAGTTTCATTTGGCTACTTTGCACTCTCGAGATAATCGTCACCATGTGCCAAATGCAATATAAAAGCAATCTGAGCACATTTCGCGCATAAATGAAATGACCACAATTTTCTCCAAAACTCTAACAGATGCAAACTTGTCCTGTGTGGTGGAGATGAGATTTGATAAAATAAGTGGAAATCCAGTAAAAGTTTCATTTGGCTACCGTGCACTCTCGAGATAATCGTCACCATGTGCCAAATGCAATATAAAAGCAATCTGAGCACATTTCGCGCATAAATGAAATGACCACAATTTTCTCCAAAACTATAACAGATGCAAACTTGTCCTGTGTGGTGATGAGATTTGATAAAATAAGTGGAAACCCAGTAAAAGTTTCATTTGGCTACCTTGCACTCTCGAGATAATCGTCACCATGTGCCAAATGCAATATAAAAGCAATCTGAGCACATTTCGCGCATAAATGAAATGACCACATTTTTCTCCAAAACTATAACAGATGCAAACTTGTCCTGTGTGGTGGAGATGAGATTTGATAAAATAAGTGGAAATCCAGTAAAAGTTTCATTTGGCTACTTTGCACTCTCGACATAATCGTCACCATGTGCCAAATGCAATATAAAAGCAATCTGAGCACATTTCGCGCATAAATGAAATGACCACAATTTTCTCCAAAACTATAACAGATACAAACTTGTCCTGTGTGGTGGAGATGAGATTTGATAAAATAAGTGGAAATCCAGTAAAAGTTTCATTTGGCTACTTTGCACTCTCGAGATAATCGTCACCATGTGCCAAATGCAATATAAAAGCAATCTGAGCACATTTCGCGCATAAATGAAATGACCACAATTTTCTCCAAAACTATAACAGATGCAAACTTGTCCTGTGTGGTGGAGATGAGATTTGATAAAATAAGTGGAAACCCAGTAAAAGTTTCATTTGGCTACCTTGCACTCTCGAGATAATCGTCACCATGTGCCAAATGCAATATAAAAGCAATCTGAGCACATTTCGCGCATAAATGAAATGACCACAATTTTCTCCAAAACTATAACAGATGCAAACTTGTCCTGTGTGGTGGAGATGAGATTTGATAAAATAAGTGGAAATCCAGTAAAAGTTTCATTTGGCTACCTTGCACTCTCGAAATAATCGTCACCATGTGCCAAATGCAATATAAAAGCAATCTGAGCACATTTCGCGCATAAATGAAATGACCACAATTTTCTCCAAAACTCTAACAGATGCAAACTTGTCCTGTGTGGTGGAGATGAGATTTGATAAAATAAGTGGAAATCCAGTAAAAGTTTCATTTGGCTACTTTGCACTCTCGATATAATCGTCACCATGTGCCAAATGCAATATAAAAGCAATCTGAGCACATTTCGCGCATAAATGAAATGACCACATTTTTCTCCAAAACTATAACAGATGCAAACTTGTCCTGTGTGGTGGAGATGAGATTTGATAAAATATGTGGAAATCCAGTAAAAGTTTCATTTGGCTACTTTGCACTCTCGAGATAATCGTCACCATGTGCCAAATGCAATATAAAAGCAATCTGAGCACATTTCGCGCATAAATGAAATGACCACAAGTTTCTCCAAAACTATAACAGATGCAAACTTGTCCTGTGTGGTGATGAGATTTGATAAAATAAGTGGAAACCCAGTAAAAGTTTCATTTGGCTACCTTGCACTCTCGAGATAATCGTCACCATGTGCCAAATGCAATATAAAAGCAATCTGAGCACATTTCGCGCATAAATGAAATGACCACAAGTTTCTCCAAAACTATAACAGATGCAAACTTGTCCTGTGTGGTGGAGATGAGATTTGATAAAATATGTGGAAATCCAGTAAAAGTTTTATTTGGCTACTTTGCACTCTCGACATAATCGTCACCATGTGCCAAATGCAATATAAAAGCAATCTGAGCACATTTCGCGCATAAATGAAATGACCACAAGTTTCTCCAAAACTATAACAGATGCAAACTTGTCCTGTGTGGTTGAGATGAGATTTGATAAAATAAGTGGAAATCCAGTAAAAGTTTCATTTGGCTACTTTGCACTCTCGACATAATCGTCACCATGTGCCAAATGCAATATAAAAGCAATCTGAGCACATTTCGCGCATAAATGAAATGACCACAATTTTCTCCAAAACTATAACAGATACAAACTTGTCCTGTGTGGTGGAGATGAGATTTGATAAAATAAGTGGAAATCCAGTAAAAGTTTCATTTGGCTACTTTGCACTCTCGAGATAATCGTCACCATGTGCCAAATGCAATATAAAAGCAATCTGAGCACATTTCGCGCATAAATGAAATGACCACAATTTTCTCCAAAACTATAACAGATGCAAACTTGTCCTGTGTGGTGGAGATGATATTTGATAAAATAAGTGGAAACCCAGTAAAAGTTTCATTTGGCTACCTTGCACTCTCGAGATAATCGTCACCATATGCCAAATGCAATATAAAAGCAATCTGAGCACATTTCGCGCATAAATGAAATGACCACATTTTTCTCCAAAACTATAACAGATGCAAACTTGTCCTGTGTGGTGGAGATGAGATTTGATAAAATATGTGGAAATCCAGTAAAAGTTTCATTTGGCTACTTTTGCACTCTCGAGATAATCGTCACCATGTGCCAAATGCAATATAAAAGCAATCTGAGCACATTTCGCGCATAAATGAAATGACCACAAGTTTCTCCAAAACTATAACAGATGCAAACTTGTCCTGTGTGGTGATGAGATTTGATAAAATAAGTGGAAACCCAGTAAAAGTTTCATTTGGCTACCTTGCACTCTCGAGATAATCGTCACCATGTGCCAAATGCAATATAAAAGCAATCTGAGCACATTTCGCGCATAAATGAAATGACCACATTTTTCTCCAAAACTATAACAGATGCAAACTTGTCCTGTGTGGTGGAGATGAGATTTGATAAAATAAGTGGAAATCCAGTAAAAGTTTCATTTGGCTACTTTGCACTCTCGACATAATCGTCACCATGTGCCAAATGCAATATAAAAGCAATCTGAGCACATTTCGCGCATAAATGAAATGACCACAATTTTCTCCAAAACTATAACAGATACAAACTTGTCCTGTGTGGTGGAGATGAGATTTGATAAAATAAGTGGAAATCCAGTAAAAGTTTCATTTGGCTACTTTGCACTCTCGAGATAATCGTCACCATGTGCCAAATGCAATATAAAAGCAATCTGAGCACATTTCGCGCATAAATGAAATGACCACAATTTTCTCCAAAACTATAACAGATGCAAACTTGTCCTGTGTGGTGGAGATGAGATTTGATAAAATAAGTGGAAACCCAGTAAAAGTTTCATTTGGCTACCTTGCACTCTCGAGATAATCGTCACCATATGCCAAATGCAATATAAAAGCAATCTGAGCACATTTCGCGCATAAATGAAATGACCACATTTTTCTCCAAAACTATAACAGATGCAAACTTGTCCTGTGTGGTGGAGATGAGATTTGATAAAATATGTGGAAATCCAGTAAAAGTTTCATTTGGCTACTTTGCACTCTCGAGATAATCGTCACCATGTGCCAAATGCAATATAAAAGCAATCTGAGCACATTTCGCGCATAAATGAAATGACCACAAGTTTCTCCAAAACTATAACAGATGCAAACTTGTCCTGTGTGGTGATGAGATTTGATAAAATAAGTGGAAACCCAGTAAAAGTTTCATTTGGCTACCTTGCACTCTCGAGATAATCGTCACCATGTGCCAAATGCAATATAAAAGCAATCTGAGCACATTTCGCGCATAAATGAAATGACCACAAGTTTCTCCAAAACTATAACAGATGCAAACTTGTCCTGTGTGGTGGAGATGAGATTTGATAAAATAAGTGGAAACCCAGTAAAAGTTTCATTTGGCTACTTTGCACTCTCGAGATAATCGTCACCATGTGCCAAATGCAATATAAAAGCAATCTGAGCACATTTCGCGCATAAATGAAATGACCACAAGTTTCTCCAAAACTATAACAGATGCAAACTTGTCCTGTGTGGTGGAGATGAGATTTGATAAAATAAGTAAAAACCCAGTAAAAGTTTCATTTGACTACCTTGCACTCTCGAGATAATCGTCACCATGTGCCAAATGCAATATAAAAGCAATCTGAGCACATTTCGCGCATAAATGAAATGACCACAATTTTCTCCAAAACTATAACAGATGCAAACTTGTCCTGTGTGGTGGAGATGAGATTTGATAAAATAAGTTGAAATCCAGTAAAAGTTTCATTTGGCTACTTTGCACTCTAGATATAATCGTCACCATGTGCCAAATGCAATATAAAAGCAATCTGAGCACATTTCGCGCATAAATGAAATGACCACAATTTTCTCCAAAACTATAACAGATGCAAACATGTCCTGTGTGGTGGAGATGAGATTTGATAAAATAAGTGGAAATCCAGTAAAAGTTTCATTTGGCTACTTTGCACTCTCGAGATAATTGTCACCATGTGAAAAATGCAATATAAAAGCAATCTGAGCACATTTCGCGCATAAATGAAATGACCACAATTTTCTCCAAAACTATAACAGATGCAAACTTGTCCTGTGTGGTGATGAGATTTGATAAAATAAGTGGAAACCCAGTAAAAGTTTCATTTGGCTACCTTGCACTCTCGAGATAATCGTCACCATGTGCCAAATGCAATATAAAAGCAATCTGAGCACATTTCGCGCATAAATGAAATGACCACATTTTTCTCCAAAACTATAACAGATGCAAACTTGTCCTGTGTGGTGGAGATGAGATTTGATAAAATAAGTGGAAATCCAGTAAAAGTTTCATTTGGCTACTTTGCACTCTCGACATAATCGTCACCATGTGCCAAATGCAATATAAAAGCAATCTGAGCACATTTCGCGCATAAATGAAATGACCACAATTTTCTCCAAAACTATAACAGATACAAACTTGTCCTGTGTGGTGATGAGATTTGATAAAATAAGTGGAAATCCAGTAAAAGTTTCATTTGGCTACTTTGCACTCTCGAGATAATCGTCACCATGTGCCAAATGCAATATAAAAGCAATCTGAGCACATTTCGCGCATAAATGAAATGACCACAATTTTCTCCCAAACTATAACAGATGCAAACTTGTCCTGTGTGGTGGAGATGAGATTTGATAAAATAAGTGGAAACCCAGTAAAAGTTTCATTTGGCTACCTTGCACTCTCGAGATAATCGTCACCATATGCCAAATGCAATATAAAAGCAATCTGAGCACATTTCGCGCATAAATGAAATGACCACATTTTTCTCCAAAACTATAACAGATGCAAACTTGTCCTGTGTGGTGGAGATGAGATTTGATAAAATATGTGGAAATCCAGTAAAAGTTTCATTTGGCTACTTTGCACTCTCGAGATAATCGTCACCATGTGCCAAATGCAATATAAAAGCAATCTGAGCACATTTCGCGCATAAATGAAATGACCACAAGTTTCTCCAAAACTATAACAGATGCAAACTTGTCCTGTGTGGTGGAGATGAGATTTGATAAAATAAGTGGAAACCCAGTAAAAGTTTCATTTGACTACCTTGCACTCTCGAGATAATCGTCACCATGTGCCAAATGCAATATAAAAGCAATCTGAGCACATTTCGCGCATAAATGAAATGACCACATTTTTCTCCAAAACTATAACAGATGCAAACTTGTCCTGTGTGGTGGAGATGAGATTTGATAAAATAAGTGGAAACCCAGTAAAAGTTTCATTTGGCTACTTTGCACTCTCGAGATAATCGTCACCATGTGCCAAATGCAATATAAAAGCAATCTAAGCACATTTCGCGCATAAATGAAATGACCACAATTTTCTCCAAAACTATAACAGATGCAAACTTGTCCTGTGTGGTGGAGATGAGATTTGATAAAATAAGTGGAAATCCAGTAAAAGTTTCATTTGGCTACTTTGCACTCTCGATATAATCGTCACCATGTGCCAAATGCAATATAAAAGCAATCTGAGCACATTTCGCGCATAAATGAAATGACCACAATTTTCTCCAAAACTATAACAGATGCAAACTTGTCCTGTGTGGTGGAGATGAGATTTGATAAAATAAGTGGAAATCCAGTAAAAGTTTCATTTGGCTACTTTGCACTCTCGAGATAATCGTCACCATGTGCCAAATGCAATATAAAAGCAAGCTGAGCACATTTCGCGCATAAATGAAATGACCACAAGTTTCTCCAAAACTATAACAGATGCAAACTTGTCCTGTGTGGTGGAGATGAGATTTGATAAAATAAGTGGAAACCCAGTAAAAGTTTCATTTGACTACCTTGCACTCTCGAGATAATCGTCACCATGTGCCAAATGCAATATAAAAGCAATCTGAGCACATTTCGCGCATAAATGAAATGACCACAATTTTCTCCAAAACTATAACAGATGCAAACTTGTCATGTGTGGTGGAGATGAGATTTGATAAAATAAGTGGAAATCCAGTAAACGTTTCATTTGGCTACTTTGCACTCTCGATATAATCGTCACCATGTGCCAAATGCAATATAAAAGCAATCTGAGCACATTTCGCGCATAAATGAAATGACCACAATTTTCTCCAAAACTATAACAGATGCAAACTTGTCCTGTGTGGTGGAGATGAGATTTGATAAAATAAGTGGAAATCCAGTAAAAGTTTAATTTGGCTACTTTGCACTCTCGAGATAATTGTCACCATGTGCAAAATGCAATATAAAAGCAATCTGAGCACATTTCGCGCATAAATGAAATGACCACAATTTTCTCCAAAACTATAACAGATGCAAACTTGTCCTGTGTGGTGATGAGATTTGATAAAATAAGTGGAAACCCAGTAAAAGTTTCATTTGGCTACTTTGCACTCTCGACATAATCGTCACCATGTGCCAAATGCAATATAAAAGCAATCTGAGCACATTTCGCGCATAAATGAAATGACCACAATTTTCTCCAAAACTATAACAGATACAAACTTGTCCTGTGTGGTGATGAGATTTGATAAAATAAGTGGAAATCCAGTAAAAGTTTCATGCACTCTCGAGATAATCGTCACCATGTGCCAAATGCAATATAAAAGCAATCTGAGCACATTTCGCGCATAAATGAAATGACCACAATTTTCTCCAAAACTATAACAGATGCAAACTTGTCCTGTGTGGTGGAGATGAGATTTGATAAAATAAGTGGAAACCCAGTAAAAGTTTCATTTGGCTACCTTGCACTCTCGAGATAATCGTCACCATATGCCAAATGCAATATAAAAGCAATCTGAGCACGTTTCGCGCATAAATGAAATGACCACATTTTTCTCCAAAACTATAACAGATGCAAACTTGGCCTGTGTGGTGGAGATGAGATTTGATAAAATATGTGGAAATCCAGTAAAAGTTTCATTTGGCTACTTTGCACTCTCGAGATAATCGTCACCATGTGCCAAATGCAATATAAAAGCAATCTGAGCACATTTCGCGCATAAATGAAATGACCACAAGTTTCTCCAAAACTATAACAGATGCAAACTTGTCCTGTGTGGTGGAGATGAGATTTGATAAAATAAGTGGAAACCCAGTAAAAGTTTCATTTGACTACCTTGCACTCTCGAGATAATCGTCACCATGTGCCAAATGCAATATAAAAGCAATCTGAGCACATTTCGCGCATAAATGAAATGACCACAATTTTCTCCAAAACTATAACAGATGCAAACTTGTCCTGTGTGGTGGAGATGAGATTTGATAAAATAAGTGGAAACCCAGTAAAAGTTTCATTTGGCTACTTTGCACTCTCGAGATAATCGTCACCATGTGCCAAATGCAATATAAAAGCAATCTAAGCACATTTCGCGCATAAATGAAATGACCACAATTTTCTCCAAAACTATAACAGATGCAAACTTGTCCTGTGTGGTGGAGATGAGATTTGAAAAAATAAGTGGAAATCCAGTAAAAGTTTCATTTGGCTACTTTGCACTCTCGATATAATCGTCACCATGTGCCAAATGCAATATAAAAGCAATCTGAGCACATTTCGCGCATAAATGAAATGACCACAATTTTCTCCAAAACTATAACAGATGCAAACTTGTCCTGTGTGGTGGAGATGAGATTTGATAAAATAAGTGGAAATCCAGTAAAAGTTTCATTTGGCTACTTTGCACTCTCGAGATAATCGTCACCATGTGCCAAATGCAATATAAAAGCAATCTGAGCACATTTCGCGCATAAATGAAATGACCACAAGTTTCTCCAAAACTATAACAGATGCAAACTTGTCCTGTGTGGTGGAGATGAGATTTGATAAAATAAGTGGAAACCCAGTAAAAGTTTCATTTGACTACCTTGCACTCTCGAGATAATCGTCACCATGTGCCAAATGCAATATAAAAGAAATCTGAGCACATTTCGCGCATAAATGAAATGACCACAATTTTCTCCAAAACTATAACAGATGCAAACTTGTCCTGTGTGGTGGAGATGAGATTTGATAAAATAAGTGGAAATCCAGTAAAAGTTTCATTTGGCTACCTTGCACTCTCGAGATAATCGTCACCATGTGCCAAATGCAATATAAAAGCAATCTGAGCACATTTCGCGCATAGATGAAATGACCACAATTTTCTCCAAAACTATAACAGATGCAAACTTGTCCTGTGTGGTGGAGATGAGATTTGATAAAATAAGTGGAAACCCAGTAAAAGTTTCATTTGACTACCTTGCACTCTCGAGATAATCATCACCATGTGCCAAATGCAATATAAAAGCAATCTGAGCACATTTCGCGCATAAATGAAATGACCACATTTTTCTCCAAAACTATAACAGATGCAAACTTGTCCTGTGTGGTGGAGATGAGATTTGATAAAATATGTGGAAATCCAGTAAAAGTTTTATTTGGCTACTTTGCACTCTCGAGATAATCGTCACCATGTGCCAAATGCAATATAAAAGCAATCTGAGCACATTTCGCGCATAAATGAAATGACCACAAGATTCTCCAAAACTATAACAGATGCAAACTTGTCCTGTGTGGTGGAGATGAGATTTGATAAAATAAGTGGAAACCCAGTAAAAGTTTCATTTGACTACCTTGCACTCTCGAGATAATCGTCACCATGTGCCAAATGCAATATAAAAGCAATCTGAGCACATTTCGCGCATAAATGAAATGACCACAATTTTCTCCAAAACTATAACAGATGCAAACTTGTCCTGTGTGGTGGAGATGAGATTTGATAAAATAAGTGGAAACCCAGTAAAAGTTTCATTTGACTACCTTGCACTCTCGAGATAATCATCACCATGTGCCAAATGCAATATAAAAGCAATCTGAGCACATTTCGCGCATAAATGAAATGACCACATTTTTCTCCAAAACTATAACAGATGCAAACTTGTCCTGTGTGGTGGAGATGAGATTTGATAAAATATGTGGAAATCCAGTAAAAGTTTTATTTGGCTACTTTGCACTCTCGAGATAATCGTCACCATGTGCCAAATGCAATATAAAAGCAATCTGAGCACATTTCGCGCATAAATGAAATGACCACAAGATTCTCCAAAACTATAACAGATGCAAACTTGTCCTGTGTGGTGGAGATGAGATTTGATAAAATAAGTGGAAACCCAGTAAAAGTTTCATTTGACTACCTTGCACTCTCGAGATAATCGTCACCATGTGCCAAATGCAATATAAAAGCAATCTGAGCACATTTCGCGCATAAATGAAATGACCACAATTTTCTCCAAAACTATAACAGATGCAAACTTGTCCTGTGTGGTGGAGATGAGATTTGATAAAATAAGTGGAAACCCAGTAAAAGTTTCATTTGGCTACTTTGCACTCTCGAGATAATCGTCACCATGTGCCAAATGCAATATAAAAGCAATCTTAGCAGATTTCGCGCATAAATGAAATGACCACAATTTTCTCCAAAACTATAACAGATGCAAACTTGTCCTGTGTGGTGGAGATGAGATTTGATAAAATAAGTGGAAATCTAGTAAAAGTTTCATTTGGCTACCTTGCACTCTCGAGATAATCGTCACCATGTGCCAAATGCAATATAAAAGCAATCTGAGCACATTTCGTGCATAAATGAAATGACCACAATTTTCTCCAAAACTATAACAGATGCAAACTTGTCCTGTGTGGTGGAGATGAGATTTGATAAAATAAGTGGAAACCCAGTAAAAGTTTCATTTGACTACCTTGCACTCTCGAGATAATCGTCACCATGTGCCAAATGCAATATAAAAGCAATCTGAGCACATTTCGCGCATAAATGAAATGACCACAATTTTCTCCAAAACTATAACAGATGCAAACTTGTCCTGTGTGGTGGAGATGAGATTTGATAAAATAAGTGGAAACCCAGTAAAAGTTTCATTTGGCTACTTTGCACTCTCGAGATAATCGTCACCATGTGCCAAATGCAATATAAAAGCAATCTGAGCACATTTCGCGCATAAATGAAATGACCACAATTTTCTCTAAAACTATAACAGATGCAAACTTGTCCTGTGTGGTGGAGATGAGATTTGATAAAATAAGTGGAAATCCAGTAAAAGTTTCATTTGGCTACCTTGCACTCTCGAGATAATCGTCACTATGTGCCAAATGCAATATAAAAGCAATCTGAGCACATTTCGCGCATAAATGAAATGACCACAATTTTCTCCAAAACTCTAACAGATGCAAACTTGTCCTGTGTGGTGGAGATGAGATTTGATAAAATAAGTGGAAATCCAGTAAAAGTTTCATTTGGCTACTTTGCACTCTCGATATAATCGTCACCATGTGCCAAATGCAATATAAAAGCAATCTGAGCACATTTCGCGCATAAATGAAATGACCACAATTTTCTCCAAAACTATAACAGATGCAAACTTGTCCTGTGTGGTGGAGATGAGATTTGATAAAATAAGTGGAAATCCAGTAAAAGTTTCATTTGGCTACTTTGCACTCTCGAGATAATCGTCACCATGTGCCAAATGCAATATAAAAGCAATCTGAGCACATTTCGCGCATAAATGAAATGACCACAAGTTTCTCCAAAACTATAACAGATGCAAACTTGTCCTGTGTGGTGAAGATGAGATTTGATAAAATAAGTGGAAATCCAGTAAAAGTTTCATTTGGCTACTTTGCACTCTCGAGATAATCGTCACCATGTGCCAAATGCAATATAAAAGCAATCTGAGCACATTTCGCGCATAAATGAAATGACCACAATTTTCTCCAAAACTATAACAGATGCAAACTTGTCCTGTGTGGTGGAGATGAGATTTGATAAAATAAGTGGAAATCCAGTAAAAGTTTCATTTGGCTACTTTGCACTCTCGAGATAATCGTCACCATGTGCCAAATGCAATATAAAAGCAATCTGAGCACATTTCGCGCATAAATGAAATGACCACAATTTTCTCCAAAACTATAACAGATGCAAACTTGTCCTGTGTGGTGGAGATGAGATTTGATAAAATAAGTGGAAATCCAGTAAAAGTTTCATTTGGCTACTTTGCACTCTCGAGATAATTGTCACCATGTGCAAAATGCAATATAAAAGCAATCTGAGCACATTTCGCGCATAAATGAAATGACCACAATTTTCTCCAAAACTATAACAGATGCAAACTTGTCCTGTGTGGTGATGAGATTTGATAAAATAAGTGGAAACCCAGTAAAAGTTTCATTTGGCTACCTTGCACTCCCGAGATAATCGTCACCATGTGCCAAATGCAATATAAAAGCAATCTGAGCACATTTCGCGCATAAATGAAATGACCATATTTTTCTCCAAAACTATAACAAATGCAAACTTGTCCTGTGTGGTGGAGATGAGATTTGATAAAATAAGTGGAAATCCAGTAAAAGTTTCATTTGGCTACTTTGCACTCTCAACATAATCGTCACCATGTGCCAAATGCAATATAAAAGCAATCTGAGCACATTTCGCGCATAAATGAAATGACCACAATTTTCTCCAAAACTATAACAGATGCAAACTTGTCCTGTGTGGTGGAAATGAGATTTGATAAAATAAGTGGAAACCCAGTAAAAGTTTCATTTGGCTACCTTGCACTCTCGAGATAATCGTCACCATATGCTAAATGCAATATAAAAGCAATCTGAGCACATTTCGCGCATAAATGAAATGACCACATTTTTCTCCAAAACTCTAACAGATGCAAACTTGTCCTGTGTGGTGGAGATGAGATTTGATAAAATATGTGGAAATCCAGTAAAAGTTTAATTTGGCTACTTTGCACTCTCGAGATAGTCGTCACCATGTGCCAAATGCAATATAAAAGCAATCTGAGCACATTTCGCGCATAAATGAAATGACCACAAGTTTCTCCAAAACTATAACAGATGCAAACTTGTCCTGTGTGGTGGAGATGAGATTTGATAAAATAAGTGGAAACCCAGTAAAAGTTTCATTTGACTACCTTGCACTCTCGAGATAATCGTCACCATGTGCCAAATGCAATATAAAAGCAATCTGAGCACATTTCGCGCATAAATGAAATGACCACAATTTTCTCCAAAACTATAACAGATGCAAACTTGTCCTGTGTGGTGGAGATGAGATTTGATAAAATAAGTGGAAATCCAGTAAAAGTTTCATTTGGCTACCTTGCACTCTCGAGATAATCGTCACCATGTGCCAAATGCAATATAAAAGCAATCTGAGCACATTTCGCGCATAAATGAAATGACCACAATTTTCTCCAAAACTCTAACAGATGCAAACTTGTCCTGTGTGGTGGAGATGAGATTTGATAAAATAAGTGGAAATCCAATAAAAGTTTCATTTGGCTACTTTGCACTCTCGAGATAATCGTCACCATGTGCCAAATGCAATATAAAAGCAATCTGAGCACATTTCGCGCATAAATGAAATGACCACAAGTTTCTCCAAAACTATAACAGATGCAAACTTGTCCTGTGTGGTGGAGATGAGATTTGATAAAATAAGTGGAAACCCAGTAAAAGTTTCATTTGACTACCTTGCACTCTCGAGATAATCGTCACCATGTGCCAAATGCAATATAAAAGCAATTTGAGCACATTTCGCGCATAAATGAAATGACCACAATTTTCTCCAAAACTATAACAGATGCAAACTTGTCCTGTGTGGTGGAGATGAGATTTGATAAAATAAGTGGAAACCCAGTAAAAGTTTCATTTGGCTACTTTGCACTCTCGAGATAATCGTCACCATGTGCCAAATGCAATATAAAAGCAATCTGAGCACATTTCGCGCATAAATGAAATGACCACAATTTTCTCCAAAACTCTAACAGATGAAAACTTGTCCTGTGTGGTGGAGATGAGATTTGATAAAATAAGTGGAAATCCAGTAAAAGTTTCATTTGGCTACTTTGCACTCTCGATATAATCGTCACCATGTGCCAAATGCAATATAAAAGCAATCTGAGCACATTTCGCGCATAAATGAAATGACCACAATTTTCTCCAAAACTATAACAGATGCAAACTTGTCCTGTGTGGTGGAGATGAGATTTGATAAAATATGTGGAAATCCAGTAAAAGTTTTATTTGGCTACTTTGCACTCTCGAGATAATCGTCACCATGTGCCAAATGCAATATAAAAGCAATCTGAGCACATTTCGCGCATAAATGAAATGACCACAAGTTTCTCCAAAACTATAACAGATGCAAACTTGTCCTGTGTGGTGGAGATGAGATTTGATAAAATAAGTGGAAACCCAGTAAAAGTTTCATTTGACTACCTTGCACTCTCGAGATAATCGTCACCATGTGCCAAATGCAATATAAAAGCAATCTGAGCACATTTCGCGCATAAATGAAATGACCACAATTTTCTCCAAAACTATAACAGATGCAAACTTGTCCTGTGTGGTGGAGATGAGATTTGATAAAATAAGTGGAAATTCAGTAAAAGTTTCATTTGGCTACTTTGCACTCTCGATATAATCGTCACCATGTGCCAAATGCAATATAAAAGCAATCAGAGCACATTTCGCGCATAAATGAAATGACCACAATTTTCTCCAAAACTATAACAGATGCAAACTTGTCCTGTGTGGTGATGAGATTTGATAAAATAAGTGGAAACCCAGTAAAAGTTTCATTTGGCTACCTTGCACTCTCGAGATAATCGTCACCATGTGCCAAATGCAATATAAAAGCAATCTGAGCACATTTCGTGCATAAATGAAATGACCACATTTTTCTCCAAAACTATAACAGATGCAAACTTGTCCTGTGTGGTGGAGATGAGATTTGATAAAATAAGTGGAAATCCAGTAAAAGTTTCATTTGGCTACTTTGCACTCTCGACATAATCGTCACCATGTGCCAAATGCAATATAAAAGCAATCTGAGCACATTTCGCGCATAAATGAAATGACCACAATTTTCTCCAAAACTATAACAGATACAAACTTGTCCTGTGTGGTGGAGATGAGATTTGATAAAATAAGTGAAAATCCAGTAAAAGTTTCATTTGGCTACTTTGCACTCTCGAGATAATCGTCACCATGTGCCAAATGCAATATAAAAGCAATCTGAGCACATTTCGCGCATAAATGAAATGACCACAATTTTCTCCAAAACTATAACAGATGCAAACTTGTCCTGTGTGGTGGAGATGAGATTTGATAAAATAAGTGGAAATCCAGTAAAAGTTTCATTTGGCTACCTTGCACTCTCGAGATAATCGTCACCATGTGCCAAATGCAATATAAAAGCAATCTGAGCACATTTCGCGCATAAATGAAATGACCACAATTTTCTCCAAAACTCTAACAGATGCAAACTTGTCCTGTGTGGTGGAGATGAGATTTGATAAAATAAGTGGAAATCCAGTAAAAGTTTCATTTGGCTACTTTGCACTCTCGATATAATCGTCACCATGTGCCAAATGCAATATAAAAGCAATCTGAGCACATTTCGCGCATAAATGAAATGACCACAATTTTCTCCAAAACTATAACAGATGCAAACTTGTCCTGTGTGGTGGAGATGAGATTTGATAAAATAAGTGGAAACCCAGTAAAAGTTTCATTTGGCTACCTTGCACTCTCGAGATAATCGTCACCATATGCCAAATGCAATATAAAAGCAATCTGAGCACATTTCGCGCATAAATGAAATGACCACATTTTACTCCAAAACTATAACAGATGCAAACTTGTCCTGTGTGGTGGAGATGAGATTTGATAAAATATGTGGAAATCCAGTAAAAGTTTCATTTGGCTACTTTGCACTCTCGAGATAATCGTCACCATGTGCCAAATGCAATATAAAAGCAATCTGAGCACATTTCGCGCATAAATGAAATGACCACAAGTTTCTCCAAAACTATAACAGATGCAAACTTGTCCTCTGTGGTGGAGGTGAGATTTGATAAAATAAGTGGAAACCCAGTAAAAGTTTCATTTGACTACCTTGCACTCTCGAGATAATCGTCACCATGTGCCAAATGCAATATAAAAGCAATCTGAGCACATTTTGCGCATAAATGAAATGACCACAATTTTCTCCAAAACTATAACAGATGCAAACTTGTCCTGTGTGGTGGAGATGAGATTTGATAAAATAAGTGGAAACCCAGTAAAAGTTTCATTTGGCTACTTTGCACTCTCGATATAATCGTCACCATGTGCCAAATGCAATATAAAAGCAATCTGAGCACATTTCGCGCATAAATGAAATGACCACAATTTTCTCCAAAACTATAACAGATGCAAACTTGTCCTGTGTGGTGGAGATGAGATTTGATAAAATATGTGGAAATCCAGTAAAAGTTTTATTTGGCTACTTTGCACTCTCGAGATAATCGTCACCATGTGCCAAATGCAATATAAAAGCAATCTGAGCACATTTCGCGCATAAATGAAATGACCACAAGTTTCTCCAAAACTATAACAGATGCAAACTTGTCCTGTGTGGTGGAGATGAGATTTGATAAAATAAGTGGAAACCCAGTAAAAGTTTCATTTGACTACCTTGCACTCTCGAGATAATCGTCACCATGTGCCAAATGCAATATAAAAGCAATCTGAGCACATTTCGCGCATAAATGAAATGACCACAATTTTCTCCAAAACTATAACAGATGCAAACTTGTCCTGTGTGGTGGAGATGAGATTTGATAAAATAAGTGGAAACCCAGTAAAAGTTTCATTTGGCTACTTTGCACTCTCGAGATAATCGTCACCATGTGCCAAATGCAATATAAAAGCAATCTGAGCACATTTCGCGCATAAATGAAATGACCACAATTTTCTCCAAAACTATAACAGATGCAAACTTGTCCTGTGTGGTGGAGATGAGATTTGATAAAATAAGTGGAAATCCAGTAAAAGTTTCATTTGGCTACTTTGCACTCTCGATATAATCGTCACCATGTGCAAAATGCAATATAAAAGCAATCTGAGCACATTTCGCGCATAAATGAAATGACCACAATTTTCTCCAAAACTATAACAGATGCAAACATGTCCTGTGTGGTGGAGATGAGATTTGATAAAATAAGTGGAAATCCAGTAAAAGTTTCATTTGGCTACTTTGCACTCTCGAGATAATTGTCACCATGTGAAAAATGCAATATAAAAGCAATCTGAGCACATTTCGCGCATAAATGAAATGACCACAATTTTCTCCAAAACTATAACAGATGCAAACTTGTCCTGTGTGGTGATGAGATTTGATAAAATAAGTGGAAACCCAGTAAAAGTTTCATTTGGCTACCTTGCACTCTCGAGATAATCGTCACCATGTGCCAAATGCAATATAAAAGCAATCTGAGCACATTTCGCGCATAAATGAAATGACCACATTTTTCTCCAAAACTATAACAGATGCAAACTTGTCCTGTGTGGTGGAGATGAGATTTGATAAAATAAGTGGAAATCCAGTAAAAGTTTCATTTGGCTACTTTGCACTCTCGACATAATCGTCACCATATGCCAAATGCAATATAAAAGCAATCTGAGCACATTTCGCGCATAAATGAAATGACCACATTTTTCTCCAAAACTATAACAGATGCAAACTTGTCCTGTGTGGTGGAGATGAGATTTGATAAAATATGTGGAAACCCAGTAAAAGTTTCATTTGGCTACTTTGCACTCTCGAGATAATCGTCACCATGTGCCAAATGCAATATAAAAGCAATCTGAGCACATTTCGCGCATAAATGAAATGACCACAATTTTCTCCAAAACTATAACAGATGCAAACTTGTCTTGTGTGGTGGAGATGAGATTTGATAAAATAAGTGGAAATCCAGTAAAAGTTTCATTTGGCTACCTTGCACTCTCGAGATAATCGTCACCATGTGCCAAATGCAATAAAAAAGCAATCTGAGCACATTTCGCGCATAAATGAAATGACCACAATTTTCTCCAAAACTATAACAGATGCAAACTTGTCCTGTGTGGTGGAGATGAGATTTGATAAAATAAGTGGAAATCCAGTAAAAGTTTCATTTGGCTACCTTGCACTCTCGAGATAATCGTCACCATGTGCCAAATGCAATGTAAAAGCAATCTGAGCACATTTCGCGCATAAATGAAATGACCACAATTTTCTCCAAAACTCTAACAGATGCAAACTTGTTCTGTGTGGTGGAGATGAGATTTGATAAAATAAGTAGAAAACCAGTAAAAGTTTCATTTGGCTACTTTGCACTCTCGATATAATCGTCACCATGTGCCAAATGCAATATAAAAGCAATCTGAGCACATTTCGCGCATAAATGAAATGACCACAATTTTCTCCAAAACTATAACAGATGCAAACATGTCCTGTGTGGTGGAGATGAGATTTGATAAAATAAGTGGAAATCCAGTAAAAGTTTCATTTGGCTACTTTGCACTCTCGAGATAATTGTCACCATGTGAAAAATGCAATATAAAAGCAATCTGAGCACATTTCGCGCATAAATGAAATGACCACAATTTTCTCCAAAACTATAACAGATGCAAACTTGTCCTGTGTGGTGATGAGATTTGATAAAATAAGTGGAAACCCAGTAAAAGTTTCATTTGGCTACCTTGCACTCTCGAGATAATCGTCACCATGTGCCAAATGCAATATAAAAGCAATCTGAGCACATTTCGCGCATAAATGAAATGACCACATTTTTCTCCAAAACTATAACAGATGCAAACTTGTCCTGTGTGGTGGAGATGAGATTTGATAAAATAAGTGGAAATCCAGTAAAAGTTTCATTTGGCTACTTTGCACTCTCGACATAATCGTCACCATGTGCCAAATGCAATATAAAAGCAATCTGAGCACATTTCGCGCATAAATGAAATGACCACAATTTTCTCCAAAACTATAACAGATACAAACTTGTCCTGTGTGGTGGAGATGAGATTTGATAAAATAAGTGGAAATCCAGTAAAAGTTTCATTTGGCTACTTTGCACTCTCGAGATAATCGTCACCATGTGCCAAATGCAATATAAAAGCAATCTGAGCACATTTCGCGCATAAATGAAATGACCACATTTTTCTCCAAAACTATAACAGATGCAAACTTGTCCTGTGTGGTGGAGATGAGATTTGATAAAATATGTGGAAATCCAGTAAAAGTTTCATTTGGCTACTTTGCACTCTCGAGATAATCGTCACCATGTGCCAAATGCAATATAAAAGCAATCTGAGCACATTTCGCGCATAAATGAAATGACCACAAGTTTCTCCAAAACTATAACAGATGCAAACTTGTCCTGTGTGGTGGAGATGAGATTTGATAAAATAAGTGGAAACCCAGTAAAAGTTTCATTTGACTACCTTGCACTCTCGAGATAATCGTCACCATGTGCCAAATGCAATATAAAAGCAATCTGAGCACATTTTGCGCATAAATGAAATGACCACAATTTTCTCCAAAACTATAACAGATGCAAACTTGTCCTGTGTGGTGGAGATGAGATTTGATAAAATAAGTGGAAACCCAGTAAAAGTTTCATTTGGCTACTTTGCACTCTCGAGATAATCGTCACCATGTGCCAAATGCAATATAAAAGCAATCTGAGCACATTTCGCGCATAAATGAAATGACCACAATTTTCTCCAAAACTATAACAGATGCAAACTTGTCCTGTGTGGTGGAGATGAGATTTGATAAAATAAGTGGAAATCCAGTAAAAGTTTCATTTGGCTACCTTGCACTCTCGAGATAATCGTCACCATGTGCCAAATGCAATAAAAAAGCAATCTGAGCACATTTCGCGCATAAATGAAATGACCACAAGTTTCTCCAAAACTATAACAGATGCAAACTTGTCCTGTGTGGTGGAGATGAGATTTGATAAAATAAGTGGAAACCCAGTAAAAGTTTCATTTGACTACCTTGCACTCTCGAGATAATCGTCACCATGTGCCAAATGCAATATAAAAGCAATCTGAGCACATTTCGCGCATAAATGAAATGACCACAATTTTCTCCAAAACTATAACAGATGCAAACTTGTCCTGTGTGGTGGAGATGAGATTTGATAAAATAAGTGGAAACCCAGTAAAAGTTTCATTTGGCTACTTTGCACTCTCGAGATAATCGTCACCATGTGCCAAATGCAATATAAAAGCAATCTGAGCGCATTTCACGCATAAATGAAATGACCACAATTTTCTCCAAAACTATAACAGATGCAAACTTGTCCTGTGTGGTGGAGATGAGATTTGATAAAATAAGTGGAAATCCAGTAAAAGTTTCATTTGGCTACTTTGCACTCTCGATATAATCGTCACCATGTGCCAAATGCAATATAAAAGCAATCTAAGCACATTTCGCGCATAAATGAAATGACCACAATTTTCTCCAAAACTATAACAGATGCAAACTTGTCCTGTGTGGTGGAGATGAGATTTGATAAAATAAGTGGAAATCCAGTAAAAGTTTCATTTGGCTACTTTGCACTCTCGAGATAATCGTCACCATGTGCCAAATGCAATATATAAGCAATCTGAGCACATTTCGCGCATAAATGAAATGACCACAAGTTTCTCCAAAACTATAACAGATGCAAACTTGTCCTGTGTGGTGGAGATGAGATTTGATAAAATAAGTGGAAACCCAGTAAAAGTTTCATTTGACTACCTTGCACTCTCGAGATAATCGTCACCATGTGCCAAATTCAATATAAAAGCAATCTGAGCACATTTCGCGCATAAATGAAATGACCACAATTTTCTCCAAAACTATACCAGATGCAAACTTGTCCTGTGTGGTGGAGATGAGAGTTGATAAAATAAGTGGAAATCCAGTAAAAGTTTCATTTGGCTACTTTGCACTCTCGATATAATCGTCACCATGTGCCAAATGCAATATAAAAGCAATCTGAGCACATTTCGCGCATAAACGAAATGACCACAATTTTCTCCAAAACTATTACAGATGCAAACTTGTCCTGTGTGGTGGAGATGAGATTTGATAAAATAAGTGGAAATCAAGTAAAAGTTTCATTTGGCTACTTTGCACTCTCGAGATAATTGTCACCATGTGCAAAATGCAATATAAAAGCAATCTGAGCACATTTCGCGCATAAATGAAATGACCACAATTTTCTCCAAAACTATAACAGATGCAAACTTATCCTGTGTGGTGATGAGATTTGATAAAATAAGTGGAAATCCAGTAAAAGTTTCATTTGGCTACTTTGCACTCTCGAGATAATCGTCACCATGTGCCAAATGCAATATAAAAGCAATCTGAGCACATTTCGCGCATAAATGAAATGACCACAATTTTCTCCAAAACTATAACAGATGCAAACTTGTCCTGTGTGGTGGAGATGAGATTTGATAAAATAAGTGGAAACCCAGTAAAAGTTTCATTTGGCTACTTTGCACTCTCGAGATAATCGTCACCATGTGCCAAATGCAATATAAAAGCAATCTGAGCACATTTCACGCATAAATGAAATGACCACAATTTTCTCCAAAACTATAACAGATGCAAACTTGTCCTGTGTGGTGGAGATGAGATTTGATAAAATAAGTGGAAATCCAGTAAAAGTTTCATTTGGCTACTTTGCACTCTCGATATAATCGTCACCATGTGCCAAATGCAATATAAAAGCAATCTAAGCACATTTCGCGCATAAATGAAATGACCACAATTTTCTCCAAAACTATAACAGATGCAAACTTGTCCTGTGTGGTGGAGATGAGATTTGATAAAATAAGTGGAAATCCAGTAAAAGTTTCATTTGGCTACTTTGCACTCTCGAGATAATCGTCACCATGTGCCAAATGCAATATAAAAGCAATCTGAGCACATTTCGCGCATAAATGAAATGACCACAAGTTTCTCCAAAACTATAACAGATGCAAACTTGTCCTGTGTGGTGGAGATGAGATTTGATAAAATAAGTGGAAACCCAGTAAAAGTTTCATTTGACTACCTTGCACTCTCGAGATAATCGTCACCATGTGCCAAATGCAATATAAAAGCAATCTGAGCACATTTCGCGCATAAATGAAATGACCACAATTTTCTCCAAAACTATACCAGATGCAAACTTGTCCTGTGTGGTGGAGATGAGATTTGATAAAATAAGTGGAAATCCAGTAAAAGTTTCATTTGGCTACTTTGCACTCTCGATATAATCGTCACCATGTGCCAAATGCAATATAAAAGCAATCTGAGCACATTTCGCGCATAAATGAAATGACCACAATTTTCTCCAAAACTATTACAGATGCAAACTTGTCCTGTGTGGTGGAGATGAGATTTGATAAAATAAGTGGAAATCAAGTAAAAGTTTCATTTGGCTACTTTGCACTCTCGAGATAATTGTCACCATGTGCAAAATGCAATATAAAAGCAATCTGAGCACATTTCGCGCATAAATGAAATGACCACAATTTTCTCCAAAACTATAACAGATGCAAACTTATCCTGTGTGGTGATGAGATTTGATAAAATAAGTGGAAACCCAGTAAAAGTTTCATTTGGCTACCTTGCACCCTCGAGATAATCGTCACCATGTGCCAAATGCAATATAAAAGCAATCTGAGCACATTTCGCGCATAAATGAAATGACCACATTTTTCTCCAAAACTATAACAGATGCAAACTTGTCCTGTGTGGTGGAGATGAGATTTGATAAAATAAGTGGAAATCCAGTAAAAGTTTCATTTGGCTACTTTGCACTCTCGACATAATCGTCACCATGTGCCAAATGGAATATAAAAGCAATCTGAGCACATTTCGCGCATAAATGAAATGACCACAATTTTCTCCAAAACTATAACAGATACAAACTTGTCCTGTGTGGTGGAGATGAGATTTGATAAAATAAGTGGAAATCCAGTAAAAGTTTCATTTGGCTACTTTGCACTCTCGAGATAATCGTCACCATGTGCCAAATGCAATATAAAAGCAATCTGAGCACATTTCGCGCATAAATGAAATGACCACAATTTTCTCCAAAACTATAACAGATGCAAACTTGTCCTGTGTGGTGGAGATGAGATTTGATAAAATAAGTGGAAACCCAGTAAAAGTTTCATTTGGCTACCTTTTGCACTCTCGAGATAATCGTCACCATATGCCAAATGCAATATAAAAGCAATCTGAGCACATTTCGCGCATAAATGAAATGACCACATTTTTCTCCAAAACTATAACAGATGCAAACTTGTCCTGTGTGGTGGAGATGAGATTTGATAAAATATGTGGAAATCCTGTAAAAGTTTCATTTGGCTACTTTGCACTCTCGAGATAATCGTCACCATGTGCCAAATGCAATATAAAAGCAATCTGAGCACATTTCGCGCATAAATGAAATGACCACAAGTTTCTCCAAAACTATAACAGATGCAAACTTGTCCTGTGTGGTGGAGATGAGATTTGATAAAATAAGTTCAAACCCAGTAAAAGTTTCATTTGGCTACTTTGCACTCTCGATATAATCGTCACCATGTGCCAAATGCAATATAAAAGCAATCTGAGCACATTTCGCGCATAAATGAAATGACCACAATTTTCTCCAAAACTATAACAGATGCAAACTTGTCCTGTGTGGTGGAGATGAGATTTGATAAAATAAGTGGAAACCCAGTAAAAGTTTCATTTGGCTACTTTGCACTCTCGAGATAATCGTCACCATGTGCCAAATGCAATATAAAAGCAATCTGAGCACATTTCGCGCATAAATGAAATGACCACAATTTTCTCCAAAACTATAACAGATGCAAACTTGTCCTGTGTGGTGGAGATGAGATTTGATAAAATAAGTGGAAATCCAGTAAAAGTTTCATTTGGCTACCTTGCACTCTCGAGATAATCGTCACCATGTGCCAAATGCAATATAAAAGCAATCTGAGCACATTTCGCGCATAAATGAAATGACCACAATTTTCTCCAAAACTATAACAGATGCAAACTTGTCCTGTGTGGTGGAGATGAGATTTGATAAAATAAGTGGAAATCCAGTAAAAGTTTCATTTGGCTACTTTGCACTCTCGAGATAATCGTCACCATGTGCCAAATGCAATATAAAAGCAATCTGAGCACATTTCGCGCATAAATGAAATGACCACAAGTTTCTCCAAAACTATAACAGATGCAAACTTGTCCTGTGTGGTGGAGATGAGATTTGATAAAATAAGTGGAAACCCAGTAAAAGTTTCATTTGACTACCTTGCACTCTCGAGATAATCGTCACCATGTGCCAAATGCAATATAAAAGCAATCTGAGCACATTTCGCGCATAAATGAAATGACCACAATTTTCTCCAAAACTATAACAGATGCAAACTTGTCCTGTGTGGTGGAGATGAGATTTGATAAAATAAGTGGAAACCCAGTAAAAGTTTCATTTGGCTACTTTGCACTCTCGAGATAATCGTCACCATGTGCCAAATGCAATATAAAAGCAATCTGAGCACATTTCGCGCATAAATGAAATGATCACAATTTTCTCCAAAACTATAACAGATGCAAACTTGTCCTGTGTGGTGGAGATGAGATTTGATAAAATAAGTGGAAATCCAGTAAAAGTTTCATTTGGCTACCTTGCACTCTCGAGATAATCGTCACCATGTGCCAAATGCAATATAAAAGCAATCTGAGCACATTTCGCGCATAAATGAAATGACCACAATTTTCTCCAAAACTCTAACAGATGCAAACTTGTCCTGTGTGGTGGAGATGAGATTTGATAAAATAAGTGGAAATCCAGTAAAAGTTTCATTTGGCTACTTTGCACTCTCGATATAATCGTCACCATGTGCCAAATGCAATATAAAAGTAATCTGAGCACATTTCGCGCATTAATGAAATGACCACAATTTTCTCCAAAACTATAACAGATGCAAACTTGTCCTGTGTGGTGGAGATGAGATTTGATAAAATAAGTGGAAACCCAGTAAAAGTTTCATTTGGCTACCTTGCACTCTCGAGATAATCGTCACCATATGCCAAATGCAATATAAAAGCAATCTGAGCACATTTCGCGCATAAATGAAATGACCACATTTTTCTCCAAAACTATAACAGATGCAAACTTGTCCTGTGTGGTGGAGATGAGATTTGATAAAATATGTGGAAATCCTGTAAAAGTTTCATTTGGCTACTTTGCACTCTCGAGATAATCGTCACCATGTGCCAAATGCAATATAAAAGCAATCTGAGCACATTTCGCGCATAAATGAAATGACCACAAGTTTCTCCAAAACTATAACAGATGCAAACTTGTCCTGTGTGGTGGAGATGAGATTTGATAAAATAAGTGGAAACCCAGTAAAAGTTTCATTTGGCTACTTTGCACTCTCGATATAATCGTCACCATGTGCCAAATGCAATATAAAAGCAATCTGAGCACATTTCGCGCATAAATGAAATGACCACAATTTTCTCCAAAACTATAACATTTGCAAACTTGTCCTGTGTGGTGGAGATGAGATTTGATAAAATAAGTGGAAACCCAGTAAAAATTTCATTTGGCTACTTTGCACTCTCGAGATAATCGTCACCATGTGCCAAATGCAATATAAAAGCAATCTGAGCACATTTCGCGCATAAATGAAATGACCACAATTTTCTCCAAAACTATAACAGATGCAAACTTGTCCTGTGTGGTGGAGATGAGATTTGATAAAATAAGTGGAAATCCAGTAAAAGTTTCATTTGGCTACCTTGCACTCTCGAGATAATCGTCACCATGTGCCAAATGCAATATAAAAGCAATCTGAGCACATTTCGCGCATAAATGAAATGACCACAATTTTCTCCAAAACTATAACAGATGCAAACTTGTCCTGTGTGGTGGAGATGAGATTTGATAAAATAAGTGGAAACCCAGTAAAAGTTTCATTTGGCTACTTTGCACTCTCGATATAATCGTCACCATGTGCCAAATGCAATATAAAAGCAATCTGAGCACATTTCGCGCATAAATGAAATGACCACAATTTTCTCCAAAACTATAACAGATGCAAACTTGTCCTGTGTGGTGCAGATGAGATTTGATAAAATAAGTGGAAACCCAGTAAAAGTTTCATTTGGCTACTTTGCACTCTCGAGATAATCGTCACCATGTGCCAAATGCAATATAAAAGCAATCTGAGCACATTTCGCGCATAAATGAAATGACCACAATTTTCTCCAAAACTATAACAGATGCAAACTTGTCCTGTGTGGTGGAGATGAGATTTGATAAAATAAGTGGAAATCCAGTAAAAGTTTCATTTGGCTACCTTGCACTCTCGAGATAATCGTCACCATGTGCCAAATGCAATATAAAAGTAATCTGAGCACATTTCGCGCATAAATGAAATGACCACAATTTTCTCCAAAACTATAACAGATGCAAACTTGTCCTGTGTGGCGGAGATGAGATTTGATAAAATAAGTGGAAATCCAGTAAAAGTTTCATTTGGCTACTTTGCACTCTCGACATAATCGTCACCATGTGCCAAATGCAATATAAAAGCCATCTGAGCACATTTCGCGCATAAATGAAATGACCACAATTTTCTCCAAAACTATAACAGATGCAAACTTGTCCTGTGTGGTGGAGATTAGATTTGATAAAATAAGTGGAAATCCAGTAAAAGTTTCATTTGGCTACTTTGCACTCTCGAGATAATCGTCACCATGTGCCAAATGCAATATAAAAGCAATCTGAGCACATTTCGCGCATAAATGAAATGACCACAATTTTCTCCAAAACTATAACAGATGCAAACTTGTCCTGTGTGGTGGAGATGAGATTTGATAAAATAAGTAAAAACCCAGTAAAAGTTTCATTTGGCTACTTTGCACTCTCGAGATAATCGTCACCATGTGCCAAATGCAATATAAAAGCAATCTGAGCACATTTCGCGCATAAATGAAATGACCACAATTTTCTCCAAAACTATAACAGATGCAAACTTGTCCTGTGTGGCGGAGATGAGATTTGATAAAATAAGTGGAAATCCAGTAAAAGTTTCATTTGGCTATTTTGCACTCTCGACATAATCGTCACCATGTGCCAAATGCAATATAAAAGCAATCTGAGCACATTTCGCGCATAAATGAAATGACCACAATTTTCTCCAAAACTATAACAGATGCAAACTTGTCCTGTGTGGTGGAGATGAGATTTGATAAAATAAGTGGAAATCCAGTAAAAGTTTCATTTTTCTACTTTGCACTCTCGAGATAATCGTCACCATGTGCCAAATGCAATATAAAAGTAATCTGAGCACATTTCGCGCATAAATGAAATGACCACAATTTTCTCCAAAACTATAACAGATGCAAACTTGTCCTGTGTGGCGGAGATGAGATTTGATAAAATAAGTGGAAATCCAGTAAAAGTTTCATTTGGCTACTTTGCACTCTCGAGATAATCGTCACCATGTGCCAAATGCAATATAAAAGTAATCTGAGCACATTTCGCGCATAAATGAAATGACCACATTTTTCTCCAAAACTATAACAGATGCAAACTTGTCCTGTGTGGCGGAGATGAGATTTGATAAAATAAGTGGAAATCCAGTAAAAGTTTCATTTGGCTACTTTGCACTCTCGAGATAATCGTCACCATGTGCCAAATGCAATATAAAAGCAATCTGAGCACATTTCGCGCAGAAATGAAATGACCACAATTTTCTCCAAAACTATAACAGATGCAAACTTGTCCTGTGTGGTGGAGATGAAATTTGATAAAATAAGTGGAAATCCAGTAAAAGTTTCATTTGGCTACTTTGCACTCTCGACATAATCGTCACCATGTGCCAAATGCAATATAAAAGCAATCTGAGCACATTTCGCGCATAAATGAAATGACCACAATTTTCTCCAAAACTTTAACAGATGCAAACTTGTCCTGTGTGGTGGAGATGAGATTTGATAAAATAAGTGGAAATCCAGTAAAAGTTTCATTTGGCTACTTTGCACTCTCGAGATAATCGTCACCATGTGCCAAATGCAATATAAAAGCAATCTGAGCACATTTCGCGCATAAATGAAATGACCACAATTTTCTCCAAAACTATAACAGATGCAAACTTGTCCTGTGTGGCGGAGATGAGATTTGATAAAATAAGTGGAAATCCAGTAAAAGTTTCATTTGGCTATTTTGCACTCTCGACATAATCGTCACCATGTGCCAAATGCAATATAAAAGCAATCTGAGCACATTTCGCGCATAAATGAAATGACCACAATTTTCTCCAAAACTATAACAGATGCAAACTTGTCCTGTGTGGTGGAGATGAGATTTGATAAAATAAGTGGAAATCCAGTAAAAGTTTCATTTTTCTACTTTGCACTCTCGAGATAATCGTCTCCATGTGCCAAATGCAATATAAAAGTAATCTGAGCACATTTCGCGCATAAATGAAATGACCACAATTTTCTCCAAAACTATAACAGATGCAAACTTGTCCTGTGTGGCGGAGATGAGATTTGATAAAATAAGTGGAAATCCAGTAAAAGTTTCATTTGGCTACTTTGCACTCTCGAGATAATCTTCACCATGTGCCAAATGCAATATAAAAGTAATCTGAGCACATTTCGCGCATAAATGAAATGACCACATTTTTCTCCAAAACTATAACAGATGCAAACTTGTCCTGTGTGGCGGAGATGAGATTTGATAAAATAAGTGGAAATCCAGTAAAAGTTTCATTTGGCTACTTTGCACTCTCGAGATAATCGTCACCATGTGCCAAATGCAATATAAAAGCAATCTGAGCACATTTCGCGCAGAAATGAAATGACCACAATTTTCTCCAAAACTCTAACAGATGCAAACTTGTCCTGTGTGGTGGAGATGAGATTTGATAAAATAAGTGGAAATCCAGTAAAAGTTTCATTTGGCTACTTTGCACTCTCGAGATAATCGTCACCATGTGCCAAATGCAATATAAAAGCAATCTGAGCACATTTCGCGCATAAATGAAATTACCACAATTTTCTCCAAAACTATAACAGATGCAAACTTGTCCTGTATGGTGGAGATGAGATTTGTTAAAATAAGTGGAAATCCAGTAAAAGTTTCATTTGGCTACCTTGCACTCTCGAGATAATCGTCACCATGTGCCAAATGCAATATAAAAGCAATCTGAGCACATTTCGAGCATAAATGAAATGACCACAATTTTCTCCAAAACTATAACAGATGCAAACTTGTCCTGTGTGGCGGAGATGAGATTTGATAAAATAAGTGGAAATCCAGTAAAAGTTTCATTTGGCTTTTTTGCACTCTCGACATAATCGTCACCATGTGCCAAATGCAATATAAAAGCAATCTGAGCACATTTCGCGCATAAATGAAATTACCACAATTTTCTCCAAAACTATAACAGATGCAAACTTGTCCTGTGTGGTGGAGATGAGATTTGTTAAAATAAGTGGAAATCCAGTAAAAGTTTCATTTGGCTACCTTGCACTCTCGAGATAATCGTCACCATGTGCCAAATGCAATATAAAAGCAATCTGAGCACATTTCGAGCATAAATGAAATGACCACAATTTTCTCCAAAACTATAACAGATGCAAACTTGTCCTGTGTGGTGGAGATGAGATTTGATAAAATAAGTGGAAATCCAGTAAAAGTTTCATTTGGCTACTTTGCACTCTCGAGATAATCGTCACCATGTGCCAAATGCAATATAAAAGTAATCTGAGCACATTTCGCGCATAAATGAAATGACCACAATTTTCTTCAAAACTATAACAGATGCAAACTTGTCCTGTGTGGCGGAGATGAGATTTGATAAAATAAGTGGAAATCCAGTAAAAGTTTCATTTGGCTACTTTGCACTCTCGAGATAATCGTCACCATGTGCCAAATGCAATATAAAAGCAATCTGAGCACATTTCGCGCAGAAATGAAATGACCACAATTTTCTCCAAAACTATAACAGATGCAAACTTGTCCTGTGTGGTGGAGATGAGATTTGATAAAATAAGTGGAAACCCAGTAAAAGTTTCATTTGGCTACTTTGCACTCTCGAGATAATCGTCACCATGTGCCAAATGCAATATAAAAGCAATCTGAGCACATTTCGCGCATAAATGAAATGACCACAATTTTCTCCAAAACTCTAACAGATGCAAACTTGTCCTGTGTGGTGGAGATGAGATTTGATAAAATAAGTGGAAATCCAGTAAAAGTTTCATTTGGCTTTTTTGCACTCTCGACATAATCCTCACCATGTGCCAAATGCAATATAAAAGCAATCTGAGCACATTTCGCGCATAAATGAAATGACCACAATTTTCTCCAAAACTATAACAGATGCAAACTTGTCCTGTGTGGTGGATATGAGATTTGATAAAATAAGTGGAAATCCAGTAAAAGTTTCATTTGGCTACTTTGCACTCTCGAGATAATCGTCACCATGTGCCAAATGCAATATAAAAGTAATCTGAGCACATTTCGCGCATAAATGAAATGACCACAATTTTCTCCAAAACTATAACAGATGCAAACTTGTCCTGTGTGGCGGAGATGAGATTTGATAAAATAAGTGGAATTCCAGTAAAAGTTTCATTTGGCTACTTTGCACTCTCGAGATAATCGTCACCATGTGCCAAATGCAATATAAAAGCAATCTGAGCACATTTCGCGCAGAAATGAAATGACCACAATTTTCTCCAAAACTATAACAGATGCAAACTTGTCCTGTGTGGTGGAGATGAGATTTGATAAAATAAGTGGAAATCCAGTAAAAGTTTCATTTGGCTACTTTGCACTCTCGACATAATCGTCACCATGTGCCAAATGCAATATAAAAGCAATCTGAGCACATTTCGCGCATAAATGAAATGACCACAATTTTCTCCAAAACTTTAACAGATGCAAACTTGTCCTGTGTGGTGGAGATGAGATTTGATAAAATAAGTGGAAATCCAGTAAAAGTTTCATTTGGCTACTTTGCACTCTCGAGATAATCGTCACCATGTGCCATATGCAATATAAAAGCAATCTGAGCACATTTCGCGCATAAATGAAATGACCACAATTTTCTCCAAAACTATAACAGATGCAAACTTGTCCTGTGTGGTGGAGATGAGATTTGATAAAATAAGTGGAAACCCAGTAAAAGTTTCATTTGGCTACTTTGCACTCTCGAGATAATCGTCACCATGTGCCAAATGCAATATAAAAGCAATCTGAGCACATTTCGCGCATAAATGAAATGACCACAATTTTCTCCAAAACTATAACAGATGCAAACTTGTCCTGTGTGGTGGAGATGAGATTTGATAAAATAAGTGGAAACCCAGTAAAAGTTTCATGTGAATACCTTGCACTCTCGAGATAATCGTCACCATGTGCCAAATGCAATATAAAAGCAATCTGAGCACATTTTGCGCATAAATGAAATGACCACAATTTTCTCCAAAACTATAACAGATGCAAACTTGTCCTGTGTGGTGGAGATGAGATTTGATAAAATAAGTGGAAATCCAGTAAAAGTTTCATTTGGCTACCGTGCACTCTCGAGATAATCGTCACCATGTGGCAAATGCAATATAAAAGCAATCTGAGCACATTTCGCGCATAAATGAAATGACCACAATTTTCTCCAAAACTATAACAGATGCAAACTTGTCCTGTGTGGTGGAGATGAGATTTGATAAAATAAGTGGAAATCCAGTAAAAGTTTCATTTGGCTACTTTGCACTCTCGAGATAATCGTCACCATGTGCCAAATGCAATATAAAAGCAATCTGAGCACATTTCGCGCATAAATGAAATGACCACAATTTTCTCCAAAACTCTAACAGATGCAAACTTGTCCTGTGTGGTGGAGATGAGATTTGATAAAATAAGTGGAAACCCAGTAAAAGTTTCATTTGGCTACTTTGCACTCTCGAGATAATCGTCACCATGTGCCAAATGCAATATAAAAGCAATCTGAGCACATTTCGCGCATAAATGAAATGACCACAATTTTCTCCAAAACTCTAACAGATGCAAACTTGTCCTGTGTGGTGGAGATGAGATTTGATAAAATAAGTGGAAACCCAGTAAAAGTTTCATTTGTCTACTTTGCACTCTCGAGATAATCGTCACCATGTGCCAAATGCAATATAAAAGCAATCTGAGCACATTTCGCGCATAAATGAAATGACCACAATTTTCTCCAAAACTATAACAGATGCAAACTTGTCCTGTGTGGTGGAGATGAGATTTGATAAAATAAGTGGAAATCCAGTAAAAGTTTCATTTGGCTACTTTGCACTCTCGACATAATCGTCACCATGTGCCAAATGCAATATAAAAGCAATCTGAGCACATTTCGCGCATAAATGAAATGACCACAATTTTCTCCAAAACTTTAACAGATGCAAACTTGTCCTGTGTGGTGGAGATGAGATTTGATAAAATAAGTGGAAATCCAGTAAAAGTTTCATTTGGCTACTTTGCACTCTCGAGATAATCGTCACCATGTGCCATATGCAATATAAAAGCAATCTGAGCACATTTCGCGCATAAATGAAATGACCACAATTTTCTCCAAAACTATAACAGATGCAAACTTGTCCTGTGTGGTGGAGATGAGATTTGATAAAATAAGTGGAAACCCAGTAAAAGTTTCATTTGGCTACTTTGCACTCTCGAGATAATCGTCACCATGTGCCAAATGCAATATAAAAGCAATCTGAGCACATTTCGCGCATAAATGAAATGACCACAATTTTCTCCAAAACTATAACAGATGCAAACTTGTCCTGTGTGGTGGAGATGAGATTTGATAAAATAAGTGGAAACCCAGTAAAAGTTTCATGTGAATACCTTGCACTCTCGAGATAATCGTCACCATGTGCCAAATGCAATATAAAAGCAATCTGAGCACATTTTGCGCATAAATGAAATGACCACAATTTTCTCCAAAACTATAACAGATGCAAACTTGTCCTGTGTGGTGGAGATGAGATTTGATAAAATAAGTGGAAATCCAGTAAAAGTTTCATTTGGCTACCGTGCACTCTCGAGATAATCGTCACCATGTGGCAAATGCAATATAAAAGCAATCTGAGCACATTTCGCGCATAAATGAAATGACCACAATTTTCTCCAAAACTATAACAGATGCAAACTTGTCCTGTGTGGTGGAGATGAGATTTGATAAAATAAGTGGAAATCCAGTAAAAGTTTCATTTGGCTACTTTGCACTCTCGAGATAATCGTCACCATGTGCCAAATGCAATATAAAAGCAATCTGAGCACATTTCGCGCATAAATGAAATGACCACAATTTTCTCCAAAACTCTAACAGATGCAAACTTGTCCTGTGTGGTGGAGATGAGATTTGATAAAATAAGTGGAAACCCAGTAAAAGTTTCATTTGTCTACTTTGCACTCTCGAGATAATCGTCACCATGTGCCAAATGCAATATAAAAGCAATCTGAGCACATTTCGCGCATAAATGAAATGACCACAATTTTCTCCAAAACTATAACAGATGCAAACTTGTCCTGTGTGGCGGAGATGAGATTTGATAAAATAAGTGGAAATCCAGTAAAAGTTTCATTTGGCTACTTTGCACTCTCGAGATAATCGTCACCATGTGCCAAATGCAATATAAAAGCAATCTGAGCACATTTCGCGCAGAAATGAAATGACCACAATTTTCTCCAAAACTATAACAGATGCAAACTTGTCCTGTGTGGTGGAGATGAGATTTAATAAAATAAGTGGAAATCCAGTAAAAGTTTCTTTTGGCTACTTTGCACTCTCGAGATAATCGTCACCATGTGCCAAATGCAATATAAAAGCAATCTGAGCACATTTCGAGCATAAATGAAATGACCACAATTTTCTCCAAAACTATAACAGATGCAAACTTGTCCTGTGTGGCGGAGATGAGATTTGATAAAATAAGTGGAAATCCAGTAAAAGTTTCATTTGGCTTTTTTGCACTCTCGACATAATCGTCACCATGTGCCAAATGCAATATAAAAGCAATCTGAGCACATTTCGCGCATAAATGAAATGACCACAATTTTCTCCAAAACTATAACAGATGCAAACTTGTCCTGTGTGGTGGAGATGAGATTTGATAAAATAAGTGGAAACCCAGTAAAAGTTTCATTTGGCTACTTTGCACTCTCGAGATAATCGTCACCATGTGCCAAATGCAATATAAAAGCAATCTGAGCACATTTCGCGCATAAATGAAATGACCACAATTTTCTCCAAAACTCTACCAGATGCAAACTTGTCCTGTGTGGTGGAGATGAGATTTGATAAAATAAGTGGAAATCCAGTAAAAGTTTCATTTGGCTACTTTGCACTCTCGAGATAATCGTCACCATGTGCCAAATGCAATATAAAAGCAATCTGAGCACATTTCGCGCATAAATGAAATTACCACAATTTTCTCCAAAACTATAACAGATGCAAACTTGTCCTGTGTGGTGGAGATGAGATTTGTTAAAATAAGTGGAAATCCAGTAAAAGTTTCATTTGGCTACCTTGCACTCTCGAGATAATCGTCACCATGTGCCAAATGCAATATAAAAGCAATCTGAGCACATTTCCAGCATAAATGAAATGACCACAATTTTCTCCAAAACTATAACAGATGCAAACTTGTCCTGTGTGGCGGAGATGAGATTTGATAAAATAAGTGGAAATCCAGTAAAAGTTTCATTTGGCTTTTTTGCACTCTCGACATAATCGTCACCATGTGCCAAATGCAATATAAAAGCAATCTGAGCACATTTCGCGCATAAATGAAATGACCACAATTTTCTCCAAAACTATAACAGATGCAAACTTGTCCTGTGTGGTGGATATGAGATTTAATAAAATAAGTGGAAATCCAGTAAAAGTTTCTTTTGGCTACTTTGCACTCTCGAGATAATCGTCACCATGTGCCAAATGCAATATAAAAGCAATCTGAGCACATTTCGAGCATAAATGAAATGACCACAATTTTCTCCAAAACTATAACAGATGCAAACTTGTCCTGTGTGGCGGAGATGAGATTTGATAAAATAAGTGGAAATCCAGTAAAAGTTTCATTTGGCTTTTTTGCACTCTCGACATAATCGTCACCATGTGCCAAATGCAATATAAAAGCAATCTGAGCACATTTCGCGCATAAATGAAATGACCACAATTTTCTCCAAAACTATAACAGATGCAAACTTGTCCTGTGTGGTGGAGATGAGATTTGATAAAATAAGTGGAAACCCAGTAAAAGTTTCATTTGGCTACTTTGCACTCTCGAGATAATCGTCACCATGTGCCAAATGCAATATAAAAGCAATCTGAGCACATTTCGCGCATAAATGAAATGACCACAATTTTCTCCAAAACTCTACCAGATGCAAACTTGTCCTGTGTGGTGGAGATGAGATTTGATAAAATAAGTGGAAATCCAGTAAAAGTTTCATTTGGCTACTTTGCACTCTCGAGATAATCGTCACCATGTGCCAAATGCAATATAAAAGCAATCTGAGCACATTTCGCGCATAAATGAAATTACCACAATTTTCTCCAAAACTATAACAGATGCAAACTTGTCCTGTGTGGTGGAGATGAGATTTGTTAAAATAAGTGGAAATCCAGTAAAAGTTTCATTTGGCTACCTTGCACTCTCGAGATAATCGTCACCATGTGCCAAATGCAATATAAAAGCAATCTGAGCACATTTCCAGCATAAATGAAATGACCACAATTTTCTCCAAAACTATAACAGATGCAAACTTGTCCTGTGTGGCGGAGATGAGATTTGATAAAATAAGTGGAAATCCAGTAAAAGTTTCATTTGGCTTTTTTGCACTCTCGACATAATCGTCACCATGTGCCAAATGCAATATAAAAGCAATCTGAGCACATTTCGCGCATAAATGAAATGACCACAATTTTCTCCAAAACTATAACAGATGCAAACTTGTCCTGTGTGGTGGATATGAGATTTGATAAAATAAGTGGAAATCCAGTAAAAGTTTCTTTTGGCTACTTTGCACTCTCGAGATAATCGTCACCATGTGCCAAATGCAATATAAAAGCAATCTGAGCACATTTCGCGCATAAATGAAATGACCACAATTTTCTCCAAAACTCTAACAGATGCAAACTTGTCCTGTGTGGTGGAGATGAGATTTGATAAAATAAGTGGAAATCCAGTAAAAGTTTTATTTGGCTACTTTGCACTCTCAAGATAATTGTCACCATGTGCCAAATGCAATATAAAAGCAATCTGAGCACATTTCGCGCATAAATGAAATGACCACAATTTTCTCCAAAACTATAACAGATGCAAACTTGTCCTGTGTGGTGGAGATGAGATTTGATAAAATAAGTGGAAATCCAGTAAAAGTTTCATTTGGCTACCTTGCACTCTCGAGATAATCGTCACCATGTGGCAAATACAATATAAAAGCAATCTATGCACATTTCGCGCATAAATGAAATGACCACAATTTTCTCCAAAATTCTAACAGATGCAAACTTGTCCTGTGTGGTGGAGATGAGATTTGATAAAATAAGTGGAAATCCAGTAAAAGTTTCATTTGGCTACTTTGCACTCTCGAGATAATCGTCACCATGTGCCAAATGCAATATAAAAGCAATCTGAGCACATTTCGCGCATAAATGAAATGACCACAATTTTCTCCAAAACTATGACAGATGCAAACTTGTCCTGTGTGGTGGAGATGAGATTTGATAAAAATAAGTGGAAATCCAGTAAAAGTTTCATTTGGCTACTTTGCACTCTCGAGATAATCGTCACCATGTGCCAAATGCAATATAAAAGTAATCTGAGCACATTTCGCGCATAAATGAAATGACCACAATTTTCTCCAAAACTATAACAGATGCAAACTTGTCCTGTGTGGTGGAGATGAGATTTGATAAAATAAGTGGAAATCCAGTAAAAGTTTCATTTGGCTACTTTGCACTCTCGATATAATCGTCACCATGTGCCAAATGCAATATAAAAGCAATCTGAGCACATTTCGCGCAGAAATGAAATGACCACAATTTTCTCAAAAACTATAACAGATGCAAACTTGTCCTGTGTGGTGGAGATGAGATTTGATAAAATAAGTGGAAATCCAGTAAAAGTTTCATTTGGCTACTTTGCACTCTCGACATAATCGTCACCATGTGCCAAATGCAATATAAAAGCAATCTGAGCACATTTCGCGCATAAATGAAATGACCACAATTTTCTCCAAAACTTTAACAGATGCAAACTTGTCCTGTGTGGTGGAGATGAGATTTGATAAAATAAGTGGAAATCCAGTAAAAGTTTCATTTGGCTACTTTGCACTCTTGAGATATTCGTCACCATGTGCCAAATGCAATATAAAAGCAATCTGAGCACATTTCGCTGATAAATGAAATGACCACAATTTTCTCCAAAACTATAACAGATGCAAACTTGTCCTGTGTGGTGGAGATGAGATTTGATAAAATAAGTGGAAACCCAGTAAAAGTTTCATTTGGCTACTTTGCACTCTCGAGATAATCGTCACCATGTGCCAAATGCAATATAAAAGCAATCTGAGAACATTTCGCGCATAAATGAAATGACCACAATTTTCTCCAAAACTATAACAGATGCAAACTTGTCCTGTGTGGTGGAGATGAGATTTGATAAAATAAGTGGAAACCCAATAAAAGTTTCATGTGACTACCTTGCACTCTCGAGATAATCGTCACCATGTGCCAAATGCAATATAAAAGCAATCTGAGCACATTTTGCGCATAAATGAAATGACCACAATTTTCTCCAAAACTATAACAGATGCAAACTTGTCCTGTGTGGTGGAGATGAGATTTGATAAAATAAGTGGAAATCCAGTAAAAGTTTCATTTGGCTACCGTGCACTCTCGAGATAATCGTCACCATGTGGCAAATGCAATATAAAAGCAATCTGAGCACATTTCGCGCATAAATGAAATGACCACATTTTTCTCCAAAACTCTAACAGATGCAAACTTGTCCTGTGTGGTGGAGATGAGATTTGATAAAATAAGTGGAAATCCAGTAAAAGTTTCATTTGGCTACTTTGCACTCTCGAGATAATCGTCACCATGTGCCAAATGCAATATAAAAGCAATCTGAGCACATTTCGCGCATAAATGAAATGACCACAATTTTCTCCAAAACTCTAACAGATGCAAACTTGTCCTGTGTGGTGGAGATGAGATTTGATAAAATAAGTGGAAATCCAGTAAAAGTTTCATTTGGCTACTTTGCACTCTCGAGATAATCGTCACCATGTGCCAAATGCAATATAAAAGCAATCTGAGCACATTTCGCGCATAAATGAAATGACCACAATTTTCTCCAAAACTCTAACAGATGCAAACTTGTCCTGTGTGGTGGAGATGAGATTTGATAAAATAAGTGGAAATCCAGTAAAAGTTTCATTTGGCTACCTTGCACTCTCGAGATAATCGTCACCATGTGGCAAATACAATATAAAAGCAATCTATGCACATTTCGCGCATAAATGAAATGACCACACTTTTCTCCAAAATTCTAACAGATGCAAACTTGTCCTGTGTGGTGGAGATGAGATTTGATAAAATAAGTGGAAATCCAGTAAAAGTTTCATTTGGCTACTTTGCACTCTCGAGATAATCGTCACCATGTGCCAAATGCAATATAAAAGCAATCTGAGCACATTTCGCGCATAAATGAAATGACCACAATTTTCTCCAAAACTATGACAGATGCAAACTTGTCCTGTGTGGTGGAGATGAGATTTGATAAAAATAAGTGGAAATCCAGTAAAAGTTTCATTTGGCTACTTTGCACTCTCGAGATAATCGTCACCATGTGCCAAATGCAATATAAAAGTAATCTGAGCACATTTCGCGCATAAATGAAATGACCACAATTTTCTCCAAAACTATAACAGATGCAAACTTGTCCTGTGTGGTGGAGATGAGATTTGATAAAATAAGTGGAAATCCAGTAAAAGTTTCATTTGGCTACTTTGCACTCTCGAGATAATCGTCACCATGTGCCAAATGCAATATAAAAGCAATCTGAGCACATTTCGCGCAGAAATGAAATGACCACAATTTTCTCCAAAACTATAACAGATGCAAACTTGTCCTGTGTGGTGGAGATGAGATTTGATAAAATAAGTGGAAATCCAGTAAAAGTTTCATTTGGCTACTTTGCACTCTCGACATAATCGTCACCATGTGCCAAATGCAATATAAAAGCAATCTGAGCACATTTCGCGCATAAATGAAATGACCACAATTTTCTCCAAAACTTTAACAGATGCAAACTTGTCCTGTGTGGTGGAGATGAGATTTGATAAAATAAGTGGAAATCCAGTAAAAGTTTCATTTGGCTACTTTGCACTCTCGAGATAATCGTCACCATGTGCCAAATGCAATATAAAAGCAATCTGAGCACATTTCGCGCATAAATGAAATGACCACAATTTTCTCCAAAACTATAACAGATGCAAACTTGTCCTGTGTGGTGGAGATGAGATTTGATAAAATAAGTGGAAACCCAGTAAAAGTTTCATTTGGCTACTTTGCACTCTCGAGATAATCGTCACCATGTGCCAAATGCAATATAAAAGTAATCTGAGCACATTTCGCGCATAAATGAAATGACCACAATTTTCTCCAAAACTATAACAGATGCAAACTTGTCCTGTGTGGTGGAGATGAGATTTGATAAAATAAGTGGAAATCCAGTAAAAGTTTCATTTGGCTACTTTGCACTCTCGAGATAATCGTCACCATGTGCCAAATGCAATATAAAAGCAATCTGAGCACATTTCGCGCAGAAATGAAATGACCACAATTTTCTCCAAAACTATAACAGATGCAAACTTGTCCTGTGTGGTGGAGATGAGATTTGATAAAATAAGTGGAAATCCAGTAAAAGTTTCATTTGGCTACTTTGCACTCTCGACATAATCGTCACCATGTGCCAAATGCAATATAAAAGCAATCTGAGCACATTTCGCGCATAAATGAAATGACCACAATTTTCTCCAAAACTTTAACAGATGCAAACTTGTCCTGTGTGGTGGAGATGAGATTTGATAAAATAAGTGGAAATCCAGTAAAAGTTTCATTTGGCTACTTTGCACTCTCGAGATAATCGTCACCATGTGCCAAATGCAATATAAAAGCAATCTGAGCACATTTCGCGCATAAATGAAATGACCACAATTTTCTCCAAAACTATAACAGATGCAAACTTGTCCTGTGTGGTGGAGATGAGATTTGATAAAATAAGTGGAAACCCAGTAAAAGTTTCATTTGGCTACTTTGCACTCTCGAGATAATCGTCACCATGTGCCAAATGCAATATAAAAGCAATCTGAGCACATTTTGCGCATAAATGAAATGACCACAATTTTCTCCAAAACTATAACAGATGCAAACTTGTCCTGTGTGGTGGAGATGAGATTTGATAAAATAAGTGGAAATCCAGTAAAAGTTTCATTTGGCTACCGTGCACTCTCGAGATAATCGTCACCATGTGGCAAATGCAATATAAAAGCAATCTGAGCACATTTCGCGCATAAATGAAATGACCACATTTTTCTCCAAAACTCTAACAGATGCAAACTTGTCCTGTGTGGTGGAGATGAGATTTGATAAAATAAGTGGAAATCCAGTAAAAGTTTCATTTGGCTACTTTGCACTCTCGAGATAATCGTCACCATGTGCCAAATGCAATATAAAAGCAATCTGAGCACATTTCGCGCATAAATGAAATGACCACAATTTTCTCCAAAACTCTAACAGATGCAAACTTGTCCTGTGTGGTGGAGATGAGATTTGATAAAATAAGTGGAAATCCAGTAAAAGTTTCATTTGGCTACTTTGCACTCTCGAGATAATCGTCACCATGTGCCAAATGCAATATAAAAGCAATCTGAGCACATTTCGCGCATAAATGAAATGACCACAATTTTCTCCAAAACTATAACAGATGCAAACTTGTCCTGTGTGGTGGAGATAAGATTTGATAAAATAAGTGGAAACCCAGTAAAAGTTTCATTTGTCTACTTTGCACTCTCGAGATAATCGTCACCATGTGCCAAATGCAAAATAAAAGCAATCTGAGCACATTTCGCGCATAAATGAAATGACCACAATTTTCTCCAAAACTATAACAGATGCAAACTTGTCCTGTGTGGTGGAGATGAGATTTGACAAAATATTAGGAAACCCAGTAAAAGTTTCATTTGACTACCTTGCACTCTCGAGATAATCGTCACCATGTGCCAAATGCAATATAAAAGCAATCTGAGCACATTTTGCGCATAAATGAAATGACCACAATTTTCTCCAAAACTATAACAGATGCAAACTTGTCCTGTGTGGTGGAGATGAGATTTGATAAAAAAAGTGGAAATCCAGTAAAAGTTTCATTTGGCTACCGTGCACTCTCGAGATAATCGTCACCATGTGCCAAATGCAATATAAAAGCAATCTGAGCACATTTCGCGCATAAATGAAATGACCACAATTTTCTCCAAAACTCTAACAGATGCAAACTTGTCCTGTGTGGTGGAGATGAGATTTGATAAAATAAGTGGAAATCCAGTAAAAGTTTCATTTGGCTACCGTGCACTCTCGAGATAATCGTCACCATGTGCCAAATGCAATATAAAAGTAATCTGAGCACATTTCGCGCATAAATGAAATGACCACAATTTTCTCCAAAACTATAACAGATGCAAACTTGTCCTGTGTGGTGGAGATGAGATTTGATAAAATAAGTGGAAATCCAGTAAAAGTTTCATTTGGCTACTTTGCACTCTCGATATAATCGTCACCATGTGCCAAATGCAATATAAAAGCAATCTGAGCACATTTCGCGCAGAAATGAAATGACCACAATTTTCTCCAAAACTATAACAGATGCAAACTTGTCCTGTGTGGTGGAGATGAGATTTGATAAAATAAGTGGAAATCCAGTAAAAGTTTCATTTGGCTACTTTGCACTCTCGAGATAATCGTCACCATGTGCCAAATGCAATATAAAAGCAATCTTAGCACATTTCGCGCATAAATGAAATGACCACAATTTTCTCCAAAACTATAACAGATGCAAACTTGTCCTGTGTGGTGGAGATGAGATTTGATAAAATAAGTGGAAACCCAGTAAAAGTTTCATTTGGCTACTTTGCACTCTCGAGATAATCGTCACCATGTGCCAAATGCAATATAAAAGCAATCTGAGCACATTTCGCGCATAAATGAAATGACCACAATTTTCTCCAAAACTATAACAGATGCAAACTTGTCCTGTGTGGTGGAGATGAGATTTGATAAAATAAGTGGAAACCCAGTAAAAGTTTCATGTGACTACCTTGCACTCTCGAGATAATCGTCACCATGTGCCAAATGCAATATAAAAGCAATCTGAGCACATTTTGCGCATAAATGAAATGACCACAATTTTCTCCAAAACTATAACAGATGCAAACTTGTCCTGTGTGGTGGAGATGAGATTTGATAAAATAAGTGGAAATCCAGTAAAAGTTTCATTTGGCTACCGTGCACTCTCGAGTTAATCGTCACCATGTGGCAAATGCAATATAAAAGCAATCTGAGCACATTTCGCGCATAAATGAAATGACCACAATTTTCTCCAAAACTATAACAGATGCAAACTTGTCCTGTGTGGTGGAGATAAGATTTGATAAAATAAGTGGAAACCCAGTAAAAGTTTCATTTGTCTACTTTGCACTCTCGAGATAATCGTCACCATGTGCCAAATGCAAAATAAAAGCAATCTGAGCACATTTCGCGCATAAATGAAATGACCACAATTTTCTCCAAAACTATAACAGATGCAAACTTGTCCTGTGTGGTGGAGATGAGATTTGACAAAATATTAGGAAACCCAGTAAAAGTTTCATTTGACTACCTTGCACTCTCGAGATAATCGTCACCATGTGCCAAATGCAATATAAAAGCAATCTGAGCACATTTTGCGCATAAATGAAATGACCACAATTTTCTCCAAAACTATAACAGATGCAAACTTGTCCTGTGTGGTGGAGATGAGATTTGATAAAATAAGTGGAAACCCAGTAAAAGTTTCATTTGGCTACTTTGCACTCTCGAGATAATCGTCACCATGTGCCAAATGCAATATAAAAGCAATCTGAGCACATTTCGCGCATAAATGAAATGACCACAATTTTCTCCAAAACTATAACAGATGCAAACTTGTCCTGTGTGGTGGAGATGAGATTTGATAAAATAAGTGGAAACCCAGTAAAAGTTTCATGTGACTACCTTGCACTCTCGAGATAATCGTCACCATGTGCCAAATGCAAAATAAAAGCAATCTGAGCACATTTCGCGCATAAATGAAATGACCACAATTTTCTCCAAAACTATAACAGATGCAAACTTGTCCTGTGTGGTGGAGATGAGATTTGACAAAATATTAGGAAACCCAGTAAAAGTTTCATTTGACTACCTTGCACTCTCGAGATAATCGTCACCATGTGCCAAATGCAATATAAAAGCAATCTGAGCACATTTTGCGCATAAATGAAATGACCACAATTTTCTCCAAAACTATAACAGATGCAAACTTGTCCTGTGTGGTGGAGATGAGATTTGATAAAAAAAGTGGAAATCCAGTAAAAGTTTCATTTGGCTACCGTGCACTCTCGAGATAATCGTCACCATGTGCCAAATGCAATATAAAAGCAATCTGAGCACATTTCGCGCATAAATGAAATGACCACAATTTTCTCCAAAACTCTAACAGATGCAAACTTGTCCTGTGTGGTGGAGATGAGATTTGATAAAATAAGTGGAAATCCAGTAAAAGTTTCATTTGGCTACCGTGCACTCTCGAGATAATCGTCACCATGTGCCAAATGCAATATAAAAGTAATCTAAACACATTTCGCGCATAAATGAAATGACCACAATTTTCTCCAAAACTATAACAGATGCAAACTTGTCCTGTGTGGTGGAGATGAGATTTGATAAAATAAGTGGAAATCCAGTAAAAGTTTCATTTGGCTACTTTGCACTCTCGAGATAATCGTCACCATGTGCCAAATGCAATATAAAAGCAATCTGAGCACATTTCGCGCATAAATGAAATGACCACAATTTTCTCCAAAACTATAACAGATGCAAACTTGTCCTGTGTGGTGGAGATGAGATTTGATAAAATAAGTGGAAACCCAGTAAAAGTTTCATGTGACTACCTTGCACTCTCGAGATAATCGTCACCATGTGCCAAATGCAATATAAAAGCAATCTGAGCACATTTTGCGCATAAATGAAATGACCACAATTTTCTCCAAAACTATAACAGATGCAAACTTGTCCTGTGTGGTGGAGATGAGATTTGATAAAATAAGTGGAAATCCAGTAAAAGTTTCATTTGGCTACCGTGCACTCTCGAGATAATCGTCACCATGTGGCAAATGCAATATAAAAGCAATCTGAGCACATTTCGCGCAGAAATGAAATGACCACATTTTTCTCCAAAACTCTAACAGATGCAAACTTGTCCTGTGTGGTGGAGATGAGATTTGATAAAATAAGTGGAAATCCAGTAAAAGTTTCATTTGGCTACTTTGCACTCTCGAGATAATCGTCACCATGTGCCAAATGCAATATAAAAGCAATCTGAGCACATTTCGCGCATAAATGAAATGACCACAATTTTCTCCAAAACTCTAACAGATGCAAACTTGTCCTGTGTGGTGGAGATGAGATTTGATAAAATAAGTGGAAATCCAGTAAAAGTTTCATTTGGCTACTTTGCACTCTCGAGATAATCGTCACCATGTGCCAAATGCAATATAAAAGCAATCTGAGCACATTTCGCGCATAAATGAAATGACCACAATTTTCTCCAAAACTATAACAGATGCAAACTTGTCCTGTGTGGTGGAGATAAGATTTGATAAAATAAGTGGAAACCCAGTAAAAGTTTCATTTGTCTACTTTGCACTCTCGAGATAATCGTCACCATGTGCCAAATGCAAAATAAAAGCAATCTGAGCACATTTCGCGCATAAATGAAATGACCACAATTTTCTCCAAAACTATAACAGATGCAAACTTGTCCTGTGTGGTGGAGATGAGATTTGACAAAATATTAGGAAACCCAGTAAAAGTTTCATTTGACTACCTTGCACTCTCGAGATAATCGTCACCATGTGCCAAATGCAATATAAAAGCAATCTGAGCACATTTCGCGCATAAATGAAATGACCACAATTTTCTCCAAAACTCTAACAGATGCAAACTTGTCCTGTGTGGTGGAGATGAGATTTGATAAAATAAGTGGAAATCCAGTAAAAGTTTCATTTGGCTACCGTGCACTCTCGAGATAATCGTCACCATGTGCCAAATGCAATATAAAAGCAATCTGAGCACATTTCGCGCATAAATGAAATGACCACAATTTTCTCCAAAACTCTAACAGATGCAAACTTGTCCTGTGTGGTGGAGATGAGATTTGATAAAATAAGTGGAAATCCAGTAAAAGTTTCATTTGGCTACTTTGCACTCTCAAGATAATTGTCACCATGTGCCAAATGCAATATAAAAGCAATCTGAGCACATTTCGCGCATAAATGAAATGACCACAATTTTCTCCAAAACTATAACAGATGCAAACTTGTCCTGTGTGGTGGAGATGAGATTTGATAAAATAAGTGGAAATCCAGTAAAAGTTTCATTTGGCTACCTTGCACTCTCGAGATAATCGTCACCATGTGGCAAATACAATATAAAAGCAAACTATGCACATTTCGCGCATAAATGAAAAGACCACAATTTTCTCCAAAATTCTAACAGATGCAAACTTGTCCTGTGTGGTGGAGATGAGATTTGATAAAATAAGTGGAAATCCAGTAAAAGTTTCATTTGGCTACTTTGCACTCTCGAGATAATCGTCATTATGTGCCAAATGCAATATAAAAGCAATCTGAGCACATTTCGCGCATAAATGAAATGACCACAATTTTCTTTAAAACTATAACAGATGCAAACTTGTCCTGTGTGGTGGAGATGAGATTTGATAAAATAAGTGGAAATCCAGTAAAAAATTCATTTGGATACTTTGCACTCTCGACATAATCGTCACCATGTGCCAAATGCAATATAAAGGCAATCTGAGCACATTTCGCGCATAAATGAAATGACCACAATTTTCTCCAAAACTATAACAGATGCAATCTTGTCCTGTGTGGTGGAGATGAGATTTGATAAAATAAGTGGAAACCCAGTAAAAGTTTCATTTGGCTACCTTGCACTCTCGAGATAATCGTCACCATGTGCCAAATGCAATATAAAAGCAATCTGAGCACATTTCGCGCATAAATGAAATGACTACAATTTTCTCCAAAACTCTAACAGATGCAAACTTGTCCTGTGTGGTGGAGATGAGATTTGATAAAATAAGTGGAAATCCAGTAAAAGTTTCATTTGGCTACTTTGCACTCTCGAGATAATCGTCACCATGTGCCAAATGCAATATAAAAGCAATCTGAGCACATTTCGCGCATAAATGAAATGACCACAGTTTTCTCCAAAACTATAACAGATGCAAACTTGTCCTGTGTGGTGGAGATGAGATTTGATAAAATAAGTGGAAATCCAGTAAAAGTTTCATTTGGCTACCTTGCACTCTCGAGATAATCGTCACCATGTGGCAAATACAATATAAAAGCAATCTATGCACATTTCGCGCATAAATGAAATGACCACAATTTTCTCCAAAATTCTAACAGATGCAAACTTGTCCTGTGTGGTGGAGATGAGATTTGATACAATAAGTGGAAATTAAGTAAAAGTTTCATTTGGCTACCTTGCACTCTCGAGATAATCGTCACCATGTGCCAAATGCAATATAAAAGCAATCTGAGCACATTTCGCGCATAAATGAAATGACTACAATTTTCTCCAAAACTCTAACAGATGCAAACTTGTCCTGTGTGGTGGAGATGAGATTTGATAAAATAAGTGGAAATCCAGTAAAAGTTTCATTTGGCTACTTTGCACTCTCGAGATAATCGTCACCATGTGCCAAATGCAATATAAAAGCAATCTGAGCACATTTCGCGCATAAATGAAATGACCACAGTTTTCTCCAAAACTATAACAGATGCAAACTTGTCCTGTGTGGTGGAGATGAGATTTGATAAAATAAGTGGAAATCCAGTAAAAGTTTCATTTGGCTACCTTGCACTCTCGAGATAATCGTCACCATGTGGCAAATACAATATAAAAGCAATCTATGCACATTTCGCGCATAAATGAAATGACCACAATTTTCTCCAAAATTCTAACAGATGCAAACTTGTCCTGTGTGGTGGAGATGAGATTTGATAAAATAAGTGGAAATCCAGTAAAAGTTTCATTTGGCTACTTTGCACTCTCGAGATAATCGTCACCATGTGCCAAATGCAATATAAAAGCAATCTGAGCACATTTCGCGCATAAATGAAATGACCACAATTTTCTCCAAAACTATAACAGATGCAAACTTGTCCTGTGTGGTGGAGATGAGATTTGATAAAATAAGTGGAAATCCAGTAAAAATTTCATTTGGATACTTTGCACTCTCGACATAATCGTCACCATGTGCCAAATGCAATATAAAGGCAATCTGAGCACATTTCCCGCATAAATGAAATGACCACAATTTTCTCCAAAACTATAACAGATGCAAACTTGTCCTGTGTGGTGGAGATGAGATTTGATAAAATAAGTGGAAATCCAGTAAAAGTTTCATTTGGCTACCTTGCACTCTCGAGATAATCGTCACCATGTGCCAAATGCAATATAAAAGCAATCTGAGCACATTTCGAGCATAAATGAAATGACCACAATTTTCTCCAAAACTATAACAGATGCAAACTTGTCCTGTGTGGTGGAGATGAGATTTGATAAAATAAGTGGAAATCCAGTAAAAGTTTCATTTGGCTACCGTGCACTCTCGAGATAATCGTCACCATGTGCCAAATGCAATATAAAAGCAATCTGAGCACATTTCGCGCATAAATGAAATGACCACAATTTTCTCCAAAACTCTAACAGATGCAAACTTGTCCTGTGTGGTGGAGATGAGATTTGATAAAATAAGTGGAAATCCAGTAAAAGTTTCATTTGGCTACCGTGCACTCTCGAGATAATCGTCACCATGTGCCAAATGCAATATAAAAGCAATCTGAGCACATTTCGCGCATAAATGAAATGACCACAATTTTCTCCAAAACTAACAGATGCAAACTTGTCCTGTGTGGTGGAGATGAGATTTGATAAAATAAGTGGAAATCCAGTAAAAGTTTCATTTGGCTACTTTGCACTCTCAAGATAATTGTCACCATGTGCCAAATGCAATATAAAAGCAATCTGAGCACATTTCGCGCATAAATGAAATGACCACAATTTTCTCCAAAACTATAACAGATGCAAACTTGTCCTGTGTGGTGGAGATGAGATTTGATAAAATAAGTGGAAATCCAGTAAAAGTTTCATTTGGCTACCTTGCACTCTCGAGATAATCGTCACCATGTGGCAAATACAATATAAAAGCAATCTATGCACATTTCGCGCATAAATGAAATGACCACAATTTTCTCCAAAATTCTAACAGATGCAAACTTGTCCTGTGTGGTGGAGATGAGATTTGATAAAATAAGTGGAAATCCAGTAAAAGTTTCATTTGGCTACTTTGCACTCTCGAGATAATCGTCACCATGTGCCAAATGCAATATAAAAGCAATCTGAGCACATTTCGCGCATAAATGAAATGACCACAATTTTCTCCAAAACTATAACAGATGCAAACTTGTCCTGTGTGGTGGAGATGAGATTTGATAAAATAAGTGGAAATCCAGTAAAAATTTCATTTGGATACTTTGCACTCTCGACATAATCGTCACCATGTGCCAAATGCAATATAAAGGCAATCTGAGCACATTTCGCGCATAAATGAAATGACCACAATTTTCTCCAAAACTATAACAGATGCAAACTTGTCCTGTGTGGTGGAGATGAGATTTGATAAAATAAGTGGAAACCCAGTAAAAGTTTCATTTGGCTACCTTGCACTCTCGAGATAATCGTCACCATGTGCCAAATGCAATATAAAAGCAATCTGAGCACATTTCGCGCATAAATGAAATGACCACAATTTTCTCCAAAACTATAACAGATGCAAACTTATCCTGTGTGGTGGAGATGAGATTTGATACAATAAGTGGAAATTAAGTAAAAGTTTCATTTGGCTACCTTGCACTCTCGAGATAATCGTCACCATGTGCCAAATGCAATATAAAAGCAATCTGAGCACATTTCGCGCATAAATGAAATGACTACAATTTTCTCCAAAACTCTAACAGATGCAAACTTGTCCTGTGTGGTGGAGATGAGATTTGATAAAATAAGTGGAAATCCAGTAAAAGTTTCATTTGGCTACTTTGCACTCTCGAGATAATCGTCACCATGTGCCAAATGCAATATAAAAGCAATCTGAGCACATTTCGCGCATAAATGAAATTACCACAATTTTCTCCAAAACTATAACAGATGCAAACTTGTCCTGTGTGGTGGAGATGAGATTTGTTAAAATAAGTGGAAATCCAGTAAAAGTTTCATTTGGCTACCTTGCACTCTCGAGATAATCGTCACCATGTGCCAAATGCAATATAAAAGCAATCTGAGCACATTTCGAGCATAAATGAAATGACCACAATTTTCTCCAAAACTATAACAGATGCAAACTTGTCCTGTGTGGTGGAGATGAGATTTGATAAAATAAGTGGAAATCCAGTAAAAGTTTCATTTGGCTACTTTGCACTCTCGAGATAATCGTCACCATGTGCCAAATGCAATATAAAAGTAATCTGAGCACATTTCGCGCATAAATGAAATGACCACAATTTTCTCCAAAACTATAACAGATGCAAACGTGTCCTGTGTGGTGGAGATAAGATTTGATAAAATAAGTGGAAACCCAGTAAAAGTTTCATTTGTCTACTTTGCACTCTCGAGATAATCGTCACCATGTGCCAAATGCAAAATAAAAGCAATCTGAGCACATTTCGCGCATAAATGAAATGACCACAATTTTCTCCAAAACTATAACAGATGCAAACTTGTCCTGTGTGGTGGAGATGAGATTTGATAAAATATTAGGAAACCCAGTAAAAGTTTCATTTGACTACCTTGCACTCTCGAGATAATCGTCACCATGTGCCAAATGCAATATAAAAGCAATCTGAGCACATTTTGCGCATAAATGAAATGACCACAATTTTCTCCAAAACTATAACAGATGCAAACTTGTCCTGTGTGGTGGAGATGAGATTTGATAAAATAAGTGGAAATCCAGTAAAAGTTTCATTTGGCTACCGTGCACTCTCGAGATAATCGTCACCATGTGCCAAATGCAATATAAAAGCAATCTGAGCACATTTCGCGCATAAATGAAATGACCACAATTTTCTCCAAAACTCTAACAGATGCAAACTTGTCCTGTGTGGTGGAGATGAGATTTGATAAAATAAGTGGAAATCCAGTAAAAGTTTCATTTGGCTACCGTGCACTCTCGAGATAATCGTCACCATGTGCCAAATGCAATATAAAAGCAATCTGAGCACATTTCGCGCATAAATGAAATGACCACAATTTTCTCCAAAACTCTAACAGATGCAAACTTGTCCTGTGTGGTGGAGATGAGATTTGATAAAATAAGTGGAAATCCAGTAAAAGTTTCATTTGGCTACTTTGCACTCTCAAGATAACTGTCACCATGTGCCAAATGCAATATAAAAGCAATCTGAGCACATTTCGCGCATAAATGAAATGACCACAATTTTCTCCAAAACTATAACAGATGCAAACTTGTCCTGTGTGGTGGAGATGAGATTTGATAAAATAAGTGGAAATCCAGTAAAAGTTTCATTTGGCTACCTTGCACTCTCGAGATAATCGTCACCATGTGGCAAATACAATATAAAAGCAATCTATGCACATTTCGCGCATAAATGAAATGACCACAATTTTCTCCAAAATTCTAACAGATGCAAACTTGTCCTGTGTGGTGGAGATGAGATTTGATAAAATAAGTGGAAATCCAGTAAAAGTTTCATTTGGCTACTTTGCACTCTCGAGATAATCGTCACCATGTGCCAAATGCAATATAAAAGCAATCTGAGCACATTTCGCGCATAAATGAAATGACCACAATTTTCTCCAAAACTATAACAGATGCAAACTTGTCCTGTGTGGTGGAGATGAGATTTGATAAAATAAGTGGAAATCCAGTAAAAATTTCATTTGGATACTTTGCACTCTCGACATAATCGTCACCATGTGCCAAATGCAATATAAAGGCAATCTGAGCACATTTCGCGCATAAATGAAATGACCACAATTTTCTCCAAAACTATAACAGATGCAAACTTGTCCTGTGTGGTGGAGATGAGATTTGATAAAATAAGTGGAAACCCAGTAAAAGTTTCATTTGGCTACCTTGCACTCTCGAGATAATCGTCACCATGTGCCAAATGCAATATAAAAGCAATCTGAGCACATTTCGCGCATAAATGAAATGACCACAATTTTCTCCAAAACTATAACAGATGCAAACTTGTCCTGTGTGGTGGAGATGAGATTTGATACAATAAGTGGAAATTAAGTAAAAGTTTCATTTGGCTACCTTGCACTCTCGAGATAATCGTCACCATGTGCCAAATGCAATATAAAAGCAATCTGAGCACATTTCGCGCATAAATGAAATGACTACAATTTTCTCCAAAACTCTAACAGATGCAAACTTGTCCTGTGTGGTGGAGATGAGATTTGATAAAATAAGTGGAAATCCAGTAAAAGTTTCATTTGGCTACTTTGCACTCTCGAGATAATCGTCACCATGTGCCAAATGCAATATAAAAGCAATCTGAGCACATTTCGCGCATAAATGAAATTACCACAATTTTCTCCAAAACTATAACAGATGCAAACTTGTCCTGTGTGGTGGAGATGAGATTTGTTAAAATAAGTGGAAATCCAGTAAAAGTTTCATTTGGCTACCTTGCACTCTCGAGATAATCGTCACCATGTGCCAAATGCAATATAAAAGCAATCTGAGCACATTTCGAGCATAAATGAAATGACCACAATTTTCTCCAAAACTATAACAGATGCAAACTTGTCCTGTGTGGTGGAGATGAGATTTGATAAAATAAGTGGAAATCCAGTAAAAGTTTCATTTGGCTACTTTGCACTCTCGAGATAATCGTCACCATGTGCCAAATGCAATATAAAAGTAATCTGAGCACATTTCGCGCATAAATGAAATGACCACAATTTTCTCCAAAACTATAACAGATGCAAACTTGTCCTGTGTGGTGGAGATAAGATTTGATAAAATAAGTGGAAACCCAGTAAAAGTTTCATTTGTCTACTTTGCACTCTCGAGATAATCGTCACCATGTGCCAAATGCAAAATAAAAGCAATCTGAGCACATTTCGCGCATAAATGAAATGACCACAATTTTCTCCAAAACTATAACAGATGCAAACTTGTCCTGTGTGGTGGAGATGAGATTTGACAAAATATTAGGAAACCCAGTAAAAGTTTCATTTGACTACCTTGCACTCTCGAGATAATCGTCACCATGTGCCAAATGCAATATAAAAGCAATCTGAGCACATTTTGCGCATAAATGAAATGACCACAATTTTCTCCAAAACTATAACAGATGCAAACTTGTCCTGTGTGGTGGAGATGAGATTTGATAAAATAAGTGGAAATCCAGTAAAAGTTTCATTTGGCTACCGTGCACTCTCGAGATAATCGTCACCATGTGCCAAATGCAATATAAAAGCAATCTGAGCACATTTCGCGCATAAATGAAATGACCACAATTTTCTCCAAAACTCTAACAGATGCAAACTTGTCCTGTGTGGTGGAGATGAGATTTGATAAAATAAGTGGAAATCCAGTAAAAGTTTCATTTGGCTACCGTGCACTCTCGAGATAATCGTCACCATGTGCCAAATGCAATATAAAAGCAATCTGAGCACATTTCGCGCATAAATGAAATGACCACAATTTTCTCCAAAACTCTAACAGATGCAAACTTGTCCTGTGTGGTGGAGATGAGATTTGATAAAATAAGTGGAAATCCAGTAAAAGTTTCATTTGGCTACTTTGCACTCTCAAGATAATTGTCACCATGTGCCAAATGCAATATAAAAGCAATCTGAGCACATTTCGCGCATAAATGAAATGACCACAGTTTTCTCCAAAACTATAACAGATGCAAACTTGTCCTGTGTGGTGGAGATGAGATTTGATAAAATAAGTGGAAATCCAGTAAAAGTTTCATTTGGCTACCTTGCACTCTCGAGATAATCGTCACCATGTGGCAAATACAATATAAAAGCAATCTATGCACATTTCGCGCATAAATGAAATGACCACAATTTTCTCCAAAATTCTAACAGATGCAAACTTGTCCTGTGTGGTGGAGATGAGATTTGATAAAATAAGTGGAAATCCAGTAAAAGTTTCATTTGGCTACTTTGCACTCTCGAGATAATCGTCACCATGTGCCAAATGCAATATAAAAGCAATCTGAGCACATTTCGCGCATAAATGAAATGACCACAATTTTCTCCAAAACTATAACAGATGCAAACTTGTCCTGTGTGGTGGAGATGAGATTTGATACAATAAGTGGAAATTAAGTAAAAGTTTCATTTGGCTACCTTGCACTCTCGAGATAATCGTCACCATGTGCCAAATGCAATATAAAAGCAATCTGAGCACATTTCGCGCATAAATGAAATGACTACAATTTTCTCCAAAACTCTAACAGATGCAAACTTGTCCTGTGTGGTGGAGATGAGATTTGATAAAATAAGTGGAAATCCAGTAAAAGTTTCATTTGGCTACTTTGCACTCTCAAGATAATCGTCACCATGTGCCAAATGCAATATAAAAGCAATCTGAGCACATTTCGCGCATAAATGAAATTACCACAATTTTCTCCAAAACTATAACAGATGCAAACTTGTCCTGTGTGGTGGAGATGAGATTTGTTAAAATAAGTGGAAATCCAGTAAAAGTTTCATTTGGCTACCTTGCACTCTCGAGATAATCGTCACCATGTGCCAAATGCAATATAAAAGCAATCTGAGCACATTTCGAGCATAAATGAAATGACCACAATTTTCTCCAAAACTATAACAGATGCAAACTTGTCCTGTGTGGTGGAGATGAGATTTGATAAAATAAGTGGAAATCCAGTAAAAGTTTCATTTGGCTACTTTGCACTCTCGAGATAATCGTCACCATGTGCCAAATGCAATATAAAAGTAATCTGAGCACATTTCGCGCATAAATGAAATGACCACAATTTTCTCCAAAACTATAACAGATGCAAACTTGTCCTGTGTGGCGGAGATGAGATTTGATAAAATAATTGGAAATCCAGTAAAAGTTTCATTTGGCTACTTTGCACTCTCGAGATAATCGTCACCATGTGCCAAATGCAATATAAAAGCAATCTGAGCACATTTCGCGCAGAAATGAAATGACCACAATTTTCTCCAAAACTATAACAGATGCAAACTTGTCCTGTGTGGTGGAGATGAGATTTGATAAAATAAGTGGAAATCCAGTAAAAGTTTCATTTGGCTACTTTGCACTCTCGACATAATCGTCACCATGTGCCAAATGCAATATAAAAGCAATCTGAGCACATTTCGCGCATAAATGAAATGACCACAATTTTCTCCAAAACTATAACAGATGCAAACTTGTCCTGTGTGGTGGAGATGAGATTTGATAAAATAAATGGAAACCCAGTAAAAGTTTCATTTGGCTACTTTGCACTCTCGAGATAATCGTCACCATGTGCCAAATGCAATATAAAAGCAATCTGAGCACATTTCGCGCATAAATGAAATTACCACAATTTTCTCCAAAACTGTAACAGATGCAAACTTGTCCTGTGTGGTGGAGATGAGATTTGTTAAAATAAGTGGAAATCCAGTAAAAGTTTCATTTGGCTACCTTGCACTCTCGAGATAATCGTCACCATGTGCCAAATGCAATATAAAAGCAATCTGAGCACATTTCGAGCATAAATGAAATGACCACAATTTTCTCCAAAACTATAACAGATGCAAACTTGTCCTGTGTGGTGGAGATGAGATTTGATAAAATAAGTGGAAATCCAGTAAAAGTTTCATTTGGCTACTTTGCACTCTCGAGATAATCGTCACCATGTGCCAAATGCAATATAAAAGTAATCTGAGCACATTTCGCGCATAAATGAAATGACCACAATTTTCTCCAAAACTATAACAAATGCAAACTTGTCCTGTGTGGCGGAGATGAGATTTGATAAAATAAGTGGAAATCCAGTAAAAGTTTCATTTGGCTACTTTGCACTCTCGAGATAATCGTCACCATGTGCCAAATGCAATATAAAAGCAATCTGAGCACATATCGCGCAGAAATGAAATGACCACAATTTTCTCCAAAACTATAACAGATGCAAACTTGTCCTGTGTGGTGGAGATGAGATTTGATAAAATAAGTGGAAATCCAGTAAAAGTTTCATTTGGCTACTTTGCACTCTCGACATAATCGTCACCATGTGCCAAATGCAATATAAAAGCAATCTGAGCACATTTCGCGCATAAATGAAATGACCACAATTTTCTCCAAAACTGTAACAGATGCAAACTTGTCCTGTGTGGTGGAGATGAGATTTGATAAAATAAATGGAAACCCAGTAAAAGTTTCATTTGGCTACTTTGCACTCTCGAGATAATCGTCACCATGTGCCAAATGCAATATAAAAGCAATCTGAGCACATTTCGCGCATAAATGAAATGACCACAATTTTCTCCAAAACTCTAACAGATGCAAACTTGTCCTGTGTGGTGGAGATGAGATTTGATAAAATAAGTGGAAATCCAGTAAAAGTTTCATTTGGCTACTTTGCACTCTCGAGATAATCGTCACCATGTGCCAAATGCAATATAAAAGCAATCTGAGCACATTTCGCGCATAAATGAAATTACCACAATTTTCTCCAAAACTATAACAGATGCAAACTTGTCCTGTGTGGTGGAGATGAGATTTGTTAAAATAAGTGGAAATCCAGTAAAAGTTTCATTTGGCTACCTTGCACTCTCGAGATAATCGTCACCATGTGCCAAATGCAATATAAAAGCAATCTGAGCACATTTCGAGCATAAATGAAATGACCACAATTTTCTCCAAAACTATAACAGATGCAAACTTGTCCTGTGTGGCGGAGATGAGATTTGATAAAATAAGTGGAAATCCAGTAAAAGTTTCATTTGGCTTTTTTGCACTCTCGACATAATCGTCACCATGTGCCAAATGCAATATAAAAGCAATCTGAGCACATTTCGCGCATAAATGAAATGACCACAATTTTCTCCAAAACTATAACAGATGCAAACTTGTCCTGTGTGGTGGATATGAGATTTGATAAAATAAGTGGAAATCCAGTAAAAGTTTCATTTGGCTACTTTGCACTCTCGAGATAATCGTCACCATGTGCCAAATGCAATATAAAAGTAATCTGAGCACATTTCGCGCATAAATGAAATGACCACAATTTTCTCCAAAACTATAACAGATGCAAACTTGTCCTGTGTGGCGGAGATGAGATTTGATAAAATAAGTGGAAATCCAGTAAAAGTTTCATTTGGCTACTTTGCACTCTCGAGATAATCGTCACCATGTGCCAAATGCAATATAAAAGCAATCTGAGCACATTTCGCGCAGAAATGAAATGACCACAATTTTCTCCAAAACTATAACAGATGCAAACTTGTCCTGTGTGGTGGAGATGAGATTTGATAAAATAAGTGGAAATCCAGTAAAAGTTTCATTTGGCTACTTTGCACTCTCGACATAATCGTCACCATGTGCCAAATGCAATATAAAAGCAATCTGAGCACATTTCGCGCATAAATGAAATGACCACAATTTTCTCCAAAACTTTAACAGATGCAAACTTGTCCTGTGTGGTGGAGATGAGATTTGATAAAATAAGTGGAAATCCAGTAAAAGTTTCATTTGGCTACTTTGCACTCTCGAGATAATCGTCACCATGTGCCAAATGCAATATAAAAGCAATCTGAGCACATTTCGCGCATAAATGAAATGACCACAATTTTCTCCAAAACTATAACAGATGCAAACTTGTCCTGTGTGGTGGAGATGAGATTTGATAAAATAAGTAGAAACCCAGTAAAAGTTTCATTTGGCTACTTTGCACTCTCGAGATAATCGTCACCATGTGCCAAATGCAATATAAAAGCAATCTGAGCACATTTCGCGCATAAATGAAATGACCACAATTTTCTCCAAAACTATAACAGATGCAAACTTGTCCTGTGTGGTGGAGATGAGATTTGATAAAATAAGTGGAAACCCAGTAAAAGTTTCATGTGACTACCTTGCACTCTCGAGATAATCGTCACCATGTGCCAAATGCAATATAAAAGCAATCTGAGCACATTTTGCGCATAAATGAAATGACCACAATTTTCTCCAAAACTATAACAGATGCAAACTTGTCCTGTGTGGTGGAGATGAGATTTGATAAAATAAGTGGAAATCCAGTAAAAGTTTCATTTGGCTACCGTGCACTCTCGAGATAATCGTCACCATGTGGCAAATGCAATATAAAAGCAATCTGAGCACATTTCGCGCATAAATGAAATGACCACATTTTTCTCCAAAACTCTAACAGATGCAAACTTGTCCTGTGTGGTGGAGATGAGATTTGATAAAATAAGTGGAAATCCAGTAAAAGTTTCATTTGGCTACTTTGCACTCTCGAGATAATCGTCACCATGTGCCAAATGCAATATAAAAGCAATCTGAGCACATTTCGCGCATAAATGAAATGACCACAATTTTCTCCAAAACTCTAACAGATGCAAACTTGTCCTGTGTGGTGGAGATGAGATTTGATAAAATAAGTGGAAATCCAGTAAAAGTTTCATTTGGCTACTTTGCACTCTCGAGATAATCGTCACCATGTGCCAAATGCAATATAAAAGCAATCTGAGCACATTTCGCGCATAAATGAAATGACCACAATTTTCTCCAAAACTATAACAGATGCAAACTTGTCCTGTGTGGTGGATATGAGATTTGATAAAATAAGTGGAAACCCAGTAAAAGTTTCATTTGTCTACTTTGCACTCTCGAGATAATCGTCACCATGTGCCAAATGCAAAATAAAAGCAATCTGAGCACATTTCGCGCATAAATGAAATGACCACAATTTTCTCCAAAACTATAACAGATGCAAACTTGTCCTGTGTGGTGGAGATGAGATTTGATAAAATAAGTGGAAATCCAGTAAAAGTTTCATTTGGCTACCGTGCACTCTCGAGATAATCGTCACCATGTGCCAAATGCAATATAAAAGCAATCTGAGCACATTTCGCGCATAAATGAAATGACCACAGTTTTCTCCAAAACTATAACAGATGCAAACTTGTCCTGTGTGGTGGAGATGAGATTTGATAAAATAAGTGGAAATCCAGTAAAAGTTTCATTTGGCTACCGTGCACTCTCGAGATAATCGTCACCATGTGCCAAATGCAATATAAAAGCAATCTGAGCACATTTCGCGCATAAATGAAATGACCACAATTTTCTCCAAAACTCTAACAGATGCAAACTTGTCCTGTGTGGTGGAGATGAGATTTGATAAAATAAGTGGAAATCCAGTAAAAGTTTCATTTGGCTACTTTGCACTCTCAAGATAATTGTCACCATGTGCCAAATGCAATATAAAAGCAATCTGAGCACATTTCGCGCATAAATGAAATGACCACAGTTTTCTCCAAAACTATAACAGATGCAAACTTGTCCTGTGTGGTGGAGATGAGATTTGATAAAATAAGTGGAAATCCAGTAAAAGTTTCATTTGGCTACCTTGCACTCTCGAGATAATCGTCACCATGTGGCAAATACAATATAAAAGCAATCTATGCACATTTCGCGCATAAATGAAATGACCACAATTTTCTCCAAAATTCTAACAGATGCAAACTTGTCCTGTGTGGTGGAGATGAGATTTGATAAAATAAGTGGAAATCCAGTAAAAGTTTCATTTGGCTACTTTGCACTCTCGAGATAATCGTCACCATGTGCCAAATGCAATATAAAAGCAATCTGAGCACATTTCGCGCATAAATGAAATGACCACAATTTTCTCCAAAACTATAACAGATGCAAACTTGTCCTGTGTGGTGGAGATGAGATTTGATAAAATAAGTAGAAATCCAGTAAAAGTTTCATTTGGCTACTTTGCACTCTCGAGATAATCGTCACCATGTGCCAAATGCAATATAAAAGTAATCTGAGCACATTTCGCGCATAAATGAAATGACCACAATTTTCTCCAAAACTATAACAAATGCAAACTTGTCCTGTGTGGCGGAGATGAGATTTGATAAAATAAGTGGAAATCCAGTAAAAGTTTCATTTGGCTACTTTGCACTCTCGAGATAATCGTCACCATGTGCCAAATGCAATATAAAAGCAATCTGAGCACATTTCGCGCAGAAATGAAATGACCACAATTTTCTCCAAAACTATAACAGATGCAAACTTGTCCTGTGTGGTGGAGATGAGATTTGATAAAATAAGTGGAAATCCAGTAAAAGTTTCATTTGGCTACTTTGCACTCTCGACATAATCGTCACCATGTGCCAAATGCAATATAAAAGCAATCTGAGCACATTTCGCGCATAAATGAAATGACCACAATTTTCTCCAAAACTATAACAGATGCAAACTTGTCCTGTGTGGTGGAGATGAGATTTGATAAAATAAATGGAAACCCAGTAAAAGTTTCATTTGGCTACTTTGCACTCTCGAGATAATCGTCACCATGTGCCAAATGCAATATAAAAGCAATCTGAGCACATTTCGCGCATAAATGAAATGACCACAATTTTCTCCAAAACTCTAACAGATGCAAACTTGTCCTGTGTGGTGGAGATGAGATTTGATAAAATAAGTGGAAATCCAGTAAAAGTTTCATTTGGCTACTTTGCACTCTCGAGATAATCGTCACCATGTGCCAAATGCAATATAAAAGCAATCTGAGCACATTTCGCGCATAAATGAAATTACCACAATTTTCTCCAAAACTATAACAGATGCAAACTTGTCCTGTGTGGTGGAGATGAGATTTGTTAAAATAAGTGGAAATCCAGTAAAAGTTTCATTTAACTACCTTGCACTCTCGAGATAATCGTCACCATGTGCCAAATGCAATATAAAAGCAATCTGAGCACATTTCGAGCATAAATGAAATGACCACAATTTTCTCCAAAACTATAACAGATGCAAACTTGTCCTGTGTGGCGGAGATGAGATTTGATAAAATAAGTGGAAATCCAGTAAAAGTTTCATTTGGCTTTTTTGCACTCTCGACATAATCGTCACCATGTGCCAAATGCAATATAAAAGCAATCTGAGCACATTTCGCGCATAAATGAAATGACCACAATTTTCTCCAAAACTATAACAGATGCAAACTTGTCCTGTGTGGTGGATATGAGATTTGATAAAATAAGTGGAAATCCAGTAAAAGTTTCATTTGGCTACTTTGCACTCTCGAGATAATCGTCACCATGTGCCAAATGCAATATAAAAGTAATCTGAGCACATTTCGCGCATAAATGAAATGACCACAATTTTCTCCAAAACTATAACAGATGCAAACTTGTCCTGTGTGGCGGAGATGAGATTTGATAAAATAAGTGGAAATCCAGTAAAAGTTTCATTTGGCTACTTTGCACTCTCGAGATAATCGTCACCATGTGCCAAATGCAATATAAAAGCAATCTGAGCACATTTCGCGCAGAAATGAAATGACCACAATTTTCTCCAAAACTATAACAGATGCAAACTTGTCCTGTGTGGTGGAGATGAGATTTGATAAAATAAGTGGAAATCCAGTAAAAGTTTCATTTGGCTACTTTGCACTCTCGACATAATCGTCACCATGTGCCAAATGCAATATAAAAGCAATCTGAGCACATTTCGCGCATAAATGAAATGACCACAATTTTCTCCAAAACTTTAACAGATGCAAACTTGTCCTGTGTGGTGGAGATGAGATTTGATAAAATAAGTGGAAATCCAGTAAAAGTTTCATTTGGCTACTTTGCACTCTCGAGATAATCGTCACCATGTGCCAAATGCAATATAAAAGCAATCTGAGCACATTTCGCGCATAAATGAAATGACCACAATTTTCTCCAAAACTATAACAGATGCAAACTTGTCCTGTGTGGTGGAGATGAGATTTGATAAAATAAGTGGAAACCCAGTAAAAGTTTCATTTGGCTACTTTGCACTCTCGAGATAATCGTCACCATGTGCCAAATGCAATATAAAAGCAATCTGAGCACATTTCGCGCATAAATGAAATGACCACAATTTTCTCCAAAACTATAACAGATGCAAACTTGTCCTGTGTGGTGGAGATGAGATTTGATAAAATAAGTGGAAACCCAGTAAAAGTTTCATGTGACTACCTTGCACTCTCGAGATAATCGTCACAATGTGCCAAATGCAATATAAAAGCAATCTGAGCACATTTTGCGCATAAATGAAATGACCACAATTTTCTCCAAAACTATAATAGATGCAAACTTGTCCTGTGTGGTGGAGATGAGATTTGATAAAATAAGTGGAAATCCAGTAAAAGTTTCATTTGGCTACCGTGCACTCTCGAGATAATCGTCACCATGTGGCAAATGCAATATAAAAGCAATCTGAGCACATTTCGCGCATAAATGAAATGACCACATTTTTCTCCAAAACTCTAACAGATGCAAACTTGTCCTGTGTGGTGGAGATGAGATTTGATAAAATAAGTGGAAATCCAGTAAAAGTTTCATTTGGCTACTTTGCACTCTCGAGATAATCGTCACCATGTGCCAAATGCAATATAAAAGCAATCTGAGCACATTTCGCGCATAAATGAAATGACCACAATTTTCTCCAAAACTCTAACAGATGCAAACTTGTCCTGTGTGGTGGAGATGAGATTTGATAAAATAAGTGGAAATCCAGTAAAAGTTTCATTTGGCTACTTTGCACTCTCGAGATAATCGTCACCATGTGCCAAATGCAATATAAAAGCAATCTGAGCACATTTCGCGCATAAATGAAATGACCACAATTTTCTCCAAAACTATAACAGATGCAAACTTGTCCTGTGTGGTGGATATGAGATTTGATAAAATAAGTGGAAACCCAGTAAAAGTTTCATTTGTCTACTTTGCACTCTCGAGATAATCGTCACCATGTGCCAAATGCAAAATAAAAGCAATCTGAGCACATTTCGCGCATAAATGAAATGACCACAATTTTCTCCAAAACTATAACAGATGCAAACTTGTCCTGTGTGGTGGAGATGAGATTTGATAAAATAAGTGGAAATCCAGTAAAAGTTTCATTTGGCTACCGTGCACTCTCGAGATAATCGTCACCATGTGCCAAATGCAATATAAAAGCAATCTGAGCACATTTCGCGCATAAATGAAATGACCACAATTTTCTCCAAAACTCTAACAGATGCAAACTTGTCCTGTGTGGTGGAGATGAGATTTGATAAAATAAGTGGAAATCCAGTAAAAGTTTCATTTGGCTACCGTGCACTCTCGAGATAATCGTCACCATGTGCCAAATGCAATATAAAAGCAATCTGAGCACATTTCGCGCATAAATGAAATGACCACAATTTTCTCCAAAACTCTAACAGATGCAAACTTGTCCTGTGTGGTGGAGATGAGATTTGATAAAATAAGTGGAAATCCAGTAAAAGTTTCATTTGGCTACTTTGCACTCTCAAGATAATCGTCACCATGTGCCAAATGCAATATAAAAGCAATCTGAGCACATTTCGCGCATAAATGAAATGACCACAATTTTCTCCAAAACTATAACAGATGCAAACTTGTCCTGTGTGGTGGAGATGAGATTTGATAAAATAAGTGGAAATCCAGTAAAATTTTCATTTGGCTACCTTGCACTCTCGAGATAATCGTCACCATGTGGCAAATACAATATAAAAGCAATCTATGCACATTTCGCGCATAAATGAAATGACCACAATTTTCTCCAAAATTCTAACAGATGCAAACTTGTCCTGTGTGGTGGAGATGAGATTTGATAAAATAAGTGAAAATCCAGTAAAAGTTTCATTTGGCTACTTTGCACTCTCGAGATAATCGTCACCATGTGCCAAATGCAATATAAAAGCAATCTGAGCACATTTCGCGCATAAATGAAATGACCACAATTTTCTCCAAAACTATGACAGATGCAAACTTGTCCTGTGTGGTGGAGATGAGATTTGATAAAAATAAGTGGAAATCCAGTAAAAGTTTCATTTGGCTACTTTGCACTCTCGACATAATCGTCACCATGTGCCAAATGCAATATAAAAGCAATCTGAGCACATTTCGCGCATAAATGAAATGACCACAATTTTCTCCAAAACTTTAACAGATGCAAACTTGTCCTGTGTGGTGGAGATGAGATTTGATAAAATAAGTGGAAATCCAGTAAAAGTTTCATTTGGCTACTTTGCACTCTCGAGATAATCGTCACCATGTGCCAAATGCAATATAAAAGCAATCTGAGCACATTTCGCGCATAAATGAAATGACCACAATTTTCTTCAAAACTATAACAGATGCAAACTTGTCCTGTGTGGTGGAGATGAGATTTGATAAAATAAGTAGAAACCCAGTAAAAGTTTCATTTGGCTACTTTGCACTCTCGAGATAATCGTCACCATGTGCCAAATGCAATATAAAAGCAATCTGAGCACATTTCGCGCATAAATGAAATGACCACAATTTTCTCCAAAACTATAACAGATGCAAACTTGTCCTGTGTGGTGGAGATGAGATTTGATAAAATAAGTGGAAACCCAGTAAAAGTTTCATGTGACTACCTTGCACTCTCGAGATAATCGTCACCATGTGCCAAATGCAATATAAAAGCAATCTGAGCACATTTTGCGCATAAATGAAATGACCACAATTTTCTCCAAAACTATAACAGATGCAAACTTGTCCTGTGTGGTGGAGATGAGATTTGATAAAATAAGTGGAAATCCAGTAAAAGTTTCATTTGGCTACCGTGCACTCTCGAGATAATCGTCACCATGTGGCAAATGCAATATAAAAGCAATCTGAGCACATTTCGCGCATAAATGAAATGACCACATTTTTCTCCAAAACTCTAACAGATGCAAACTTGTCCTGTGTGGTGGAGATGAGATTTGATAAAATAAGTGGAAATCCAGTAAAAGTTTCATTTGGCTACTTTGCACTCTCGAGATAATCGTCACCATGTGCCAAATGCAATATAAAAGCAATCTGAGCACATTTCGCGCATAAATGAAATGACCACAATTTTCTCCAAAACTCTAACAGATGCAAACTTGTCCTGTGTGGTGGAGATGAGATTTGATAAAATAAGTGGAAATCCAGTAAAAGTTTCATTTGGCTACTTTGCACTCTCGAGATAATCGTCACCATGTGCCAAATGCAATATAAAAGCAATCTGAGCACATTTCGCGCATAAATGAAATGACCACAATTTTCTCCAAAACTATAACAGATGCAAACTTGTCCTGTGTGGTGGATATGAGATTTGATAAAATAAGTGGAAACCCAGTAAAAGTTTCATTTGTCTACTTTGCACTCTCGAGATAATCGTCACCATGTGCCAAATGCAAAATAAAAGCAATCTGAGCACATTTCGCGCATAAATGAAATGACCACAATTTTCTCCAAAACTATAACAGATGCAAACTTGTCCTGTGTGGTGGAGATGAGATTTGATAAAATAAGTGGAAATCCAGTAAAAGTTTCATTTGGCTACCGTGCACTCTCGAGATAATCGTCACCATGTGCCAAATGCAATATAAAAGCAATCTGAGCACATTTCGCGCATAAATGAAATGACCACAGTTTTCTCCAAAACTATAACAGATGCAAACTTGTCCTGTGTGGTGGAGATGAGATTTGATAAAATAAGTGGAAATCCAGTAAAAGTTTCATTTGGCTACCGTGCACTCTCGAGATAATCGTCACCATGTGCCAAATGCAATATAAAAGCAATCTGAGCACATTTCGCGCATAAATGAAATGACCACAATTTTCTCCAAAACTCTAACAGATGCAAACTTGTCCTGTGTGGTGGAGATGAGATTTGATAAAATAAGTGGAAATCCAGTAAAAGTTTCATTTGGCTACTTTGCACTCTCAAGATAATTGTCACCATGTGCCAAATGCAATATAAAAGCAATCTGAGCACATTTCGCGCATAAATGAAATGACCACAGTTTTCTCCAAAACTATAACAGATGCAAACTTGTCCTGTGTGGTGGAGATGAGATTTGATAAAATAAGTGGAAATCCAGTAAAAGTTTCATTTGGCTACCTTGCACTCTCGAGATAATCGTCACCATGTGGCAAATACAATATAAAAGCAATCTATGCACATTTCGCGCATAAATGAAATGACCACAATTTTCTCCAAAATTCTAACAGATGCAAACTTGTCCTGTGTGGTGGAGATGAGATTTGATAAAATAAGTGGAAATCCAGTAAAAGTTTCATTTGGCTACTTTGCACTCTCGAGATAATCGTCACCATGTGGCAAATACAATATAAAAGCAATCTATGCACATTTCGCGCATAAATGAAATGACCACAATTTTCTCCAAAATTCTAACAGATGCAAACTTGTCCTGTGTGGTGGAGATGAGATTTGATAAAATAAGTGGAAATCCAGTAAAAGTTTCATTTGGCTACTTTGCACTCTCGACATAATCGTCACCATGTGCCAAATGCAATATAAAAGCAATCTGAGCACATTTCGCGCATAAATGAAATGACCACAATTTTCTCCAAAACTATAACAGATGCAAACTTGTCCTGTGTGGTGGAGATGAGATTTGATAAAATAAATGGAAACCCAGTAAAAGTTTCATTTGGCTACTTTGCACTCTCGAGATAATCGTCACCATGTGCCAAATGCAATATAAAAGCAATCTGAGCACATTTCGCGCATAAATGAAATGACCACAATTTTCTCCAAAACTCTAACAGATGCAAACTTGTCCTGTGTGGTGGAGATGAGATTTGATAAAATAAGTGGAAATCCAGTAAAAGTTTCATTTGGCTACTTTGCACTCTCGAGATAATCGTCACCATGTGCCAAATGCAATATAAAAGCAATCTGAGCACATTTCGCGCATAAATGAAATTACCACAATTTTCTCCAAAACTATAACAGATGCAAACTTGTCCTGTGTGGTGGAGATGAGATTTGTTAAAATAAGTAGAAATCCAGTAAAAGTTTCATTTAACTACCTTGCACTCTCGAGATAATCGTCACCATGTGCCAAATGCAATATAAAAGCAATCTGAGCACATTTCGAGCATAAATGAAATGACCACAATTTTCTCCAAAACTATAACAGATGCAAACTTGTCCTGTGTGGCGGAGATGAGATTTGATAAAATAAGTGGAAATCCAGTAAAAGTTTCATTTGGCTTTTTTGCACTCTCGACATAATCGTCACCATGTGCCAAATGCAATATAAAAGCAATCTGAGCACATTTCGCGCATAAATGAAATGACCACAATTTTCTCCAAAACTATAACAGATGCAAACTTGTCCTGTGTGGTGGATATGAGATTTGATAAAATAAGTGGAAATCCAGTAAAAGTTTCATTTGGCTACTTTGCACTCTCGAGATAATCGTCACCATGTGCCAAATGCAATATAAAAGTAATCTGAGCACATTTCGCGCATAAATGAAATGACCACAATTTTCTCCAAAACTATAACAGATGCAAACTTGTCCTGTGTGGCGGAGATGAGATTTGATAAAATAAGTGGAAATCCAGTAAAAGTTTCATTTGGCTACTTTGCACTCTCGAGATAATCGTCACCATGTGCCAAATGCAATATAAAAGCAATCTGAGCACATTTCGCGCAGAAATGAAATGACCACAATTTTCTCCAAAACTATAACAGATGCAAACTTGTCCTGTGTGGTGGAGATGAGATTTGATAAAATAAGTGGAAATCCAGTAAAAGTTTCATTTGGCTACTTTGCACTCTCGACATAATCGTCACCATGTGCCAAATGCAATATAAAAGCAATCTGAGCACATTTCGCGCATAAATGAAATGACCACAATTTTCTCCAAAACTTTAACAGATGCAAACTTGTCCTGTGTGGTGGAGATGAGATTTGATAAAATAAGTGGAAATCCAGTAAAAGTTTCATTTGGCTACTTTGCACTCTCGAGATAATCGTCACCATGTGCCAAATGCAATATAAAAGCAATCTGAGCACATTTCGCGCATAAATGAAATGACCACAATTTTCTCCAAAACTATAACAGATGCAAACTTGTCCTGTGTGGTGGAGATGAGATTTGATAAAATAAGTGGAAACCCAGTAAAAGTTTCATTTGGCTACTTTGCACTCTCGAGATAATCGTCACCATGTGCCAAATGCAATATAAAAGCAATCTGAGCACATTTCGCGCATAAATGAAATGACCACAATTTTCTCCAAAACTATAACAGATGCAAACTTGTCCTGTGTGGTGGAGATGAGATTTGATAAAATAAGTGGAAACCCAGTAAAAGTTTCATGTGACTACCTTGCACTCTCGAGATAATCGTCACAATGTGCCAAATGCAATATAAAAGCAATCTGAGCACATTTTGCGCATAAATGAAATGACCACAATTTTCTCCAAAACTATAATAGATGCAAACTTGTCCTGTGTGGTGGAGATGAGATTTGATAAAATAAGTGGAAATCCAGTAAAAGTTTCATTTGGCTACCGTGCACTCTCGAGATAATCGTCACCATGTGGCAAATGCAATATAAAAGCAATCTGAGCACATTTCGCGCATAAATGAAATGACCACATTTTTCTCCAAAACTCTAACAGATGCAAACTTGTCCTGTGTGGTGGAGATGAGATTTGATAAAATAAGTGGAAATCCAGTAAAAGTTTCATTTGGCTACTTTGCACTCTCGAGATAATCGTCACCATGTGCCAAATGCAATATAAAAGCAATCTGAGCACATTTCGCGCATAAATGAAATGACCACAATTTTCTCCAAAACTCTAACAGATGCAAACTTGTCCTGTGTGGTGGAGATGAGATTTGATAAAATAAGTGGAAATCCAGTAAAAGTTTCATTTGGCTACTTTGCACTCTCGAGATAATCGTCACCATGTGCCAAATGCAATATAAAAGCAATCTGAGCACATTTCGCGCATAAATGAAATGACCACAATTTTCTCCAAAACTATAACAGATGCAAACTTGTCCTGTGTGGTGGATATGAGATTTGATAAAATAAGTGGAAACCCAGTAAAAGTTTCATTTGTCTACTTTGCACTCTCGAGATAATCGTCACCATGTGCCAAATGCAAAATAAAAGCAATCTGAGCACATTTCGCGCATAAATGAAATGACCACAATTTTCTCCAAAACTATAACAGATGCAAACTTGTCCTGTGTGGTGGAGATGAGATTTGATAAAATAAGTGGAAATCCAGTAAAAGTTTCATTTGGCTACCGTGCACTCTCGAGATAATCGTCACCATGTGCCAAATGCAATATAAAAGCAATCTGAGCACATTTCGCGCATAAATGAAATGACCACAATTTTCTCCAAAACTCTAACAGATGCAAACTTGTCCTGTGTGGTGGAGATGAGATTTGATAAAATAAGTGGAAATCCAGTAAAAGTTTCATTTGGCTACCGTGCACTCTCGAGATAATCGTCACCATGTGCCAAATGCAATATAAAAGCAATCTGAGCACATTTCGCGCATAAATGAAATGACCACAATTTTCTCCAAAACTCTAACAGATGCAAACTTGTCCTGTGTGGTGGAGATGAGATTTGATAAAATAAGTGGAAATCCAGTAAAAGTTTCATTTGGCTACTTTGCACTCTCAAGATAATCGTCACCATGTGCCAAATGCAATATAAAAGCAATCTGAGCACATTTCGCGCATAAATGAAATGACCACAATTTTCTCCAAAACTATAACAGATGCAAACTTGTCCTGTGTGGTGGAGATGAGATTTGATAAAATAAGTGGAAATCCAGTAAAATTTTCATTTGGCTACCTTGCACTCTCGAGATAATCGTCACCATGTGGCAAATACAATATAAAAGCAATCTATGCACATTTCGCGCATAAATGAAATGACCACAATTTTCTCCAAAATTCTAACAGATGCAAACTTGTCCTGTGTGGTGGAGATGAGATTTGATAAAATAAGTGGAAATCCAGTAAAAGTTTCATTTGGCTACTTTGCACTCTCGAGATAATCGTCACCATGTGCCAAATGCAATATAAAAGCAATCTGAGCACATTTCGCGCATAAATGAAATGACCACAATTTTCTCCAAAACTATGACAGATGCAAACTTGTCCTGTGTGGTGGAGATGAGATTTGATAAAAATAAGTGGAAATCCAGTAAAAGTTTCATTTGGCTACTTTGCACTCTCGAGATAATCGTCACCATGTGCCAAATGCAATATAAAAGTAATCTGAGCACATTTCGCGCATAAATGAAATGACCACAATTTTCTCCAAAACTATAACAGATGCAAACTTGTCCTGTGTGGTGGAGATGAGATTTGATAAAATACGTGGAAATCCAGTAAAAGTTTCATTTGGCTACTTTGCACTCTCGAGATAATCGTCACCATGTGCCCAATGCAATATAAAAGCAATCTGAGCACATTTCGCGCATAAATGAAATGACCACAATTTTCTCCAAAACTATAACAGATGCAAACTTGTCCTGTGTGGTGGAGATGAGATTTGATAAAATAAGTGGAAATCCAGTAAAAGTTTCATTTGGCTACCTTGCACTCTTGACATAATCGTCACCATGTGCCAAATGCAATATAAAAGCAATCTGAGCACATTTCGCGCATAAATGAAATTACCACAATTTTCTCCAAAACTATAACAGATGCAAACTTGTCCTGTGTGGTGGAGATGAGATTTGATAAAATAAGTGGAAATCCAGTAAAAATTTCATTTGGATACTTTGCACTCTCGACATAATCGTCACCATGTGCCAAATGCAATATAAAGGCAATCTGAGCACATTTCGCGCATAAATGAAATGACCACAATTTTCTCCAAAACTATAACAGATGCAAACTTGTCCTGTGTGGTGGAGATGAGATTTGATAAAATAAGTGGAAACCCAGTAAAAGTTTCATTTGGCTACCTTGCACTCTCGAGATAATCGTCACCATGTGCCAAATGCAATATAAAAGCAATCTGAGCACATTTCGCGCATAAATGAAATGACCACAATTTTCTCCAAAACTATAACAGATGCAAACTTGTCCTGTGTGGTGGAGATGAGATTTGATAAAATAAGTGGAAACCCAGTAAAAGTTTCATTTGGCTACCTTGCACTCTCGAGATAATCGTCACCATGTGCCAAATGCAATATAAAAGCAATCTGAGCACATTTCGCGCATAAATGAAATGACCACAATTTTCTCCAAAACTATGACAGATGCAAACTTGTCCTGTGTGGTGGAGATGAGATTTGATAAAATAAGTGGAAATTCAGTAAAAGTTTCATTTGGCTACTTTGCACTCTCGAGATAATCGTCACCATGTGCCAAATGCAATATAAAAGCAATCTGAGCACATTTCGCGCATAAATGAAATGACCACAATTTTCTGCAAAACTATAACAGATGCAAACTTGTCCTGTGTGGTGATGAGTTTGATAAAACAAGTGGAAACCCGGTAAAAGTTTCATTTGGCTACTTTGCATTCTCGAGATAATCGTCACCATGTGCCAAATGCAATATAAAAGCAATCTGAGCATATTTCGCGCATAAATTAAATGACCACAATTTTCTCCAAAACTATAACAGATGCAAACTTGTCCTGTGTGGGGGAGATGAGATTTGATAAAATAAGTTGAAATCCAGTAAAAGTTTCATTTGGCTACTTTGCACTCTCGAGATAATCGTCACCATGTGCCAAATGCAATATAAAAGCAATCTGAGCACATTTCGCGCATAAATGAAATGACCACAATTTTCTCCAAAACTATAACAGATGCAAACTTGTCCTGTGTGGTGGAGATGAGATTTGATAAAATAAGTGGAAATCCAGTAAAAATTTCATTTGGATACTTTGCACTCTCGACATAATCGTCACCATGTGCCAAATGCAATATAAAGGCAATCTGAGCACATTTCGCGCATAAATGAAATGACCACAATTTTCTCCAAAACTATAACAGATGCAAACTTGTCCTGTGTGGTGGAGATGAGATTTGATAAAATAAGTGGAAACCCAGTAAAAGTTTCATTTGGCTACTTTGCACTCTCGAGATAATCGTCACCATGTGCCAAATGCAATATAAAAGCAATCTGAGCACATTTCGCGCATAAATGAAATGACCACAATTTTCTCCAAAACTATAACAGATGCAAACTTGTCCTGTGTGGTGGAGATGAGATTTGATAAAATAAGTGGAAACCCAGTAAAAGTTTCATGTGACTACCTTGCACTCTCGAGATAATCGTCACCATGTGCCAAATGCAATATAAAAGCAATCTGAGCACATTTTGCGCATAAATGAAATGACCACAATTTTCTCCAAAACTATAACAGATGCAAACTTGTCCTGTGTGGTGGAGATGAGATTTGATAAAATAAGTGGAAATCCAGTAAAAGTTTCATTTGGCTACCGTGCACTCTCGAGATAATCGTCACCATGTGGCAAATGCAATATAAAAGCAATCTGAGCACATTTCGCGCATAAATGAAATGACCACATTTTTCTCCAAAACTCTAACAGATGCAAACTTGTCCTGTGTGGTGGAGATGAGATTTGATAAAATAAGTGGAAATCCAGTAAAAGTTTCATTTGGCTACTTTGCACTCTCGAGATAATCGTCACCATGTGCCAAATGCAATATAAAAGCAATCTGAGCACATTTCGCGCATAAATGAAATGACCACAATTTTCTCCAAAACTCTAACAGATGCAAACTTGTCCTGTGTGGTGGAGATGAGATTTGATAAAATAAGTGGAAATCCAGTAAAAGTTTCATTTGGCTACTTTGCACTCTCGAGATAATCGTCACCATGTGCCAAATGCAATATAAAAGCAATCTGAGCACATTTCGCGCATAAATGAAATGACCACAATTTTCTCCAAAACTATAACAGATGCAAACTTGTCCTGTGTGGTGGATATGAGATTTGATAAAATAAGTGGAAACCCAGTAAAAGTTTCATTTGTCTACTTTGCACTCTCGAGATAATCGTCACCATGTGCCAAATGCAAAATAAAAGCAATCTGAGCACATTTCGCGCATAAATGAAATGACCACAATTTTCTCCAAAACTATAACAGATGCAAACTTGTCCTGTGTGGTGGAGATGAGATTTGATAAAATAAGTGGAAATCCAGTAAAAGTTTCATTTGGCTACCGTGCACTCTCGAGATAATCGTCACCATGTGCCAAATGCAATATAAAAGCAATCTGAGCACATTTCGCGCATAAATGAAATGACCACAATTTTCTCCAAAACTCTAACAGATGCAAACTTGTCCTGTGTGGTGGAGATGAGATTTGATAAAATAAGTGGAAATCCAGTAAAAGTTTCATTTGGCTACCGTGCACTCTCGAGATAATCGTCACCATGTGCCAAATGCAATATAAAAGCAATCTGAGCACATTTCGCGCATAAATGAAATGACCACAATTTTCTCCAAAACTCTAACAGATGCAAACTTGTCCTGTGTGGTGGAGATGAGATTTGATAAAATAAGTGGAAATCCAGTAAAAGTTTCATTTGGCTACTTTGCACTCTCAAGATAATCGTCACCATGTGCCAAATGCAATATAAAAGCAATCTGAGCACATTTCGCGCATAAATGAAATGACCACAATTTTCTCCAAAACTATAACAGATGCAAACTTGTCCTGTGTGGTGGAGATGAGATTTGATAAAATAAGTGGAAATCCAGTAAAAGTTTCATTTGGCTACCTTGCACTCTCGAGATAATCGTCACCATGTGGCAAATACAATATAAAAGCAATCTATGCACATTTCGCGCATAAATGAAATGACCACAATTTTCTCCAAAATTCTAACAGATGCAAACTTGTCCTGTGTGGTGGAGATGAGATTTGATAAAATAAGTGGAAATACAGTAAAAGTTTCATTTGGCTACTTTGCACTCTCGAGATAATCGTCACCATGTGCCAAATGCAATATAAAAGCAATCTGAGCACATTTCGCGCATAAATGAAATGACCACAATTTTCTCCAAAACTATGACAGATGCAAACTTGTCCTGTGTGGTGGAGATGAGATTTGATAAAAATAAGTGGAAATCCAGTAAAAGTTTCATTTGGCTACTTTGCACTCTCGAGATAATCGTCACCATGTGCCAAATGCAATATAAAAGTAATCTGAGCACATTTCGCGCATAAATGAAATGACCACAATTTTCTCCAAAACTATAACAGATGCAAACTTGTCCTGTGTGGTGGAGATGAGATTTGATAAAATAAGTGGAAATCCAGTAAAAGTTTCATTTGGCTACTTTTCACTCTCGAGATAATCGTCACCATGTGCCCAATGCAATATAAAAGCAATCTGAGCACATTTCGCGCATAAATGAAATGACCACAATTTTCTCCAAAACTATAACAGATGCAAACTTGTCCTGTGTGGTGGAGATGAGATTTGATAAAATAAGTGGAAATCCAGTAAAAGTTTCATTTGGCTACCTTGCACTCTTGACATAATCGTCACCATGTGCCAAATGCAATATAAAAGCAATCTGAGCACATTTCGCGCATAAATGAAATGACCACAATTTTCTCCAAAACTATAACAGATGCAAACTTGTCCTGTGTGGTGGAGATGAGATTTGATAAAATAAGTGGAAATCCAGTAAAAATTTCATTTGGATACTTTGCACTCTCGACATAATCGTCACCATGTGCCAAATGCAATATAAAGGCAATCTGAGCACATTTCGCGCATAAATGAAATGACCACAATTTTCTCCAAAACTATAACAGATGCAAACTTGTCCTGTGTGGTGGAGATGAGATTTGATAAAATAAGTGGAAACCCAGTAAAAGTTTCATTTGGCTACCTTGCACTCTCGAGATAATCGTCACCATGTGCCAAATGCAATATAAAAGCAATCTGAGCACATTTCGCGCATAAATGAAATGACCACAATTTTCTCCAAAACTATAACAGATGCAAACTTGTCCTGTGTGGTGGAGATGAGATTTGATAAAATAAGTGGAAACCCAGTAAAAGTTTCATTTGGCTACCTTGCACTCTCGAGATAATCGTCACTATGTGCCAAATGCAATATAAAAGCAATCTGAGCACATTTCGCGCATAAATGAAATGACCACAATTTTCTCCAAAACTATGACAGATGCAAACTTGTCCTGTGTGGTGGAGATGAGATTTGATAAAATAAGTGGAAATTCAGTAAAAGTTTCATTTGGCTACTTTGCACTCTCGAGATAATCGTCACCATGTGCCAAATGCAATATAAAAGCAATCTGAGCACATTTCGCGCATAAATGAAATGACCACAATTTTCTCCAAAACTATAACAGATGCAAACTTGTCCTGTGTGGTGATGAGTTTGATAAAACAAGTGGAAACCCGGTAAAAGTTTCATTTGGCTACTTTGCATTCTCGAGATAATCGTCACCATGTGCCAAATGCAATATAAAAGCAATCTGAGCATATTTCGCGCATAAATTAAATGACCACAATTTTCTCCAAAACTATAACAGATGCAAACTTGTCCTGTGTGGGGGAGATGAGATTTGATAAAATAAGTTGAAATCCAGTAAAAGTTTCATTTGGCTACTTTGCACTCTCGAGATAATCGTCACCATGTGCCAAATGCAATATAAAAGCAATCTGAGCACATTTCGCGCATAAATGAAATGACCACAATTTTCTCCAAAACTATAACAGATGCAAACTTGTCCTGTGTGGTGGAGATGAGATTTGATAAAATAAGTGGAAATCCAGTAAAAATTTCATTTGGATACTTTGCACTCTCGACATAATCGTCACCATGTGCCAAATGCAATATAAAGGCAATCTGAGCACATTTCGCGCATAAATGAAATGACCACAATTTTCTCCAAAACTATAACAGATGCAAACTTGTCCTGTGTGGTGGAGATGAGATTTGATAAAATAAGTGGAAATCCAGTAAAAATTTCATTTGGATACTTTGCACTCTCGACATAATCGTCACCATGTGCCAAATGCAATATAAAGGCAATCTGAGCACATTTCGCGCATAAATGAAATGACCACAATTTTCTCCAAAACTATAACAGATGCAAACTTGTCCTGTGTGGTGGAGATGAGATTTGATAAAATAAGTGGAAACCCAGTAAAAGTTTCATTTGGCTACCTTGCACTCTCGAGATAATCGTCACCATGTGCCAAATGCAATATAAAAGCAATCTGAGCACATTTCGCGCATAAATGAAATGACCACAATTTTCTCCAAAACTATAACAGATGCAAACTTGTCCTGTGTGGTGGAGATGAGATTTGATAAAATAAGTGGAAACCCAGTAAAAGTTTCATTTGGCTACCTTGCACTCTCGAGATAATCGTCACTATGTGCCAAATGCAATATAAAAGCAATCTGAGCACATTTCGCGCATAAATGAAATGACCACAATTTTCTCCAAAACTATGACAGATGCAAACTTGTCCTGTGTGGTGGAGATGAGATTTGATAAAATAAGTGGAAATTCAGTAAAAGTTTCATTTGGCTACTTTGCACTCTCGAGATAATCGTCACCATGTGCCAAATGCAATATAAAAGCAATCTGAGCACATTTCGCGCATAAATGAAATGACCACAATTTTCTCCAAAACTATAACAGATGCAAACTTGTCCTGTGTGGTGATGAGTTTGATAAAACAAGTGGAAACCCGGTAAAAGTTTCATTTGGCTACTTTGCATTCTCGAGATAATCGTCACCATGTGCCAAATGCAATATAAAAGCAATCTGAGCATATTTCGCGCATAAATTAAATGACCACAATTTTCTCCAAAACTATAACAGATGCAAACTTGTCCTGTGTGGGGGAGATGAGATTTGATAAAATAAGTTGAAATCCAGTAAAAGTTTCATTTGGCTACTTTGCACTCTCGAGATAATCGTCACCATGTGCCAAATGCAATATAAAAGCAATCTGAGCACATTTCGCGCATAAATGAAATGACCACAATTTTCTCCAAAACTATAACAGATGCAAACTTGTCCTGTGTGGTGGAGATGAGATTTGATAAAATAAGTGGAAATCCAGTAAAAGTTTCATTTGGCTACTTTGCACTCTCGACATAATCGTCACCATGTGCCAAATGCAATATAAAAGCAATCTGAGCACATTTCGCGCATAAATGAAATGACCACAATTTTCTCCAAAACTATAACAGATGCAAACTTGTCCTGTGTGGTGGAGATGAGATTTGTTAAAATAAGTGGAAATCCAGCAAAAGTTTCATTTGGCTACCTTGCACTCTCGACATAATCGTCACCATGTGCCAAATGCAATATAAAAGCAATCTGAGCACATTTCGCGCATAAATGAAATGACCACAATTTTCTCCAAAACTATAACAGATGCAAACTTGTCCTGTGTGGTGGAGATGAGATTTGATAAAATAAGTGGAAATCAAGTAAAAGTTTCATTTGGCTACTTTGCACTCTCGACATAATCGTCACCATGTGCCAAATGCAATATAAAAGCAATCTGAGCACATTTCGCGCATAAATGAAATGACCACAATTTTCTCCAAAACTATAACAGATGCAAACTTGTCCTGTGTGGTGGAGATGAGATTTGATAAAATAAGTGGAAACCCAGTAAAAGTTTCATTTGACTACCTTGCACTCTCGAGATAATCGTCACCATGTGCCAAATGCAATATAAAAGCAATCTGAGCACATTTCGCGCATAAATGAAATGACCACAATTTTCTCCAAAACTATAACAGATGCAAACGTCCTGTGTTGTGGAGATGAGTTTGATAAAATAAGTGGAAACCCGGTAAAAGTTTCATTTGGCTACTTTGCACTCTCGAGATAATCATCACCATGTGTCAAATGCAATATAAAAGCAATCTGAGCACATTTCGCGCATAAATTAAATGACCACAATTTTCTCCAAAACTTTAACAGATGCAAACTTGTCCTGTGTGGGGGAGATGAGATTTGATAAAATAAGTTGAAATCCAGTAAAAGTTTCATTTGGCTACTTTGCACTCTCGAGATAATCGTCACCATGTGCCAAATGCAATATAAAAGCAATCTGAGCACATTTCGCGCATAAATGAAATGACCACAATTTTCTCCAAAACTATAACAGATGCAAACTTGTCCTGTGTGGTGGAGATGAGATTTGATAAAATAAGTGGAAATCCAGTAAAAGTTTCATTTGGCTACTTTGCACTCTCGACATAATCGTCACCATGTGCCAAATGCAATATAAAAGCAATCTGAGCACATTTCGCGCATAAATGAAATGACCACAATTTTCTCCAAAACTATAACAGATGTAAACTTGTCCTGTGTGGTGGAGATGAGATTTGATAAAATAAGTGGAAATCCAGTAAAAGTTTCATTTGGCTACTTTGCACTCTCGAGATAATCGTCACCATGTGCCCAATGCAATATAAAAACAATCTGAGCACATTTCGCGCATAAATGAAATGACCACAATTTTCTCCAAAACTATAACAGATGCAAACTTGTCCTGTGTGGTGGAGATGAGATTTGATAAAATAAGTGGAAATCCAGTAAAAGTTTCATTTGGCTACCTTGCACTCTCGAGATAATCGTCACCATGTGCCAAATGCAATATAAAAGCAATCTGAGCACATTTCGCGCATAAATGAAATGACCACAATTTTCTCCAAAACTATAACAGATGCAAACTTGTCCTGTGTGGTGGAGATGAGATTTGATAAAATAAGTGGAAATCCAGTAAAAGTTTCATTTGGCTACTTTGCACTCTCGACATAATCGTCACCATGTGCCAAATGCAATATAAAAGCAATCTGAGCACATTTCGCGCATAAATGAAATGACCACAATTTTCTCCAAAACTATAACAGACGCAAACTTGTCCTGTGTGGTGGAGATGAGTTTGATAAAATAAGTGGAAACCCGGTAAAAGTTTCATTTGGCTACTTTGCACTCTCGAGATAATCATCACCATGTGCCAAATGCAATATAAAAGCAATCTGAGCACATTTCGCGCATAAATGAAATGACCACAATTTTCTCCAAAACTATGACAGATGCAAACTTGTCCTGTGTGGTGGAGATGAGATTTGATAAAATAAGTGGAAATCCAGTAAAAGTTTAATTTGGCTACTTTGCACTCTCGAGATAATCGTCACCATGTGCCCAATGCAATATAAAAACAATCTGAGCACATTTCGCGCATAAATGAAATGACCACAATTTTCTCCAAAACTATAACAGATGCAAACTTGTCCTGTGTGGTGGAGATGAGATTTGATAAAATAAGTGGAAATCCAGTAAAAGTTTCATTTGGCTACTTTGCACTCTCGACATAATCGTCACCATGTGCCAAATGCAATATAAAAGCAATCTGAGCACATTTCGCGCATAAATGAAATGACCACAATTTTCTCCAAAACTATAACAGATGCAAACTTGTCCTGTGTGGTGGAGATGAGATTTGATAAAAAAAGTGGAAATCCAGTAAAAGTTTCCTTTGGCTACTTTGCACTCTCGAGATAATCGTCACCATGTGCCCAATGCAATATAAAAACAATCTGAGCACATTTCGCGCATAAATGAAATGACCACAATTTTCTCCAAAACTATAACAGATGCAAACTTGTCCTGTGTGGTGGAGATGAGATTTGATAAAATAAGTGGAAATCCAGTAAAAGTTTCATTTGGCTTCTTTGCACTCTCGACATAATCGTCACCATGTGCCAAATGCAATATAAAAGCAATCTGAGCACAAGTCGCGCATAAATGAAATGACCACAATTTTCTCCAAAACTATAACAGATGCAAACTTGTCCTGTGTGGTGGAGATGAGATTTGATAAAATAAATGGAAACCCAGTAAAAGTTTCATTTGGCTACTTTGCACTCTCGAGATAATCGTCACCATGTGCCAAATGCAATATAAAAGCAATCTGAGCACATTTCGCGCATAAATGAAATGACCACAATTTTCTCCAAAACTCTAACAGATGCAAACTTGTCCTGTGTGGTGGAGATGAGATTTGATAAAATAAGTGGAAATCCAGTAAAAGTTTCATTTGGCTACTTTGCACTCTCGAGATAATCGTCACCATGTGCCAAATGCAATATAAAGGCAATCTGAGCACATTTCGCGCATAAATGAAATGACCACAATTTTCTCCAAAACTATAACAGATGCAAACTTGTCCTGTGTGGTGGAGATGAGATTTGATAAAATAAGTGGAAACCCAGTAAAAGTTTCATTTGGCTACCTTGCACTCTCGAGATAATCGTCACCATGTGCCAAATGCAATATAAAAGCAATCTGAGCACATTTCGCGCATAAATGAAATGACCACAATTTTCTCCAAAACTATAACAGATGCAAACTTGTCCTGTGTGGTGGAGATGAGATTTGATAAAATAAGTGGAAACCCAGTAAAAGTTTCATTTGGCTACCTTGCACTCTCGAGATAATCGTCACTATGTGCCAAATGCAATATAAAAGCAATCTGAGCACATTTCGCGCATAAATGAAATGACCACAATTTTCTCCAAAACTATGACAGATGCAAACTTGTCCTGTGTGGTGGAGATGAGATTTGATAAAATAAGTGGAAATTCAGTAAAAGTTTCATTTGGCTACTTTGCACTCTCGAGATAATCGTCACCATGTGCCAAATGCAATATAAAAGCAATCTGAGCACATTTCGCGCATAAATGAAATGACCACAATTTTCTCCAAAACTATAACAGATGCAAACTTGTCCTGTGTGGTGATGAGTTTGATAAAACAAGTGGAAACCCGGTAAAAGTTTCATTTGGCTACTTTGCATTCTCGAGATAATCGTCACCATGTGCCAAATGCAATATAAAAGCAATCTGAGCATATTTCGCGCATAAATTAAATGACCACAATTTTCTCCAAAACTATAACAGATGCAAACTTGTCCTGTGTGGGGGAGATGAGATTTGATAAAATAAGTTGAAATCCAGTAAAAGTTTCATTTGGCTACTTTGCACTCTCGAGATAATCGTCACCATGTGCCAAATGCAATATAAAAGCAATCTGAGCACATTTCGCGCATAAATGAAATGACCACAATTTTCTCCAAAACTATAACAGATGCAAACTTGTCCTGTGTGGTGGAGATGAGATTTGATAAAATAAGTGGAAATCCAGTAAAAATTTCATTTGGATACTTTGCACTCTCGACATAATCGTCACCATGTGCCAAATGCAATATAAAGGCAATCTGAGCACATTTCGCGCATAAATGAAATGACCACAATTTTCTCCAAAACTATAACAGATGCAAACTTGTCCTGTGTGGTGGAGATGAGATTTGATAAAATAAGTGGAAATCCAGTAAAAATTTCATTTGGATACTTTGCACTCTCGACATAATCGTCACCATGTGCCAAATGCAATATAAAGGCAATCTGAGCACATTTCGCGCATAAATGAAATGACCACAATTTTCTCCAAAACTATAACAGATGCAAACTTGTCCTGTGTGGTGGAGATGAGATTTGATAAAATAAGTGGAAACCCAGTAAAAGTTTCATTTGGCTACCTTGCACTCTCGAGATAATCGTCACCATGTGCCAAATGCAATATAAAAGCAATCTGAGCACATTTCGCGCATAAATGAAATGACCACAATTTTCTCCAAAACTATAACAGATGCAAACTTGTCCTGTGTGGTGGAGATGAGATTTGATAAAATAAGTGGAAACCCAGTAAAAGTTTCATTTGGCTACCTTGCACTCTCGAGATAATCGTCACTATGTGCCAAATGCAATATAAAAGCAATCTGAGCACATTTCGCGCATAAATGAAATGACCACAATTTTCTCCAAAACTATGACAGATGCAAACTTGTCCTGTGTGGTGGAGATGAGATTTGATAAAATAAGTGGAAATTCAGTAAAAGTTTCATTTGGCTACTTTGCACTCTCGAGATAATCGTCACCATGTGCCAAATGCAATATAAAAGCAATCTGAGCACATTTCGCGCATAAATGAAATGACCACAATTTTCTCCAAAACTATAACAGATGCAAACTTGTCCTGTGTGGTGATGAGTTTGATAAAACAAGTGGAAACCCGGTAAAAGTTTCATTTGGCTACTTTGCATTCTCGAGATAATCGTCACCATGTGCCAAATGCAATATAAAAGCAATCTGAGCATATTTCGCGCATAAATTAAATGACCACAATTTTCTCCAAAACTATAACAGATGCAAACTTGTCCTGTGTGGGGGAGATGAGATTTGATAAAATAAGTTGAAATCCAGTAAAAGTTTCATTTGGCTACTTTGCACTCTCGAGATAATCGTCACCATGTGCCAAATGCAATATAAAAGCAATCTGAGCACATTTCGCGCATAAATGAAATGACCACAATTTTCTCCAAAACTATAACAGATGCAAACTTGTCCTGTGTGGTGGAGATGAGATTTGATAAAATAAGTGGAAATCCAGTAAAAGTTTCATTTGGCTACTTTGCACTCTCGACATAATCGTCACCATGTGCCAAATGCAATATAAAAGCAATCTGAGCACATTTCGCGCATAAATGAAATGACCACAATTTTCTCCAAAACTATAACAGATGCAAACTTGTCCTGTGTGGTGGAGATGAGATTTGTTAAAATAAGTGGAAATCCAGCAAAAGTTTCATTTGGCTACCTTGCACTCTCGACATAATCGTCACCATGTGCCAAATGCAATATAAAAGCAATCTGAGCACATTTCGCGCATAAATGAAATGACCACAATTTTCTCCAAAACTATAACAGATGCAAACTTGTCCTGTGTGGTGGAGATGAGATTTGATAAAATAAGTGGAAACCCAGTAAAAGTTTCATTTGACTACCTTGCACTCTCGAGATAATCGTCACCATGTGCCAAATGCAATATAAAAGCAATCTGAGCACATTTCGCGCATAAATGAAATGACCACAATTTTCTCCAAAACTATAACAGATGCAAACGTCCTGTGTTGTGGAGATGAGTTTGATAAAATAAGTGGAAACCCGGTAAAAGTTTCATTTGGCTACTTTGCACTCTCGAGATAATCATCACCATGTGTCAAATGCAATATAAAAGCAATCTGAGCACATTTCGCGCATAAATTAAATGACCACAATTTTCTCCAAAACTTTAACAGATGCAAACTTGTCCTGTGTGGGGGAGATGAGATTTGATAAAATAAGTTGAAATCCAGTAAAAGTTTCATTTGGCTACTTTGCACTCTCGAGATAATCGTCACCATGTGCCAAATGCAATATAAAAGCAATCTGAGCACATTTCGCGCATAAATGAAATGACCACAATTTTCTCCAAAACTATAACAGATGCAAACTTGTCCTGTGTGGTGGAGATGAGATTTGATAAAATAAGTGGAAATCCAGTAAAAGTTTCATTTGGCTACTTTGCACTCTCGACATAATCGTCACCATGTGCCAAATGCAATATAAAAGCAATCTGAGCACATTTCGCGCATAAATGAAATGACCACAATTTTCTCCAAAACTATAACAGATGTAAACTTGTCCTGTGTGGTGGAGATGAGATTTGATAAAATAAGTGGAAATCCAGTAAAAGTTTCATTTGGCTACTTTGCACTCTCGAGATAATCGTCACCATGTGCCCAATGCAATATAAAAACAATCTGAGCACATTTCGCGCATAAATGAAATGACCACAATTTTCTCCAAAACTATAACAGATGCAAACTTGTCCTGTGTGGTGGAGATGAGATTTGATAAAATAAGTGGAAATCCAGTAAAAGTTTCATTTGGCTACCTTGCACTCTCGAGATAATCGTCACCATGTGCCAAATGCAATATAAAAGCAATCTGAGCACATTTCGCGCATAAATGAAATGACCACAATTTTCTCCAAAACTATAACAGATGCAAACTTGTCCTGTGTGGTGGAGATGAGATTTGATAAAATAAGTGGAAATCCAGTAAAAGTTTCATTTGGCTACTTTGCACTCTCGACATAATCGTCACCATGTGCCAAATGCAATATAAAAGCAATCTGAGCACATTTCGCGCATAAATGAAATGACCACAATTTTCTCCAAAACTATAACAGACGCAAACTTGTCCTGTGTGGTGGAGATGAGTTTGATAAAATAAGTGGAAACCCGGTAAAAGTTTCATTTGGCTACTTTGCACTCTCGAGATAATCATCACCATGTGCCAAATGCAATATAAAAGCAATCTGAGCACATTTCGCGCATAAATGAAATGACCACAATTTTCTCCAAAACTATGACAGATGCAAACTTGTCCTGTGTGGTGGAGATGAGATTTGATAAAATAAGTGGAAATCCAGTAAAAGTTTAATTTGGCTACTTTGCACTCTCGAGATAATCGTCACCATGTGCCCAATGCAATATAAAAACAATCTGAGCACATTTCGCGCATAAATGAAATGACCACAATTTTCTCCAAAACTATAACAGATGCAAACTTGTCCTGTGTGGTGGAGATGAGTTTGATAAAATAAGTGGAAACCCGGTAAAAGTTTCATTTGGCTACTTTGCACTCTCGAGATAATCATCACCATGTGCCAAATGCAATATAAAAGCAATCTGAGCACATTTCGCGCATAAATGAAATGACCACAATTTTCTCCAAAACTATGACAGATGCAAACTTGTCCTGTGTGGTGGAGATGAGATTTGATAAAATAAGTGGAAATCCAGTAAAAGTTTAATTTGGCTACTTTGCACTCTCGAGATAATCGTCACCATGTGCCCAATGCAATATAAAAACAATCTGAGCACATTTCGCGCATAAATGAAATGACCACAATTTTCTCCAAAACTATAACAGATGCAAACTTGTCCTGTGTGGTGGAGATGAGATTTGATAAAATAAGTGGAAATCCAGTAAAAATTTCATTTGGATACTTTGCACTCTCGACATAATCGTCACCATGTGCCAAATGCAATATAAAGGCAATCTGAGCACATTTCGCGCATAAATGAAATGACCACAATTTTCTCCAAAACTATAACAGATGCAAACTTGTCCTGTGTGGTGGAGATGAGATTTGATAAAATAAGTGGAAACCCAGTAAAAGTTTCATTTGGCTACCTTGCACTCTCGAGATAATCGTCACCATGTGCCAAATGCAATATAAAAGCAATCTGAGCACATTTCGCGCATAAATGAAATGACCACAATTTTCTCCAAAACTATAACAGATGCAAACTTGTCCTGTGTGGTGGAGATGAGATTTGATAAAATAAGTGGAAACCCAGTAAAAGTTTCATTTGGCTACCTTGCACTCTCGAGATAATCGTCACTATGTGCCAAATGCAATATAAAAGCAATCTGAGCACATTTCGCGCATAAATGAAATGACCACAATTTTCTCCAAAACTATGACAGATGCAAACTTGTCCTGTGTGGTGGAGATGAGATTTGATAAAATAAGTGGAAATTCAGTAAAAGTTTCATTTGGCTACTTTGCACTCTCGAGATAATCGTCACCATGTGCCAAATGCAATATAAAAGCAATCTGAGCACATTTCGCGCATAAATGAAATGACCACAATTTTCTCCAAAACTATAACAGATGCAAACTTGTCCTGTGTGGTGATGAGTTTGATAAAACAAGTGGAAACCCGGTAAAAGTTTCATTTGGCTACTTTGCATTCTCGAGATAATCGTCACCATGTGCCAAATGCAATATAAAAGCAATCTGAGCATATTTCGCGCATAAATTAAATGACCACAATTTTCTCCAAAACTATAACAGATGCAAACTTGTCCTGTGTGGGGGAGATGAGATTTGATAAAATAAGTTGAAATCCAGTAAAAGTTTCATTTGGCTACTTTGCACTCTCGAGATAATCGTCACCATGTGCCAAATGCAATATAAAAGCAATCTGAGCACATTTCGCGCATAAATGAAATGACCACAATTTTCTCCAAAACTATAACAGATGCAAACTTGTCCTGTGTGGTGGAGATGAGATTTGATAAAATAAGTGGAAATCCAGTAAAAGTTTCATTTGGCTACTTTGCACTCTCGACATAATCGTCACCATGTGCCAAATGCAATATAAAAGCAATCTGAGCACATTTCGCGCATAAATGAAATGACCACAATTTTCTCCAAAACTATAACAGATGCAAACTTGTCCTGTGTGGTGGAGATGAGATTTGTTAAAATAAGTGGAAATCCAGCAAAAGTTTCATTTGGCTACCTTGCACTCTCGACATAATCGTCACCATGTGCCAAATGCAATATAAAAGCAATCTGAGCACATTTCGCGCATAAATGAAATGACCACAATTTTCTCCAAAACTATAACAGATGCAAACTTGTCCTGTGTGGTGGAGATGAGATTTGATAAAATAAGTGGAAACCCAGTAAAAGTTTCATTTGACTACCTTGCACTCTCGAGATAATCGTCACCATGTGCCAAATGCAATATAAAAGCAATCTGAGCACATTTCGCGCATAAATGAAATGACCACAATTTTCTCCAAAACTATAACAGATGCAAACGTCCTGTGTTGTGGAGATGAGTTTGATAAAATAAGTGGAAACCCGGTAAAAGTTTCATTTGGCTACTTTGCACTCTCGAGATAATCATCACCATGTGTCAAATGCAATATAAAAGCAATCTGAGCACATTTCGCGCATAAATTAAATGACCACAATTTTCTCCAAAACTTTAACAGATGCAAACTTGTCCTGTGTGGGGGAGATGAGATTTGATAAAATAAGTTGAAATCCAGTAAAAGTTTCATTTGGCTACTTTGCACTCTCGAGATAATCGTCACCATGTGCCAAATGCAATATAAAAGCAATCTGAGCACATTTCGCGCATAAATGAAATGACCACAATTTTCTCCAAAACTATAACAGATGCAAACTTGTCCTGTGTGGTGGAGATGAGATTTGATAAAATAAGTGGAAATCCAGTAAAAGTTTCATTTGGCTACTTTGCACTCTCGACATAATCGTCACCATGTGCCAAATGCAATATAAAAGCAATCTGAGCACATTTCGCGCATAAATGAAATGACCACAATTTTCTCCAAAACTATAACAGATGTAAACTTGTCCTGTGTGGTGGAGATGAGATTTGATAAAATAAGTGGAAATCCAGTAAAAGTTTCATTTGGCTACTTTGCACTCTCGAGATAATCGTCACCATGTGCCCAATGCAATATAAAAACAATCTGAGCACATTTCGCGCATAAATGAAATGACCACAATTTTCTCCAAAACTATAACAGATGCAAACTTGTCCTGTGTGGTGGAGATGAGATTTGATAAAATAAGTGGAAATCCAGTAAAAGTTTCATTTGGCTACCTTGCACTCTCGAGATAATCGTCACCATGTGCCAAATGCAATATAAAAGCAATCTGAGCACATTTCGCGCATAAATGAAATGACCACAATTTTCTCCAAAACTATAACAGATGCAAACTTGTCCTGTGTGGTGGAGATGAGATTTGATAAAATAAGTGGAAATCCAGTAAAAGTTTCATTTGGCTACTTTGCACTCTCGACATAATCGTCACCATGTGCCAAATGCAATATAAAAGCAATCTGAGCACATTTCGCGCATAAATGAAATGACCACAATTTTCTCCAAAACTATAACAGACGCAAACTTGTCCTGTGTGGTGGAGATGAGTTTGATAAAATAAGTGGAAACCCGGTAAAAGTTTCATTTGGCTACTTTGCACTCTCGAGATAATCATCACCATGTGCCAAATGCAATATAAAAGCAATCTGAGCACATTTCGCGCATAAATGAAATGACCACAATTTTCTCCAAAACTATGACAGATGCAAACTTGTCCTGTGTGGTGGAGATGAGATTTGATAAAATAAGTGGAAATCCAGTAAAAGTTTAATTTGGCTACTTTGCACTCTCGAGATAATCGTCACCATGTGCCCAATGCAATATAAAAACAATCTGAGCACATTTCGCGCATAAATGAAATGACCACAATTTTCTCCAAAACTATAACAGATGCAAACTTGTCCTGTGTGGTGGAGATGAGATTTGATAAAATAAGTGGAAATCCAGTAAAAGTTTCATTTGGCTACTTTGCACTCTCGACATAATCGTCACCATGTGCCAAATGCAATATAAAAGCAATCTGAGCACATTTCGCGCATAAATGAAATGACCACAATTTTCTCCAAAACTATAACAGATGCAAACTTGTCCTGTGTGGTGGAGATGAGATTTGATAAAAAAAGTGGAAATCCAGTAAAAGTTTCCTTTGGCTACTTTGCACTCTCGAGATAATCGTCACCATGTGCCCAATGCAATATAAAAACAATCTGAGCACATTTCGCGCATAAATGAAATGACCACAATTTTCTCCAAAACTATAACAGATGCAAACTTGTCCTGTGTGGTGGAGATGAGATTTGATAAAATAAGTGGAAATCCAGTAAAAGTTTCATTTGGCTTCTTTGCACTCTCGACATAATCGTCACCATGTGCCAAATGCAATATAAAAGCAATCTGAGCACAAGTCGCGCATAAATGAAATGACCACAATTTTCTCCAAAACTATAACAGATGCAAACTTGTCCTGTGTGGTGGAGATGAGATTTGATAAAATAAATGGAAACCCAGTAAAAGTTTCATTTGGCTACTTTGCACTCTCGAGATAATCGTCACCATGTGCCAAATGCAATATAAAAGCAATCTGAGCACATTTCGCGCATAAATGAAATGACCACAATTTTCTCCAAAACTCTAACAGATGCAAACTTGTCCTGTGTGGTGGAGATGAGATTTGATAAAATAAGTGGAAATCCAGTAAAAGTTTCATTTGGCTACTTTGCACTCTCGAGATAATCGTCACCATGTGCCAAATGCAATATAAAAGCAATCTGAGCACATTTCGCGCATAAATGAAATTACCACAATTTTCTCCAAAACTATAACAGATGCAAACTTGTCCTGTGTGGTGGAGATGAGATTTGTTAAAATAAGTGGAAATCCAGTAAAAGTTTCATTTGGCTACCTTGCACTCTCGAGATAATCGTCACCATGTGCCAAATGCAATATAAAAGCAATCTGAGCACATTTCGAGCATAAATGAAATGACCACAATTTTCTCCAAAACTATAACAGATGCAAACTTGTCCTGTGTGGCGGAGATGAGATTTGATAAAATAAGTGGAAATCCAGTAAAAGTTTCATTTGGCTTTTTTGCACTCTCGACATAATCGTCACCATGTGCCAAATGCAATATAAAAGCAATCTGAGCACATTTCGCGCATAAATGAAATGACCACAATTTTCTCCAAAACTATAACAGATGCAAACTTGTCCTGTGTGGTGGATATGAGATTTGATAAAATAAGTGGAAATCCAGTAAAAGTTTCATTTGGCTACTTTGCACTCTCGAGATAATCGTCACCATGTGCCAAATGCAATATAAAAGTAATCTGAGCACATTTCGCGCATAAATGAAATGACCACAATTTTCTCCAAAACTATAACAGATGCAAACTTGTCCTGTGTGGCGGAGATGAGATTTGATAAAATAAGTGGAAATCCAGTAAAAGTTTCATTTGGCTACTTTGCACTCTCGAGATAATCGTCACCATGTGCCAAATGCAATATAAAAGCAATCTGAGCACATTTCGCGCAGAAATGAAATGACCACAATTTTCTCCAAAACTATAACAGATGCAAACTTGTCCTGTGTGGTGGAGATGAGATTTGATAAAATAAGTGGAAATCCAGTAAAAGTTTCATTTGGCTACTTTGCACTCTCGACATAATCGTCACCATGTGCCAAATGCAATATAAAAGCAATCTGAGCACATTTCGCGCATAAATGAAATGACCACAATTTTCTCCAAAACTTTAACAGATGCAAACTTGTCCTGTGTGGTGGAGATGAGATTTGATAAAATAAGTGGAAATCCAGTAAAAGTTTCATTTGGCTACTTTGCACTCTCGAGATAATCGTCACCATGTGCCAAATGCAATATAAAAGCAATCTGAGCACATTTCGCGCATAAATGAAATGACCACAATTTTCTCCAAAACTATAACAGATGCAAACTTGTCCTGTGTGGTGGAGATGAGATTTGATAAAATAAGTGGAAACCCAGTAAAAGTTTCATTTGGCTACTTTGCACTCTCGAGATAATCGTCACCATGTGCCAAATGCAATATAAAAGCAATCTGAGCACATTTCGCGCATAAATGAAATGACCACAATTTTCTCCAAAACTATAACAGATGCAAACTTGTCCTGTGTGGTGGAGATGAGATTTGATAAAATAAGTGGAAACCCAGTAAAAGTTTCATGTGACTACCTTGCACTCTCGAGATAATCGTCACCATGTGCCAAATGCAATATAAAAGCAATCTGAGCACATTTTGCGCATAAATGAAATGACCACAATTTTCTCCAAAACTATAACAGATGCAAACTTGTCCTGTGTGGTGGAGATGAGATTTGATAAAATAAGTGGAAATCCAGTAAAAGTTTCATTTGGCTACCGTGCACTCTCGAGATAATCGTCACCATGTGGCAAATGCAATATAAAAGCAATCTGAGCACATTTCGCGCATAAATGAAATGACCACATTTTTCTCCAAAACTCTAACAGATGCAAACTTGTCCTGTGTGGTGGAGATGAGATTTGATAAAATAAGTGGAAATCCAGTAAAAGTTTCATTTGGCTACTTTGCACTCTCGAGATAATCGTCACCATGTGCCAAATGCAATATAAAAGCAATCTGAGCACATTTCGCGCATAAATGAAATGACCACAATTTTCTCCAAAACTCTAACAGATGCAAACTTGTCCTGTGTGGTGGAGATGAGATTTGATAAAATAAGTGGAAATCCAGTAAAAGTTTCATTTGGCTACTTTGCACTCTCGAGATAATCGTCACCATGTGCCAAATGCAATATAAAAGCAATCTGAGCACATTTCGCGCATAAATGAAATGACCACAATTTTCTCCAAAACTATAACAGATGCAAACTTGTCCTGTGTGGTGGATATGAGATTTGATAAAATAAGTGGAAACCCAGTAAAAGTTTCATTTGTCTACTTTGCACTCTCGAGATAATCGTCACCATGTGCCAAATGCAAAATAAAAGCAATCTGAGCACATTTCGCGCATAAATGAAATGACCACAATTTTCTCCAAAACTATAACAGATGCAAACTTGTCCTGTGTGGTGGAGATGAGATTTGATAAAATAAGTGGAAATCCAGTAAAAGTTTCATTTGGCTACCGTGCACTCTCGAGATAATCGTCACCATGTGCCAAATGCAATATAAAAGCAATCTGAGCACATTTCGCGCATAAATGAAATGACCACAATTTTCTCCAAAACTCTAACAGATGCAAACTTGTCCTGTGTGGTGGAGATGAGATTTGATAAAATAAGTGGAAATCCAGTAAAAGTTTCATTTGGCTACCGTGCACTCTCGAGATAATCGTCACCATGTGCCAAATGCAATATAAAAGCAATCTGAGCACATTTCGCGCATAAATGAAATGACCACAATTTTCTCCAAAACTCTAACAGATGCAAACTTGTCCTGTGTGGTGGAGATGAGATTTGATAAAATAAGTGGAAATCCAGTAAAAGTTTCATTTGGCTACTTTGCACTCTCAAGATAATCGTCACCATGTGCCAAATGCAATATAAAAGCAATCTGAGCACATTTCGCGCATAAATGAAATGACCACAATTTTCTCCAAAACTATAACAGATGCAAACTTGTCCTGTGTGGTGGAGATGAGATTTGATAAAATAAGTGGAAATCCAGTAAAAGTTTCATTTGGCTACCTTGCACTCTCGAGATAATCGTCACCATGTGGCAAATACAATATAAAAGCAATCTATGCACATTTCGCGCATAAATGAAATGACCACAATTTTCTCCAAAATTCTAACAGATGCAAACTTGTCCTGTGTGGTGGAGATGAGATTTGATAAAATAAGTGGAAATCCAGTAAAAGTTTCATTTGGCTACTTTGCACTCTCGAGATAATCGTCACCATGTGCCAAATGCAATATAAAAGCAATCTGAGCACATTTCGCGCATAAATGAAATGACCACAATTTTCTCCAAAACTATGACAGATGCAAACTTGTCCTGTGTGGTGGAGATGAGATTTGATAAAAATAAGTGGAAATCCAGTAAAAGTTTCATTTGGCTACTTTGCACTCTCGAGATAATCGTCACCATGTGCCAAATGCAATATAAAAGTAATCTGAGCACATTTCGCGCATAAATGAAATGACCACAATTTTCTCCAAAACTATAACAGATGCAAACTTGTCCTGTGTGGTGGAGATGAGATTTGATAAAATAAGTGGAAATCCAGTAAAAGTTTCATTTGGCTACCGTGCACTCTCGAGATAATCGTCACCATGTGCCAAATGCAATATAAAAGCAATCTGAGCACATTTCGCGCATAAATGAAATGACCACAATTTTCTCCAAAACTCTAACAGATGCAAACTTGTCCTGTGTGGTGGAGATGAGATTTGATAAACTAAGTGGAAATCCAGTAAAAGTTTCATTTGGCTACCGTGCACTCTCGAGATAATCGTCACCATGTGCCAAATGCAATATAAAAGCAATCTGAGCACATTTCGCGCATAAATGAAATGACCACAATTTTCTCCAAAACTCTAACAGATGCAAACTTGTCGTGTGTGGTGGAGATGAGATTTGATAAAATAAGTGGAAATCCAGTAAAAGTTTCATTTGGCTACCGTGCACTCTCGAGATAATCGTCACCATGTGCCAAATGCAATATAAAAGCAATCTGAGCACATTTCGCGCATAAATGAAATGACCACAATTTTCTCCAAAACTCTAACAGATGCAAACTTGTCCTGTGTGGTGGACATGAGATTTGATAAAATAAGTGGAAATCCAGTAAAAGTTTCATTTGGCTACTTTGCACTCTCAAGATAATCGTCACCATGTGCCAAATGCAATATAAAAGCAATCTGAGCACATTTCGCGCATAAATGAAATGACCACAATTTTCTCCAAAACTATAACAGATGCAAACTTGTCCTGTGTGGTGGAGATGAGATTTGATAAAATAAGTGGAAATCCAGTAAAAGTTTCATTTGGCTACCTTGCACTCTCGAGATAATCGTCACCATGTGGCAAATACAATATAAAAGCAATCTATGCACATTTCGCGCATAAATGAAATGACCACAATTTTCTCCAAAATTCTAACAGATGCAAACTTGTCCTGTGTGGTGGAGATGAGATTTGATAAAATAAGTGGAAATCCAGTAAAAGTTTCATTTGGCTACTTTGCACTCTCGAGATAATCGTCACCATGTGCCAAATGCAATATAAAAGCAATCTGAGCACATTTCGCGCATAAATGAAATGACCACAATTTTCTCCAAAACTATGACAGATGCAAACTTGTCCTGTGTGGTGGAGATGAGATTTGATAAAAATAAGTGGAAATCCAGTAAAAGTTTCATTTGGCTACTTTGCACTCTCGAGATAATCGTCACCATGTGCCAAATGCAATATAAAAGTAATCTGAGCACATTTCGCGCATAAATGAAATGACCACAATTTTCTCCAAAACTATAACAGATGCAAACTTGTCCTGTGTAGTGGAGATGAGATTTGATAAAATAAGTGGAAATCCAGTAAAAGTTTCATTTGGCTACTTTGCACTCTCGAGATAATCGTCACCATGTGCCCAATGCAATATAAAAGCAATCTGAGCACATTTCGCGCATAAATGAAATGACCACAATTTTCTCCAAAACTATAACAGATGCAAACTTGTCCTGTGTGGTGGAGATGAGATTTGATAAAATAAGTGGAAATCCAGTAAAAGTTTCATTTGGCTACCTTGCACTCTTGACATATTCGTCACCATGTGCCAAATGCAATATAAAAGCAATCTCAGCACATTTCGCGCATAAATGAAATGACCACAATTTTCTCCAAAACTATAACAGATGCAAACTTGTCCTGTGTGGTGGAGATGAGATTTGATAAAATAAGTGGAAATCCAGTAAAAATTTCATTTGGATACTTTGCACTCTCGACATAATCGTCACCATGTGCCAAATGCAATATAAAGGCAATCTGAGCACATTTCGCGCATAAATGAAATGACCACAATTTTCTCCAAAACTATAACAGATGCAAACTTGTCCTGTGTGGTGGAGATGAGATTTGATAAAATAAGTGGAAACCCAGTAAAAGTTTCATTTGGCTACCTTGCACTCTCGAGATAATCGTCACCATGTGCCAAATGCAATATAAAAGCAATCTGAGCACATTTCGCGCATAAATGAAATGACCACAATTTTCTCCAAAACTATAACAGATGCAAACTTCATAGTATCATAGTTATCATAGTATCATAGTTTTTAAGGTTGAAGGGAGACTCTAAGTCCATCTAGTTCAACCCGTAGCCTAACATGTTGATCCAGAGGAAGGCAAAAAAAAACCCAATGTGGCAAACAAGTTCCAATGGGGAAAAATTTCCTTCCTGACTCCACATCCGGCAATCAGACTAGTTCCCTGGATCAATACCCTGTCATAAAATCTAATATACATAACTGGTAATATTACATTTTTCAAGAAAGGCATCCAGGCTCTGCTTAAATGTTAGTAGTGAATCACTCATTACAACATCATGCGGCAGAGAGTTCCATAGTCTCACTGCTCGTACAGTAAAGAATCCTCGTCTGTGATTATGATTAAACCTTCTTTCCTCAAGACGTAGCGGATGCCCCCGTGTTCCAGTCGCAGGCCTAGGTGTAAAAAGATCTTTGGAAAGGTCTCTGTACTGTCCCCTCATATATTTATACATTGTGATGATTAGATCCCCCCTAAGCCTTCGTTTTTCCAAACTAAATAACCCCAAGTTTAATAACCTGTCTTGGTATTGCAGCCCACCCATTCCTCTAATAATCTTGGTCGCTCTTCTCTGCACCCTCTCCAGTTCAGCTATATCCTTCTTATATATCGGTGACCAGAATTGTACACAGTATTCTAAGTGCGGTCGCACTAGTGACTTGTACAGAGGTAGAACTATATTTTTTTCATGAACACTTATACCTCTTTTAATACATCCCATTATTTTATTAGCCCTGGCAGCAGCTGCCTGACACTGTCCACTAAAGTGAAGTTTACCATCCACCCATACACCCAAGTCTTTTTCTGTGTCTGTTTTACCCAGTGCTCTACAATTAAGTACATAATTATAAATTTTATTTCCTCTACCCAAGTGCATGACCTTACATTTATCTACATTAAACTTCAATTGCCACTTCTCAGCCCAATCCTCCAATTTACATAAATCTCCCTGTAATATAAAATTATCCTCCTCTGTATTGATTACCCTGCAGAGTTTAGTATCATCTGCAAATATTGAAATTCTACTCCGCATGCCCCCAACAAGGTCATTTATAAATATGTTGAAAAGAAGCGGGCCCAATACTGACCCCTGTGGTACCCCACTATGAACTGAGACCCAGTCCGAGTACGTACCATTAATAACCACCCTTTGTTTCCTATCACTGAGCCAGTTTTTAACCCAGTTACACATATTTTCCCCTATCCCCATTATTCTCATTTTATGTACCAACCTTTTGTGTGGCACCGTATCAAAAGCTTTTGAAAAGTCCATATACACAACATCCACTGCATTTCCCTGGTCCAGACTTGAACTTACCTCTTCATAGAAGCTGATCAAATTAGTTTGACAGGATCGATCCCTCATAAACCCATGTTGATACTCTGTCATAAGGTTATTTTTCTTGAGATACTCCAGTATAGCATCTCTCAAGAAACCCTCAAGGATTTTACCAACCGTAGAGGTTAAACTTACCGGCCTATAATTTCCCGGCTCAGTTTTTGTCCCCTTTTTGAATATTGGCACCACATTTGCTATGCGCCAGTCCTGCGGTACCGACCCTGTTATTAAGGAATCTGAGAAGATTAAAAATAATGGTCTATCTATCACAGAACTCAATTCCTGTAGTACTCTGGGGTGTATGCCATCCGGGCCCGGAGATTTGTCAACCTTTTGTCCTGTGTGGTGGAGATGAGATTTGATAAAATAAGTGGAAACCCAGTAAAAGTTTCATTTGGCTACCTTGCACTCTCGAGATAATCGTCACTATGTGCCAAATGCAATATAAAAGCAATCTGAGCACATTTCGCGCATAAATGAAATGACCACAATTTTCTCCAAAACTATGACAGATGCAAACTTGTCCTGTGTGGTGGAGATGAGATTTGATAAAATAAGTGGAAATTCAGTAAAAGTTTCATTTGGCTACTTTGCACTCTCGAGATAATCGTCACCATGTGCCAAATGCAATATAAAAGCAATCTGAGCACATTTCGCGCATAAATGAAATGACCACAATTTTCTCCAAAACTATAACAGATGCAAACTTGTCCTGTGTGGTGATGAGTTTGATAAAACAAGTGGAAACCCAGTAAAAGTTTCATTTGGCTACTTTGCATTCTCGAGATAATCGTCACCATGTGCCAAATGCAATATAAAAGCAATCTGAGCATATTTCGCGCATAAATTAAATGACCACAATTTTCTCCAAAACTATAACAGATGCAAACTTGTCCTGTGTGGGGGAGATGAGATTTGATAAAATAAGTTGAAATCCAGTAAAAGTTTCATTTGGCTACTTTGCACTCTCGAGATAATCGTCACCATGTGCCAAATGCAATATAAAAGCAATCTGAGCACATTTCGCGCATAAATGAAATGACCACAATTTTCTCCAAAACTATAACAGATGCAAACTTGTCCTGTGTGGTGGAGATGAGATTTGATAAAATAAGTGGAAATCCAGTAAAAGTTTCATTTGGCTACTTTGCACTCTCGACATAATCGTCACCATGTGCCAAATGCAATATAAAAGCAATCTGAGCACATTTCGCGCATAAATGAAATGACCACAATTTTCTCCAAAACTATAACAGATGCAAACTTGTCCTGTGTGGTGGAGATGAGATTTGTTAAAATAAGTGGAAATCCATTAAAAGTTTCATTTGGCTACCTTGCACTCTCGACATAATCGTCACCATGTGCCAAATGCAATATAAAAGCAATCTGAGCACATTTCGCGCATAAATGAAATGACCACAATTTTCTCCAAAACTATAACAGATGCAAACTTGTCCTGTGTGGTGGAGATGAGATTTGATAAAATAAGTGGAAATCAAGTAAAAGTTTCATTTGGCTACTTTGCACTCTCGACATAATCGTCACCATGTGCCAAATGCAATATAAAAGCAATCTGAGCACATTTCGCGCATAAATGAAATGACCACAATTTTCTCCAAAACTATAACAGATGCAAACTTGTCCTGTGTGGTGGAGATGAGATTTGATAAAATAAGTGGAAACCCAGTAAAAGTTTCATTTGACTACCTTGCACTCTCGAGATAATCGTCACCATGTGCCAAATGCAATATAAAAGCAATCTGAGCACATTTCGCGCATAAATGAAATGACCACAATTTTCTCCAAAACTATAACAGATGCAAACGTCCTGTGTGGTGGAGATGAGTTTGATAAAATAAGTGGAAACCCGGTAAAAGTTTCATTTGGCTACTTTGCACTCTCGAGATAATCATCACCATGTGTCAAATGCAATATAAAAGCAATCTGAGCACATTTCGCGCATAAATTAAATGACCACAATTTTCTCCAAAACTTTAACAGATGCAAACTTGTCCTGTGTGGGGGAGATGAGATTTGATAAAATAAGTTGAAATCCAGTAAAAGTTTCATTTGGCTACTTTGCACTCTCGAGATAATCGTCACCATGTGCCAAATGCAATATAAAAGCAATCTGAGCACATTTCGCGCATAAATGAAATGACCACAATTTTCTCCAAAACTATAACAGATGCAAACTTGTCCTGTGTGGTGGAGATGAGATTTGATAAAATAAGTGGAAATCCAGTAAAAGTTTCATTTGGCTACTTTGCACTCTCGAGATAATCGTCACCATGTGCCCAATGCAATATAAAAACAATCTGAGCACATTTCGCGCATAAATGAAATGACCACAATTTTCTCCAAAACTATAACAGATGCAAACTTGTCCTGTGTGGTGGAGATGAGATTTGATAAAATAAGTGGAAATCCAGTAAAAGTTTCATTTGGCTACTTTGCACTCTCGACATAATCGTCACCATGTGCCAAATGCAATATAAAAGCAATCTGAGCACATTTCACGCATAAATGAAATGACCACAATTTTCTCCAAAACTATAACAGATGCAAACTTGTCCTGTGTGGTGGAGATGAGATTTGTTAAAATAAGTGGAAATCCAGTAAAAGTTTCATTTGGCTACCTTGCACTCTCGACATAATCGTCACCATGTGCCAAATGCAATATAAAAGCAATCTGAGCACATTTCGCGCATAAATGAAATGACCACAATTTTCTCCAAAACTATAACAGATGCAAACTTGTCCTGTGTGGTGGAGATGAGATTTGATAAAATAAGTGGAAATCAAGTAAAAGTTTCATTTGGCTACTTTGCACTCTCGACATAATCGTCACCATGTGCCAAATGCAATATAAAAGCAATCTGAGCACATTTCGCGCATAAATGAAATGACCACAATTTTCTCCAAAACTATAACAGATGCAAACTTGTCCTGTGTGGTGGAGATGAGATTTGATAAAATAAGTGGAAACCCAGTAAAAGTTTCATTTGACTACCTTGCACTCTCGAGATAATCGTCACCATGTGCCAAATGCAATATAAAAGCAATCTGAGCACATTTCGCGCATAAATGAAATGACCACAATTTTCTCCAAAACTATAACAGATGCAAACGTCCTGTGTGGTGGAGATGAGTTTGATAAAATAAGTGGAAACCCGGTAAAAGTTTCATTTGGCTACTTTGCACTCTCGAGATAATCGTCACCATGTGCCCAATGCAATATAAAAACAATCTGAGCACATTTCGCGCATAAATGAAATGACCACAATTTTCTCCAAAACTATAACAGATGCAAACTTGTCCTGTGTGGTGGAGATGAGATTTGATAAAATAAGTGGAAATCCAGTAAAAGTTTCATTTGGCTACCTTGCACTCTCGAGATAATCGTCACCATGTGCCAAATGCAATATAAAAGCAATCTGAGCACATTTCGCGCATAAATGAAATGACCACAATTTTCTCCAAAACTATAACAGATGCAAACTTGTCCTGTGTGGTGGAGATGAGATTTGATAAAATAAGTGGAAATCCAGTAAAAGTTTCATTTGGCTACTTTGCACTCTCGACATAATCGTCACCATGTGCCAAATGCAATATAAAAGCAATCTGAGCACATTTCGCGCATAAATGAAATGACCACAATTTTCTCCAAAACTATAACAGACGCAAACTTGTCCTGTGTGGTGGAGATGAGTTTGATAAAATAAGTGGAAACCCGGTAAAAGTTTCATTTGGCTACTTTGCACTCTCGAGATAATCATCACCATGTGCCAAATGCAATATAAAAGCAATCTGAGCACATTTCGCGCATAAATGAAATGACCACAATTTTCTCCAAAACTATAACAGATGCAAACTTGTCCTGTGTGGTGGAGATGAGATTTGATAAAATAAGTGGAAATTTAGTAAAAGTTTCATTTGGCTACTTTGCACTCTCGAGATAATCGTCACCATGTGCCCAATGCAATATAAAAACAATCTGAGCACATTTCGCGCATAAATGAAATGACCACAATTTTCTCCAAAACTATAACAGATGCAAACTTGTCCTGTGTGGTGGAGATGAGATTTGATAAAATAAGTGGAAATCCAGTAAAAGTTTCATTTGGCTACTTTGCACTCTCGACATAATCGTCACCATGTGCCAAATGCAATATAAAAGCAATCTGAGCACATTTCGCGCATAAATGAAATGACCACAATTTTCTCCAAAACTATAACAGATGCAAACTTGTCCTGTGTGGTGGAGATGAGATTTGATAAAAAATGGAAATCCAGTAAAAGTTTCCTTTGGCTACTTTGCACTCTCGAGATAATCGTCACCATGTGCCCAATGCAATATAAAAACAATCTGAGCACATTTCGCACATAAATGAAATGACCACAATTTTCTCCAAAACTATAACAGATGCAAACTTGTCCTGTGTGGTGGAGATGAGATTTGATAAAATAAGTGGAAATCCAGTAAAAGTTTCATTTGGCTACTTTGCACTCTCGACATAATCGTCACCATGTGCCAAATGCAATATAAAAGCAATCTGAGCACATTTCGCGCATAAATGAAATGACCACAATTTTCTCCAAAACTATAACAGATGCAAACTTGTCCTGTGTGGTGGAGATGAGATTTGATAAAATAAATGGAAACCCAGTAAAAGTTTCATTTGGCTACTTTGCACTCTCGAGATAATCGTCACCATGTGCCAAATGCAATATAAAAGCAATCTGAGCACATTTCGCGCATAAATGAAATGACCACAATTTTCTCCAAAACTCTAACAGATGCAAACTTGTCCTGTGTGGTGGAGATGAGATTTGATAAAATAAGTGGAAATCCAGTAAAAGTTTCATTTGGCTACTTTGCACTCTCGAGATAATCGTCACCATGTGCCAAATGCAATATAAAAGCAATCTGAGCACATTTCGCGCATAAATGAAATTACCACAATTTTCTCCAAAACTATAACAGATGCAAACTTGTCCTGTGTGGTGGAGATGAGATTTGTTAAAATAAGTGGAAATCCAGTAAAAGTTTCATTTGGCTACCTTGCACTCTCGAGATAATCGTCACCATGTGCCAAATGCAATATAAAAGCAATCTGAGCACATTTCGCGCATAAATGAAATGACCACAATTTTCTCCAAAACTATAACAGATGCAAACTTGTCCTGTGTGGTGGATATGAGATTTGATAAAATAAGTGGAAATCCAGTAAAAGTTTCATTTGGCTACTTTGCACTCTCGAGATAATCGTCACCATGTGCCAAATGCAATATAAAAGTAATCTGAGCACATTTCGCGCATAAATGAAATGACCACAATTTTCTCCAAAACTATAACAGATGCAAACTTGTCCTGTGTGGCGGAGATGAGATTTGATAAAATAAGTGGAAATCCAGTAAAAGTTTCATTTGGCTACTTTGCACTCTCGAGATAATCGTCACCATGTGCCAAATGCAATATAAAAGCAATCTGAGCACATTTCGCGCATAAATGAAATTACCACAATTTTCTCCAAAACTATAACAGATGCAAACTTGTCCTGTGTGGTGGAGATGAGATTTGTTAAAATAAGTGGAAATCCAGTAAAAGTTTCATTTGGCTACCTTGCACTCTCGAGATAATCGTCACCATGTGCCAAATGCAATATAAAAGCAATCTGAGCACATTTCGCGCATAAATGAAATGACCACAATTTTCTCCAAAACTATAACAGATGCAAACTTGTCCTGTGTGGTGGATATGAGATTTGATAAAATAAGTGGAAATCCAGTAAAAGTTTCATTTGGCTACTTTGCACTCTCGAGATAATCGTCACCATGTGCCAAATGCAATATAAAAGTAATCTGAGCACATTTCGCGCATAAATGAAATGACCACAATTTTCTCCAAAACTATAACAGATGCAAACTTGTCCTGTGTGGCGGAGATGAGATTTGATAAAATAAGTGGAAATCCAGTAAAAGTTTCATTTGGCTACTTTGCACTCTCGAGATAATCGTCACCATGTGCCAAATGCAATATAAAAGCAATCTGAGCACATTTCGCGCATAAATGAAATGACCACAATTTTCTCCAAAACTCTAACAGATGCAAACTTGTCCTGTGTGGTGGAGATGAGATTTGATAAAATAAGTGGAAATCCAGTAAAAGTTTCATTTGGCTACTTTGCACTCTCGAGATAATCGTCACCATGTGCCAAATGCAATATAAAAGCAATCTGAGCACATTTCGCGCATAAATGAAATGACCACAATTTTCTCCAAAACTATAACAGATGCAAACTTGTCCTGTGTGGTGGATATGAGATTTGATAAAATAAGTGGAAACCAAGTAAAAGTTTCATTTGTCTACTTTGCACTCTCGAGATAATCGTCACCATGTGCCAAATGCAAAATAAAAGCAATCTGAGCACATTTCGCGCATAAATGAAATGACCACAATTTTCTCCAAAACTATAACAGATGCAAACTTGTCCTGTGTGGTGGAGATGAGATTTGATAAAATAAGTGGAAATCCAGTAAAAGTTTCATTTGGCTACCGTGCACTCTCGAGATAATCGTCACCATGTGCCAAATGCAATATAAAAGCAATCTGAGCACATTTCGCGCATAAATGAAATGACCACAATTTTCTCCAAAACTCTAACAGATGCAAACTTGTCCTGTGTGGTGGAGATGAGATTTGATAAAATAAGTGGAAATCCAGTAAAAGTTTCATTTGGCTACCGTGCACTCTCGAGATAATCGTCACCATGTGCCAAATGCAATATAAAAGCAATCTGAGCACATTTCGCGCATAAATGAAATGACCACAATTTTCTCCAAAACTCTAACAGATGCAAACTTGTCCTGTGTGGTGGAGATGAGATTTGATAAAATAAGTGGAAATCCAGTAAAAGTTTCATTTGGCTACTTTGCACTCTCAAGATAATCGTCACCATGTGCCAAATGCAATATAAAAGCAATCTGAGCACATTTCGCGCATAAATGAAATGACCACAATTTTCTCCAAAACTATAACAGATGCAAACTTGTCCTGTGTGGTGGAGATGAGATTTGATAAAATAAGTGGAAATTAAGTAAAAGTTTCATTTGGCTACCTTGCACTCTCGAGATAATCGTCACCATGTGGCAAATACAATATAAAAGCAATCTATGCACATTTCGCGCATAAATGAAATGACCACAATTTTCTCCAAAACTATAACAGATGCAAACTTGTCCTGTGTGGTGATGAGTTTGATAAAACAAGTGGAAACCCGGTAAAAGTTTCATTTGGCTACTTTGCATTCTCGAGATAATCGTCACCATGTGCCAAATGCAATATAAAAGCAATCTGAGCATATTTCGCGCATAAATTAAATGACCACAATTTTCTCCAAAACTATAACAGATGCAAACTTGTCCTGTGTGGGGGAGATGAGATTTGATAAAATAAGTTGAAATCCAGTAAAAGTTTCATTTGGCTACTTTGCACTCTCGAGATAATCGTCACCATGTGCCAAATGCAATATAAAAGCAATCTGAGCACATTTCGCGCATAAATGAAATGACCACAATTTTCTCCAAAACTATAACAGATGCAAACTTGTCCTGTGTGGTGGAGATGAGATTTGATAAAATAAGTGGAAATCCAGTAAAAGTTTCATTTGGCTACTTTGCACTCTCGACATAATCGTCACCATGTGCCAAATGCAATATAAAAGCAATCTGAGCACATTTCGCGCATAAATGAAATGACCACAATTTTCTCCAAAACTATAACAGATGCAAACTTGTCCTGTGTGGTGGAGATGAGATTTGTTAAAATAAGTGGAAATCCATTAAAAGTTTCATTTGGCTACCTTGCACTCTCGACATAATCGTCACCATGTGCCAAATGCAATATAAAAGCAATCTGAGCACATTTCGCGCATAAATGAAATGACCACAATTTTCTCCAAAACTATAACAGATGCAAACTTGTCCTGTGTGGTGGAGATGAGATTTGATAAAATAAGTGGAAATCAAGTAAAAGTTTCATTTGGCTACTTTGCACTCTCGACATAATCGTCACCATGTGCCAAATGCAATATAAAAGCAATCTGAGCACATTTCGCGCATAAATGAAATGACCACAATTTTCTCCAAAACTATAACAGATGCAAACTTGTCCTGTGTGGTGGAGATGAGATTTGATAAAATAAGTGGAAACCCAGTAAAAGTTTCATTTGACTACCTTGCACTCTCGAGATAATCGTCACCATGTGCCAAATGCAATATAAAAGCAATCTGAGCACATTTCGCGCATAAATGAAATGACCACAATTTTCTCCAAAACTATAACAGATGCAAACGTCCTGTGTGGTGGAGATGAGTTTGATAAAATAAGTGGAAACCCGGTAAAAGTTTCATTTGGCTACTTTGCACTCTCGAGATAATCATCACCATGTGTCAAATGCAATATAAAAGCAATCTGAGCACATTTCGCGCATAAATTAAATGACCACAATTTTCTCCAAAACTTTAACAGATGCAAACTTGTCCTGTGTGGGGGAGATGAGATTTGATAAAATAAGTTGAAATCCAGTAAAAGTTTCATTTGGCTACTTTGCACTCTCGAGATAATCGTCACCATGTGCCAAATGCAATATAAAAGCAATCTGAGCACATTTCGCGCATAAATGAAATGACCACAATTTTCTCCAAAACTATAACAGATGCAAACTTGTCCTGTGTGGTGGAGATGAGATTTGATAAAATAAGTGGAAATCCAGTAAAAGTTTCATTTGGCTACTTTGCACTCTCGAGATAATCGTCACCATGTGCCCAATGCAATATAAAAACAATCTGAGCACATTTCGCGCATAAATGAAATGACCACAATTTTCTCCAAAACTATAACAGATGCAAACTTGTCCTGTGTGGTGGAGATGAGATTTGATAAAATAAGTGGAAATCCAGTAAAAGTTTCATTTGGCTACTTTGCACTCTCGACATAATCGTCACCATGTGCCAAATGCAATATAAAAGCAATCTGAGCACATTTCACGCATAAATGAAATGACCACAATTTTCTCCAAAACTATAACAGATGCAAACTTGTCCTGTGTGGTGGAGATGAGATTTGGTAAAATAAGTGGAAATCCAGTAAAAGTTTCATTTGGCTACCTTGCACTCTCGACATAATCGTCACCATGTGCCAAATGCAATATAAAAGCAATCTGAGCACATTTCGCGCATAAATGAAATGACCACAATTTTCTCCAAAACTATAACAGATGCAAACTTGTCCTGTGTGGTGGAGATGAGATTTGATAAAATAAGTGGAAATCAAGTAAAAGTTTCATTTGGCTACTTTGCACTCTCGACATAATCGTCACCATGTGCCAAATGCAATATAAAAGCAATCTGAGCACATTTCGCGCATAAATGAAATGACCACAATTTTCTCCAAAACTATAACAGATGCAAACTTGTCCTGTGTGGTGGAGATGAGATTTGATAAAATAAGTGGAAACCCAGTAAAAGTTTCATTTGACTACCTTGCACTCTCGAGATAATCGTCACCATGTGCCAAATGCAATATAAAAGCAATCTGAGCACATTTCGCGCATAAATGAAATGACCACAATTTTCTCCAAAACTATAACAGATGCAAACGTCCTGTGTGGTGGAGATGAGTTTGATAAAATAAGTGGAAACCCGGTAAAAGTTTCATTTGGCTACTTTGCACTCTCGAGATAATCGTCACCATGTGCCCAATGCAATATAAAAACAATCTGAGCACATTTCGCGCATAAATGAAATGACCACAATTTTCTCCAAAACTATAACAGATGCAAACTTGTCCTGTGTGGTGGAGATGAGATTTGATAAAATAAGTGGAAATCCAGTAAAAGTTTCATTTGGCTACCTTGCACTCTCGAGATAATCGTCACCATGTGCCAAATGCAATATAAAAGCAATCTGAGCACATTTCGCGCATAAATGAAATGACCACAATTTTCTCCAAAACTATAACAGATGCAAACTTGTCCTGTGTGGTGGAGATGAGATTTGATAAAATAAGTGGAAATCCAGTAAAAGTTTCATTTGGCTACTTTGCACTCTCGACATAATCGTCACCATGTGCCAAATGCAATATAAAAGCAATCTGAGCACATTTCGCGCATAAATGAAATGACCACAATTTTCTCCAAAACTATAACAGACGCAAACTTGTCCTGTGTGGTGGAGATGAGTTTGATAAAATAAGTGGAAACCCGGTAAAAGTTTCATTTGGCTACTTTGCACTCTCGAGATAATCATCACCATGTGCCAAATGCAATATAAAAGCAATCTGAGCACATTTCGCGCATAAATGAAATGACCACAATTTTCTCCAAAACTATAACAGATGCAAACTTGTCCTGTGTGGTGGAGATGAGATTTGATAAAATAAGTGGAAATTTAGTAAAAGTTTCATTTGGCTACTTTGCACTCTCGAGATAATCGTCACCATGTGCCCAATGCAATATAAAAACAATCTGAGCACATTTCGCGCATAAATGAAATGACCACAATTTTCTCCAAAACTATAACAGATGCAAACTTGTCCTGTGTGGTGGAGATGAGATTTGATAAAATAAGTGGAAATCCAGTAAAAGTTTCATTTGGCTACTTTGCACTCTCGACATAATCGTCACCATGTGCCAAATGCAATATAAAAGCAATCTGAGCACATTTCGCGCATAAATGAAATGACCACAATTTTCTCCAAAACTATAACAGATGCAAACTTGTCCTGTGTGGTGGAGATGAGATTTGATAAAAAATGGAAATCCAGTAAAAGTTTCCTTTGGCTACTTTGCACTCTCGAGATAATCGTCACCATGTGCCCAATGCAATATAAAAACAATCTGAGCACATTTCGCACATAAATGAAATGACCACAATTTTCTCCAAAACTATAACAGATGCAAACTTGTCCTGTGTGGTGGAGATGAGATTTGATAAAATAAGTGGAAATCCAGTAAAAGTTTCATTTGGCTACTTTGCACTCTCGACATAATCGTCACCATGTGCCAAATGCAATATAAAAGCAATCTGAGCACATTTCGCGCATAAATGAAATGACCACAATTTTCTCCAAAACTATAACAGATGCAAACTTGTCCTGTGTGGTGGAGATGAGATTTGATAAAATAAATGGAAACCCAGTAAAAGTTTCATTTGGCTACTTTGCACTCTCGAGATAATCGTCACCATGTGCCAAATGCAATATAAAAGCAATCTGAGCACATTTCGCGCATAAATGAAATGACCACAATTTTCTCCAAAACTCTAACAGATGCAAACTTGTCCTGTGTGGTGGAGATGAGATTTGATAAAATAAGTGGAAATCCAGTAAAAGTTTCATTTGGCTACTTTGCACTCTCGAGATAATCGTCACCATGTGCCAAATGCAATATAAAAGCAATCTGAGCACATTTCGCGCATAAATGAAATTACCACAATTTTCTCCAAAACTATAACAGATGCAAACTTGTCCTGTGTGGTGGAGATGAGATTTGTTAAAATAAGTGGAAATCCAGTAAAAGTTTCATTTGGCTACCTTGCACTCTCGAGATAATCGTCACCATGTGCCAAATGCAATATAAAAGCAATCTGAGCACATTTCGCGCATAAATGAAATGACCACAATTTTCTCCAAAACTATAACAGATGCAAACTTGTCCTGTGTGGTGGATATGAGATTTGATAAAATAAGTGGAAATCCAGTAAAAGTTTCATTTGGCTACTTTGCACTCTCGAGATAATCGTCACCATGTGCCAAATGCAATATAAAAGTAATCTGAGCACATTTCGCGCATAAATGAAATGACCACAATTTTCTCCAAAACTATAACAGATGCAAACTTGTCCTGTGTGGCGGAGATGAGATTTGATAAAATAAGTGGAAATCCAGTAAAAGTTTCATTTGGCTACTTTGCACTCTCGAGATAATCGTCACCATGTGCCAAATGCAATATAAAAGCAATCTGAGCACATTTCGCGCATAAATGAAATTACCACAATTTTCTCCAAAACTATAACAGATGCAAACTTGTCCTGTGTGGTGGAGATGAGATTTGTTAAAATAAGTGGAAATCCAGTAAAAGTTTCATTTGGCTACCTTGCACTCTCGAGATAATCGTCACCATGTGCCAAATGCAATATAAAAGCAATCTGAGCACATTTCGCGCATAAATGAAATGACCACAATTTTCTCCAAAACTATAACAGATGCAAACTTGTCCTGTGTGGTGGATATGAGATTTGATAAAATAAGTGGAAATCCAGTAAAAGTTTCATTTGGCTACTTTGCACTCTCGAGATAATCGTCACCATGTGCCAAATGCAATATAAAAGTAATCTGAGCACATTTCGCGCATAAATGAAATGACCACAATTTTCTCCAAAACTATAACAGATGCAAACTTGTCCTGTGTGGCGGAGATGAGATTTGATAAAATAAGTGGAAATCCAGTAAAAGTTTCATTTGGCTACTTTGCACTCTCGAGATAATCGTCACCATGTGCCAAATGCAATATAAAAGCAATCTGAGCACATTTCGCGCATAAATGAAATGACCACAATTTTCTCCAAAACTCTAACAGATGCAAACTTGTCCTGTGTGGTGGAGATGAGATTTGATAAAATAAGTGGAAATCCAGTAAAAGTTTCATTTGGCTACTTTGCACTCTCGAGATAATCGTCACCATGTGCCAAATGCAATATAAAAGCAATCTGAGCACATTTCGCGCATAAATGAAATGACCACAATTTTCTCCAAAACTATAACAGATGCAAACTTGTCCTGTGTGGTGGATATGAGATTTGATAAAATAAGTGGAAACCAAGTAAAAGTTTCATTTGTCTACTTTGCACTCTCGAGATAATCGTCACCATGTGCCAAATGCAAAATAAAAGCAATCTGAGCACATTTCGCGCATAAATGAAATGACCACAATTTTCTCCAAAACTATAACAGATGCAAACTTGTCCTGTGTGGTGGAGATGAGATTTGATAAAATAAGTGGAAATCCAGTAAAAGTTTCATTTGGCTACCGTGCACTCTCGAGATAATCGTCACCATGTGCCAAATGCAATATAAAAGCAATCTGAGCACATTTCGCGCATAAATGAAATGACCACAATTTTCTCCAAAACTCTAACAGATGCAAACTTGTCCTGTGTGGTGGAGATGAGATTTGATAAAATAAGTGGAAATCCAGTAAAAGTTTCATTTGGCTACCGTGCACTCTCGAGATAATCGTCACCATGTGCCAAATGCAATATAAAAGCAATCTGAGCACATTTCGCGCATAAATGAAATGACCACAATTTTCTCCAAAACTCTAACAGATGCAAACTTGTCCTGTGTGGTGGAGATGAGATTTGATAAAATAAGTGGAAATCCAGTAAAAGTTTCATTTGGCTACTTTGCACTCTCAAGATAATCGTCACCATGTGCCAAATGCAATATAAAAGCAATCTGAGCACATTTCGCGCATAAATGAAATGACCACAATTTTCTCCAAAACTATAACAGATGCAAACTTGTCCTGTGTGGTGGAGATGAGATTTGATAAAATAAGTGGAAATTAAGTAAAAGTTTCATTTGGCTACCTTGCACTCTCGAGATAATCGTCACCATGTGGCAAATACAATATAAAAGCAATCTATGCACATTTCGCGCATAAATGAAATGACCACAATTTTCTCCAAAATTCTAACAGATGCAAACTTGTCCTGTGTGGTGGAGATGAGATTTGATAAAATAAGTGGAAATCCAGTAAAAGTTTCATTTGGCTATTTTGCACTCTCGAGATAATCGTCACCATGTGCCCAATGCAATATAAAAGCAATCTGAGCACATTTCGCGCATAAATGAAATGACCACAATTTTCTCCAAAACTATAACAGATGCAAACTTGTCCTGTGTGGTGGAGATGAGATTTGATAAAATAAGTGGAAATCCAGTAAAAGTTTCATTTGGCTACCTTGCACTCTTGACATAATCGTCACCATGTGCCAAATGCAATATAAAAGCAATCTGAGCACATTTCGCGCATAAATGAAATGACCACAATTTTCTCCAAAACTATAACAGATGCAAACTTGTCCTGTGTGGTGGAGATGAGATTTGATAAAATAAGTGGAAATCCAGTAAAAATTTCATTTGGATACTTTGCACTCTCGACATAATCGTCACCATGTGCCAAATGCAATATAAAGGCAATCTGAGCACATTTCGCGCATAAATGAAATGACCACAATTTTCTCCAAAACTATAACAGATGCAAACTTGTCCTGTGTGGTGGAGATGAGATTTGATAAAATAAGTGGAAACCCAGTAAAAGTTTCATTTGGCTACCTTGCACTCTCGAGATAATCGTCACCATGTGCCAAATGCAATATAAAAGCAATCTGAGCACATTTCGCGCATAAATGAAATGACCACAATTTTCTCCAAAACTATAACAGATGCAAACTTGTCCTGTGTGGTGGAGATGAGATTTGATAAAATAAGTGGAAACCCAGTAAAAGTTTCATTTGGCTACCTTGCACTCTCGAGATAATCGTCACTATGTGCCAAATGCAATATAAAAGCAATCTGAGCACATTTCGCGCATAAATGAAATGACCACAATTTTCTCCAAAACTATGACAGATGCAAACTTGTCCTGTGTGGTGGAGATGAGATTTGATAAAATAAGTGGAAATTCAGTAAAAGTTTCATTTGGCTACTTTGCACTCTCGAGATAATCGTCACCATGTGCCAAATGCAATATAAAAGCAATCTGAGCACATTTCGCGCATAAATGAAATGACCACAATTTTCTCCAAAACTATAACAGATGCAAACTTGTCCTGTGTGGTGATGAGTTTGATAAAACAAGTGGAAACCCGGTAAAAGTTTCATTTGGCTACTTTGCATTCTCGAGATAATCGTCACCATGTGCCAAATGCAATATAAAAGCAATCTGAGCATATTTCGCGCATAAATTAAATGACCACAATTTTCTCCAAAACTATAACAGATGCAAACTTGTCCTGTGTGGGGGAGATGAGATTTGATAAAATAAGTTGAAATCCAGTAAAAGTTTCATTTGGCTACTTTGCACTCTCGAGATAATCGTCACCATGTGCCAAATGCAATATAAAAGCAATCTGAGCACATTTCGCGCATAAATGAAATGACCACAATTTTCTCCAAAACTATAACAGATGCAAACTTGTCCTGTGTGGTGGAGATGAGATTTGATAAAATAAGTGGAAATCCAGTAAAAGTTTCATTTGGCTACTTTGCACTCTCGACATAATCGTCACCATGTGCCAAATGCAATATAAAAGCAATCTGAGCACATTTCGCGCATAAATGAAATGACCACAATTTTCTCCAAAACTATAACAGATGCAAACTTGTCCTGTGTGGTGGAGATGAGATTTGTTAAAATAAGTGGAAATCCAGTAAAAGTTTCATTTGGCTACCTTGCACTCTCGACATAATCGTCACCATGTGCCAAATGCAATATAAAAGCAATCTGAGCACATTTCGCGCATAAATGAAATGACCACAATTTTCTCCAAAACTATAACAGATGCAAACTTGTCCTGTGTGGTGGAGATGAGATTTGATAAAATAAGTGGAAATCAAGTAAAAGTTTCATTTGGCTACTTTGCACTCTCGACATAATCGTCACCATGTGCCAAATGCAATATAAAAGCAATCTGAGCACATTTCGCGCATAAATGAAATGACCACAATTTTCTCCAAAACTATAACAGATGCAAACTTGTCCTGTGTGGTGGAGATGAGATTTGATAAAATAAGTGGAAACCCAGTAAAAGTTTCATTTGACTACCTTGCACTCTCGAGATAATCGTCACCATGTGCCAAATGCAATATAAAAGCAATCTGAGCACATTTCGCGCATAAATGAAATGACCACAATTTTCTCCAAAACTATAACAGATGCAAACGTCCTGTGTGGTGGAGATGAGTTTGATAAAATAAGTGGAAACCCGGTAAAAGTTTCATTTGGCTACTTTGCACTCTCGAGATAATCATCACCATGTGTCAAATGCAATATAAAAGCAATCTGAGCACATTTCGCGCATAAATTAAATGACCACAATTTTCTCCAAAACTTTAACAGATGCAAACTTGTCCTGTGTGGGGGAGATGAGATTTGATAAAATAAGTTGAAATCCAGTAAAAGTTTCATTTGGCTACTTTGCACTCTCGAGATAATCGTCACCATGTGCCAAATGCAATATAAAAGTAATCTGAGCACATTTCGCGCATAAATGAAATGACCACAATTTTCTCCAAAACTATAACAGATGCAAACTTGTCCTGTGTGGTGGAGATGAGATTTGATAAAATAAGTGGAAATCCAGTAAAAGTTTCATTTGGCTACTTTGCACTCTCGAGATAATCGTCACCATGTGCCCAATGCAATATAAAAACAATCTGAGCACATTTCGCGCATAAATGAAATGACCACAATTTTCTCCAAAACTATAACAGATGCAAACTTGTCCTGTGTGGTGGAGATGAGATTTGATAAAATAAGTGGAAATCCAGTAAAAGTTTCATTTGGCTACTTTGCACTCTCGACATAATCGTCACCATGTGCCAAATGCAATATAAAAGCAATCTGAGCACATTTCGCGCATAAATGAAATGACCACAATTTTCTCCAAAACTATAACAGACGCAAACTTGTCCTGTGTGGTGGAGATGAGTTTGATAAAATAAGTGGAAACCCGGTAAAAGTTTCATTTGGCTACTTTGCACTCTCGAGATAATCATCACCATGTGCCAAATGCAATATAAAAGCAATCTGAGCACATTTCGCGCATAAATGAAATGACCACAATTTTCTCCAAAACTATAACAGATGCAAACTTGTCCTGTGTGGTGGAGATGAGATTTGATAAAATAAGTGGAAATCCAGTAAAAGTTTCATTTGGCTACTTTGCACTCTCGAGATAATCGTCACCATGTGCCCAATGCAATATAAAAACAATCTGAGCACATTTCGCGCATAAATGAAATGACCACAATTTTCTCCAAAACTATAACAGATGCAAACTTGTCCTGTGTGGTGGAGATGAGATTTGATAAAATAAGTGGAAATCCAGTAAAAGTTTCATTTGGCTACTTTGCACTCTCGACATAATCGTCACCATGTGCCAAATGCAATATAAAAGCAATCTGAGCACATTTCGCGCATAAATGAAATGACCACAATTTTCTCCAAAACTATAACAGATGCAAACTTGTCCTGTGTGGTGGAGATGAGATTTGATAAAAAAAGTGGAAATCCAGTAAAAGTTTCCTTTGGCTACTTTGCACTCTCGAGATAATCGTCACCATGTGCCCAATGCAATATAAAAACAATCTGAGCACATTTCGCGCATAAATGAAATGACCACAATTTTCTCCAAAACTATAACAGATGCAAACTTGTCCTGTGTGGTGGAGATGAGATTTGATAAAATAAGTGGAAATCCAGTAAAAGTTTCATTTGGCTACTTTGCACTCTCGACATAATCGTCACCATGTGCCAAATGCAATATAAAAGCAATCTGAGCACATTTCGCGCATAAATGAAATGACCACAATTTTCTCCAAAACTATAACAGATGCAAACTTGTCCTGTGTGGTGGAGATGAGATTTGATAAAATAAGTGGAAACCCAGTAAAAGTTTCATTTGACTACCTTGCACTCTCGAGATAATCGTCACCATGTGCCAAATGCAATATAAAAGCAATCTGAGCACATTTCGCGCATAAATGAAATGACCACAATTTTCTCCAAAACTATAACAGATGCAAACTTGTCCTGTGTGGTGGAGATGAGTTTGATAAAATAAGTGGAAACCCGGTAAAAGTTTCATTTGGCTACTTTGCACTCTCGAGATAATCATCACCATGTGCCAAATGCAATATAAAAGCAATCTGAGCACATTTCGCGCATAAATTAAATGACCACAATTTTCTCCAAAACTATAACAGATGCAAACTTGTCCTGTGTGGGGGAGATGAGATTTGATAAAATAAGTTGAAATCCAGTAAAAGTTTCATTTGGCTACTTTGCACTCTCAAAATAATCGTCACCATGTGCCAAATGCAATATAAAAGCAATCTGAGCACATTTCGCGCATAAATGAAATGACCACAATTTTCTCCAAAACTATAACAGATGCAAACTTGTCCTGTGTGGTGGAGATGAGATTTGTTAAAATAAGTGGAAATCCAGTAAAAGTTTCATTTGGCTACCTTGCACTCTGAGATAATCGTCACCATGTGCCAAATGCAATATAAAAGCAATCTGAGCACATTTCGCGCATAAATGAAATGACCACAATTTTCTCCAAAACTATAACAGATGCAAACTTGTCCTGTGTGGTGGAGATGAGATTTGATAAAATAAGTGGAAACCCAGTAAAAGTTTCATTTGACTACCTTGCACTCTCGAGATAATCGTCACCATGTGCCAAATGCAATATAAAAGCAATCTGAGCACATTTCGCGCATAAATGAAATGACCACAATTTTCTCCAAAACTATAACAGATGCAAACTTGTCCTGTGTGGTGGAGATGAGTTTGATAAAATAAGTGGAAACCCGGTAAAAGTTTCATTTGGCTACTTTGCACTCTCGAGATAATCATCACCATGTGCCAAATGCAATATAAAAGCAATCTGAGCACATTTCGCGCATAAATTAAATGACCACAATTTTCTCCAAAACTATAACAGATGCAAACTTGTCCTGTGTGGGGGAGATGAGATTTGATAAAATAAGTTGAAATCCAGTAAAAGTTTCATTTGGCTACTTTGCACTCTCAAAATAATCGTCACCATGTGCCAAATGCAATATAAAAGCAATCTGAGCACATTTCGCGCATAAATGAAATGACCACAATTTTCTCCAAAACTATAACAGATGCAAACTTGTCCTGTGTGGTGGAGATGAGATTTGTTAAAATAAGTGGAAATCCAGTAAAAGTTTCATTTGGCTACCTTGCACTCTGAGATAATCGTCACCATGTGCCAAATGCAATATAAAAGCAATCTGAGCACATTTCGAGCATAAATGAAATGACCACAATTTTCTCCAAAACTATAACAGATGCAAACTTGTCCTGTGTGGCGGAGATGAGATTTGATAAAATAAGTGGAAATCCAGTAAAAGTTTCATTTAGCTATTTTGCACTCTCGACATAATCGTCACCATGTGCCAAATGCAATATAAAAGCAATCTGAGCACATTTCGCGCATGAATGAAATGACTAGAGTTGAGCGCGGTTCGTGGTTCGTGGTTCTCCAGTTCTAGGCTCGAGTGATTTTGGGGCATGTTCTAGATCGAACTAGAACTCGAGCTTTTTGCAAAAGCTCGATAGTTCTAGAAACGTTCGAGAACGGTTCTAGCAGCCAAAAAACAGCTAAATCTTAGCTTGGTTTCTGCTGTAATAGTGTAAGTCACTCTGTGAATCAAACTATTATCACATTTCAGTGTATAGTGTGCGTGAACAGCGCCTTCAGATCACTGCTGTTTCTATAATGGCGATCGCCATTTTTTTTTTTTTTTTCTTGTCTTCCTTCCCTAAGCGCGCGCGTCTTGTGGGGCTGGCCAGCATGTCAGCCAATCACAGACACACACACACCTAAGTGGACTTTGAGGCAGAGAAGCAACGGCATGTGTGATAGGATCTGCATGTCACATGTCCCTGCATTATAAAACCGGACATTTTCTTCACGATCGCCATTATCTGCCTTCTGCGTCTTTGGTGTCAGACATCACTGTCGCAGTTCCGTCCTTTGTCCTATCGCCGATACAGCTGTATGCGCTGCATACACAGCGTTAGACAGCTTAGGGAGAGCACATTCTAGCAGTCCTTTTAAGGGCTCGTACCGGCAGGGTCAGAGAGCCATAGGTGACAGGTCCTGCAAACAGCAACAGCGTCTGTGTAGCCCAGGTCAGGGATTTCCTCCCTGCATTTCACCATTAGGAGGGAATAAAAAGGCAGGCTTCCATTCCTCTACCCAGAGCACCACAATCCTGCCACTGTACCCTCTTGTCCTCTGCACACTCCAACTCATTCTAACTAAGCCATTATACTAGCAAACACTCAGTGTACCTAGTGGCATCCTATCTGTGGCTATTGGACTTTGCTATAGTCCCACTAGTGCAAAGACATTTGCAGAGCACATCTGCCTGCATTGCACACTCCAAGTTTTTTAAACTAAGCCATTTTACTAGCAAACACTCAGTGTACCTAGTGGCATCCTATACGTGGCTATTGGACTTTGCTATAGTCCCACTAGTGCAAAGACATTAGCAGAGCACATCTGCCTGCATTGCACACTCCAAGTTTTTTAAACTCAGCCATTATACTAGCAAACACTCTGTACCTAGTGGCATCCTATACGTGGCTATTGGACTTTGCTATAGTCCCACTAGGGCCAAGACATTTGCAGAGCGCATCTGCCTGCGTTGCACACTCCAACAAATTATAACGAAGCCATTATACTAGCAAACACTCAGTGTACCTAGTGGCATCCTATACGTGGCTATTGGACTTTGCTATAGTCCCACTAGTGCCAAGACATTTGCAGAGCACATCTGCCTGCATTGCACACTCCAAGTTTTTTAAACTAAGCAATTTTACTAGCAAACACTCAGTGTACCTAGTGGCATCCTATACGTGGCTATTGGACTTTGCTATAGTCCCACTAGTGCAAAGACATTAGCAGAGCACATCTGCCTGCATTGCACACTCCAAGTTTTTTAAACTCAGCCATTATACTAGCAAACACACAGTGTACCTAGTGGCATCCTATACGTGGCTATTGGACTTTGCTATAGTCCCACTAGTGCCAAGACATTTGCAGAGCGCATCTGCCTGCGTTGCACACTCCAACTAATTATAACGAAGCCATTATACTAGCAAACACTCAGTGTACCTAGTGGCATCCTATACGTGGCTATTGGACTTTGCTATAGTCCCACTAGTGCCAAGACATTTGCAGAGCGCATCTGCCTGCGTTGCACACTCCAACTAATTATAACGAAGCCATTATACTAGCACACACTCAGTGTACCTAGTGGCATCCTATACGTGGCTATTGGACTTTGCTATAGTCCCACTAGTACCAAGACATTTGCAGAGCGCATCTGCCTGCGTTGCACACTACAACAAATTATAACGAAGCCATTATACTAGCAAACACTCAGTGTACCTAGTGGCATCCTATACGTGGCTATTGGACTTTGCTATAGTCCCACTAGTGCCAAGACATTTGCAGAGTGCATCTGCCTGCGTTGCACACTCCAACTAATTATAACGAAGCCAATATACTAGCAAACACTCAGTGTACCTAGTGGCATCCTATACGTGGCTATTGGACTTTGCTATAGTCCCACTAGTGCCAAGACATTTGCAGAGCGCATCTGCCTGCGTTGCACACTCCAACTAATTATAACGAAGCCATTATACTAGCACACACTCAGTGTACCTAGTGGCATCCTATACGTGGCTATTGGACTTTGCTATAGTCCCACTAGTGCCAAGACATTTGCAGAGCGCATCTGCCTGCGTTGCACACTACAACAAATTATAACGAAGCCATTATACTAGCAAACACTCAGTGTACCTAGTGGCATCCTATACGTGGCTATTGGACTTTGCTATAGTCCCACTAGTGCCAAGACATTTGCAGAGCGCATCTGCCTGCGTTGCACACTCCAACTAATTATAACGAAGCCATTATACTAGCACACACTCAGTGTACCTAGTGGCATCCTATACGTGGCTATTGGACTTTGCTATAGTCCCACTAGGGCCAAGACATTTGCAGAGCACATCTGCCTGCATTGCACACTCCAAGTTTTTTAAACTAAGCAATTTTACTAGCAAACACTCAGTGTACCTAGTGGCATCCTATACGTGGCTATTGGACTTTGCTATAGTCCCACTAGTGCAAAGACATTAGCAGAGCACATCTGCCTGCATTGCACACTCCAAGTTTTTTAAACTCAGCCATTATACTAGCAAACACTCAGTGTACCTAGTGGCATCCTATACGTGGCTATTGGACTTTGCTATAGTCCCACTAGTGCAAAGACATTAGCAGAGCACATCTGCCTGCATTGCACACTCCAAGTTTTTTAAACTCAGCCATTATACTAGCAAACACTCAGTGTACCTAGTGGCATCCTATACGTGGCTATTGGACTTTGCTATAGTCCCACTAGTGCAAAGACATTAGCAGAGCACATCTGCCTGCATTGCACACTCCAAGTTTTTTAAACTCAGCCATTATACTAGCAAACACACAGTGTACCTAGTGGCATCCTATACGTGGCTATTGGACTTTGCTATAGTCCCACTAGTGCCAAGACATTTGCAGAGCGCATCTGCCTGCGTTGCACACTCCAACTAATTATAACGAAGCCATTATACTAGCAAACACTCAGTGTACCTAGTGGCATCCTATACGTGGCTATTGGACTTTGCTATAGTCCCACTAGTGCCAAGACATTTGCAGAGCGCATCTGCCTGCGTTGCACACTCCAACTAATTCTAACGAAGCCATTATACTAGCACACACTCAGTGTACCTAGTGGCATCCTATACGTGGCTATTGGACTTTGCTATAGTCCCACTAGTGCCAAGACATTTGCAGAGCGCATCTGCCTGCGTTGCACACTACAACAAATTATAACGAAGCCATTATACTAGCAAACACTCAGTGTACCTAGTGGCATCCTATACGTGGCTATTGGACTTTGCTATAGTCCCACTAGTGCCAAGACATTTGCAGAGCGCATCTGCCTGCGTTGCACACTCCAACTAATTATAACGAAGCCATTATACTAGCAAACACTCAGTGTACCTAGTGGCATCCTATACGTGGCTATTGGACTTTGCTATAGTCCCACTAGTGCCAAGACATTTGCAGAGCGCATCTGCCTGCGTTGCACACTCCAACTAATTATAACGAAGCCATTATACTAGCACACACTCAGTGTACCTAGTGGCATCCTATACGTGGCTATTGGACTTTGCTATAGTCCCACTAGTGCCAAGACATTTGCAGAGCGCATCTGCCTGCGTTGCACACTACAACAAATTATAACGAAGCCATTATACTAGCAAACACTCAGTGTACCTAGTGGCATCCTATACGTGGCTATTGGACTTTGCTATAGTCCCACTAGTGCCAAGACATTTGCAGAGCGCATCTGCCTGCGTTGCACACTCCAACTAATTATAACGAAGCCATTATACTAGCACACACTCAGTGTACCTAGTGGCATCCTATACGTGGCTATTGGACTTTGCTATAGTCCCACTAGGGCCAAGACATTTGCAGAGCACATCTGCCTGCATTGCACACTCCAAGTTTTTTAAACTAAGCAATTTTACTAGCAAACACTCAGTGTACCTAGTGGCATCCTATACGTGGCTATTGGACTTTGCTATAGTCCCACTAGTGCAAAGACATTAGCAGAGCACATCTGCCTGCATTGCACACTCCAAGTTTTTTAAACTCAGCCATTATACTAGCAAACACTCAGTGTACCTAGTGGCATCCTATACGTGGCTATTGGACTTTGCTATAGTCCCACTAGTGCAAAGACATTAGCAGAGCACATCTGCCTGCATTGCACACTCCAAGTTTTTTAAACTCAGCCATTATACTAGCAAACACTCAGTGTACCTAGTGGCATTCTATACGTGGCTATTGGACTTTGCTATAGTCCCACTAGTGCCAAGACATTTGCAGAGCGCATCTGCCTGCGTTGCACACTCCAACTAATTATAACGAAGCCATTATACTAGCACACACTCACTGTACCTAGTGGCATCCTATACGTGGCTATTGGACTTTGCTATAGTCCCACTAGTGCCAAGACATTTGCAGAGCGCATCTGCCTGCGTTGCACACTCCAACTAATTATAACGAAGCCATTATACTAGCAAACACTCAGTGTACCTAGTGGCATCCTATACGTGGCTATTGGACTTTGCTATAGTCCCACTAGTGCCAAGACATTTGCAGAGCGCATCTGCCTGCGTTGCACACTCCAACTAATTATAACGAAGCCATTATACTAGCAAACACTCAGTGTACCTAGTGGCATCCTATACGTGGCTATTGGACTTTGCTATAGTCCCACTAGTGCCAAGACATTTGCAGAGCGCATCTGCCTGCGTTGCAAACTCCAACTAATTATAACGAAGCCATTATACTAGCACACACTCAGTGTACCTAGTGGCATCCTATACGTGGCTATTGGACTTTGCTATAGTCCCACTAGTGCCAAGACATTTGCAGAGCGCATCTGCCTGCGTTGCACACTCCAACTAATTATAACGAAGCCATTATACTAGCACACACTCAGTGTACCTAGTGGCATCCTATACGTGGCTATTGGACTTTGCTATAGTCCCACTAGTGCCAAGACATTTGCAGAGCGCATCTGCCTGCGTTGCACACTCCAACTAATTATAACGAAGCCATTATACTAGCACACACTCAGTGTACCTAGTGGCATCCTATACGTGGCTATTGGACTTTGCTATAGTCCCACTAGTGCCAAGACATTTGCAGAGCGCATCTGCCTGCGTTGCACACTACAACAAATTATAACGAAGCCATTATACTAGCAAACACTCAGTGTACCTAGTGGCATCCTATACGTGGCTATTGGACTTTGCTATAGTCCCACTAGTGCCAAGACATTTGCGGAGCGCATCTGCCTGCGTTGCACACTCCAACTAATTATAACGAAGCCATTATACTAGCACACACTCAGTGTACCTAGTGGCATCCTATACGTGGCTATTGGACTTTGCTATAGTCCCACTAGTGCCAAGACATTTGCAGAGCGCATCTGCCTGCGTTGCACACTCCAACTAATTATAACGAAGCCATTATACTAGCACACACTCAGTGTACCTAGTGGCATCCTATACGTGGCTATTGGACTTTGCTATAGTCCCACTAGTGCCAAGACATTTGCAGAGCGCATCTGCCTGCGTTGCACACTCCAACTAATTATAACGAAGCCATTATACTAGCACACACTCAGTGTACCTAGTGGCATCCTATACGTGGCTATTGGACTTTGCTATAGTCCCACTAGTGCCAAGACATTTGCAGAGCGCATCTGCCTGCGTTGCACACTACAACAAATTATAACGAAGCCATTATACTAGCAAACACTCAGTGTACCTAGTGGCATCCTATACGTGGCTATTGGACTTTGCTATAGTCCCACTAGTGCCAAGACATTTGCAGAGCGCATCTGCCTGCGTTGCACACTCCAACTAATTATAACGAAGCCATTATACTAGCACACACTCAGTGTACCTAGTGGCATCCTATACGTGGCTATTGGACTTTGCTATAGTCCCACTAGTGCCAAGACATTTGCAGAGCGCATCTGCCTGCGTTGCATACTCCAACTAATTATAACGAAGCCATTATACTAGCACACACTCAGTGTACCTAGTGGCATCCTATACGTGGCTATTGGACTTTGCTATAGTCCCACTAGTGCCAAGACATTTGCAGAGCGCATCTGCCTGCGTTGCACACTCCAACTAATTATAACGAAGCCATTATACTAGCACACACTCAGTGTACCTAGTGGCATCCTATACGTGGCTATTGGACTTTGCTATAGTCCCACTAGTGCCAAGACATTTGCAGAGCGCATCTGCCTGCGTTGCACACTACAACAAATTATAACGAAGCCATTATACTAGCAAACACTCAGTGTACCTAGTGGCATCCTATACGTGGCTATTGGACTTTGCTATAGTCCCACTAGTGCCAAGACATTTGCAGAGCGCATCTGCCTGCGTTGCACACTCCAACTAATTATAACGAAGCCATTATACTAGCACACACTCAGTGTACCTAGTGGCATCCTATACGTGGCTATTGGACTTTGCTATAGTCCCACTAGTGCCAAGACATTTGCAGAGCGCATCTGCCTGCGTTGCACACTACAACAAATTATAACGAAGCCATTATACTAGCAAACACTCAGTGTACCTAGTGGCATCCTATACGTGGCTATTGGACTTTGCTATAGTCCCACTAGTGCCAAGACATTTGCAGAGCGCATCTGCCTGCGTTGCACACTCCAACTAATTATAACAAAGCCATTATACTAGCACACACTCAGTGTACCTAGTGGCATCCTATACGTGGCTATTGGACTTTGCTATAGTCCCACTAGTGCCAAGACATTTGCAGAGCGCATCTGCCTGCGTTGCACACTCCAACTAATTATAACGAAGCCATTATACTAGCACACACTCAGTGTACCTAGTGGCATCCTATACGTGGCTATTGGACTTTGCTATAGTCCCACTAGTGCCAAGACATTTGCAGAGCGCATCTGCCTGCGTTGCACACTCCAACTAATTATAACGAAGCCATTATACTAGCACACACTCAGTGTACCTAGTGGCATCCTATACGTGGCTATTGGACTTTGCTATAGTCCCACTAGTGCCAAGACATTTGCAGAGCGCATCTGCCTGCGTTGCACACTACAACAAATTATAACGAAGCCATTATACTAGCAAACACTCAGTGTACCTAGTGGCATCCTATACGTGGCTATTGGACTTTGCTATAGTCCCACTAGTGCCAAGACATTTGCAGAGCGCATCTGCCTGCGTTGCACACTCCAACTAATTATAACGAAGCCATTATACTAGCACACACTCAGTGTACCTAGTGGCATCCTATACGTGGCTATTGGACTTTGCTATAGTCCCACTAGTGCCAAGACATTTGCAGAGCGCATCTGCCTGCGTTGCACACTACAACAAATTATAACGAAGCCATTATACTAGCAAACACTCAGTGTACCTAGTGGCATCCTATACGTGGCTATTGGACTTTGCTATAGTCCCACTAGTGCCAAGACATTTGCAGAGCGCATCTGCCTGCGTTGCACACTCCAACTAATTATAACGAAGCCATTATACTAGCAAACACTCAGTGTACCTAGTGGCATCCTATACGTGGCTATTGGACTTTGCTATAGTCCCACTAGTGCCAAGACATTTGCAGAGCGCATCTGCCTGCGTTGCACACTCCAACTAATTATAACGAAGCCATTATACTAGCAAACACTCAGTGTACCTAGTGGCATCCTATACGTGGCTATTGGACTTTGCTATAGTCCCACTAGTGCCAAGACATTTGCAGAGCGCATCTGCCTGCGTTGCACACTCCAACTAATTATAACGAAGCCATTATACTAGCACACACTCAGTGTACCTAGTGGCATCCTATACGTGGCTATTGGACTTTGCTATAGTCCCACTAGTGCCAAGACATTTGCAGCACGTCTGCCTGCGTTGCACACTCCAACGAATTATAACTAAGTTACATTGTCAGGGATATTTATTCTTTATTATTCTGCTGTTAATAAAGCTAGACCACCACTGCAATCTTCACCACCTCTCAATTTTTACTACCACATTTTCAGTCCACAATCTTGTCGCAATCAACATGAGTGGCAAAATGACAGATGCTGGTGGAAAGGGGAAGAGGCGTGGTGGAAAAGGCAAAAAATGTTTTGTCAGTGGGGAAGGTGGCAAAGCTCCATTATCATCTGCTGAAGATAGACCATCTACTAGCAAAAGTAAGATGTCTACTACTTATTGTGGACAATCCGATGTGCTCCCTTTTTTACGGACACGAACAAGAGGAACAAAGGTAGATGATGGGCAAAAAAGGAAAATGCTTGAATGGATCTCAAGTGGTCCAACAAGTGCCCTCTCAGCCACTTCAAGTACCGCATCCAAAAAACACCATTCCTCTGAGTTGTCATCCCAATCACACTTGATTTCTCCCAGCTCTGAAGTCTCCATCAGCCCTGCACAGTATGGTGGAACTGAGATGGCTGAGTCTGCAGAGCTGTTCAGTCACACTATAGCCTGGGAATCAGAGGTCTGCTCCCAAGCTACAGTGAGTACAGAACAGGAAATGGTCTGCAGTGATGCCCAGAACCTTTGTGACTCAGATTCAGGCCGTGAGGACCAAGTTTCTGAGCATAATGTTGACCCTTTGTCACAAACTGTAACACCTGTGGTTATAGACAATGAGGAACATACTGATGAAGATGAGACGCAGATACCCGATTGGGATGACAACTTAAATATTCGGTCAGGGCAAGAAGAGGCTCGGTCTGAGGGGGAGGGGAGTGCAAACACAACAATTGATGATGACGTTCTAGATCCCACCTACTGTCAACCCCCAGTCAGGCACTCGAGGAGGTCAACAGAGGCGGTGGAGGAGGATGCAACCGACGACGAAGTTACCTTGCGCCTTCCTGGACAGAGTCGGAGCACTGGTAGCACGTCTACAACTGCATCCTCAGCCACCACTCTGCCTATGAGCATTATTCGGGGTGGATCAACAGGTCGCATGGCCTCTAAGCCTTGCCTAGCCTGGGCCTTTTTTCACATCGAAAAAGATCGCCCAACTCATGTGATATGTAACATTTGTCATGATTCTGTTAGTAGAGGTCAAAACCTCAGCAGTTTGACAACTTCTTCCATGAATCGTCACATGAATAAATATCATAAGTCCCGGTGGGAAGCTCACCGTGCTGCAATGCCGGCTAGCGGAGCGAACCATCCACCGCCCGCCCCTTCCAGTGCATCCGCGCGCTCTTCATCTTCTAGGACTGTGGGGACAGCTGTCACACCTGTTTTTCCACGCAAAACTTCCACCACTGTAACCGCAACAGGCAGTTTGCTTGTAAGGTCGTCAGTTGGTTTGGAAGGGGAAACAAGTGAGTGTGTACAGCTCTCTCAGACATCGATAGCACCAACGTTGGATGAAGGCAACATCATGTCTCCGCCTGCACTTTCCTCACAAACCTGCATTTTTCCAGGGACACCCTACTCAACACCGTCTACACACAGCAGCCAGATCTCTGTCCCTCAGATGTGGTCAAATAAAAGGCCACTTCCTCCGACCCATGACAAAGCTAAGAGGTTGACTCTATCCCTCTGTAAGCTGTTGGCTACCGAAATGCTGCCTTTCCGCCTAGTGGACACACAGGATTTTAGAGACCTTATGTCTGTCGCTGTGCCCCAGTACCAGATGCCTAGTCGCCACTACTTCTCTAAGAAAGGTGTGCCCGCGCTACACCAGCATGTCGCACACAACATCACCGCTTCCTTGAGAAACTCTGTGTGTGAACGGGTGCATTTCACCACCGATACTTGGACCAGTAAGCATGGACAGGGACGTTACATGTCGCTGACTGGGCACTGGGTAACTATGGTGATAGATGGTGAAGGGTCTGCTGCACAAGTCTTGCCGTCCCCACGACTTGTGTGTCAATCCTCTGTCTGTCCAAGTTCCGCCACAGCTTCTGCATCCTCCACCTCATCTGGGTCCTCCACCTCCGCCCCAAGCCTGCCTGGTCAGGCCACCAGCGTTCTCACTGCGCAGAAGGAATCACGCACGCCTCATTACTATGCTGGCAGCCGAGCGCAACGGCATCAGGCGGTCTTTAGCTTGACATGTCTTGGTAATAAGAGTCACACAGCTGAGGAGTTGTGGTCAGCTCTGCGGTCCGAGTTTAATAAATGGTTGTCTCCACTCAACCTGCAGCCTGGTAAGGCCGTGTGCGACAATGCTGCAAACCTGGGTGCGGCCCTTCGCCTGGGCAAGGTGACACACGTACCTTGTATGGCTCACGTGTTGAACCTTGTCGTGCAGCAATTTTTAACACACTATCCCGGCCTAGATGGCCTTCTGAACAGGGCACGAAAACTGTCTGCTCACTTCCGGCGTTCAAGCGCCGCAGCTGAGCGACTTGCATCGCTCCAGAAGTCTTTCGGCCTGCCGGTTCATCGCCTGAAATGCGATGTGGCGACACGCTGGAATTCAACTCTACACATGTTACAGCGACTGTGGCAGCACCGCAGAGCCCTGGTGCAATACGTCATGACGTATAGCCTGGGCCAACGAGATGCAGAGGTGGGGCAGATCACCCTGATGGAGTGGTCTCAGATCAAGGACCTATGCACCCTTCTGCACAGTTTCGACATGGCGACGAATATGTTTAGCTCTGACAATGCCATTATCAGCATGACGATTCCAGTCATTTACATGCTGGAGCACACGCTAAACACTATTCGGAGTCAGGGGGTGGGACAACATGAAGGGGAGGAACTACAGGAGGATTCATATGTGCAAGGGACAACAACATCACCAAGATCCAGACGTTCATCATCACCAACGCAGCAGGCATGGGACCATGGGGAACAGGGATCGACAAGGGCGCATAGTAGCAGGCGAAATGTTGAGCAAGGTGCAGGAGAACATGAAGAAATGGAGGACGAACTGTCCATGGACATGGAAGACTCAGCGGATGAGGGAGACCTTGGTCAAATTTCAGTTGAAAGAGGTTGGGGGGAGATGTCAGAGGAAGAAAGAACGGTTAGCACCTCTATGCCACAAACACAGCGTGGACTTGGTCCGCATGGCTGCGCAAGACACATGAGTGCCTTCTTGTTGCACTACCTCCAACATGACAGTCGTATTGTCAAAATTAGAAGTGATGATGACTACTGGATTGCCACACTATTAGATCCCCGGTACAAGTCCAAATTTTGTGACATAATTCCAGCCATAGAAAGGGACGCACGTATGCAGGAGTATCAGCAGAAGCTGTTACTCGATCTTAGCTCGGCTTTTCCACCAAACAACCGTGCAGGTGCAGGGAGGGAATCTCCCAGTTGTAACTTGACAAACATGGGACGGTCTCGTCATCTTCACCAGTCTACCCGTACCAGTAGGACCGTATCTGGTGCCGGTAACAGCAATTTTATGGAATCTTTTCATAATTTTTTTAGACCCTCTTTTGCAAGGCCACCAGAGACAACAAGTCTGACACATACTCAACGGCTGGAGAGGATGATACAGGAGTATCTCCAAATGAACATCGATGCCATGACTGTGCAACTGGAGCCTTGCTCCTTTTGGGCTTCAAACATAGAAAAATGGCCAGAGCTCTCCAGTTACGCCTTGGAGATTTTGTCGTGTCCAGCTGCCAGCGTTGTCTCTGAACGTGTATTCAGTGCTGCTGGGTGTGTGCTGACAGATAAGCGCACGCGTCTGTCCAGTGACAATGTGGACAGACTGACGTTCATCAAAATGAACAAGTCATGGATCCAGAAGGAATTTACTACCCCTGTGTCATCCTGGGGAGAGTAAATGCTTGTGGATTTGGAATGTGCTTGATGCAAATCAAAACATCCTGTTTGCAACTAGGGCCCAAGTGCTGCCACTGATGGGGTGGGTGTCTGTGTGGCCCAATTTTTGGAAAAAAGGGAGACTCCGCTTGGAGTAACCCTTGCTTGCTGTGTTTTTAAAAGAAGCCAAGATGAACAGAGCTGGGATCAGGAAAGACTTTGCTACCTACCCCGGTGTCATCCTGGGGACGGATAAGAATGGCGTATTTTTGAATGTGCTTGATGCAAATCTAGCTGTGAAGTGTACAACTGGGGCACAACTGCTGCCACTGAAGGGGTGGGTGTGTGTGGGCCCAATTTTTGGAAAAAAGGGAGACTCCGCTTGGAGTAACCCTTGCATGCTGTGTTTTTAAAAGAAGCCAAGATGAACAGAGCTGGGATCAGGAAAGACTTTGCTACCTACCCCGGTGTCATCCTGGGGACGGATAAGAATGGCGTATTTTTGAATGTGCTTGATGCAAATCTAGCTGTGAAGTGTACAACTGGGGCACAACTGCTGCCACTGAAGGGGTGGGTGTGTGTGGGCCCAATTTTTGGAAAAAAGGGAGACTCCGCTTGGAGTAACCCTTGCTTACATTGTTTTTAAAAGAAGCCAAGATGAACAAGTCATGGATCAGCAAAGACTTTATCTACGTACCCCGGTGTCATCCTGGGGACGGATAAGAATGGCGTATTTTTGAATGTGCTTGATGCAAATCAAAACATCCTGTTTGCAACTAGGGCCCAAGTGCTGCCACTGATGGGGTGGGTGTCTGTGTGGCCCAATTTTTGGAAAAAAGGGAGACTCCGCTTGGAGTAACCCTTGCTTGCTGTGTTTTTAAAAGAAGCCAAGATGAACAGAGCTGGGATCAGGAAAGACTTTGCTACCTACCCCGGTGTCATCCTGGGGACGGATAAGAATGGCGTATTTTTGAATGTGCTTGATGCAAATCTAGCTGTGAAGTGTACAACTGGGGCACAACTGCTGCCACTGAAGGGGTGGGTGTGTGTGGGCCCAATTTTTGGAAAAAAGGGAGACTCCGCTTGGAGTAACCCTTGCTTGCTGTGTTTTTAAAAGAAGCCAAGATGAACAGAGCTGGGATCAGGAAAGACTTTGCTACCTACCCCGGTGTCATCCTGGGGACGGATAAGAATGGCGTATTTTTGAATGTGCTTGATGCAAATCAAAACATCCTGTTTGCAACTAGGGCCCAAGTGCTGCCACTGATGGGGTGGGTGTCTGTGTGGCCCAATTTTTGGAAAAAAAGGGAGACTCCGCTTGGAGTAACCCTTGCTTACATTGTTTTTAAAAGAAGCCAAGATGAACAAGTCATGGATCAGCAAAGACTTTATCTACGTACCCCGGTGTCATCCTGGGGACGGATAAGAATGGCGTATTTTTGAATGTGCTTGATGCAAATGTAGCTGTGAAGTGTACAACTAGGGCACAACTGCTGCCACTGAAGGGGTGGGTGTGTGTGGGGCCCAATTTTTGGAAAAAAGGGAGACTCCGCTTGGAGTAACCCTTGATTGCTGTGTTTTTTATAAATGATCCAAGCTGCACAGAGCTGGGATCAGGAAAGACTTAGCTACCTACCCCCGTGTCATCCTGGGGACGGTTAATTATGGCGTATTTTTGAATGTGCTTGATGCAAATCTAGCTGTGAAGTGTACAACTGGGGCACAAGTGCTGCCACTGAAGGGGTGGGTGTGTGTGTGGCCCAATTTTTGGAAAAAAGGGAGACTCCGCTTGGAGTCACCTTGCGGTGTTTTACATGATTTTAGAAGGGCGTGCCATGCCTATATCTGTGTGTCCTCCTCTTTTTCCTTGTCCAGCTGTTTTGTTTTCGCATGAGTATATGTCCTTGTCACTTTCCAATGTGTTTGAGTTGTTTGTCACCTTTAGGACACCTTTGAGGGTGTTTTCTAGGTGTTTTTCTGTGTTTGTGATTGCCTGCCATTGTTTCCTATGCAGTTCGAGTTCGGTTCGTCGAACGTTCGACGAACCGAACTCGAACGGGAGGTCCGTTCGGCGAACCAACCTCGAGCCGAACCGCGACCGGTTCGCTCATCTCTAGAAATGACCACAATTTTCTCCAAAACTATAACAGATGCAAACTTGTCCTGTGTGGTGGAGATGAGATTTGATAAAATAAGTGGAAATCCAGTAAAAGTTTCATTTGGCTACCTTGCACTCTCGAGATAATCGTCACCATGTGCCAAATGCAATATAAAAGCAATCTGAGCACATTTCGCGCATAAATAAAATGACCACAATTTTCTCCAAAACTATAACAGATGCAAACTTGTCCTGTGTGGTGGAGATGAGATTTGATAAAATAAGTGGAAATCCAGTAAAAGTTTCATTTGGCTACTTTGCACTCTCGACATAATCGTCACCATGTGCCAAATGCAATATAAAAGCAATTTGAGCACATTTCGCGCATAAATTAAATGACCACAATTTTCTCCAAAACTATAACAGATGCAAACTTGTCCTGTGTGGTGGAGATGAGATTTGATAAAATAAGTGGAAATCCAGTAAAAAATTCATTTTGCTACTTTGCACTCTCGAGATAATCGTCACCATGTGCCAAATGCAATATAAAAGTAATCTGAGCACATTTCGCGCATAAATGAAATGACCACAATTTTCTCCAAAACTATAACAGTTGCAAACTTGTCCTGTGTGGTGGAGATGAGATTTGATAAAAAAAAGTGGAAATCCAGTAAAAGTTTCATTTGGCTACTTTGCACTCTCGAGATAATCGTCACCATGTGCCCAATGCAATATAAAAGCAATCTGAGCACATTTCGCGCATAAATGAAATGACCACAATTTTCTCCAAAACTATAACAGATGCAAACTTGTCCTGTGTGGTGGAGATGAGATTTGATAAAATAAGTGGAAATCCAGTAAAAGTTTCATTTGGCTACCTTGCACTCTCGAGATAATCGTCACCATGTGCCCAATGCAATATAAAAGCAATCTAAGCACATTTCGCGCATAAATGAAATGACCACAATTTTCTCCAAAACTATAACAGATGCAAACTTGTCCTGTGTGGTGGAGATGAGATTTGATAAAATAAGTGGAAATCCAGTAAAAGTTTCATTTGGCTACGTTGCACTCTCGAGATAATCGTCACCATGTGCCAAATGCAATATAAAAGCAATCTGAGCACATTTCGCGCATAAATGAAATGACCACAATTTTCTCCAAAACTATAACAGATGCAAACTTGTCCTGTTTGGTGGAGATGAGATTTGATAAAATAAGTGGAAATCCAGTAAAAGTTTCATTTGGCTACCTTGCATTCTCGAGATAATCGTCACCATGTGCCAAATGCAATATAAAAGCAATCTGAGCACATTTCGCGCATAAATGAAATGACCACAATTTTCTCCAAAACTATAACAGATGCAAACTTGTCCTGTGTGGTGGAGATGAGATTTGATAAAATAAGTGGAAATCCAGTAAAAGTTTCATTTGGCTACTTTGCACTCTCGACATAATCGTCACCATGTGCCAAATGCAATATAAAAGCAATCTGAGCACATTTCGCGCATAAATGAAATGACCACAATTTTCTCCAAAACTATAACAGATGCAAACTTGTCCTGTGTGGTGGAGATGAGATTTGATAAAATAAGTGGAAATTTAGTAAAAGTTTCATTTGGCTACTTTGCACTCTCGACATAATCGTCACCATGTGCCAAATGCAATATAAAAGCAATCTGAGCACATTCCGCGCATAAATGAAATGACCACAATTTTCTCCAAAACTATAACAGATGCAAACTTGTCCTGTGTGGTGGAGATGAGATTTGATAAAATAAGTGGAAATCCAGTAAAAGTTTCATTTGGCTACTTTGCACTCTCGACATAATCGTCACCATGTGTCAAATGCAATATAAAAGCAATCTGAGCACATTTCGCGCATAAATGAAATGACCAAAATTTTCTCCAAAACTATAACAGATGGAAACTTGTCCTGTGTGGTGGAGATGAGATTTGATAAAATAAGTGGAAACCCAGTAAAAGTTTCATTTGACTACCTTGCACTCTCGAGATAATCGTCACCATGTGCCAAATGCAATATAAAAGCAATCTGAGCACATTTTTCGCATAAATGAAATGACCACAATTTTCTCCAAAACTATAACAGATGCAAACTTGTCCTGTGTGGTGGAAATGAGATTTGATAAAATAAGTGGAAATCCAGTAAAAGTTTCATTTGGCTACCTTGCACTCTCGAGATAATCGTCACCATGTGCCAAATGCAATATAAAAGCAATCTGAGCACATTTCGCGCATAAATGAAATGACCACAATTTTCTCCAAAACTATAACAGATGCAAACTTGTCCTGTGTGGTGGAGATGAGATTTGATAAAATAAGTGGAAATCCAGTAAAAGTTTCATTTGGCTACTTTGCACTCTCGAGATAATCGTCACCATGTGCCAAATGCAATATAAAAGCAATCTGAGCACATTTCGCGCATAAATGAAATGACCACAATTTTCTCCAAAACTATAACAGATGCAAACTTGTCCTGTGTGGTGGAGATGAGATAAAATAAGTGGAAATCCAGTAAAAGTTTCATTTGGCTACTTTGCACTCTCGAGATAATTGTCACCATGTGCCAAATGCAATATAAAAGCAATCTGAGCACATTTCGCTCATAAATGAAATGACCACAATTTTCTCCGAAACTATAACAGATGCAAACTTGTCCTGTGTGGTGGAGATGAGCTTTGATAAAATAAGTGGAAATTCAGTAAAAGTTTCATTTGGCTACTTTGCACTCTCGAGATAATCGTCACCATGTGCCAAATCCAATATAAAAGCAATCTGAGCACATTTCGCGCATAAATGACATGACCACAATTTTCTCCAAAACTATAACAGATGCAAACTTGTCCTGTGTGGTGGAGATGAGATTCGATAAAATAAGTGGAAATCCAGTAAAAGTTTCATTTGGCTACGTTGCACTCTCGAGATAATCGTCACCATGTGCCAAATGCAATATAAAAGCAATCTGAGCACATTTCGCGCATAAATGAAATGACCACAATTTTCTCCAAAACTTTAAAAGATGCAAACTTGTCCTGTGTGGTGGAGATGAGATTTGATAAAATAAGTGGAAATCCAGTAAAAGTTTCATTTGGCTACCTTGCACTCTCGAGATAATCGTCACCATGTGCCAAATGCAATATAAAAGCAATCTGAGCACATTTCGCGCATAAATGAAATGACCACAATTTTCTCCAAAACTATAACAGATGCAAACTTGTCCTGTGTGGTGGAGATGAGATTTGATAAAATAAGTGGAAATCCAGTAAAAGTTTCATTTGGCTACTTTGCACTCTCGACATAATCGTCACCATGTGCCAAATGCAATATAAAAGCAATCTGAGCACATTTCGCGCATAAATGAAATGACCACAATTTTCTCCAAAACTATAACAGATGAAAACTTGTCCTGTGTGGTGGAGATGAGATTTGATAAAATAAGTGGAAATCCAGTAAAAGTTTCATTTGGCTACTTTGCACTCTCGACATAATCGTCACCATGTGCCAAATGCAATATAAAAGCAATCTGAGCACATTTCGCGCATAAATGAAATGACCACAATTTTCTCCAAAACTATAACAGATGCAAACTTGTCCTGTGTGGTGGAGATGAGATTTGATAAAATAAGTGGAAATCCAGTAAAAGTTTCATTTGGCTACCTTGCACTCTCGAGATAATCGTCACCATGTGCCAAATGCAATATAAAAGCAATCTGAGCACATTTCGCGCATAAATGAAATGACCACAATTTTCTCCAAAACTCTAACAGATGCAAACTTGTCCTGTGTGGTGGAGATGAGATTCGATAAAATAAGTGGAAATCCAGTAAAAGTTTCATTTGGCTACGTTGCACTCTCGAGATAATCGTCACCATGTGCCAAATGCAATATAAAAGCAATCTGAGCACATTTCGCGCATAAATGAAATGACCACAATTTTCTCCAAAACTATAAAAGATGCAAACTTGTCCTGTGTGGTGGAGATGAGATTTGATAAAATAAGTGGAAATCCAGTAAAAGTTTCATTTGGCTACCTTGCACTCTCGAGATAATCGTCACCATGTGCCAAATGCAATATAAAAGCAATCTGAGCACATTTCGCGCATAAATGAAATTACCACAATTTTCTCCAAAACTATAACAGATGCAAACTTGTCCTGTGTGGTGGAGATGAGATTTGATAAAATAAGTGGAAATCCAGTAAAAGTTTCATTTGGCTACTTTGCACTCTCGACATAATCGTCACCATGTGCCAAATGCAATATAAAAGCAATCTGAGCACATTTCACGCATAAATGAAATGACCACAATTTTCTCCAAAACTATAACAGATGCAAACTTGTCCTGTGTGGCGGAGATGAGATTTGATAAAATAAGTGGAAATCCAGTAAAAGTTTCATTTGGCTATTTTGCACTCTCGACATAATCGTCACCATGTGCCAAATGCAATATAAAAGCAATCTGAGCACATTTCGCGCATAAATGAAATGACCACAATTTTCTCCAAAACTATAACAGATGCAAACTTGTCCTGTGTGGTGGAGATGAGATTTGATAAAATAAGTGGAAATCCAGTAAAAGTTTCATTTGGCTACTTTGCACTCTCGACATAATCGTCACCATGTGCCAAATGCAATATAAAAGCTATCTGAGCACATTTCGCGCATAAATGAAATGACCACAATTTTCTCCAAAACTATAACAGATGCAAACTTGTCCTGTGTGGTGGAGATGAGATTTGATAAAATAAGTGGAAATCCAGTAAAAGTTTCATTTGGCTACTTTGCACTCTCAACATAATCGTCACCATGTGCCAAATGCAATATAAAAGCAATCTGAGCACATTTCGCGCATAAATGAAATGACCACAATTTTCTCCAAAACTATAAAAGATGCAAACTTGTCCTGTGTGGTGGAGATGAGATTTGATAAAATAAGTGGAAATCCAGTAAAAGTTTCATTTGGCTACCTTGCACTCTCGAGATAATCGTCACCATGTGCCAAATGCAATATAAAAGCAATCTGAGCACATTTCGCGCATAAATGAAATGACCACAATTTTCTCCAAAACTATAACAGATGCAAACTTGTCCTGTGTGGTGGAGATGAGATTTGATAAAATAAGTGGAAATCCAGTAAAAGTTTCATTTGGCTACTTTGCACTCTCGACATAATCGTCACCATGTGCAAAATGCAATATAAAAGCAATCTGAGCACATTTCGCGCATAAATGAAATGACCACAATTTTCTCCAAAACTATAACAGATGCAAACTTGTCCTGTGTGGCGGAGATGAGATTTGATAAAATAAGTGGAAATCCAGTAAAAGTTTCATTTGGCTATTTTGCACTCTCGACATAATCGTCACCATGTGCCAAATGCAATATAAAAGCAATCTGAGCACATTTCGCGCATAAATGAAATGACCACAATTTTCTCCAAAACTATAACAGATGCAAACTTGTCCTGTGTGGTGGAGATGAGATTTGATAAAATAAGTGGAAATCCAGTAAAAAATTCATTTGGCTACTTTGCACTCTCGACATAATCGTCACCATGTGCCAAATGCAATATAAAAGCTATCTGAGCACATTTCGCGCATAAATGAAATGACCACAATTTTCTCCAAAACTATAACAGATGCAAACTTGTCCTGTGTGGTGGAGATGAGATTTGATAAAATAAGTGGAAATCCAGTAAAAGTTTCATTTGGCTACTTTGCACTCTCGACATAATCGTCACCATGTGCCAAATGCAATATAAAAGCAATCTGAGCACATTTCGCGCATAAATGAAATGACCACAATTTTCTCCAAAACTATAACAGATGCAAACTTGTCCTGTGTGGTGGAGATGAGATTTGATAAAATAAGTGGAAATCCAGTAAAAGTTTCATTTGGCTACTTTGCACTCTCGACATAATCGTCACCATGTGCCAAATGCAATATAAAAGCAATCTGAGCACATTTCACGCATAAATGAAATGACCACAATTTTCTCCAAAACTATAACAGATGCAAACTTGTCCTGTGTGGTGGAGATGAGATTTGATAAAATAAGTGGAAATCCAGTAAAAGTTTCATTTGGCTACTTTGCACTCTCAACATAATCGTCACCATGTGCCAAATGCAATATAAAAGCAATCTGAGCACATTTCGCGCATAAATGAAATGACCACAATTTTCTCCAAAACTATAAAAGATGCAAACTTGTCCTGTGTGGTGGAGATGAAATTTGATAAAATAAGTGGAAATCCAGTAAAAGTTTCATTTGGCTACTTTGCACTCTCGACATAATCGTCACCATGTGCCAAATGCAATATAAAAGCTATCTGAGCACATTTCGCGCATAAATGAAATGACCACAATTTTCTCCAAAACTATAACAGATGCAAACTTGTCCTGTGTGGTGGAGATGAGATTTGATAAAATAAGTGGAAATCCAGTAAAAGTTTCATTTGGCTACTTTGCACTCTCGACATAATCGTCACCATGTGCCAATTGCAATATAAAAGCAATCTGAGCACATTTCGCGCATAAATGAAATGACCACAATTTTCTCCAAAACTATAACAGATGCAAACTTGTCCTGTGTGGTGGAGATGAGATTTGATAAAATAAGTGGAAATCCAGTAAAAGTTTCATTTGGCTACCTTGCACTCTCGAGATAATCGTCACCATGTGCCAAATGCAATATAAAAGCAATCTGAGCACATTTCGCGCATAAATGAAATGACCACAATTTTCTCCAAAACTATAAAAGATGCAAACTTGTCCTGTGTGGTGGAGATGAAATTTGATAAAATAAGTGGAAATCCAGTAAAAAATTCATTTGGCTACTTTGCACTCTCGACATAATCGTCACCATGTGCCAAATGCAATATAAAAGCTATCTGAGCACATTTCGCGCATAAATGAAATGACCACAATTTTCTCCAAAACTATAACAGATGCAAACTTGTCCTGTGTGGTGGAGATGAGATTTGATAAAATAAGTGGAAATCCAGTAAAAGTTTCATTTGGCTACTTTGCACTCTCGACATAATCGTCACCATGTGCCAAATGCAATATAAAAGCAATCTGAGCACATTTCGCGCATAAATGAAATGACCACAATTTTCTCCAAAACTATAACAGATGCAAACTTGTCCTGTGTGGTGGAGATGAGATTTGATAAAATAAGTGGAAATCCAGTAAAAGTTTCATTTGGCTACCTTGCACTCTCGAGATAATCGTCACCATGTGCCAAATGCAATATAAAAGCAATCTGAGCACATTTCGCGCATAAATGAAATGACCACAATTTTCTCCAAAACTCTAACAGATGCAAACTTGTCCTGTGTGGTGGAGATGAGATTTGATAAAATAAGTGGAAATCCAGTAAAAGTTTCATTTGGCTACTTTGCACTCTCGAGATAATCGTCACCATGTGCCAAATGCAATATAAAAGCAATCTGAGCACATTTCGCGCATAAATGAAATGACCACAATTTTCTCCAAAACTATAACAGATGCAAACTTGTCCTGTGTGGTGGAGATGAGATTTGATAAAATAAGTGGAAATCCAGTAAAAGTTTCATTTGGCTACTTTGCACTCTCGACATAATCGTCACCATGTGCCAAATGCAATATAAAAGCAATCTGAGCAAATTTCGCGCATAAATGAAATGACCACAATTTTCTCCAAAACTATAACAGATGCAAACTTGTCCTGTGTGGTGGAGATGAGATTTGATAAAATAAGTGGAAATCCAGTAAAAGTTTCATTTGGCTACTTTGCACTCTCGAGGTAATCGTCACCATGTGCCCAATGCAATATAAAAACAATCTGAGCACATTTCGCGCATAAATGAAATGACCACAATTTTCTCCAAAACTATAACAGATGCAAACTTGTCCTGTGTGGTGATGAGATTTGATAAAATAAGTGGAAACCCAGTAAAAGTTTCATTTGACTACCTTGCACTCTCGAGATAATCGTCACCATGTGCCAAATGCAATATAAAAGCAATCTGAGCACATTTCGCGCATAAATGAAATGACCACAATTTTTTCCAAAACTATAACAGACGCAAACTTGTCCTGTGTGGTGGAGATGAGTTTGATAAAATAAGTGGAAACCCGGTAAAAGTTTCATTTGGCTACTTTGCACTCTCGAGATAATCATCACCATGTGCCAAATGCAATATAAAAGCAATCTGAGCACATTTCGCGCATAAATGAAATGACCATAATTTTCTCCAAAACTATAACAGATGCAAACTTGTCCTGTGTGGTGGAGATGAGATTTGATAAAATAAGTGGAAATCCAGTAAAAGTTTCATTTGGCTACTTTGCACTCTCGAGATAATCGTCACCATGTGCCCAATGCAATATAAAAACAATCTGAGCACATTTCGCGCATAAATGAAATGACCACAATTTTCTCCAAAACTATAACAGATGCAAACTTGTCCTGTGTGGTGGAGATGAGATTTGATAAAATAAGTGGAAATCCAGTAAAAGTTTCATTTGGCTACTTTGCACTCTCGACATAATCGTCACCATGTGCCAAATGCAATATAAAAGCAATCTGAGCACATTTCGCGCATAAATGAAATGACCACAATTTTCTCCAAAACTATAACAGATGCAAACTTGTCCTGTGTGGTGGAGATGAGATTTGATAAAATAAGTGGAAATCCAGTAAAAGTTTCATTTGGCTACTTTGCACTCTCGAGATAATCGTCACCATGTGCCCAATGCAATATAAAAACAATCTGAGCACATTTCGCGCATAAATGAAATGACCACAATTTTCTCCAAAACTATAACAGATGCAAACTTGTCCTGTGTGGTGGAGATGAGATTTGATAAAATAAGTGGAAATCCAGTAAAAGTTTCATTTGGCTACTTTGCACTCTCGACATAATCGTCACCATGTGCCAAATGCAATATAAAAGCAATCTGAGCACATTTCGCGCATAAATGAAATGACCACAATTTTCTCCAAAACTATAACAGATGCAAACTTGTCCTGTGTGGTGGAGATGAGTTTGATAAAATAAGTGGAAACCCGGTAAAAGTTTCATTTGGCTACTTTGCACTCTCGAGATAATCATCACCATGTGCCAAATGCAATATAAAAGCAATCTGAGCACATTTTGCGCATAAATTAAATGACCACAATTTTCTCCAAAACTATAACAGATGCAAACTTGTCCTGTGTGGGGGAGATGAGATTTGATAAAATAAGTTGAAATCCAGTAAAAGTTTCATTTGGCTACTTTGCACTCTCGAGATAATCGTCACCATGTGCCAAATGCAATATAAAAGCAATCTGAGCACATTTCGCGCATAAATGAAATGACCACAATTTTCTCCAAAACTATAACAGATGCAAACTTGTCCTGTGTGGTGGAGATGAGATTTGTTAAAATAAGTGGAAATCCAGTAAAAGTTTCATTTGGCTACCTTGCACTCTGAGATAATCGTCACCATGTGCCAAATGCAATATAAAAGCAATCTGAGCACATTTCGAGCATAAATGAAATGACCACAATTTTCTCCAAAACTATAACAGATGCAAACTTGTCCTGTGTGGCGGAGATGAGATTTGATAAAATAAGTGGAAATCCAGTAAAAGTTTCATTTGGCTATTTTGCACTCTCGACATAATCGTCACCATGTGCCAAATGCAATATAAAAGCAATCTGAGCACATTTCGCGCATGAATGAAATGACCACAATTTTCTCCAAAACTATAACAGATGCAAACTTGTCCTGTATGGTGGAGATGAGATTTGATAAAATAAGTGGAAATCCAGTAAAAGTTTAATTTGGCTACCTTGCACTCTCGAGATAATCGTCACCATGTGCCAAATGCAATATAAAAGCAATCTGAGCACATTTCGCGCATAAATAAAATGACCACAATTTTCTCCAAAACTATAACAGATGCAAACTTGTCCTGTGTGGTGGAGATTAGAGATGAGCGAACCGGTCCCGGTTCGGCTCGAGGCGGTTCGCCGAACGGGGGGTCTGGCTCGAGTTCGGCTCGTCGAACGTTCGACGAACCGAACTCGAGCCCATAGGAAACAATGGCAGGCAATCACAAACACAGTAAAACACCTAGAAAACACCCTGAAAGGTGTCCAAAAGGTGACAAACAACTCACAACATAACACAAACACATGGGAAAGTGACAAGGACATATACTCATGTGAAAACAAAACAGCTGGACAAGGAAAAAGAGGGAGACACACAGATATATGAGTATATGCAAAGAAACATCGATTCCATTATTGTGCAACTTGAGCCCTGCTCATTTTAGGCTTCCAATCTGGATAAATTGCCTGAGCTCGCCACGTACGCCTTGAGGATCTTGTCGTGTCCTGCAGCCAGCGTTCTCTCGGAACCTGTCTTCAGTGCTGCTGGGGGTCTGCTGGCAGATAAGCACACGTGTCTGTCCACTGACAATGTGGACCTGGCTCTCAGAGGACTTTTCTTCCCCTGGGTCAGCCAGGGGAGGCGAAAGGCACGCGTATTTTTGAGAGTGCTTCATGCAAAGCATCTTTTTCTTTTTCAAAAGGGGGCTCAACCGATGCCAGTCAAGTGGGGTGTGTGTGGCCCAGTTAGTGGCAACGAGGGAGACTGTGGTTGGAGTCCCCTCGCTGTGTCTCTAAAAGAACCAAGATGAACAAGTCATGGCTCTCAGAGGACTTTTCTTCCCCTGGGTCAGCCAGGGGACGGGAAAGGCACGCGTATTTTTGAGAGTGCTTCATGCAAAGCATCTTTTTCTTTTTCAAAAGGGTGCTCAACCGATGCCAGTCAAGTGGGGTGTGTGTGGCCCAGTTAGTGGCAACGAGGGAGACTGTGGTTGGAGTCCCCTCGCTGTGTCTCTAAAAGAACCAAGATGAACAAGTCATGGCTCTCAGAGGACTTTTCTTCCCCTGGGTCAGCCAGGGGACGGGAAAGGCACGCGTATTTTTGAGAGTGCTTCATGCAAAGCATCTTTTTCTTTTTCAAAAGGGGGCTCAACCGATGCCAGTCAAGTGGGGTGTGTGTGGCCCAGTTAGTGGCAACGAGGGAGACTGTGGTTGGAGTCCCCTCGCTGTGTCTCTAAAAGAACCAAGATGAACAAGTCATGGCTCTCAGAGGACTTTTCTTCCCCTGGGTCAGCCAGGGGACGGGAAAGGCACGCGTATTTTTGAGAGTGCTTCATGCAAAGCATCTTTTTCTTTTTCAAAAGGGGGCTCAACCGATGCCAGTCAAGTGGGGTGTGTGTGGCCCAGTTAGTGGCAACGAGGGAGACTGTGGTTGGAGTCCCCTCGCTGTGTCTCTAAAAGAACCAAGATGAACAAGTCATGGCTCTCAGAGGACTTTTCTTCCCCTGGGTCAGCCAGGGGACGGGAAAGGCACGCGTATTTTTGAGAGTGCTTCATGCAAAGCATCTTTTTCTTTTTCAAAAGGGGGCTCAACCGATGCCAGTCAAGTGGGGTGTGTGTGGCCCAGTTAGTGGCAACGAGGGAGACTGTGGTTGGAGTCCCCTCGCTGTGTCTCTAAAAGAACCAAGATGAACAAGTCATGGCTCTCAGAGGACTTTTCTTCCCCTGGGTCAGCCAGGGGACGGGAAAGGCACGCGTATTTTTGAGAGTGCTTCATGCAAAGCATCTTTTTCTTTGTCAAAAGGGGGGCTCAACCGATGCCAGTCAAGTGGGGTGTGTGTGGCCCAGTTAGTGGCAACGAGGGAGACTGTGGTTGGAGTCCCCTCGCTGTGTCTCTAAAAGAACCAAGATGAACAAGTCATGGCTCTCAGAGGACTTTTCTTCCCCTGGGTCAGCCAGGGGACGGGAAAGGCACGCGTATTTTTGAGAGTGCTTCATGCAAAGCATCTTTTTCTTTTTCAAAAGGGTGCTCAACCGATGCCAGTCAAGTGGGGTGTGTGTGGCCCAGTTAGTGGCAACGAGGGAGACTGTGGTTGGAGTCCCCTCGCTGTGTCTCTAAAAGAACCAAGATGAACAAGTCATGGCTCTCAGAGGACTTTTCTTCCCCTGGGTCAGCCAGGGGACGGGAAAGGCACGCGTATTTTTGAGAGTGCTTCATGCAAAGCATCTTTTTCTTTTTCAAAAGGGGGCTCAACCGATGCCAGTCAAGTGGGGTGTGTGTGGCCCAGTTAGTGGCAACGAGGGAGACTGTGGTTGGAGTCCCCTCGCTGTGTCTCTAAAAGAACCAAGATGAACAAGTCATGGCTCTCAGAGGACTTTTCTTCCCCTGGGTCAGCCAGGGGACGGGAAAGGCACGCGTATTTTTGAGAGTGCTTCATGCAAAGCATCTTTTTCTTTTTCAAAAGGGGGCTCAACCGATGCCAGTCAAGTGGGGTGTGTGTGGCCCAGTTAGTGGCAACGAGGGAGACTGTGGTTGGAGTCCCCTCGCTGTGTCTCTAAAAGAACCAAGATGAACAAGTCATGGCTCTCAGAGGACTTTTCTTCCCCTGGGTCAGCCAGGGGACGGGAAAGGCACGCGTATTTTTGAGAGTGCTTCATGCAAAGCATCTTTTTCTTTGTCAAAAGGGGGGCTCAACCGATGCCAGTCAAGTGGGGTGTGTGTGGCCCAGTTAGTGGCAACGAGGGAGACTGTGGTTGGAGTCCCCTCGCTGTGTCTCTAAAAGAACCAAGATGAACAAGTCATGGCTCTCAGAGGACTTTTCTTCCCCTGGGTCAGCCAGGGGACGGGAAAGGCACGCGTATTTTTGAGAGTGCTTCATGCAAAGCATCTTTTTCTTTGTCAAAAGGGGGGCTCAACCGATGCCAGTCAAGTGGGGTGTGTGTGGCCCAGTTAGTGGCAACGAGGGAGACTGTGGTTGGAGTCCCCTCGCTGTGTCTCTAAAAGAACCAAGATGAACAAGTCATGGCTCTCAGAGGACTTTTCTTCCCCTGGGTCAGCCAGGGGACGGGAAAGGCACGCGTATTTTTGAGAGTGCTTCATGCAAAGCATCTTTTTCTTTGTCAAAAGGGGGGCTCAACCGATGCCAGTCAAGTGGGGTGTGTGTGGCCCAGTTAGTGGCAACGAGGGAGACTGTGGTTGGAGTCCCCTCGCTGTGTCTCTAAAAGAACCAAGATGAACAAGTCATGGCTCTCAGAGGACTTTTCTTCCCCTGGGTCAGCCAGGGGACGGGAAAGGCACGCGTATTTTTGAGAGTGCTTCATGCAAAGCATCTTTTTCTTTTTCAAAAGGGGGCTCAACCGATGCCAGTCAAGTGGGGTGTGTGTGGCCCAGTTAGTGGCAACGAGGGAGACTGTGGTTGGAGTCCCCTCGCTGTGTCTCTAAAAGAACCAAGATGAACAAGTCATGGCTCTCAGAGGACTTTTCTTCCCCTGGGTCAGCCAGGGGACGGGAAAGGCACGCGTATTTTTGAGAGTGCTTCATGCAAAGCATCTTTTTCTTTTTCAAAAGGGTGCTCAACCGATGCCAGTCAAGTGGGGTGTGTGTGGCCCAGTTAGTGGCAACGAGGGAGACTGTGGTTGGAGTCCCCTCGCTGTGTCTCTAAAAGAACCAAGATGAACAAGTCATGGCTCTCAGAGGACTTTTCTTCCCCTGGGTCAGCCAGGGGACGGGAAAGGCACGCGTATTTTTGAGAGTGCTTCATGCAAAGCATCTTTTTCTTTTTCAAAAGGGGGCTCAACCGATGCCAGTCAAGTGGGGTGTGTGTGGCCCAGTTAGTGGCAACGAGGGAGACTGTGGTTGGAGTCCCCTCGCTGTGTCTCTAAAAGAACCAAGATGAACAAGTCATGGCTCTCAGAGGACTTTTCTTCCCCTGGGTCAGCCAGGGGACGGGAAAGGCACGCGTATTTTTGAGAGTGCTTCATGCAAAGCATCTTTTTCTTTTTCAAAAGGGGGCTCAACCGATGCCAGTCAAGTGGGGTGTGTGTGGCCCAGTTAGTGGCAACGAGGGAGACTGTGGTTGGAGTCCCCTCGCTGTGTCTCTAAAAGAACCAAGATGAACAAGTCATGGCTCTCAGAGGACTTTTCTTCCCCTGGGTCAGCCAGGGGACGGGAAAGGCACGCGTATTTTTGAGAGTGCTTCATGCAAAGCATCTTTTTCTTTTTCAAAAGGGGGCTCAACCGATGCCAGTCAAGTGGGGTGTGTGTGGCCCAGTTAGTGGCAACGAGGGAGACTGTGGTTGGAGTCCCCTCGCTGTGTCTCTAAAAGAACCAAGATGAACAAGTCATGGCTCTCAGAGGACTTTTCTTCCCCTGGGTCAGCCAGGGGACGGGAAAGGCACGCGTATTTTTGAGAGTGCTTCATGCAAAGCATCTTTTTCTTTGTCAAAAGGGGGGCTCAACCGATGCCAGTCAAGTGGGGTGTGTGTGGCCCAGTTAGTGGCAACGAGGGAGACTGTGGTTGGAGTCCCCTCGCTGTGTCTCTAAAAGAACCAAGATGAACAAGTCATGGCTCTCAGAGGACTTTTCTTCCCCTGGGTCAGCCAGGGGACGGGAAAGGCACGCGTATTTTTGAGAGTGCTTCATGCAAAGCATCTTTTTCTTTTTCAAAAGGGTGCTCAACCGATGCCAGTCAAGTGGGGTGTGTGTGGCCCAGTTAGTGGCAACGAGGGAGACTGTGGTTGGAGTCCCCTCGCTGTGTCTCTAAAAGAACCAAGATGAACAAGTCATGGCTCTCAGAGGACTTTTCTTCCCCTGGGTCAGCCAGGGGACGGGAAAGGCACGCGTATTTTTGAGAGTGCTTCATGCAAAGCATCTTTTTCTTTTTCAAAAGGGGGCTCAACCGATGCCAGTCAAGTGGGGTGTGTGTGGCCCAGTTAGTGGCAACGAGGGAGACTGTGGTTGGAGTCCCCTCGCTGTGTCTCTAAAAGAACCAAGATGAACAAGTCATGGCTCTCAGAGGACTTTTCTTCCCCTGGGTCAGCCAGGGGACGGGAAAGGCACGCGTATTTTTGAGAGTGCTTCATGCAAAGCATCTTTTTCTTTTTCAAAAGGGGGCTCAACCGATGCCAGTCAAGTGGGGTGTGTGTGGCCCAGTTAGTGGCAACGAGGGAGACTGTGGTTGGAGTCCCCTCGCTGTGTCTCTAAAAGAACCAAGATGAACAAGTCATGGCTCTCAGAGGACTTTTCTTCCCCTGGGTCAGCCAGGGGACGGGAAAGGCACGCGTATTTTTGAGAGTGCTTCATGCAAAGCATCTTTTTCTTTTTCAAAAGGGGGCTCAACCGATGCCAGTCAAGTGGGGTGTGTGTGGCCCAGTTAGTGGCAACGAGGGAGACTGTGGTTGGAGTCCCCTCGCTGTGTCTCTAAAAGAACCAAGATGAACAAGTCATGGCTCTCAGAGGACTTTTCTTCCCCTGGGTCAGCCAGGGGACGGGAAAGGCACGCGTATTTTTGAGAGTGCTTCATGCAAAGCATCTTTTTCTTTTTCAAAAGGGGGCTCAACCGATGCCAGTCAAGTGGGGTGTGTGTGGCCCAGTTAGTGGCAACGAGGGAGACTGTGGTTGGAGTCCCCTCGCTGTGTCTCTAAAAGAACCAAGATGAACAAGTCATGGCTCTCAGAGGACTTTTCTTCCCCTGGGTCAGCCAGGGGACGGGAAAGGCACGCGTATTTTTGAGAGTGCTTCATGCAAAGCATCTTTTTCTTTTTCAAAAGGGGGCTCAACCGATGCCAGTCAAGTGGGGTGTGTGTGGCCCAGTTAGTGGCAACGAGGGAGACTGTGGTTGGAGTCCCCTCGCTGTGTCTCTAAAAGAACCAAGATGAACAAGTCATGGCTCTCAGAGGACTTTTCTTCCCCTGGGTCAGCCAGGGGACGGGAAAGGCACGCGTATTTTTGAGAGTGCTTCATGCAAAGCATCTTTTTCTTTTTCAAAAGGGGGCTCAACCGATGCCAGTCAAGTGGGGTGTGTGTGGCCCAGTTAGTGGCAACGAGGGAGACTGTGGTTGGAGTCCCCTCGCTGTGTCTCTAAAAGAACCAAGATGAACAAGTCATGGCTCTCAGAGGACTTTTCTTCCCCTGGGTCAGCCAGGGGACGGGAAAGGCACGCGTATTTTTGAGAGTGCTTCATGCAAAGCATCTTTTTCTTTTTCAAAAGGGGGCTCAACCGATGCCAGTCAAGTGGGGTGTGTGTGGCCCAGTTAGTGGCAACGAGGGAGACTGTGGTTGGAGTCCCCTCGCTGTGTTTTACATGCTTTTAGAAGGGCATGAAATGGCTTGGAGGTTGACTTTCATCATATGCAAACTGTTGGCTACCAAAATGCTGCCTTTCCAACAACTGTGGTTATAGGCAATGAGGAACATACTGATGAAGATGAGACGCAGATACCCGATTGGGATGACAACTTAAATATTCGGTCAGGGCAAGAAGAAACTCGGTCTGAGGGGTAGGGGAGTGCAAACACAACAATTGATGATTAAGTTCTAGATCACACCTACTGTCAACCCACAGTCAGACACTCGAGGAGGTCAACAGAGGCGGTGGAGGAGGATGCAACCGACGTCGAAGTAACCTGGCGCCTTCCTGGACACAGTCGGAGCACTGGTAGCACGTCTACAACTGCATCCTCAGCCACCACTCTGCCTCTGAGCATTATTCGGGGTGGATCAACAGGTCGCATGGCCTCTAAGTCTTGCCTAGCCAGGTCCTTTTTTGACATAGAAAAAGATCGCCCAAATTATGTGATCTGTAAAATTTGTCATGGTTCTCTTAGTAGAGGTCAAAACCTCAGCAGTTTGACAACTTCTTCCATGAATCGTCACATGAATAAATATCATATGGCCCGATGGGAAGCTCACCGTGCTGCAATGCGGCCTAGCGGAGCGAACCATCCACCGCCTGCCCCTTCCAGTGCATCCGCGCGCTCGTCATCTTCTAGGACTGTGGGGACAGCTGTCACACCTGTTTTTCCACCCACAACTTCCACCACTGTAACCGCAACAGGCAGTTTGCTTGGTAGGTCGTCAGTTGGTTTGGAAGGGGAAACAAGTGAGTGTGTACAGCTCTCTCAGACATCGATAGCACCAACTTTGGATGAAGGCAACATCATGTCTCCGCCTGCACTTTCCTCACAAAGCTGCATTTTTCCAGGGACACCCGACTCAACACCGTCTACACACAGCAGCCAGATCTCTGTCCCTCAGATGTGGTCAAATAAAAGGCCACTTCCTGCGACCCATGACAAAGCGAAGAGGTTGACTCTATCCCTCTGTAAGCTGTTGACTACAGAAATGCTGCCTTTCCGCCTAGTGGACACACAGGATTTTAGAGACCTTATGTCTGTCGCTGTGCCCCAGTACCAGATGCCTAGTCGCCACTACTTCTCTAAGAAAGGTGTGCCCGCGCTACACCAGCATGTCGCACACAACATCACCGCTTCCTTGAGAAACTCTGTGTGTGAACGGGTGCATTTCACCACCGATACTTGGACCAGTAAGCATGGACAGGGACGTTACATGTCGCTGACTGGCCACTGGGTAACTATGGTGATAGATGGTGAAGGGTCTGCTGCACAAGTCTTGCCGTCCCCACGACTTGTGTGTCAATCCTCTGTCTGTCCAAGTTCCGCCACTGCTTCTGCATCCTCCACCTCATCTGGGTCCTCCACCTCCGCCCCAAGCCTGCCTGGTCAGGCCACCAGCGTTCTCACTGCGCAGAAGGAATCACGCACCCCTCATTACTATGCTGGTAGCAGAGCGCAACGGCATCAGGCGGTCTTTAGCTTGACATGTCTTTGAAATAGGAGTCACACAGCGACTGAGTTGTGGGCAGCTCTGGAGACTGATTTTGATAAATGGTTGTCTCCACTCAACCTGCAGCCTGGTAAGGCCGTGTGCGACAATGCTGCAAACCTGGGTGCGGCCCTTCGCCTGGGCAAGGTGACACACGTGCCTTGTATGGCTCACGTGTTTAACCTTGTTGTCCAGCAATTTTTAACACACTATCCCGGCCTAGATGGCCTTCTGACCAGGGCACGGAAACTGTCTGCAGTGCTCACTTCCGCCGTTCAACCGCCGCACCTGAGCGACTTGCATCGCTCCAGAAGTCTTTCGGCCTGCCGGTTCATCGCCTGAAATGCGATGTGGCGACACGCTGGAATTCAACTCTCCACATGTTACAGCGACTGTGGCAGCACCGGCGAGCCCTGGTGCAATACGTCATGATGTATAGCCTGGGCCAACGAGATGCAGAAGTGGGGCAGATCACCCTGATGGAGTGATCTCAGATCAAGGACCTATGCACCCTTCTGCACAGTTTCGACATGGCGACGAATATGTTTAGCGCTGACAATGCCATTATCAGCATGACGATTACAGTCATTTACATGCTGGAGCACACGCTAAACACTATTCGTAGTCAGGGGGTGGGACAACAGGAAGGGGAGGAACTACAGGAGGATTCATATGCGCAAGACACAACAACATCACCAAGGTCCAGACGTTCATCATCACCAACGCGGCAGGCATGGGACCATGGGGGACAGGGATCAACAAGGGCGCATGGTAGCAGGCGACATGTTGAGGAAGGTGCAGGAGGACATGAAGATATGGAGGACGAACTGTCCATGGACATGGAAGACTCAGCAGATGAGGGGGACCTTGGTCAAATTTCAGTTGAAAGAGGTTGGGGGGAGATGACAGAGGAAGAAAGAACGGTTAGCACCTCTATGCCACAAACACAGCGTGGACTTGGTGCGCATGGCTGCGCAAGACACATGAGTGCCTTCTTGTTGCACTACCTCCAACATGACCCTCGTATTGTCAAAATTAGAAGTGATGATGACTACTGGCTTGCCACACTATTAGATCCCTGGGACAAGTCCAAATTTTGTGACATAATTCCACCCATAGAAAGGGACGCACGTATGCAGGAGTATCAGCAGAAGCTGTTACTCGATCTTAGCTCGGCTTTTCCACCAAACAACCGTGCAGGTGAAGGGAGTGATTCTCCCAGTTGTAACTTGACAAACATGGGACGGCCTCGTCATCTTCAACAGTCTACCCGTACCAGTAGGACCGTATCTGGTGCTGGTAACAGCAATTTTATGGAATCTTTTCATAATTTTTTTAGACCCTCCTTTGCAAGGCCACCAGAGACAACAAGTCTGACACATAGTCAACGGATGGAGAGGATGATACAGGAGTATCTCCAAATGAACATCGATGCAATGACTTTGCAAATGGAGCCTTGCTCCTTTTGTGCTTCAAATCTAGAAAAATGTCAAGAGCTCTCCAGTTACGCCTCGAAGATTTTGTCGTGTCCAGCTGCCAGCGTTGTCTCTGAACGTGTCTTCAGTGCTGCTGGGTGTGTGCTGACAGATAAGCGCACGCGTCTGTCCAGTGACAATGTGGACAGACTGACGTTCATCAAAATGAACAAGTCATGGATCCAGAAGGAATTTACTACCCCTGTGTCATCCTGGGGAGAGTAAATGCTTGTGGATTTGGAATGTGCTTGATGCAAATCAAAACATCCTGTTTGCAACTAGGGCACAAGTGCTGCCACTGATAAGGTGTCTGTGTGGGGCACAATTTTTGGAAAAAAAGGGAGACTCCGCTTGGAGTAACCCTTGCTTGCTGTGTTTTTTAAAAATGATACAAGATGAACAGATCTGAAGGCAAGATGAAGCCAACATCATGTCTCCGCCTGCACTTTTCTCACAAACCTGCATTTTTCCAGGGACACCCTACTCAACACCGTCTACAGACAGCAGCCAGATCTCTGTCCCTCAGATGTGGTCAAATAAAAGGCCACTTACTGCGACCCATGACAAAGCTAAGTGGTTGACTCTATCCCTCTGTAAGCTGTTGGCTACCGAAATGCTGCCTTTACGCGTAGTGGACACACAGGATTTTACAGACCTTATGTCTGTCGCTGTGCCCCAGTACCAGATGCCCAATCACCACTGCTTCTCCAAGAAAAGCATGCCCGCGCTACACCGGCATGTCGCACACAACATCACCACTTCCTTGAGAAAATCTGTGTGCGACAGGGTGCATTTCAACACAGATACTTGGACCAGTAAGCATAGACAGGGTCAGTACATGTCACTGACTGGGCACTGGCAAACTATGGTGAGAGATGGAGAAGGGTCTGCTGTACAAGTCTTGCCGTCCCCACGAGTTGTTTCAATCCTTGTTCTGTATGTAGAAGTTAATACACTGCTTCTGCCTCTTCAACCTCGTGTGGGTCCTCTACCTTTGCGCAAACCCTGTGTGGTCAGGCCACCCTTCCTTGCAACTGCGCACAAGGACTACCACACACCTCCTTACTATGCTGGCAGCAGAGCTCAATGCCATCAGGCGGTCAAAGTTTTACTTTGAAATGTATGGGAAATGTGAGTCACACCGCTATTACAGAGAATAGTAGTCAGGCAGGGTCAAAACATTAATTGAGGAACAGGAACAGAATGGGACGGCCAGGACTTAATCAGAAAACAAGCAGAGGTGAAATGCGTATCGGCCAACAAGGTACATAAACAGCAAGCAGGAAAAGTAGTCAGGTAACAAGCACACAAAATCATAAAACTGAACTGGGGGTAAAATTAACCAGAGGTTCATAGCTATGTCTGGCAGTGGTCTGCAGACAGGATGGGCATAAAAAAGGGTGTGGTGTCTTCCCATTGGTTGTAGCTGAATGATGGTATTTCATCTGTGAGATACCCACCAGCTACATTCAGCCAGAGATTCTGCATCTGTCAAGGTAATGCAGCCCAGTGGGTGAGCATAACCTGCGTCCACCTGCGCCGCTGGCATCGACTACTCTCCCATCATCAGCACTATTCATGAAAGGAACACGTTGTCACCTGGCGACCGGAGTACAAATTGACGGAGCGGACTCCGTTGGTGACTTAACAGCCGTGTGCGGCAATGATGCAAACCTGGCTGCGGGCCATCCTCAGGGCAATGTGACACACGTGCCTTTTATGGCTCACGTGTTGATCCGAATTCTCCAGCAATTTTTAAAACACCATCACGGCCTACATGTCCTTGTGCAGCGGGCACGCTCGCTATGTGCTCACTTCCATCGTGCGCACACAGCAGCTCAACAACTTTCATCACTCCGGAAGTCTTAGGGTCTGGCAGTTAAACGCCGTAAATGCGATGTTCCGACACGCAGGAATTGGAATCTGCACATGTTGCAGCGTGTGTGGCAGCAGCGCAGAGCCCTGCTGAAATACGGTAAGACATATAGCCTGGGATAAGTTGATCCAGAGGTGGTGCCGATCACGCTGCTGGAGTGGTGTCAGATCAAGGACCTATGCACCCTGCTACACAGTTTTGAAATGTCGACGAAGATGTTTAGCACTGGCAATGTCATTCTCAGCGTGACAATTCTGGTCATCTACATGATGGAGCACACTGTAATTATTATTCGGAGTCAGGTGTTGGGACAAGAGGAAGGGGAGGAAGTACAGGAGGAGTCATATGCGGAAGGGATAACAAGATCTACGAGGTCCAGATGGTCAGCGGCACCTATGCGGCAGTCATGGTGAGGGAGAGGGATTAACAAGGGCGCATAGTATCAGCAAAAAGTGTTGATGAAAGTGCAGGAGCCCATGAAGAAATGGAGGACGAACTGGCGATGGGCATGGAAGACTCAGCAGATGAGTGAGAGCTTGCTCACATTTCGGTTGTGCGAGGTTGTGGGTAGAGGGCAGAGGAAGGATGCACGATTCTCACCTCTCTGCCACCAACACACCAAGGACTTGGTCCTCCTGGATGCACAAGACACATGAGCGCCTTCTTGCTGCACTACCTACATGACCCTCGGATTGTATGAATTTGAAGTAATCCTGAATACTGGGTTGCCACACTGTTAGATCCCCGGTACAAGACAAAATTTGGCGAACTAATTCCTGCCATAGAAATAGACGCACGTATACAGGAGTATCTGCAGAATGTGGTACGCAATCTTAGATCTACTTTTCCACTAAACACCAGTGCTGCACAGAGTGAATCTCAACACTTTGTCATGGATAGGAGGAAATGGTCTTTTACTTGTCCACATCGGAGGGACCGAGGGATGGCTGCTGTGCTGAGATGGCGTTGAGTACGGTGTCCCTGCACAGTTGCACTTTTGGTCATATCCCAAAATGAGTTGAAAAAGGACAGATGCTGTTGGAAAGGGGAACAGGTGTGTTGGAAAGGGGAAAAAAATTTGGGTCCGTGGATTTGGTGGTTAAACAACTGTAACATTTGCTGAAGAAACAACATCTGTTACAGTGGGACTGGCAGATTTGGATAAAGTGGTATATAATCTGTGACCGCTATATAACAAAAATTAATAAGAAAAGAAAGAGAAAGGTATATATCACCTTCAGCAGTCAGTGTCCACCGTGCTCCCAGTTGGAAAAGGAGAGGTTGGCAACTTGAAGGTTTGGTGGAGGATACAGAGCTGTGTGGCTATGAAACTAATAGTAGCCTGAACCGAGTTAGACGCCATTCGGATCTGGAGACTGTGAGCCCTGTTAGCATCACAGGGTCCACATGCCCACCCAGCCCAGGAACTCCCTGTTAACAACACAGGGGCCATTGAGTACGCTGACCGTGTGCGTAGGGGCCACACCTGTGGACAGCAGGCGCATCAGCAGCAGCAGGCCTGTTAATGCCACTGGGCTGCACAAGCAGGACTGTTAGGACAGGAGCTGGTCTTAACCGTTCTGCGTTACCAACTGTGGTGGTGGCCTGCATCCACCACCCTATCCCTGCCTACCTCTGGCCTAAAGCCGCAATGGGTTCAACACATGGAGGTGTGCTCTTTCGGAGCATAATAGAAGACTGCGCACCTCCTTGTTGGCTCCAGCCCCTTTTATAACCTGGGTCCGCCCCAAACCAGGGTGAACCACAATGCACCTCCTGGAGACAAAAGCAGAGTGACACGTCATGAGTGGCATAACTAGCGTCCTATTTGGAAACGCAACTTCAATGATGACCTCATGGCTGCCATGACCCAAACACCTCACCAGTCATCGTCTGACCATCAATAATGCGGTGACAAGTCATAGGTGTGGGCCTCTGCAAGCCATTTGGGAGGACACCTGATGCCCTGTGGTCTATATGGGACCCCCACATCAGGGCCATGGCCAAAGAGTTCATTACCGGACCTAGTCTCTGATGCAGGAAGTGCCTGAGCATGCTCAGTAGCATGAAATACAGTCTCTGAAAAAAGACTATCAGCTTTAGCATGGTGTCTAGGCACAAAACAGGACTTAGACCCGGCACAGAATGCAAGCACCTGTGCAAAGAGGCTTTTCACACTTAGTGTGGGAGCATGCGCTGTATCCCGAAATGAAGACTTAGCGTCAGGAATGGCACAGTCAGGCTGAGCATACTCACTAGGCGAAACACTGTAATTATGCTGCAGCTGGGGTACATCGGCACACGCATGCGCACTAGCTGCCTCTCCACACTTAGACGTGGAGGGGAAATTTGTCTTGGAGATGCTGTCTATGAACAGAAGGAAAAGCTAAAGGAAGCCTGACTTTCTATCCCTCCGAATTATGAAATGCAGCAATGAATTCCATGAGTTTGCTATAACATTAGCGTAGCTAAATGTGCATGAGGGTGTGATGTAGAGGTGCTAGAAATAGCTTGTCACCAGTGGGGCACTAATGGAATACAACAGCCAGTTCTATGATGCCACAAAATGGCAGTATTTTGTGCTATCATTATAGCTTATTAAAAACAGAGCACGAGGTTGTCATGCAGAGGTGCTGCACATAGATTTGCAGTAGTGTGAATAGACAAAAGTACAATAGCCACGTTTAGGATACAACTAGGTACACTGAGTGTTTGCTACTATAAATGGCTGAGTTTAAAAAAGTTTGAGTGTGCAATGCAGGCAGACGTGCTGCAAATAACGTTCCAATACTGTGAATTGACAAAAGTACAATAGCCACGTTTAGGATACAACTAGGTACAGTGAGTGTTTGCTACTATAAATGGCTGAGTTTAAAAAAGTTAGAGTGTGCAATGCAGGCAGACGTGCTGCAAATATCGTTCCAATACTGTGAATAGACAAAAGTACAATAGCCACGTTTAGGATACAACTAGGTACACTGAGTGTTTGCTACTATAAATGGCTGAGTTTAAAAAAGTTTGAGTGTGCAATGCAGGCAGACGTGCTGCAAATAACGTTCCAATACTGTGAATTGACAAAAGTACAATAGCCACGTTTAGGATACAACTAGGTACACTGAGTGTTTGCTACTATAAATGGCTGAGTTTAAAAAAGTTTGAGTGTGCAATGCAGGCAGACGTGCTGCAAATAACGTTCCAATACTGTGAATTGACAAAAGTACAATAGCCACGTTTAGGATACAACTAGGTACAGTGAGTGTTTGCTAGTATAATGGCTGAGTTTAAAAAAGTTTGAGTGTGCAATGCAGGCAGACGTGCTGCAAATAACGTTCCAATACTGTGAATTGACAAAAGTACAATAGCCACGTTTAGGATACAACTAGGTACAGTGAGTGTTTGCTAGTATAATGGCTGAGTTTAAAAAAGTTAGAGTGTGCAATGCAGGCAGACGTGCTGCAAATAACGTTCCAATACTGTGAATAGACAAAAGTACAATAGCCACGTTTAGGATACAACTAGGTACACTGAGTGTTTGCTACTATAAATGGCTGAGTTTAAAAAAGTTTGAGTGTGCAATGCAGGCAGACGTGCTGCAAATAACGTTCCAATACTGTGAATTGACAAAAGTACAATAGCCACGTTTAGGATACAACTAGGTACACTGAGTGTTTGCTACTATAAATGGCTGAGTTTAAAAAAGTTTGAGTGTGCAATGCAGGCAGACGTGCTGCAAATAACGTTCCAATACTGTGAATTGACAAAAGTACAATAGCCACGTTTAGGATACAACTAGGTACACTGAGTGTTTGCTACTATAAATGGCTGAGTTTAAAAAAGTTTGAGTGTGCAATGCAGGCAGACGTGCTGCAAATAACGTTCCAATACTGTGAATTGACAAAAGTACAATAGCCACGTTTAGGATACAACTAGGTACACTGAGTGTTTGCTACTATAAATGGCTGAGTTTAAAAAAGTTAGAGTGTGCAATGCAGGCAGACGTGCTGCAAATATCGTTCCAATACTGTGAATAGACAAAAGTACAATAGCCACGTTTAGGATACAACTAGGTACACTGAGTGTTTGCTACTATAAATGGCTGAGTTTAAAAAAGTTTGAGTGTGCAATGCAGGCAGACGTGCTGCAAATAACGTTCCAATACTGTGAATTGACAAAAGTACAATAGCCACGTTTAGGATACAACTAGGTACACTGAGTGTTTGCTACTATAAATGGCTGAGTTTAAAAAAGTTTGAGTGTGCAATGCAGGCAGACGTGCTGCAAATAACGTTCCAATACTGTGAATTGACAAAAGTACAATAGCCACGTTTAGGATACAACTAGGTACACTGAGTGTTTGCTACTATAAATGGCTGAGTTTAAAAAAGTTAGAGTGTGCAATGCAGGCAGACGTGCTGCAAATATCGTTCCAATACTGTGAATAGACAAAAGTACAATAGCCACGTTTAGGATACAACTAGGTACACTGAGTGTTTGCTACTATAAATGGCTGAGTTTAAAAAAGTTTGAGTGTGCAATGCAGGCAGACGTGCTGCAAATAACGTTCCAATACTGTGAATTGACAAAAGTACAATAGCCACGTTTAGGATACAACTAGGTACACTGAGTGTTTGCTACTATAAATGGCTGAGTTTAAAAAAGTTTGAGTGTGCAATGCAGGCAGACGTGCTGCAAATAACGTTCCAATACTGTGAATTGACAAAAGTACAATAGCCACGTTTAGGATACAACTAGGTACAGTGAGTGTTTGCTAGTATAATGGCTGAGTTTAAAAAAGTTTGAGTGTGCAATGCAGGCAGACGTGCTGCAAATAACGTTCCAATACTGTGAATTGACAAAAGTACAATAGCCACGTTTAGGATACAACTAGGTACAGTGAGTGTTTGCTAGTATAATGGCTGAGTTTAAAAAAGTTAGAGTGTGCAATGCAGGCAGACGTGCTGCAAATAACGTTCCAATACTGTGAATAGACAAAAGTACAATAGCCACGTTTAGGATACAACTAGGTACACTGAGTGTTTGCTACTATAAATGGCTGAGTTTAAAAAAGTTTGAGTGTGCAATGCAGGCAGACGTGCTGCAAATAACGTTCCAATACTGTGAATTGACAAAAGTACAATAGCCACGTTTAGGATACAACTAGGTACACTGAGTGTTTGCTACTATAAATGGCTGAGTTTAAAAAAGTTTGAGTGTGCAATGCAGGCAGACGTGCTGCAAATAACGTTCCAATACTGTGAATTGACAAAAGTACAATAGCCACGTTTAGGATACAACTAGGTACACTGAGTGTTTGCTACTATAAATGGCTGAGTTTAAAAAAGTTTGAGTGTGCAATGCAGGCAGACGTGCTGCAAATAACGTTCCAATACTGTGAATTGACAAAAGTACAATAGCCACGTTTAGGATACAACTAGGTACACTGAGTGTTTGCTACTATAAATGGCTGAGTTTAAAAAAGTTAGAGTGTGCAATGCAGGCAGACGTGCTGCAAATATCGTTCCAATACTGTGAATAGACAAAAGTACAATAGCCACGTTTAGGATACAACTAGGTACACTGAGTGTTTGCTACTATAAATGGCTGAGTTTAAAAAAGTTAGAGTGTGCAATGCAGGCAGACGTGCTGCAAATAACGTTCCAATACTGTGAATTGACAAAAGTACAATAGCCACGTTTAGGATACAACTAGGTACACTGAGTGTTTGCTACTATAAATGGCTGAGTTTAAAAAAGTTTGAGTGTGCAATGCAGGCAGACGTGCTGCAAATAACGTTCCAATACTGTGAATTGACAAAAGTACAATAGCCACGTTTAGGATACAACTAGGTACACTGAGTGTTTGCTACTATAAATGGCTGAGTTTAAAAAAGTTAGAGTGTGCAATGCAGGCAGACGTGCTGCAAATATCGTTCCAATACTGTGAATAGACAAAAGTACAATAGCCACGTTTAGGATACAACTAGGTACACTGAGTGTTTGCTACTATAAATGGCTGAGTTTAAAAAAGTTTGAGTGTGCAATGCAGGCAGACGTGCTGCAAATAACGTTCCAATACTGTGAATTGACAAAAGTACAATAGCCACGTTTAGGATACAACTAGGTACACTGAGTGTTTGCTACTATAAATGGCTGAGTTTAAAAACGTTTGAGTGTGCAATGCAGGCAGACGTGCTGCAAATAACGTTCCAATACTGTGAATTGACAAAAGTACAATAGCCACGTTTAGGATACAACTAGGTACAGTGAGTGTTTGCTAGTATAATGGCTGAGTTTAAAAAAGTTTGAGTGTGCAATGCAGGCAGACGTGCTGCAAATAACGTTCCAATACTGTGAATTGACAAAAGTACAATAGCCACGTTTAGGATACAACTAGGTACAGTGAGTGTTTGCTAGTATAATGGCTGAGTTTAAAAAAGTTAGAGTGTGCAATGCAGGCAGACGTGCTGCAAATAACGTTCCAATACTGTGAATAGACAAAAGTACAATAGCCACGTTTAGGATACAACTAGGTACACTGAGTGTTTGCTACTATAAATGGCTGAGTTTAAAAAAGTTTGAGTGTGCAATGCAGGCAGACGTGCTGCAAATAACGTTCCAATACTGTGAATTGACAAAAGTACAATAGCCACGTTTAGGATACAACTAGGTACACTGAGTGTTTGCTACTATAAATGGCTGAGTTTAAAAAAGTTTGAGTGTGCAATGCAGGCAGACGTGCTGCAAATAACGTTCCAATACTGTGAATTGACAAAAGTACAATAGCCACGTTTAGGATACAACTAGGTACACTGAGTGTTTGCTACTATAAATGGCTGAGTTTAAAAAAGTTAGAGTGTGCAATGCAGGCAGACGTGCTGCAAATATCGTTCCAATACTGTGAATAGACAAAAGTACAATAGCCACGTTTAGGATACAACTAGGTACACTGAGTGTTTGCTACTATAAATGGCTGAGTTTAAAAAAGTTTGAGTGTGCAATGCAGGCAGACGTGCTGCAAATAACGTTCCAATACTGTGAATTGACAAAAGTACAATAGCCACGTTTAGGATACAACTAGGTACAGTGAGTGTTTGCTAGTATAATGGCTTAGTTAAAATGAGTTTGAGTGTGCAATGCAGGCAGACGCGCTATGCAAATGTCTTTGCACTAGTGGGACTATAGCAAAGTCCAATAGCCACGTATAGGATGCCACTAGGTACACTGAGTGTTTGCTAGTATAATGGCTTGGTTTTAATGAGTTGGAGTGTGCAATGCAGGCAGACGCGCTCTGCAAATGTCTTTGCACTAGTGGGACTATAGCAAAGTCCAATAGCCACGTATAGGATGCCACTAGGTACACTGAGTGTTTGCTAGTATAATGGCTTGGTTAGAATGAGTTGTAGTGTGCAATGCAGGCAGATGTGCTCTGCTAATGTCTTTGCACTAGTGGGACTATAGCAAAGTCCAATAGCCACGTATAGGATGCCACTAGGTACACTGAGTGTTTGCTAGTATAATGGCTTAGTTAAAATGAGTTTGAGTGTGCAATGCAGGCAGACGCGCTATGCAAATGTCTTTGCACTAGTGGGACTATAGCAAAGTCCAATAGCCACGTATAGGATGCCACTAGGTACACTGAGTGTTTGCTAGTCTAATGGCTTGGTTAGAATGAGTTGTAGTGTGCAATGCAGGCAGATGTGCTCTGCTAATGTCTTTGCACTAGTGGGACTATAGCAAAGTCCAATAGCCACGTATAGGATGCCACTAGGTACACTGAGTGTTTGCTAGTATAATGGCTTAGTTAAAATGAGTTTGAGTGTGCAATGCCGGCAGACGCGCTATGCAAATGTCTTTGCACTAGTGGGACTATAGCAAAGTCCAATAGCCACGTATAGGATGCCACTAGGTACACTGAGTGTTTGCTAGTATAATGGCTTGGTTTTAATGAGTTGGAGTGTGCAATGCAGGCAGACGCGCTCTGCAAATGTCTTTGCACTAGTGGGACTATAGCAAAGTCCAATAGCCACGTATAGGATGCCACTAGGTACACTGAGTGTTTGCTAGTATAATGGCTTGGTTAGAATGAGTTGTAGTGTGCAATGCAGGCAGACGCGCTCTGCAAATGTCTTTGCACTAGTGGGACTATAGCAAAGTCCAATAGCCACGTATAGGATGCCACTAGGTACACTGAGTGTTTGCTAGTATAATGGCTTGTTTAGAATGAGTTGTAGTGTGCAATGCAGGCAGACGCGCTCTGCAAATGTCTTTGCACTAGTGGGACTATAGCAAAGTCCAATAGCCACGTATAGGATGCCACTAGGTACACTGAGTGTTTGCTAGTATAATGGCTTGTTTAGAATGAGTTGTAGTGTGCAATGCAGGCAGACGCGCTCTGCAAATGTCTTTGCACTAGTGGGACTATAGCAAAGTCCAATAGCCACGTATAGGATGCCACTAGGTACACTGAGTGTTTGCTAGTATAATGGCTTAGTTATCAGTTGGAGTGTGCAGAGGACAAGAGGGTACAGTGGCAGGATTGTGGTGCTCTGGGTAGAGGAATGGAAGCCTGCCTTTCTATTCCCTCCTAATGGTGAAATGCAGGTAGGAAATCCCTGACCTGGGCTACACAGACGCTGTTGCTGTTTGCAGGACCTGTCACCTATGGCTCTCTGACCCTGCCGGTTGGAGCCCTTAAAAGGACTGCTATAAAGTGCTCTCCCTAAGCTGTCTAACGCTGTGTATGCAGCGCATACAGCTGTATCGGCTATAGGACTCAGGAAGACGGAGCTGCGACAGTGATGTCTGACACCAAAGACGCAGAAGGCAGATAATGGCGTCCGTGAAGAAAATGTCCGGTTTTATAATGCAGGGACATGTGACATGCAGATCCTATCACACATGCCGTTGCTTCTCTGGCTCAAAGTCCACTTAGCTGTGTGTGTGTCTGGGATTGGCTGACATGCTGGCCCGCCCCACAAGACGCGCGCACTTAGGGAAGGAAGACAAGAAAAAAAAAAAAAAAAAATGGCGATCGCCATTATAGAAACAGCAGTGATCTGAAGGCGCTGTTCACGCACACTATACACTGAAATGTGATAATAGTTTGATTCACAGAGTGACTTACACTATTACAGCAGAAACCAAGCTATGATTTAGCTGTTTTTTGGCTGCTAGAACCGTTCTCGAACGTTTCTAGAACTACCGAGCTTTTGCAAAAAGCTCGAGTTCTAGTTCGATCTAGAACATGCCCCAAAATCACTCGAGCCGCGAACTGGAGAACCACGAACCACGAACCGCGCTCAACTCTAGTGGAGATGAGATTTGATAAAATAAGTGGAAATCCAGTAAAAGTTTCATTTGGCTACTTTGCACTCTCGACATAATCGTCACCATGTGCCAAATGCAATATAAAAGCAATCTGAGCACATTTCGCGCATAAATTAAATGACCACAATTTTCTCCAAAACTATAACAGTTGCAAACTTGTCCTGTGTGGTGGAGATGAGATTTGATAAAAAAAGTGGAAATCCAGTAAAAGTTTCCTTTGGCTACTTTGCACTCTCGAGATAATCGTCACCATGTGCCCAATGCAATATAAAAGCAATCTGAGCACATTTCACGCATAAATGAAATGACCACAATTTTCTCCAAAACTATAACAGATGCAAACTTGTCCTGTGTGGTGGAGATGAGATTTGATAAAATAAGTGGAAATCCAGTAAAAGTTTCATTTGGCTACCTTGCACTCTCGAGATAATCGTCACCATGTGCCAAATGCAATATAAAAGCAATCTAAGCACATTTCGCGCATAAATGAAATGACCACAATTTTCTCCAAAACTATAACAGATACAAACTTGTCCTGTGTGGTGGAGATGAGATTTGATAAAATAAGTGGAAATCCAGTAAAAGTTTCATTTGGCTACGTTGCACTCTCGAGATAATCGTCACCATGTGCCAAATGCAATATAAAAGCAATCTGAGCACATTTCGCGCATAAATGAAATGACCACAATTTTCTCCAAAACTATAACAGATGCAAACTTGTCCTGTGTGGTGGAGATGAGATTTGATAAAATAAGTGGAAATCCAGTAAAAGTTTCATTTGGCTACTTTGCACTCTCGACATAATCGTCACCATGTGCCAAATGCAATATAAAAGCAATCTGAGCACATTTCGCGCATAAATGAAATGACCACAATTTTCTCCAAAACTATAACAGATGCAAACTTGTCCTGTGGTGGAGATGAGATTTGTTAAAATAAGTGGAAATCCAGTAAAAGTTTCATTTGGCTACCTTGCACTCTCGAGATAATCGTCACCATGTGCCAAATGCAATATAAAAGCAATCTGAGCACATTTCGCGCATAAATGAAATGACCACAATTTTCTCCAAAACTATAACAGATGCAAACTTGTCCTGTGTGGCGGAGATGAGATTTGATAAAATAAGTAAAAATCCAGTAAAAGTTTCATTTGGCTATTTTGCACTCTCGACATAATCGTCACCATGTGCCAAATGCAATATAAAAGCAATCTGAGCACATTTCGCGCATAAATGAAATGACCACAATTTTCTCCAAAACTATAACAGATGCAAACTTGTCCTGTGTGGTGGAGATGAGATTTGATAAAAAAAGTGGAAATCCAGTAAAAGTTTCATTTGGCTACTTTGCACTCTCGAGATAATCGTCACCATGTGCCCAATGCAATATAAAAGCAATCTGAGCACATTTCGCGCATAAATGAAATGACCACAATTTTCTCCAAAACTATAACAGATGCAAACTTGTCCTGTTTGGTGGAGATGAGATTTGATAAAATAAGTGGAAATCCAGTAAAAGTTTCATTTGGCTACCTTGCACTCTCGAGATAATCGTCACCATGTGCCAAATGCAATATAAAAGCAATCTGAGCACATTTCGCGCATAAATGAAATGACCACAATTTTCTCCAAAACTATAACAGATGCAAACTTGTCCTGTGTGGTGGAGATGAGATTTGATAAAATAAGTGGAAATCCAGTAAAAGTTTCATTTGGCTACTTTGCACTCTCGACATAATCGTCACCATGTGCCAAATGCAATATAAAAGCAATCTGAGCACATTTCGCGCATAAATGAAATGACCACAATTTTCACCAAAACTATAACAGATGCAAACTTGTCCTGTGTGGTGGAGATGAGATTTGATAAAATAAGTGGAAATTTAGTAAAAGTTTCATTTGGCTACTTTGCACTCTCGACATAATCGTCACCATGTGCCAAATGCAATATAAAAGCAATCTGAGCACATTCCGCGCATAAATGAAATGACCACAATTTTCTCCAAAACTATAACAGATGCAAACTTGTCCTGTGTGGTGGAGATGAGATTTGATAAAATAAGTGGAAATCCAGTAAAAGTTTCATTTGGCTACTTTGCACTCTCGACATAATCGTCACCATGTGTCAAATGCAATATAAAAGCAATCTGAGCACATTTCGCGCATAAATGAAATGACCAAAATTTTCTCCAAAACTATAACAGATACAAACTTGTCCTGTGTGGTGGAGATGAGATTTGATAAAATAAGTGGAAACCCAGTAAAAGTTTCATTTGACTACCTTGCACTCTCGAGATAATCGTCACCATGTGCCAAATGCAATATAAAAGCAATCTGAGCACATTTTTCGCATAAATGAAATGACCACAATTTTCTCCAAAACTATAACAGATGCAAACTTGTCCTGTGTGGTGGAAATGAGATTTGATAAAATAAGTGGAAATCCAGTAAAAGTTTCATTTGGCTACCTTGCACTCTCGAGATAATCGTCACCATGTGCCAAATGCAATATAAAATCAATCTGAGCACATTTCGCGCATAAATGAAATGACCACAATTTTCTCCAAAACTATAACAGATGCAAACTTGTCCTGTGTGGTGGAGATGAGATTTGATAAAATAAGTGGAAATCCAGTAAAAGTTTCATTTGGCTACTTTGCACTCTCGAGATAATCGTCACCATTTGCCAAATGCAATATAAAAGCAATCTGAGCACATTTCGCGCATAAATGAAATGACCACAATTTTCTCCAAAACTATAACAGATGCAAACTTGTCCTGTGTGGTGGAAATGAGATAAAATAAGTGGAAATCCAGTAAAAATTTCATTTGGCTACTTTGCACTCTCGAGATAATTGTCACCATGTGCCAAATGCAATATAAAAGCAATCTGAGCACATTTCGCTCATAAATGAAATGACCACAATTTTCTCCGAAACTATAACAGATGCAAACTTGTCCTGTGTGGTGGAGATGAGCTTTGATAAAATAAGTGGAAATTCAGTAAAAGTTTCATTTGGCTACTTTGCACTCTCGAGATAATCGTCACCATGTGCCAAATCCAATATAAAAGCAATCTGAGCACATTTCGCGCATAAATGACATGACCACAATTTTCTCCAAAACTATAACAGATGCAAACTTGTCCTGTGTGGTGGAGATGAGATTCGATAAAATAAGTGGAAATCCAGTAAAAGTTTCATTTGGCTACGTTGCACTCTCGAGATAATCGTCACCATGTGCCAAATGCAATATAAAAGCAATCTGAGCACATTTCGCGCATAAATGAAATGACCACAATTTTCTCCAAAACTATAAAAGATGCAAACTTGTCCTGTGTGGTGGAGATGAGATTTGATAAAATAAGTGGAAATCCAGTAAAAGTTTCATTTGGCTACCTTGCACTCTCGAGATAATCGTCACCATGTGCCAAATGCAATATAAAAGCAATCTGAGCACATTTCGCGCATAAATTAAATGACCACAATTTTCTCCAAAACTATAACAGATGCAAACTTGTCCTGTGTGGTGGAGATGAGATTTGATAAAATAAGTGGAAATCCAGTAAAAGTTTCATTTGGCTACTTTGCACTCTCGACATAATCGTCACCATGTGCCAAATGCAATATAAAAGCAATCTGAGCACATTTTGCGCATAAATGAAATGACCACAATTTTCTCCAAAACTATAACAGATGCAAACTTGTCCTGTGTGGCGGAGATGAGATTTGATAAAATAAGTGGAAATCCAGTAAAAGTTTCATTTGGCTATTTTGCACTCTCGACATAATCGTCACCATGTGCCAAATGCAATATAAAAGCAATCTGAGCACATTTCGCGCATAAATGAAATGACCACAATTTTCTCCAAAACTATAACAGATGAAAACTTGTCCTGTGTGGTGGAGATGAGATTTGATAAAATAAGTGGAAATCCAGTAAAAGTTTCATTTGGCTACCTTGCACTCTCGAGATAATCGTCACCATGTGCCAAATGCAATATAAAAGCAATCTGAGCACATTTCGCGCATAAATGAAATGACCACAATTTTCTCCAAAACTATAACAGATGCAAACTTGTCCTGTGTGGTGGAGATGAGATTTGATAAAATAAGTGGAAATCCAGTAAAAGTTTCATTTGGCTACCTTGCACTCTCGAGATAATCGTCACCATGTGCCAAATGCAATATAAAAGCAATCTAAGCACATTTCGCGCATAAATGAAATGACCACAATTTTCTCCAAAACTATAACAGATACAAACTTGTCCTGTGTGGTGGAGATGAGATTTGATAAAATAAGTGGAAATCCAGTAAAAGTTTCATTTGGCTACGTTGCACTCTCGAGATAATCGTCACCATGTGCCAAATGCAATATAAAAGCAATCTGAGCACATTTCGCGCATAAATGAAATGACCACAATTTTCTCCAAAACTATAACAGATGCAAACTTGTCCTGTGTGGTGGAGATGAGATTTGATAAAATAAGTGGAAATCCAGTAAAAGTTTCATTTGGCTACTTTGCACTCTCGACATAATCGTCACCATGTGCCAAATGCAATATAAAAGCAATCTGAGCACATTTCGCGCATAAATGAAATGACCACAATTTTCTCCAAAACTATAACAGATGCAAACTTGTCCTGTGGTGGAGATGAGATTTGTTAAAATAAGTGGAAATCCAGTAAAAGTTTCATTTGGCTACCTTGCACTCTCGAGATAATCGTCACCATGTGCCAAATGCAATATAAAAGCAATCTGAGCACATTTCGCGCATAAATGAAATGACCACAATTTTCTCCAAAACTATAACAGATGCAAACTTGTCCTGTGTGGCGGAGATGAGATTTGATAAAATAAGTAAAAATCCAGTAAAAGTTTCATTTGGCTATTTTGCACTCTCGACATAATCGTCACCATGTGCCAAATGCAATATAAAAGCAATCTGAGCACATTTCGCGCATAAATGAAATGACCACAATTTTCTCCAAAACTATAACAGATGCAAACTTGTCCTGTGTGGTGGAGATGAGATTTGATAAAAAAGTGGAAATCCAGTAAAAGTTTCATTTGGCTACTTTGCACTCTCGAGATAATCGTCACCATGTGCCCAATGCAATATAAAAGCAATCTGAGCACATTTCGCGCATAAATGAAATGACCACAATTTTCTCCAAAACTATAACAGATGCAAACTTGTCCTGTTTGGTGGAGATGAGATTTGATAAAATAAGTGGAAATCCAGTAAAAGTTTCATTTGGCTACCTTGCACTCTCGAGATAATTGTCACCATGTGCCAAATGCAATATAAAAGCAATCTGAGCACATTTCGCGCATAAATGAAATGACCACAATTTTCTCCAAAACTATAACAGATGCAAACTTGTCCTGTGTGGTGGAGATGAGATTTGATAAAATAAGTGGAAATCCAGTAAAAGTTTCATTTGGCTACTTTGCACTCTCGACATAATCGTCACCATGTGCCAAATGCAATATAAAAGCAATCTGAGCACATTTCGCGCATAAATGAAATGACCACAATTTTCTCCAAAACTATAACAGATGCAAACTTGTCCTGTGTGGTGGAGATGAGATTTGATAAAATAAGTGGAAATTTAGTAAAAGTTTCATTTGGCTACTTTGCACTCTCGACATAATCGTCACCATGTGCCAAATGCAATATAAAAGCAATCTGAGCACATTCCGCGCATAAATGAAATGACCACAATTTTCTCCAAAACTATAACAGATGCAAACTTGTCCTGTGTGGTGGAGATGAGATTTGATAAAATAAGTGGAAATCCAGTAAAAGTTTCATTTGGCTACTTTGCACTCTCGACATAATCGTCACCATGTGTCAAATGCAATATAAAAGCAATCTGAGCACATTTCGCGCATAAATGAAATGACCAAAATTTTCTCCAAAACTATAACAGATAGAAACTTGTCCTGTGTGGTGGAGATGAGATTTGATAAAATAAGTGGAAATCCAGTAAAAGTTTCATTTGGCTACTTTGCACTCTCGAGATAATCGTCACCATGTGCCAAATGCAATATAAAAGCAATCTGAGCACATTTCGCGCATAAATGAAATGACCACAATTTTCTCCAAAACTATAACAGATGCAAACTTGTCCTTTGTGGTGGAGATGAGATAAAATAAGTGGAAATCCAGTAAAAGTTTCATTTGGCTACTTTGCACTCTCGAGATAATTGTCACCATGTGCCAAATGCAATATAAAAGCAATCTGAGCACATTTCGCTCATAAATGAAATGACCACAATTTTCTCCGAAACTATAACAGATGCAAACTTGTCCTGTGTGGTGGAGATGAGCTTTGATAAAATAAGTGGAAATTCAGTAAAAGTTTCATTTGGCTACTTTGCACTCTCGAGATAATCGTCACCATGTGCCAAATCCAATATAAAAGCAATCTGAGCACATTTCGCGCATAAATGACATGACCACAATTTTCTCCAAAACTATAACAGATGCAAACTTGTCCTGTGTGGTGGAGATGAGATTCGATAAAATAAGTAAAAATCCAGTAAAAGTTTCATTTGGCTACGTTGCACTCTCGAGATAATCGTCACCATGTGCCAAATGCAATATAAAAGCAATCTGAGCACATTTCGCGCATAAATGAAATGACCACAATTTTCTCCAAAACTATAAAAGATGCAAACTTGTCCTGTGTGGTGGAGATGAGATTTGATAAAATAAGTGGAAATCCAGTAAAAGTTTCATTTGGCTACCTTGCACTCTCGAGATAATCGTCACCATGTGCCAAATGCAATATAAAAGCAATCTGAGCACATTTCGCGCATAAATTAAATGACCACAATTTTCTCCAAAACTATAACAGATGCAAACTTGTCCTGTGTGGTGGAGATGAGATTTGATAAAATAAGTGGAAATCCAGTAAAAGTTTCATTTGGCTACTTTGCACTCTCGACATAATCGTCACCATGTGCCAAATGCAATATAAAAGCAATCTGAGCACATTTCGCGCATAAATGAAATGACCACAATTTTCTCCAAAACTATAACAGATGCAAACTTGTCCTGTGTGGCGGAGATGAGATTTGATAAAATAAGTGGAAATCCAGTAAAAGTTTCATTTGGCTATTTTGCACTCTCGACATAATCGTCACCATGTGCCAAATGCAATATAAAAGCAATCTGAGCACATTTCGCGCATAAATGAAATGACCACAATTTTCTCCAAAACTATAACAGATGAAAACTTGTCCTGTGTGGTGGAGATGAGATTTGATAAAATAAGTGGAAATCCAGTAAAAGTTTCATTTGGCTACCTTGCACTCTCGAGATAATCGTCACCATGTGCCAAATGCAATATCATAGTATCATATCATAGTATCATAGTTTTAAGGTTGAAGGGAGACTCTAAGTCCATCTAGTTCAACCCGTAGCCTAACATGTTGATCCAGAGGAAGGCAAAAAACCCCAATGTGGCAAACAAGTTCCAATGGGGAAAAAATTTCCTTCCTGACTCCACATCCGGCAATCAGACTAGTTCCCTGGATCAATACCCTGTCATAAAATCTAATATACATAACTGGTTATATTAAATTTTTCAAGAAAGGCATCCAGGCTCTGCTTAAATGTTAGTAGTGAATCACTCATTACAACATCATGCGGTAGAGAATTCCATAGTCTCACTGCTCGTACAGTAAAGAATCCTCGTCTGTGATTATGATTAAACCTTCTTTCCTCAAGACGTAGCGGATGCCACCGTGTTCCAGTCGCAGGCCTAGGTGTAAATAGATCTTTGGAAAGGTCTCTGTACTGTCCCCTCATATATTTATACATTGTGATTAGATCTCCCCTAAGCCTTCGTTTTTCCAGACTAAATAAACCCAAGTTTAATAACCTGTCTTCGTATTGCAGCCCCCCCATTCCTCTAATAATCTTGGTCGCTCTTCTTTGCACCCTCTCCAGTTCAGCTATGTCCTTCTTATATATCGGTGACCAGAATTGTACACAGTATTCTACGTGCGGTCGCACTAGTGACTTGTACAGAGGTAGAACTATATTTTTTTCATGAACACTTATACCTCTTTTAATACATCCCATTATTTTATTAGCCCTGGCAGCAGCTGCCTGACACTGTCCACTAAAGTGAAGTTTACCATCCACCCATACACCCAAGTCTTTTTCTGTGTCTGTTTTACCCAGTGTTCTACAATTAAGTACATAATCATAAATGTTATTTCCTCTACCCAAGTGCATGACCTTACATTTATCTACATTAAACTTCAATTGCCACTTCTCAGCCCAATCCTCCAATTTACATAAATCTCCCTGTAATATAAAATTATCCTCCTCTGTATTGATTACCCTGCAGAGCTTAGTATCATCTGCAAATATTGAAATTCTACTCCGCATGCCCCCAACAAGGTCATTTATAAATATGTTGAAAAGAAGCGGGCCCAATACTGACCCCTGTGGTACCCCACTATGAACTGAGACCCAGTCCGAGTACGTACCATTAATAACCACCCTTTGTTTCCTATCACTGAGCCAGTTTTTAACCCAGTTACACATATTTTCACATATAAAAGCAATCTGAGCACATTTCGCGCATAAATGAAATGACCACAATTTTCTCCAAAACTATAACAGATGCAAACTTGTCCTGTGTGGTGGAGATGAGATTTGATAAAATAAGTGGAAATCCAGTAAAAGTTTCATTTGGCTACTTTGCACTCTCGACATAATCGTCACCATGTGCCAAATGCAATATAAAAGCTATCTGAGCACATTTCGCGCATAAATGAAATGACCACAATTTTCTCCAAAACTATAACAGATGCAAACTTGTCCTGTGTGGTGGAGATGAGATTTGATAAAATAAGTGGAAATCCAGTAAAAGTTTCATTTGGCTACTTTGCACTCTCGACATAATCGTCACCATGTGCCAAATGCAATATAAAAGCAATCTGAGCACATTTCGCGCATAAATGAAATGACCACAATTTTCTCCAAAACTATAACAGATGCAAACTTGTCCTGTGTGGTGGAGATGAGATTTGATAAAATAAGTGGAAATCCAGTAAAAGTTTCATTTGGCTACCTTGCACTCTCGAGATAATCGTCACCATGTGCCAAATGCAATATAAAAGCAATCTGAGCACATTTCGCGCATAAATGAAATGACCACAATTTTCTCCAAAACTCTAACAGATGCAAACTTGTCCTGTGTGGTGGAGATGAGATTTGATAAAATAAGTGGAAACCAGGTAAAAGTTTCATTTGGCTACTTTGCACTCTCGAGATAATCATCATCATGTGCCAAATGCAATATAAAAGCAATCTGAGCACATTTCGCGCATAAATGAAACGACCACAATTTTCTCCAAAACTATAACAGATGCAAACTTGTCCTGTGTGGTGGAGATGAGATTTGATAAAATAAGTGGAAATCCAGTAAAAGTTTCATTTGGCTACTTTGCACTCTCGAGATAATCGTCACCATGTGCCAAATGCAATATAAAAGCAATCTGAGCACATTTCGCGCATAAATGAAATGACCACAATTTTCTCCAAAACTATAACAGATGCAAACTTGTCCTGTGTGGTGGAGATGAGATTTGATAAAATAAGTGGAAACCCAGTAAAAGTTTCATTTGACTACCTTGCACTCTCGAGATAATCGTCACCATGTGCCAAATGCAATATAAAAGCAATCTGAGCACATTTTGCGCATAAATGAAATGACCACAATTTTCTCCAAAACTATAACAGATGCAAACTTGTCCTGTGTGGTGGAGATGTGATTTGATAAATTAAGTGGAAATCCAGTAAAAGTTTCATTTGGCTACTTTGCACTCTCGAGATAATCGTCACCATGTGCCAAATGCAATATAAAAGCAATCTGAGCACATTTCGCGCATAAATGAAATGACCACAATTTTCTCCAAATCTATAACAGATGCAAACTTGTCCTGTGTGGTGGAGATGAGATTTGATAAAATAAGTGGAAACCCAGTAAAAGTTTAATTTGACTACCTTGCAATCTCGAGATAATCGTCACCATGTGCCAAATGCAATATAAAAGCAATCTGAGCACATTTTGCGCATAAATGAAATGACCACAATTTTCTCCAAAACTATAACAGATGCAAACTTGTCCTGTGTGGTGGAGATGAGATTTGATAAAATAAGTGGAAACTCAGTAAAAGTTTCATTTGACTACCTTGCACTCTCGAGATAATCGTCACCATGTGCCAAATGCAATATAAAAGCAATCTGAGCACATTTTGCGCATAAATGAAATGACCACTATTTTCTCCAAAACTATAACAGATGCAAACTTGTCCTGTGTGGTGGAGATAAGATTTGATAAAATAAGTGAAAATCCAGTAAAAGTTTCATTTGGCTACTTTGCACTCTCGAGATAATCGTCACCATGTGCAAAATGCAATATAAAAGCAATCTGAGCACATTTCGCGCATAAATGAAATGACCACAATTTTCTCCAAAACTATAACAGATGCAAACTTGTCCTGTGTGGTGGAGATGAGATTTGATAAAATAAGTGGAAACCCAGTAAAAGTTTCATTTGACTACCTTGCACTCTCGAGATAATCGTCACCATGTGCCAAATGCAATATAAAAGCAATCTGAGCACATTTTGCGCATAAATGAAATGACCACAATTTTCTCCAAAACTATAACAGATGCAAACTTGTCCTGTGTGGTGGAGATGTGATTTGATAAATTAAGTGGAAATCCAGTAAAAGTTTCATTTGGCTACTTTGCACTCTCGAGATAATCGTCACCATGTGCCAAATGCAATATAAAAGCAATCTGAGCACATTTCGCGCATAAATGAAATGACCACAATTTTCTCCAAATCTATAACAGATGCAAACTTGTCCTGTGTGGTGGAGATGAGATTTGATAAAATAAGTGGAAACCCAGTAAAAGTTTAATTTGACTACCTTGCAATCTCGAGATAATCGTCACCATGTGCCAAATGCAATATAAAAGCAATCTGAGCACATTTTGCGCATAAATGAAATGACCACAATTTTCTCCAAAACTATAACAGATGCAAACTTGTCCTGTGTGGTGGAGATGAGATTTGATAAAATAAGTGGAAACTCAGTAAAAGTTTCATTTGACTACCTTGCACTCTCGAGATAATCGTCACCATGTGCCAAATGCAATATAAAAGCAATCTGAGCACATTTTGCGCATAAATAAAATGACCACTATTTTCTCCAAAACTATAACAGATGCAAACTTGTCCTGTGTGGTGGAGATGAGATTTGATAAAATAAGTGAAAATCCAGTAAAAGTTTCATTTGGCTACTTTGCACTCTCGAGATAATCGACACCATGTGCAAAATGCAATATAAAAGCAATCTGAGCACATTTCGCGCATAAATGAAATGACCACAATTTTCTCCAAAACTATAACAGATGCAAACTTGTCCTGTGTGGTGGAGATGAGATTTGATAAAATAAGTGGAAATCCAGTAAAAGTTTCATTTGGCTACTTTGCACTCTCGAGATAATTGTCACCATGTGCCAAATGCAATATAAAAGCAATCTGAGCACATTTCGCGCATAAATGAAATGACCACAATTTTCTCCGAAACTATAACAGATGCAAACTTGTCCTGTGTGGTGATGAGATTTGATAAAATAAGTGGAAACCCAGTAAAAGTTTCATTTGACTACCTTGCACTCTCGAGATAATCGTCACCATGTGCCAAATGCAATCTAAAAGCAATCTGAGCACATTTCGCGCATAAATGAAATGACCACAATTTTCTCCAAAACTATAACAGATGCAAACGTGTCCTGTGTGGTGGAGATGAGTTTGATAAAATAAGTGGAAACCCGGTAAAAGTTTCATTTGGCTACTTTGCACTCTCGAGATAATCATCACCATGTGTCAAATGCAATATAAAAGCAATCTGAGCACATTTCGCGCATAAATTAAATGACCACAATTTTCTCCAAAACTATAACAGATGCAAACTTGTCCTGTGTGGGGGAGATGAGATTTGATAAAGTAAGTTGAAATCCAGTAAAAGTTTCATTTGGCTACTTTGCACTCTCGAGATAATCGTCACCATGTGCCAAATGCAATATAAAAGCAATCTGAGCACATTTCGCGCATAAATGAAATGACCACAATTTTCTCCAAAACTATAACAGATGCAAACTTGTCCTGTGTGGTGGAGATGAGATTTGATAAAATAAGTGGAAATCCAGTAAAAGTTTCATTTTGCTAGTTTGCACTCTCGAGATAATCGTCACCATGTGCCAAATGCAATATAAAAGTAATCTGAGCACATTTCGCGCATAAATGAAATGACCACAATTTTCTCCAAAACTATAACAGATGCAAACTTGTCCTGTGTGGTGGAGATGAGATTTGATTAAATAAGTGGAAATCCAGTAAAAGTTTCATTTGGCTACTTTGCACTCTCGAGATAATCGTCACCATGTGCCCAATGCAATATAAAAACAATCTGAGCACATTTCGCGCATAAATGAAATGACCACAATTTTCTCCAAAACTATAACAGATGCAAACTTGTCCTGTGTGGTGAAGATGAGATTTGATAAAATAAGTGGAAATCCAGTAAAAGTTTCATTTGGCTACTTTGCACTCTCGACATAATCGTCACCATGTGCCAAATGCAATATAAAAGCAATCTGAGCACATTTCGCGCATAAATGAAATGACCACAATTTTCTCCAAAACTATAACAGATGCAAACTTGTCCTGTGTGGTGGAGATGAGATTTGATAAAATAAGTGGAAACCCAGTAAAAGTTTCATTTGACTACCTTGCACTCTCGAGATAATCGTCACCATGTGCCAAATGCAATATAAAAGCAATCTGAGCACATTTCGCGCATAAATGAAATGACCACAATTTTCTCCAAAACTATATCAGATGCAAACTTGTCCTGTGTGGTGGAGATGAGATTTGATAAAATAAGTGGAAATCCAGTAAAAGTTTCATTTGGCTACTTTGCACTGTCGAGATAATCGTCACCATGTGCCCAATGCAATATAAAAACAATCTGAGCACATTTCGCGCATAAATGAAATGACCACAATTTTCTCCAAAACTATAACAGATGCAAACTTGTCCTGTGTGGTGGAGATGAGATTTGATAAAATAAGTGGAAATCCAGTAAAAGTTTCATTTGGCTACTTTGCACTCTCGACATAATCGTCACCATGTGCCAAATGCAATATAAAAGCAATCTGAGCACATTTTGCGCATAAATGAAATGACCACAATTTTCTCCAAAACTATAACAGATGCAAACTTGTCCTGTGTGGTGGAGATGAGATTTGATAAAATAAGTGGAAACTCAGTAAAAGTTTCATTTGACTACCTTGCACTCTCGAGATAATCGTCACCATGTGCCAAATGCAATATAAAAGCAATCTGAGCACATTTTGCGCATAAATGAAATGACCACTATTTTCTCCAAAACTATAACAGATGCAAACTTGTCCTGTGTGGTGGAGATGAGATTTGATAAAATAAGTGAAAATCCAGTAAAAGTTTCATTTGGCTACTTTGCACTCTCGAGATAATCGTCACCATGTGCAAAATGCAATATAAAAGCAATCTGAGCACATTTCGCGCATAAATGAAATGACCACAATTTTCTCCAAAACTATAACAGATGCAAACTTGTCCTGTGTGGTGGAGATGAGATTTGATAAAATAAGTGGAAATCCAGTAAAAGTTTCATTTGGCTACTTTGCACTCTCGAGATAATTGTCACCATGTGCCAAATGCAATATAAAAGCAATCTGAGCACATTTCGCGCATAAATGAAATGACCACAATTTTCTCCGAAACTATAACAGATGCAAACTTGTCCTGTGTGGTGATGAGATTTGATAAAATAAGTGGAAACCCAGTAAAAGTTTCATTTGACTACCTTGCACTCTCGAGATAATCGTCACCATGTGCCAAATGCAATCTAAAAGCAATCTGAGCACATTTCGCGCATAAATGAAATGACCACAATTTTCTCCAAAACTATAACAGATGCAAACTTGTCCTGTGTGGTGGAGATGAGATTTGATAAAATAAGTGGAAATCCAGTAAAAGTTTCATTTGGCTACTTTGCACTCTCGAGATAATTGTCACCATGTGCCAAATGCAATATAAAAGCAATCTGAGCACATTTCGCGCATAAATGAAATGACCACAATTTTCTCCGAAACTATAACAGATGCAAACTTGTCCTGTGTGGTGATGAGATTTGATAAAATAAGTGGAAACCCAGTAAAAGTTTCATTTGACTACCTTGCACTCTCGAGATAATCGTCACCATGTGCCAAATGCAATCTAAAAGCAATCTGAGCACATTTCGCGCATAAATGAAATGACCACAATTTTCTCCAAAACTATAACAGATGCAAACTTGTCCTGTGTGGTGGAGATGAGTTTGATAAAATAAGTGGAAACCCGGTAAAAGTTTCATTTGGCTACTTTGCACTCTCGAGATAATCATCACCATGTGTCAAATGCAATATAAAAGCAATCTGAGCACATTTCGCGCATAAATTAAATGACCACAATTTTCTCCAAAACTATAACAGATGCAAACTTGTCCTGTGTGGGGGAGATGGGATTTGATAAAATAAGTTGAAATCCAGTAAAAGTTTCATTTGGCTACTTTGCACTCTCGAGATAATCGTCACCATGTGCCAAATGCAATATAAAAGCAATCTGAGCACATTTCGCGCATAAATGAAATGACCACAATTTTCTCCAAAACTATAACAGATGCAAACTTGTCCTGTGTGGTGGAGATGAGATTTGATAAAATAAGTGGAAATCCAGTAAAAGTTTCATTTTGCTACTTTGCACTCTCGAGATAATCGTCACCATGTGCCAAATGCAATATAAAAGTAATCTGAGCACATTTCGCGCATAAATGAAATGACCACAATTTTCTCCAAAACTATAACAGATGCAAACTTGTCCTGTGTGGTGGAGATGAGATTTGATTAAATAAGTGGAAATCCAGTAAAAGTTTCATTTGGCTACTTTGCACTCTCGAGATAATCGACACCATGTGCCCAATGCAATATAAAAACAATCTGAGCACATTTCGCGCATAAATGAAATGACCACAATTTTCTCCAAAACTATAACAGATGCAAACTTGTCCTGTGTGGTGGAGATGAGATTTGATAAAATAAGTGGAAATCCAGTAAAAGTTTCATTTGGCTACTTTGCACTCTCGACATAATCGTCACCATGTGCCAAATGCAATATAAAAGCAATCTGAGCACATTTTGCGCATAAATGAAATGACCACAATTTTCTCCAAAACTATAACAGATGCAAACTTGTCCTGTGTGGTGGAGATGAGATTTGATAAAATAAGTGGAAACTCAGTAAAAGTTTCATTTGACTACCTTGCACTCTCGAGATAATCGTCACCATGTGCCAAATGCAATATAAAAGCAATCTGAGCACATTTTGCGCATAAATGAAATGACCACTATTTTCTCCAAAACTATAACAGATGCAAACTTGTCCTGTGTGGTGGAGATGAGATTTGATAAAATAAGTGAAAATCCAGTAAAAGTTTCATTTGGCTACTTTGCACTCTCGAGATAATCGTCACCATGTGCAAAATGCAATATAAAAGCAATCTGAGCACATTTCGCGCATAAATGAAATGACCACAATTTTCTCCAAAACTATAACAGATGCAAACTTGTCCTGTGTGGTGGAGATGAGATTTGATAAAATAAGTGGAAATCCAGCAAAAGTTTCATTTGGCTACTTTGCACTCTCGAGATAATTGTCACCATGTGCCAAATGCAATATAAAAGCAATCTGAGCACATTTCGCGCATAAATGAAATGACCACAATTTTCTCCGAAACTATAACAGATGCAAACTTGTCCTGTGTGGTGATGAGATTTGATAAAATAAGTGGAAACCCAGTAAAAGTTTCATTTGACTACCTTGCACTCTCGAGATAATCGTCACCATGTGCCAAATGCAATCTAAAAGCAATCTGAGCACATTTCGCGCATAAATGAAATGACCACAATTTTCTCCAAAACTATAACAGATGCAAACTTGTCCTGTGTGGTGGAGATGAGTTTGATAAAATAAGTGGAAACCCGGTAAAAGTTTCATTTGGCTACTTTGCACTCTCGAGATAATCATCACCATGTGTCAAATGCAATATAAAAGCAATCTGAGCACATTTCGCGCATAAATTAAATGACCACAATTTTCTCCAAAACTATAACAGATGCAAACTTGTCCTGTGTGGGGGAGATGAGATTTGATAAAATAAGTTGAAATCCAGTAAAAGTTTCATTTGGCTACTTTGCACTCTCGAGATAATCGTCACCATGTGCCCAATGCAATATAAAAGCAATCTGAGCACATTTCGCGCATAAATGAAATGACCACAATTTTCTCCAAAACTATAACAGATGCAAACTTGTCCTGTGTGGTGGAGATGAGATTTGATAAAATAAGTGGAAATCCAGTAAAAGTTTCATTTTGCTACTTTGCACTCTCGAGATAATCGTCACCATGTGCCAAATGCAATATAAAAGTAATCTGAGCACATTTCGCGCATAAATGAAATGACCACAATTTTCTCCAAAACTATAACAGATGCAAACTTGTCCTGTGTGGTGGAGATGAGATTTGATAAAATAAGTGGAAATCCAGTAAAAGTTTCATTTGGCTACTTTGCACTCTCGAGATAATCGTCACCATGTGCCCAATGCAATATAAAAACAATCTGAGCACATTTCGCGCATAAATGAAATGACCACAATTTTCTCCAAAACTATAACAGATGCAAACTTGTCCTGTGTGGTGGAGATGAGATTTGATAAAATAAGTGGAAATCCAGTAAAAGTTTCATTTGGCTACTTTGCACTCTCGAGATAATCGTCACCATGTGCCCAATGCAATATAAAAACAATCTGAGCACATTTCGCGCATAAATGAAATGACCACAATTTTCTCCAAAACTATAACAGATGCAAACTTGTCCTGTGTGGTGGTGATGAGATTTGATAAAATAAGTGGAAATCCAGTAAAAGTTTCATTTGGCTACCTTGCACTCTCGAGATAATCGTCACCATGTGCCAAATGCAATATAAAAGCAATCTGAGCACATTTCGCGCATAAATGAAATGACCACAATTTTCTCCAAAACTATAACAGATGCAAACTTGTCCTGTGTGGTGGAGATGAGATTTGATAAAATAAGTGGAAATCCAGTAAAAGTTTCATTTGGCTACTTTGCACTCTCGACATAATCGTCACCATGTGCCAAATGCAATATAAAAGCAATCTGAGCACATTTCGCGCATAAATGAAATGACCACAATTTTCTCCAAAACTATAACAGATGCAAACTTGTCCTGTGTGGTGGAGATGAGATTTGATAAAATAAGTGGAAATCCAGTAAAAGTTTCATTTGGCTACCTTGCACTCTCGAGATAATCGTCACCATGTGCCAAATGCAATATAAAAGCAATCTGAGCACATTTCGCGCATAAATGAAATGACCACAATTTTCTCCAAAACTATAACAGATGCAAACTTGTCCTGTGTGGTGGAGATGAGATTTGTTAAAATAAGTGGAAATCCAGTAAAAGTTTCATTTGGCTACCTTGCACTCTGAGATAATCGTCACCATGTGCCAAATGCAATATAAAAGCAATCTGAGCACATTTCGAGCATAAATGAAATGACCACAATTTTCTCCAAAACTATAACAGATGCAAACTTGTCCTGTGTGGCGGAGATGAGATTTGATAAAATAAGTGGAAATCCAGTAAAAGTTTCATTTGGCTATTTTGCACTCTCGACATAATCGTCACCATGTGCCAAATGCAATATAAAAGCAATCTGAGCACATTTTGCGCATAAATTAAATGACCACAATTTTCTCCAAAACTATAACAGATGCAAACTTGTCCTGTGTGGGGGAGATGGGATTTGATAAAATAAGTTGAAATCCAGTAAAAGTTTCATTTGGCTACTTTGCACTCTCGAGATAATCGTCACCATGTGCCAAATGCAATATAAAAGCAATCTGAGCACATTTCGCGCATAAATGAAATGACCACAATTTTCTCCAAAACTATAACAGATGCAAACTTGTCCTGTGTGGTGGAGATGAGATTTGATAAAATAAGTGGAAATCCAGTAAAAGTTTCATTTTGCTACTTTGCACTCTCGAGATAATCGTCACCATGTGCCAAATGCAATATAAAAGTAATCTGAGCACATTTCGCGCATAAATGAAATGACCACAATTTTCTCCAAAACTATAACAGATGCAAACTTGTCCTGTGTGGTGGAGATGAGATTTGATTAAATAAGTGGAAATCCAGTAAAAGTTTCATTTGGCTACTTTGCACTCTCGAGATAATCGTCACCATGTGCCCAATGCAATATAAAAACAATCTGAGCACATTTCGCGCATAAATGAAATGACCACAATTTTCTCCAAAACTATAACAGATGCAAACTTGTCCTGTGTGGTGGAGATGAGATTTGATAAAATAAGTGGAAATCCAGTAAAAGTTTCATTTGGCTACTTTGCACTCTCGACATAATCGTCACCATGTGCCAAATGCAATATAAAAGCAATCTGAGCACATTTCGCGCATAAATGAAATGACCACAATTTTCTCCAAAACTATAACAGATGCAAACTTGTCCTGTGTGGTGGAGATGAGATTTGATAAAATAAGTGGAAACCCAGTAAAAGTTTCATTTGACTACCTTGCACTCTCGAGATAATCGTCACCATGTGCCAAATGCAATATAAAAGCAATCTGAGCACATTTCGCGCATAAATGAAATGACCACAATTTTCTCCAAAACTATATCAGATGCAAACTTGTCCTGTGTGGTGGAGATGAGATTTGATAAAATAAGTGGAAATCCAGTAAAAGTTTCATTTGGCTACTTTGCACTGTCGAGATAATCGTCACCATGTGCCCAATGCAATATAAAAACAATCTGAGCACATTTCGCGCATAAATGAAATGACCACAATTTTCTCCAAAACTATAACAGATGCAAACTTGTCCTGTGTGGTGGAGATGAGATTTGATAAAATAAGTGGAAATCCAGTAAAAGTTTCATTTGGCTACTTTGCACTCTCGACATAATCGTCACCATGTGCCAAATGCAATATAAAAGCAATCTGAGCACATTTTGCGCATAAATGAAATGACCACAATTTTCTCCAAAACTATAACAGATGCAAACTTGTCCTGTGTGGTGGAGATGAGATTTGATAAAATAAGTGGAAACTCAGTAAAAGTTTCATTTGACTACCTTGCACTCTCGAGATAATCGTCACCATGTGCCAAATGCAATATAAAAGCAATCTGAGCACATTTTGCGCATAAATGAAATGACCACTATTTTCTCCAAAACTATAACAGATGCAAACTTGTCCTGTGTGGTGGAGATGAGATTTGATAAAATAAGTGAAAATCCAGTAAAAGTTTCATTTGGCTACTTTGCACTCTCGAGATAATCGTCACCATGTGCAAAATGCAATATAAAAGCAATCTGAGCACATTTCGCGCATAAATGAAATGACCACAATTTTCTCCAAAACTATAACAGATGCAAACTTGTCCTGTGTGGTGGAGATGAGATTTGATAAAATAAGTGGAAATCCAGTAAAAGTTTCATTTGGCTACTTTGCACTCTCGAGATAATTGTCACCATGTGCCAAATGCAATATAAAAGCAATCTGAGCACATTTCGCGCATAAATGAAATGACCACAATTTTCTCCGAAACTATAACAGATGCAAACTTGTCCTGTGTGGTGATGAGATTTGATAAAATAAGTGGAAACCCAGTAAAAGTTTCATTTGACTACCTTGCACTCTCGAGATAATCGTCACCATGTGCCAAATGCAATCTAAAAGCAATCTGAGCACATTTCGCGCATAAATGAAATGACCACAATTTTCTCCAAAACTATAACAGATGCAAACTTGTCCTGTGTGGTGGAGATGAGTTTGATAAAATAAGTGGAAACCCGGTAAAAGTTTCATTTGGCTACTTTGCACTCTCGAGATAATCATCACCATGTGTCAAATGCAATATAAAAGCAATCTGAGCACATTTCGCGCATAAATTAAATGACCACAATTTTCTCCAAAACTATAACAGATGCAAACTTGTCCTGTGTGGGGGAGATGAGATTTGATAAAATAAGTTGAAATCCAGTAAAAGTTTCATTTGGCTACTTTGCACTCTCGAGATAATCGTCACCATGTGCCCAATGCAATATAAAAGCAATCTGAGCACATTTCGCGCATAAATGAAATGACCACAATTTTCTCCAAAACTATAACAGATGCAAACTTGTCCTGTGTGGTGGAGATGAGATTTGATAAAATAAGTGGAAATCCAGTAAAAGTTTCATTTTGCTACTTTGCACTCTCGAGATAATCGTCACCATGTGCCAAATGCAATATAAAAGTAATCTGAGCACATTTCGCGCATAAATGAAATGACCACAATTTTCTCCAAAACTATAACAGATGCAAACTTGTCCTGTGTGGTGGAGATGAGATTTGATAAAATAAGTGGAAATCCAGTAAAAGTTTCATTTGGCTACTTTGCACTCTCGAGATAATCGTCACCATGTGCCCAATGCAATATAAAAACAATCTGAGCACATTTCGCGCATAAATGAAATGACCACAATTTTCTCCAAAACTATAACAGATGCAAACTTGTCCTGTGTGGTGGAGATGAGATTTGATAAAATAAGTGGAAATCCAGTAAAAGTTTCATTTGGCTACTTTGCACTCTCGAGATAATCGTCACCATGTGCCCAATGCAATATAAAAACAATCTGAGCACATTTCGCGCATAAATGAAATGACCACAATTTTCTCCAAAACTATAACAGATGCAAACTTGTCCTGTGTGGTGGTGATGAGATTTGATAAAATAAGTGGAAATCCAGTAAAAGTTTCATTTGGCTACCTTGCACTCTCGAGATAATCGTCACCATGTGCCAAATGCAATATAAAAGCAATCTGAGCACATTTCGCGCATAAATGAAATGACCACAATTTTCTCCAAAACTATAACAGATGCAAACTTGTCCTGTGTGGTGGAGATGAGATTTGATAAAATAAGTGGAAATCCAGTAAAAGTTTCATTTGGCTACTTTGCACTCTCGACATAATCGTCACCATGTGCCAAATGCAATATAAAAGCAATCTGAGCACATTTCGCGCATAAATGAAATGACCACAATTTTCTCCAAAACTATAACAGATGCAAACTTGTCCTGTGTGGTGGAGATGAGATTTGATAAAATAAGTGGAAACCCAGTAAAAGTTTCATTTGACTACCTTGCACTCTCGAGATAATCGTCACCATGTGCCAAATGCAATATAAAAGCAATCTGAGCACATTTCGCGCATAAATGAAATGACCACAATTTTCTCCAAAACTATATCAGATGCAAACTTGTCCTGTGTGGTGGAGATGAGATTTGATAAAATAAGTGGAAATCCAGTAAAAGTTTCATTTGGCTACTTTGCACTGTCGAGATAATCGTCACCATGTGCCCAATGCAATATAAAAACAATCTGAGCACATTTCGCGCATAAATGAAATGACCACAATTTTCTCCAAAACTATAACAGATGCAAACTTGTCCTGTGTGGTGGAGATGAGATTTGATAAAATAAGTGGAAATCCAGTAAAAGTTTCATTTGGCTACTTTGCACTCTCGACATAATCGTCACCATGTGCCAAATGCAATATAAAAGCAATCTGAGCACATTTCGCGCATAAATGAAATGACCACAATTTTCTCCAAAACTATATCAGATGCAAACTTGTCCTGTGTGGTGGAGATGAGATTTGATAAAATAAGTGGAAATCCAGTAAAAGTTTCATTTGGCTACTTTGCACTCTCGAGATAATCGTCACCATGTGCCCAATGCAATATAAAAACAATCTGAGCACATTTCGCGCATAAATGAAATGACCACAATTTTCTCCAAAACTATAACAGATGCAAACTTGTCCTGTGTGGTGGAGATGAGATTTGATAAAATAAGTGGAAATCCAGTAAAAGTTTCATTTGGCTACTTTGCACTCTCGACATAATCGTCACCATGTGCCAAATGCAATATAAAAGCAATCTGAGCACATTTCGCGCATAAATGAAATGACCACAATTTTCTCCAAAACTATAACAGATGCAAACTTGTCCTGTGTGGTGGAGATGAGATTTGATAAAATAAGTGGAAATCCAGTAAAAGTTTCATTTGGCTACTTTGCACTCTCGAGATAATCGTCACCATGTGCCCAATGCAATATAAAAACAATCTGAGCACATTTCGCGCATAAATGAAATGACCACAATTTTCTCCAAAACTATACAGATGCAAACTTGTCCTGTGTGGTGGAGATGAGATTTGATAAAATAAGTGGAAATCCAGTAAAAGTTTCATTTGGCTACTTTGCACTCTCGACATAATCGTCACCATGTGCCAAATGCAATATAAAAGCAATCTGAGCACATTTCGCGCATAAATGAAATGACCACAATTTTCTCCAAAACTATAACAGATGCAAACTTGTCCTGTGTGGTGGAGATGAGATTTGATAAAATAAGTGGAAACCCAGTAAAAGTTTCATTTGACTACCTTGCACTCTCGAGATAATCGTCACCATGTGCCAAATGCAATATAAAAGCAATCTGAGCACATTTCGCGCATAAATGAAATGACCACAATTTTCTCCAAAACTATAACAGATGCAAACTTGTCCTGTGTGGTGGAGATGAGTTTGATAAAATAAGTGGAAACCCGGTAAAAGTTTCATTTGGCTACTTTGCACTCTCGAGATAATCATCACCATGTGCCAAATGCAATATAAAAGCAATCTGAGCACATTTCGCGCATAAATTAAATGACCACAATTTTCTCCAAAACTATAACAGATGCAAACTTGTCCTGTGTGGGGGAGATGAGATTTGATAAAATAAGTTGAAATCCAGTAAAAGTTTCATTTGGCTACTTTGCACTCTCGAGATAATCGTCACCATGTGCCAAATGCAATATAAAAGCAATCTGAGCACATTTCGCGCATAAATGAAATGACCACAATTTTCTCCAAAACTATAACAGATGCAAACTTGTCCTGTGTGGTGGAGATGAGATTTGATAAAATAAGTGGAAATCCAGTAAAAGTTTCATTTGGCTACTTTGCACTCTCGACATAATCGTCACCATGTGCCAAATGCAATATAAAAGCAATCTGAGCACATTTCGCGCATAAATGAAATGACCACAATTTTCTCCAAAACTATAACAGATGCAAACTTGTCCTGTGTGGTGGAGATGAGATTTGTTAAAATAAGTGGAAATCCAATAAAAGTTTCATTTGGCTACCTTGCACTCTGAGATAATCGTCACCATGTGCCAAATGCAATATAAAAGCAATCTGAGCACATTTCGAGCATAAATGAAATGACCACAATTTTCTCCAAAACTATAACAGATGCAAACTTGTCCTGTGTGGCGGAGATGAGATTTGATAAAATAAGTGGAAATCCAGTAAAAGTTTCATTTGGCTATTTTGCACTCTCGACATAATCGTCACCATGTGCCAAATGCAATATAAAAGCAATCTGAGCACATTTCGCGCATGAATGAAATGACCACAATTTTCTCCAAAACTATAACAGATGCAAACTTGTCCTGTGTGGTGGAGATGAGATTTGATAAAATAAGTGGAAATCCAGTAAAAGTTTCATTTGGCTACCTTGCACTCTCGAGATAATCGTCACCATGTGCCAAATGCAATATAAAAGCAATCTGAGCACATTTCGAGCATAAATGAAATGACCACAATTTTCTCCAAAACTATAACAGATGCAAACTTGTCCTGTGTGGCGGAGATGAGATTTGATAAAATAAGTGGAAATCCAGTAAAAGTTTCATTTGGCTATTTTGCACTCTCGACATAATCGTCACCATGTGCCAAATGCAATATAAAAGCAATCTGAGCACATTTCGCGCATGAATGAAATGACCACAATTTTCTCCAAAACTATAACAGATGCAAACTTGTCCTGTGTGGTGGAGATGAGATTTGATAAAATAAGTGGAAATCCAGTAAAAGTTTCATTTGGCTACCTTGCACTCTCGAGATAATCGTCACCATGTGCCAAATGCAATATAAAAGCAATCTGAGCACATTTCGCGCATAAATAAAATGACCACAATTTTCTCCAAAACTATAACAGATGCAAACTTGTCCTGTGTGGTGGAGATGAGATTTGATAAAATAAGTGGAAATCCAGTAAAAGTTTCATTTGGCTACTTTGCACTCTCGACATAATCGTCACCATGTGCCAAATGCAATATAAAAGCAATCTGAGCACATTTTGCGCATAAATGAAATGACCACAATTTTCTCCAAAACTATAACAGATGCAAACTTGTCCTGTGTGGTGGAGATGAGATTTGATAAAATAAGTGGAAATCCAGTAAAAGTTTCATTTGGCTACCTTGCACTCTCGAGATAATCGTCACCATGTGCCAAATGCAATATAAAAGCAATCTAAGCACATTTCGCGCATAAATGAAATGACCACAATTTTCTCCAAAACTATAACAGATGCAAACTTGTCCTGTGTGGTGGAGATGAGATTTGATAAAATAAGTGGAAATCCAGTAAAAGTTTCATTTGGCTACGTTGCACTCTCGAGTAGAGTTGAGCGCGGTTCGTGGTTCGTGGTTCTCCAGTTCGCGGCTCGAGTGATTTTTGGGCTGTTCGAGATCGAACTAGAACTCGAGCTTTTTGCTAAAAGCTCGATAGTTCTAGATACGTTCGAGAACGGTTCTAGCAGCAAAAAGCAGGGCTTTTTACAGCTACAGTGTGCAGGAGCCATCGCTGGCAGCCTGCCACAAGCTGGTAACCAAGATAAACATCGGGTATCCAAGCAAAGCGCTTTGGTTAGTAACCCGATGTTTATCTTAGTTACGTGCAGGAAGCCCACACTTTCCCGCTCAGCTCGCTCCACCCCCTCCTGCCCGCGGCATGTACACATACATACACATACACAAACACACACACACACACATCCACCCCCCCCCCCCCCGCCCGCCCGCCCGCCCGCTCGCTCGCTCGCTCGCTCGGCTTACCTGCGGTGATGAAGTCCCGCCATCCCGACCTCAGCGCTGTCACTGTCCTCCATGGCCGCCGCTTGTCACATCACCTATCGCTTCCGACCCGAGACTGACACTGGCGGTGATGTCACGGACCTCTCGCGATACTTGATGTGAAGGTGCCGGTCATTGACCTCAGTGACAGGGGCTGTCAGTGTGCTGGAGATCAGCGCAGGTAATGTACCTCGCTGACAGCAGCACTTGTCATGCCCTGCAGTGACCTGGGCTGACCCATTGATGTTAGCTCAGGTCACTGCACTGCTCTCCCAGCCAATGGGGAACATCCTGCTCTTCATTGACTGGGACAGTGTGGATCGTCATGGCAACCCCTTGGATTTCACCAGACCTGGATTTGTTTTTCAATCTAATAAATTGGTTAAAGAGGGAATGTTTTGGGGAGTGTTTTTTCAAATAAAAATGTGTTTGTCGTGTATTTTTTTTTTATTACTGACTGGGTTGGTGATGTCGGGTATCTGATAGACGCCTGACCTCACCAACCCCAGGGCTTGATGCCAGGTGACATTACACATCTGGTATTAACCCCAAATATTACCCCGTTTGCCACCGCACCAGGTCGCGGGATGAGCTGGGGCGAAGCACCAGGATTGGCGCATCTAATGGATGCGCCACTTCTGGGGCGGCTGCGGCCTGCTATTTTTAGGCTGGGGAGATTCCAATAACCATGGACCTCCCTAGTCTGAGAATATCAGGCCCCAGCTGTCTGCTTTACCTTGGCTGGTGATCCAATTTTGGGGGACCCCTACGTGTTTTTTTTTTTTAATTATTTATTTAATTTAAAATAACAGCGTGGGGTGCCCTCAGTTTTGGATTACCAGCCAAGGTGAGGTTGCCAGCTGTGGTCTGCAGGCTGCAGCCGTCTGCTTTACCCTAGCTGGCTACAAAACTAGGGGGAACCCTATGTCATTTTTTTTTCATTTTTTTGGCTAAATACAAAGCTAAGCACCCCTTAGTGCCACATGAAAGGTACCAAAGGGTGTTCCACTTTTTCTCCATTTTTTTCTCCACTTTCTCTCCACTTTTTCTCCACTTTTTCTCCATTTTTTTCTCCACTTATTCTCCACTTTTTCTCCTCTTATTCTCCACTTTTTCTCCACTTTTTCTCCACTTTTTCTCCTCTTATTCTCCACTTTTTCTCCACTTTTTCTCCACTTTTTCTCCATTTTTTTCTCCACTTTCTCCACTTTTTCTCCACTTTTTTCTCCACTTTTTCTCCTCTTATGCTCCACTTTTTCTCCTCTTAATCTCCACTTTTTCTCCACTTTTTCTCCACTTTTTTCTCCACTTTTTCTCCTCTTATGCTCCACTTTTTCTCCACTTTTTCTCCACTTTTTCTCCACTTTTTCTCCACTTTTTCTCCTCTTAATCTCCACTTTTTCTCCTCTTATGCTCCACTTTTTCTCCACTTTTTCTCCACTTTTTCTCCACGTTTTCTCCACTTTTTCCTCCACTTTTTCTCCTCTTATGCTCCACTTTTTCTCCACTTTTTCTCCACTTTTTCTCCACTTTTTCTCCACGTTTTCTCCACGTTTTCTCCACTTTTTTCTCCACTTTTTCTCCTCTTATGCTCCACTTTTTCTCCACTTTTTCTCCACTTTTTCTCCTCTTAATCTCCACTTTTTCTCCACTTTTTCTCCACTTTTTCTCCACTTTTTCTCCACTTTTTTCTCCACTTTTTCTCCACTTTTTCTCCTCTTATGCTCCACTTTTTCTCCACTTTTTCTCCACTTTTTCTCCACTTTTTCTCCTCTTATCCTCCACTTTTTCTCCACTTTTTCTCCACTTTTTCTCCTCTTATGCTCCACTTTTTCTCCACTTTTTCTCCACTTTTTTCTCCACTTTTTCTCCTCTTATGCTCCACTTTTTCTCCACTTTTTCTCCACTTTTTCTCCTCTTATGCTCCACTTTTTCTCCACTTTTTCTCCACTTTTTCTCCATTTTTTTCTCCACTTATTCTCCACTTTTTCTCCTCTTATTCTCCACTTTTTCTCCACTTTTTCTCCACTTTTTCTCCACTTTTTCTCCTCTTATTCTCCACTTTTTCTCCACTTTTTCTCCACTTTTTCTCCATTTTTTTCTCCACTTTCTCCACTTTTTCTCCACTTTTTTTCTCCACTTTTTCTCCTCTTATGCTCCACTTTTTCTCCTCTTAATCTCCACTTTTTCTCCACTTTTTCTCCACTTTTTTCTCCACTTTTTCTCCTCTTATGCTCCACTTTTTCTCCACTTTTTCTCCACTTTTTCTCCTCTTAATCTCCACTTTTTCTCCTCTTATGCTCCACTTTTTCTCCACTTTTTCTCCTCTTTTTCTCCACGTTTTCTCCACTTTTTTCTCCACTTTTTCTCCTCTTATGCTCCACTTTTTCTCCACTTTTTCTCCACTTTTTCTCCACTTTTTCTCCACGTTTTCTCCACGTTTTCTCCACTTTTTTCTCCACTTTTTCTCCTCTTATGCTCCACTTTTTCTCCACTTTTTCTCCACTTTTTCTCCTCTTAATCTCCACTTTTTCTCCACTTTTTCTCCACTTTTTCTCCACTTTTACTCCACTTTTTCTCCACTTTTTTCTCCACTTTTTCTCCACTTTTTCTCCTCTTATGCTCCACTTTTTCTCCACTTTTTCTCCACTTTTTCTCCACGTTTTCTCCACGTTTTCTCCACTTTTTTCTCCACTTTTTCTCCTCTTATGCTCCACTTTTTCTCCACTTTTTCTCCACTTTTTCTCCTCTTAATCTCCACTTTTTCTCCACTTTTTCTCCACTTTTTCTCCACTTTTTCTCCACTTTTTTCTCCACTTTTTCTCCACTTTTTCTCCTCTTATGCTCCACTTTTTCTCCACTTTTTCTCCACTTTTTCTCCACTTTTTCTCCTCTTATGCTCCACTTTTTCTCCACTTTTTCTCCACTTTTTCTCCTCTTATGCTCCACTTTTTCTCCACTTTTTCTCCACTTTTTTCTCCACTTTTTCTCCTCTTATGCTCCACTTTTTCTCCACTTTTTCTCCACTTTTTCTCCACTTTTTCTCCTCTTATGCTCCACTTTTTCTCCACTTTTTCTCCACTTTTTCTCCATTTTTTTCTCCACTTTCTCCACTTTTTCTCCACTTTTTTCTCCACTTTTTCTCCTCTTATGCTCCACTTTTTCTCCTCTTAATCTCCACTTTTTCTCCACTTTTTCTCCACTTTTTCTCCACTTTTTTCTCCACTTTTTCTCCTCTTAATCTCCACTTTTTCTCCTCTTATGCTCCACTTTTTCTCCACTTTTTCTCCACTTTTCCTCCACTTTTTCTCCACTTTTTCTCCTCTTATGCTCCACTTTTTCTCCACTTTTTCTCCTCTTAATCTCCACTTTTTCTCCTCTTATGCTCCACTTTTTCTCCACTTTTTCTCCACTTTTTCTCTTCTTATGCTCCACTTTTTCTCCACTTTTTCTCCACTTTTTCTCCTCTTATGCTCCACTTTTTCTCCACTTTTTCTCCACTTTTTTCTCCACTTTTTCTCCTCTTATGCTCCACTTTTTCTCCACTTTTTCTCCACTTTTTCTCCACTTATGCTCCACTTTTTCTCCACTTTTTCTCCACTTTTTTCTCCACTTTTTCTCCTCTTAATCTCCACTTTTTCTCCACTTTTTCTCCACTTTTTCTCCACTTTTTCTCCACTTTTTCTCCACTTTTTTCTCCACTTTTTCTCCACTTTTTCTCCTCTTATGTTCCACTTATTCTCCACTTTTTCTCCACTTTTTCTCTACTTTTTCTATGGTCGGTCTACCCATTAGCTCTGCCATGCATAGTGTAGCTCTACACCTACTGCACATGTTACTTTATGATTGACATCTCTTTCGTACCAGAGCTGTCTAAGTCTACTCTGACCCCATATTTGTCATTACTATATTGTCCTTGTACTGTATTATGACATTTGTATCATGTGTTTCATTTCTTGCTGTGTTGCAATTTTTTTGCTGCATCCCAATTGTACCTCTACATTGTTCGAGTTTATGTTATTGTTCTCTCACTCTTATGTGATACTGATTATTGTCATTTTTCATGATTACATGCAGATAAGTCCAATCTGACGAAGGCTCAGGCCGAAACGTCATTTGTAACTTGTTTTGGACAAAAACATATATGCTTATGAAAAAAAAATTTTCTTAATACGGACCAATAAAGAGTGATTTTGCATTACTATCCGTTGTGACTTACTGACTTAGTCTGGGAGATATAGAGTGCCGAGGTTACTCACTAATTTTATCTATTATTACCTCTGAGCACCTATATACCAGTGAGCAGAGCTTCCTCTACAGTAGTTCTCCTGATTAGGCATGCCCTTACCTCATGAGCAGGGCATTGCAGCTTTGGTAGCAACCATTACGACATGGACTCTGCTGCTGTGGACCCGGGGAGAGTGAGTGCAGATTCATTGCACCCACACTCCTCACATGAAGGGTCCGCACTCCTAGAAAATGGGGGATACGTTCCCTGAGTGTCTCCCCCCCATATTCTAGACGGTCCAGAGTCGTCGTGGGACCCCTTTATTTTTTTTCTTACAATAAATTGGTGAAAGAGGAAATGTTTTGGGGACTGTTTTTTCAAATAAATTTCTTTTGTCGATTTTTTGTTTTTGTTAGTACTGACAGTTTATGATGTTGGGTATCTAATAGACGCCATGACATCACAAACTGCTGGGCTTGATCTCAGGTGACTTTACAGCTAGTATCAACCCGATTTATTACCCCGTTTGCCACTGCACCAGAGCACGGGATGAGCTGGGGTGAAGCGCCAGGATTGGCGCATCTAGTGGATGCGCCACGTCTGGGGTGCCTGCGGCCTGCTATTTTTAGGCTGTGAAGGCCCAATAACTATGGACCTTCCCACCCTGAGAATACCAGACCACAGCTGTCCGCTTTACCTTGGATGGTGATCCAATTTGGGGGGTCCCCTACTTTTATTGTGTAATTATTAATATTTATAAAATAATTATAAAAAAGAGCCTGAGGGGACCTCCACATTGGATCCCCAACCACAGTAAAGCTGCCAGCTGTGGTTTTCAGGCTACAGCCGTCTGCTTTACCCTAGCTGGCTATCAAAAATGGGGGGACCCAACGTAATTTTTTTTTTTTAACTATTTTTTAAATAGAAAAAATTAATGGGCTTCCCTGTATTTTGATTGCCAACCAAGGTAACGGCAGGCAGATGGGGGTGGCAACCCATAGCTGTCTGCTTTATCTGCGCTGAGAATCAAAAATACCGCGGAGCGCTACGTCATTTTTTTAAAGATTTATTTTTACAGCACTGTGATGTCCAGCAATCAAAATACAGGGAAGCCCATTTTATTTTTAGTTATTTAAATAAATAATTAAAAAAAATATATGTTAGCTCCCACTGCATTTTTTGTATTGCTAGCTAAGGGTAATCCAAGCAGCTACTGGCTGCTAACCCCCACTGCTTGGTGTTACCTTCACTGGCAATGGAAAATCCAGGGAAGAATTTTTTTTTTTTTTGCCAAAAAGCTACAAAAAAAGGACGTGAGCTTCGCCATATTTTTGTATGCTAGCCAGGTATAGCAGGCAGGTGCTGGAAGAGTTGGATACAGCGCCAGAAGATGGCGCTTCTATGAAAATGCCATTTTCTGAGGTGGCTGCAGACTGCAATTCGCAGCAGTGGGGCCCAGAAAGCTCAGGCCAACCGGTGGTGCGGATTCCAATCCCAGCTGCCTAGTTGTACCTGGCTGGACACAAAAATGGGGCAAAGCCTACGTCATTTGTTTTCTAATTATTTCATGAAATTCATGAAATAATAAAAAAAGGGCTTCCCTTTATTTTTGGTTCCCAGCCGGGTACAAATAGGCAACTGGGGGTTGGGGGCAGCCGTACCTGCCTGCTGTACCTGGCTAGCATACAAAAATATGGCGAAGCCACATAATTTTTTCAGGGGGCAAAAAACTTCTGCATACAGTCCTGGATGGAGTATGCTGAGCCTTGTAGTTCTGCAGCTGCTGTCTGTCTGTATGGAGAAGAGCAGACAGCAGCTGCAGAACTACAAGGCTCAGCATACTCCATCCAGGACTGCATGCAGAAGTTTTTTGCCCACCAAAAAAATGATGTGGGCTTCGCCATATTTTTGTATGCTAGCCAGGTACAGCTGGCAGCCACGGGCTGCCTCCAACCCCCAGTTGCCTATTTGTACCCGGCTGGGAACCAAAAATATAGGGAAGCCCGTTTTTTTTAATTATTTCACTTATTTCATGAAATAATTAAAAAACAAATGACGTGGGCTTCGCCCTATTTTTGTGTCCAGCCGGGTACAACTAGGCAGCTGGGGATTGGAATCCGCAGCACAGGTTAGCCCGAGGTTTGTGGGCGCCTCTGCTGCGGATTTCAGTCCGCAGCCGTCCCAGAAAATGGCGCTCTCATAGAAGCGCCATCATCTGGCGCTGTATCCAACTCTTCCAACAGCCCTGGAGCCGGGTGGCTTGTTGGGTAATCATGAGTTAATACTGGCTTTGTTTTACCAGCCAGTATTAAGCCAGAGATTCTTAATGTCAGGCACGTTTGACCCGGCCATTAAGAATCTCCAATAAAGGGTTAAAAAAAGACACCACACAGAGAAAAAATACTTTAATAGAAATAAATACACAGACACATTAGAGACTCCATCTTTATTACCCCTGTCAGCCCTCCACGATCCTGCTCTTCTGTCTTCTTTCTTTCTAGTGTAGTAGTGACGATTGTAGTGAGGAAGGATGAGATTCACCAGCTCATCACTTGGGGCTGGGGAACCTCCATCCTAACTACAATGCTCACTACAATCGGGAAGCAGCGTGCAGCCTTCACTCCGTGAGTGATCACTGCTGGCTGCTAGCGGTAACAGCGGTAACGCTGACAGACGCGTTACCATAGCAACGGTGCTCCCGGAGCCGCGGTTAGCGGTGACGTCACCGCTAACTGCGTTGCTATGGCAACGGTGATCTCCGTTAATGACCGGCTGTGTCAGCCGGTCCCTAACGGAACGGGGAGTCGACCGTGTGCTAGAGCATGTCGCCGGTACACGGCGATACACATATGTGCACCGTGTACCGGAGAGATGCACTCGCAGGTCCTACATGACGTGTCATAGTCATGTGACCAGTCTGTAGCCAATGAGATAATAGCCACGTGACTGGTCACATGGCTATTTTGACGTCACGATAGGTCCTGCTTGTCTGCTGGCAGTGCAGGTCACCGGGAGGATTCAGCGATCATCGGATGGAATAGCGGCAGGAGACAGAGTGCAGAAGGGATCGCGAGGACCGGTAAGTGTTATGGCAATGTTTATTAACTGTTTGTGTACATTTATAATGCATTTTTATGTGTTTGTGATTGCCTCCCATTATAGCATATTGGTTCTAGTTCGGTTCGTCGAACGTTCGACGAACCGAACTCGAACGGGACCCCCGTTCGGCGAACCGGCCTCGAGCCGAACCGGGACCGGTTCGCTCATCTCTACTCTCGAGATAATCGTCACCATGTGCCAAATGCAATATAAAAGCTATCTGAGCACATTTCGCGCATAAATGAAATGACCACAATTTTCTCCAAAACTATAACAGATGCAAACTTGTCCTGTGTGGTGGAGATGAGATTTGATAAAATAAGTGGAAATCCAGTAAAAGTTTCATTTGGCTACTTTGCACTCTCGACATAATCGTCACCATGTGCCAAATGCAATATAAAAGCAATCTGAGCACATTTCGCGCATAAATGAAATGACCACAATTTTCTCCAAAACTATAACAGATGCAAACTTGTCCTGTGTGGCGGAGATGAGATTTGATAAAATAAGTAAAAATCCAGTAAAAGTTTCATTTGGCTATTTTGCACTCTCGACATAATCGTCACCATGTGCCAAATGCAATATAAAAGCAATCTGAGCACATTTCGCGCATAAATGAAATGACCACAATTTTCTCCAAAACTATAACAGATGCAAACTTGTCCTGTGTGGTGGAGATGAGATTTGATAAAATAAGTGGAAATCCAGTAAAAGTTTCGTTTTGCTACTTTGCACTCTCGAGATAATCGTCACCATGTGCCAAATGCAATATAAAAGTAATCTGAGCACATTTCGCGCATAAATGAAATGACCACAATTTTCTCCAAAACTATAACAGTTGCAAACTTGTCCTGTGTGGTGAAGATGAGATTTGATAAAAAAAAGTGGAAATCCAGTAAAAGTTTCATTTGGCTACTTTGCACTCTCGAGATAATCGTCACCATGTGCCCAATGCAATATAAAAGCAATCTGAGCACATTTCGCGCATAAATGAAATGACCACAATTTTCTCCAAAACTATAACAGATGCAAACTTGTCCTGTGTGGTGGAGATGAGATTTGATAAAATAAGTGGAAATCCAGTAAAAGTTTCATTTGGCTACTTTGCACTCTCGAGATAATCGTCACCATGTGCCCAATGCAATATAAAAACAATCTGAGCACATTTCGCGCATAAATGAAATGACCACAATTTTCTCCAAAACTATAACAGATGCAAACTTGTCCTGTGTGGTGGAGATGAGATTTGATAAAATAAGTGGAAATCCAGTAAAAGTTTCATTTGGCTACTTTGCACTCTCGAGATAATCGTCACCATGTGCCCAATGCAATATAAAAGCAATCTGAGCACATTTCGCGCATAAATGAAATGACCACAATTTTCTCCAAAACTATAACAGATGCAAACTTGTCCTGTGTGGTGGAGATGAGATTTGATAAAATAAGTGGAAACCCAGTAAAAGTTTAATTTGACTACCTTGCACTCTCGAGATAATCGTCACCATGTGCCAAATGCAATATAAAAGCAATCTGAGCACATTTCGCGCATAAATGAAATGACCACAATTTTCTCCAAAACTATAACAGATGCAAACTTGTCCTGTGTGGTGGAGATGAGTTTGATAAAATAAGTGGAAACCCGGTAAAAGTTTCATTTGGCTACTTTGCACTCTCGAGATAATCATCACCATGTGCCAAATGCAATATAAAAGCAATCTGAGCACATTTCGCGCATAAATTAAATGACCACAATTTTCTCCAAAACTATAACAGATGCAAACTTGTCCTGTGTGGGGGAGATGAGATTTGATAAAATAAGTTTAAATCCAGTAAAAGTTTCATTTGGCTACTTTGCACTCTCGAGATAATCGTCACCATGTGCCAAATGCAATATAAAAGCAATCTGAGCACATTTCGCGCATAAATGAAAGGACCACAATTTTCTCCAAATTTATAACAGATGCAAACTTGTCCTGTGTGGTGGAGATGAGATTTGATAAAATAAGTGGAAATCCAGTAAAAGTTTCATTTGGCTATTTTGCACTCTCGACATAATCGTCACCATGTGCCAAATGCAATATAAAAGCAATCTGAGCACATTTCGCGCATGAATGAAATGACCACAATTTTCTCCAAAACTATAACAGATGCAAACTTGTCCTGTGTGGTGGAGATGAGATTTGATAAAATAAGTGGAAATCCAGTAAAAGTTTCATTTGGCTACCTTGCACTCTCGAGATAATCGTCACCATGTGCCAAATGCAATATAAAAGCAATCTGAGCACATTTCGCGCATAAATAAAATGACCACAATTTTCTCCAAAACTATAACAGATGCAAACTTGTCCTGTGTGGTGGAGATGAGATTTGATAAAATAAGTGGAAATCCAGTAAAAGTTTCATTTGGCTACTTTGCACTCTCGACATAATCGTCACCATGTGCCAAATGCAATATAAAAGCAATCTGAGCACATTTCGCGCATAAATTAAATGACCACAATTTTCTCCAAAACTATAACAGATGCAAACTTGTCCTGTGTGGTGGAGATGAGATTTGATAAAATAAGTGGAAATCCAGTAAAAGTTTCATTTGGCTACCTTGCACTCTCGAGATAATCGTCACCATGTGCCAAATGCAATATAAAAGCAATCTGAGCACATTTCGCGCATAAATGAAATGACCACAATTTTCTCCAAAACTATAACAGATGCAAACTTGTCCTGTGTGGTGGAGATGAGATTTGATAAAATAAGTGGAAATCCAGTAAAAGTTTCATTTGGCTACTTTGCACTCTCGACATAATCGTCACCATGTGCCAAATGCAATATAAAAGCAATCTGAGCACATTTCGCGCATAAATGAAATGACCACAATTTTCTCCAAAACTATAACAGATGCAAACTTGTCCTGTGTGGTGGAGATGAGATTTGATAAAATAAGTGGAAATCCAGTAAAAGTTTCATTTGGCTACTTTGCACTCTCGAGATAATCGTCACCATGTGCCCAATGCAATATAAAAGCAATCTGAGCACATTTCGCGCATAAATGAAATGACCACAATTTTCTCCAAAACTATAACAGATGCAAACTTGTCCTGTGTGGTGGAGATGAGATTTGATAAAATAAGTGGAAATCCAGTAAAAGTTTCATTTGGCTACTTTGCACTCTCGACATAATCGTCACCATGTGCCAAATGCAATATAAAAGCAATCTGAGCACATTTCGCGCATGAATGAAATGACCACAATTTTCTCCAAAACTATAACAGATGCAAACTTGTCCTGTGTGGTGGAGATGAGATTTGATAAAATAAGTGGAAATCCAGTAAAAGTTTCATTTGGCTACCTTGCACTCTCGAGATAATCGTCACCATGTGCCAAATGCAATATAAAAGCAATCTGAGCACATTTCGCGCATAAATAAAATGACCACAATTTTCTCCAAAACTATAACAGATGCAAACTTGTCCTGTGTGGTGGAGATGAGATTTGATAAAATAAGTGGAAATCCAGTAAAAGTTTCATTTGGCTACTTTGCACTCTCGACATAATCGTCACCATGTGCCAAATGCAATATAAAAGCAATCTGAGCACATTTCGCGCATAAATTAAATGACCACAATTTTCTCCAAAACTATAACAGATGCAAACTTGTCCTGTGTGGTGGAGATGAGATTTGATAAAATAAGTGGAAATCCAGTAAAAGTTTCATTTGGCTACCTTGCACTCTCGAGATAATCGTCACCATGTGCCAAATGCAATATAAAAGCAATCTGAGCACATTTCGCGCATAAATGAAATGACCACAATTTTCTCCAAAACTATAACAGATGCAAACTTGTCCTGTGTGGTGGAGATGAGATTTGATAAAATAAGTGGAAATCCAGTAAAAGTTTCATTTGGCTACTTTGCACTCTCGACATAATCGTCACCATGTGCCAAATGCAATATAAAAGCAATCTGAGCACATTTCGCGCATAAATGAAATGACCACAATTTTCTCCAAAACTATAACAGATGCAAACTTGTCCTGTGTGGTGGAGATGAGATTTGATAAAATAAGTGGAAATCCAGTAAAAGTTTCATTTGGCTACTTTGCACTCTCGAGATAATCGTCACCATGTGCCCAATGCAATATAAAAACAATCTGAGCACATTTCGCGCATAAATGAAATGACCACAATTTTCTCCAAAACTATAACAGATGCAAACTTGTCCTGTGTGGTGGAGATGAGATTTGATAAAATAAGTGGAAATCCAGTAAAAGTTTCATTTGGCTACTTTGCACTCTCGACATAATCGTCACCATGTGCCAAATGCAATATAAAAGCAATCTGAGCACATTTCGCGCATAAATGAAATGACCACAATTTTCTCCAAAACTATAACAGATGCAAACTTGTCCTGTGTGGTGGAGATGAGATTTGATAAAATAAGTGGAAACCCAGTAAAAGTTTCATTTGACTACCTTGCACTCTCGAGATAATCGTCACCATGTGCCAAATGCAATATAAAAGCAATCTGAGCACATTTCGCGCATAAATGAAATGACCACAATTTTCTCCAAAACTATAACAGATGCAAACTTGTCCTGTGTGGTGGAGATGAGTTTGATAAAATAAGTGAAAACCCGGTAAAAGTTTCATTTGGCTACTTTGCACTCTCGAGATAATCATCACCATGTGCCAAATGCAATATAAAAGCAATCTGAGTATATTTCGCGCATAAATTAAATGACCACAATTTTCTCCAAAACTATAACAGATGCAAACTTGTCCTGTGTGGGGGAGATGAGATTTGATAAAATAAGTTGAAATCCAGTAAAAGTTTCATTTGGCTACTTTGCACTCTCGAGATAATCGTCACCATGTGCCAAATGCAATATAAAAGCAATCTGAGCACATTTCGCGCATAAATGAAATGACCACAATTTTCTCCAAAACTATAACAGATGCAAACTTGTCCTGTGTGGTGGAGATGAGATTTGATAAAATAAGTGGAAATCCAGTAAAAGTTTCATTTGGCTACTTTGCACTCTCGACATAATCGTCACCATGTGCCAAATGCAATATAAAAGCAATCTGAGCACATTTCGCGCATAAATGAAATGACCACAATTTTCTCCAAAACTATAACAGATGCAAACTTGTCCTGTGTGGTGGAGATGAGATTTGTTAAAATAAGTGGAAATCCAGTAAAAGTTTCATTTGGCTACCTTGCACTCTGAGATAATCGTCACCATGTGCCAAATGCAATATAAAAGCAATCTGAGCACATTTCGAGCATAAATGAAATGACCACAATTTTCTCCAAAACTATAACAGATGCAAACTTGTCCTGTGTGGCGGAGATGAGATTTGATAAAATAAGTGGAAATCCAGTAAAAGTTTCATTTGGCTATTTTGCACTCTCGACATAATCGTCACCATGTGCCAAATGCAATATAAAAGCAATCTGAGCACATTTTGCGCATGAATGAAATGACCACAATTTTCTCCAAAACTATAACAGATGCAAACTTGTCCTGTGTGGTGGAGATGAGATTTGATAAAATAAGTGGAAATCCAGTAAAAGTTTCATTTGGCTACGTTGCACTCTCGAGATAATCGTCACCATGTGCCAAATGCAATATAAAAGCTATCTGAGCACATTTCGCGCATAAATGAAATGACCACAATTTTCTCCAAAACTATAACAGATGCAAACTTGTCCTGTGTGGTGGAGATGAGATTTGATAAAATAAGTGGAAATCCAGTAAAAGTTTCATTTGGCTACTTTGCACTCTCGACATAATCGTCACCATGTGCCAAATGCAATATAAAAGCAATCTGAGCACATTTCGCGCATAAATGAAATGACCACAATTTTCTCCAAAACTATAACAGATGCAAACTTGTCCTGTGTGGTGGAGATGAGATTTGTTAAAATAAGTGGAAATCCAGTAAAAGTTTCATTTGGCTACCTTGCACTCTCGAGATAATCGTCACCATGTGCCAAATGCAATATAAAAGCAATCTGAGCACATTTCGCGCATAAATGAAATGACCACAATTTTCTCCAAAACTATAACAGATGCAAACTTGTCCTGTGTGGCGGAGATGAGATTTGATAAAATAAGTAAAAATCCAGTAAAAGTTTCATTTGGCTATTTTGCACTCTCGACATAATCGTCACCATGTGCCAAATGCAATATAAAAGCAATCTGAGCACATTTCGCGCATAAATGAAATGACCACAATTTTCTCCAAAACTATAACAGATGCAAACTTGTCCTGTGTGGAGGAGATGAGATTTGATAAAAAAAGTGGAAATCCAGTAAAAGTTTCATTTGGCTACTTTGCACTCTCGAGATAATCGTCACCATGTGCCAAATGCAATATAAAAGCAATCTGAGCACATTTCGCGCATAAATGAAATGACCACAATTTTCTCCAAAACTATAACAGATGCAAACTTGTCCTGTGTGGTGGAGATGAGATTTGATAAAATAAGTGGAAATCCAGTAAAAGTTTCATTTGGCTACTTTGCACTCTCGACATAATCGTCACCATGTGCCAAATGCAATATAAAAGCAATCTGAGCACATTTCGCGCATAAATGAAATGACCACAATTTTCTCCAAAACTATAACAGATGCAAACTTGTCCTGTGTGGTGGAGATGAGATTTGATAAAATAAGTGGAAATTTAGTAAAAGTTTCATTTGGCTACTTTGCACTCTCGACATAATCGTCACCATGTGCCAAATGCAATATAAAAGCAATCTGAGCACATTCCGCGCATAAATGAAATGACCACAATTTTCTCCAAAACTATAACAGATGCAAACTTGTCCTGTGTGGTGGAAATGAGATTTGATAAAATAAGTGGAAATCCAGTAAAAGTTTCATTTGGCTACTTTGCACTCTCGACATAATCGTCACCATGTGTCAAATGCAATATAAAAGCAATCTGAGCACATTTCGCGCATAAATGAAATGACCAAAATTTTCTCCAAAACTATAACAGATGCAAACTTGTCCTGTGTGGTGGAGATGAGATTTGATAAAATAAGTGGAAACCCAGTAAAAGTTTCATTTGACTACCTTGCACTCTCGAGATAATCGTCACCATGTGCCAAATGCAATATAAAAGCAATCTGAGCACATTTTTCAAATAAATGAAATGACCACAATTTTCTCCAAAACTATAACAGATGCAAACTTGTCCTGTGTGGTGGAAATGAGATTTGATAAAATAAGTGGAAATCCAGTAAAAGTTTCATTTGACTACCTTGCACTCTCGAGATAATCGTCACCATGTGCCAAATGCAATATAAAAGCAATCTGAGCACATTTCGCGCATAAATGAAATGACCACAATTTTCTCCAAAACTATAACAGATGCAAACTTGTCCTGTGTGGTGGAGATGAGATTTGATAAAATAAGTGGAAATCCAGTAAAAGTTTCATTTGGCTACTTTGCACTCTCGAGATAATCGTCACCATGTGCCAAATGCAATATAAAAGCAATCTGAGCACATTTCGCGCATAAATGAAATGACCACAATTTTCTCCAAAACTATAACAGATGCAAACTTGTCCTGTGTGGTGGAGATGAGATAAAATAAGTGGAAATCCAGTAAAAGTTTCATTTGGCTACTTTGCACTCTCGAGATAATTGTCACCATGTGCCAAATGCAATATAAAAGCAATCTGAGCAAATTTCGCTCATAAATTAAATGACCACAATTTTCTCCAAAACTATAACAGATGCAAACTTGTCCTGTGTGGTGGAGATGAGATTTGATAAAATAAGTGGAAATTCAGTAAAAGTTTCATTTGGCTACTTTGCACTCTCGAGATAATCGTCACCATGTGCCAAATGCAATATAAAAGCAATCTGAGCACATTTCGCGCATAAATGAAATGACCACAATTTTCTCCAAAACTATAACAGATGCAAACTTGTCCTGTGTGGTGGAGATGAGATTTGATAAAATAAGTGGAAACCCGGTAAAAGTTTCATTTGGCTACTTTGCACTCTCGAGATAATCATCATCATGTGCCAAATGCAATATAAAAGCAATCTGAGCACATTTCGCGCATAAATGAAATGACCACAATTTTCTCAAAAACTATAACAGATGCAAACTTGTCCTGTGTGGTGGAGATGAGATTTGATAAAATAAGTGGAAATCCAGTAAAAGTTTCATTTGGCTACTTTGCACTCTCGAGATAATCGTCACCATGTGCCAAATGCAATATAAAAGCAATCTGAGCACATTTCGCGCATAAATGAAATGACCACAATTTTCTCCAAAACTATAACAGATGCAACCTTGTCCTGTGTGGTGGAGATGAGATTTGATAAAATAAGTGGAAACCAAGTAAAAGTTTCATTTGACTACCTTGCACTCTCGAGATAATCGTCACCATGTGCCAAATGCAATATAAAAGCAATCTGAGCACATTTTGCGCATAAATGAAATGACCACAATTTTCTCCAAAACTATAACAGATGCAAACTTGTCCTGTGTGGTGGAGATGTGATTTGATAAATTAAGTGGAAATCCAGTAAAAGTTTCATTTGACTACCTTGCACTCTCGAGATAATCGTCACCATGTGCCAAATGCAATATAAAAGCAATCTGAGCACATTTCGCGCATAAATGAAATGACCACAATTTTCTCCAAAACTATAACAGACGCAAACTTGTCCTGTGTGGTGGAGATGAGTTTGATAAAATAAGTGGAAACCCGGTAAAAGTTTCATTTGGCTACTTTGCACTCTCGAGATAATCATCACCATGTGCCAAATGCAATATAAAAGCAATCTGAGCACATTTCGCGCATAAATGAAATGACCACAATTTTCTCCAAAACTATAACAGATGCAAACTTGTCCTGTGTGGTGGAGATGAGATTTGATAAAATAAGTGGAAATCCAGTAAAAGTTTCATTTGGCTACTTTGCACTCTCGAGATAATCGTCACCATGTGCCCAATGCAATATAAAAACAATCTGAGCACATTTCGCGCATAAATGAAATGACCACAATTTTCTCCAAAACTATAACAGATGCAAACTTGTCCTGTGTGGTGGAGATGAGATTTGATAAAATAAATGGAAATCCAGTAAAAGTTTCATTTGGCTACTTTGCACTCTCGACATAATCGTCACCATGTGCCAAATGCAATATAAAAGCAATCTGAGCACATTTCGCGCATAAATGAAATGACCACAATTTTCTCCAAAACTATAACAGATGCAAACTTGTCCTGTGTGGTGGAGATGAGATTTGATAAAATAAGTGGAAATCCAGTAAAAGTTTCATTTGGCTACTTTGCACTCTCGAGATAATCGTCACCATGTGCCCAATGCAATATAAAAACAATCTGAGCACATTTCGCGCATAAATGAAATGACCACAATTTTCTCCAAAACTATAACAGATGCAAACTTGTCCTGTGTGGTGGAGATGAGATTTGATAAAATAAGTGGAAATCCAGTAAAAGTTTCATTTGGCTACTTTGCACTCTCGACATAATCGTCACCATGTGCCAAATGCAATATAAAAGCAATCTGAGCACATTTCGCGCATAAATGAAATGACCACAATTTTCTCCAAAACTATAACAGATGCAAACTTGTCCTGTGTGGTGGAGATGAGATTTGATAAAATAAGTGGAAACCCAGTAAAAGTTTCATTTGACTACCTTGCACTCTCGAGATAATCGTCACCATGTGCCAAATGCAATATAAAAGCAATCTGAGCACATTTCGCGCATGAATGAAATGACCACAATTTTCTCCAAAACTATAACAGATGCAAACTTGTCCTGTGTGGTGGAGATGAGATTTGATAAAATAAGTGGAAATCCAGTAAAAGTTTCATTTGGCTACCTTGCACTCTCGAGATAATCGTCACCATGTGCCAAATGCAATATAAAAGCAATCTGAGCACATTTCGCGCATAAATAAAATGACCACAATTTTCTCCAAAACTATAACAGATGCAAACTTGTCCTGTGTGGTGGAGATGAGATTTGATAAAATAAGTGGAAATCCAGTAAAAGTTTCATTTGGCTACTTTGCACTCTCGACATAATCGTCACCATGTGCCAAATGCAATATAAAAGCAATCTGAGCACATTTCGCGCATAAATTAAATGACCACAATTTTCTCCAAAACTATAACAGATGCAAACTTGTCCTGTGTGGTGGAGATGAGATTTGATAAAATAAGTGGAAATCCAGTAAAAGTTTCATTTGGCTACCTTGCACTCTCGAGATAATCGTCACCATGTGCCAAATGCAATATAAAAGCAATCTGAGCACATTTCGCGCATAAATGAAATGACCACAATTTTCTCCAAAACTATAACAGATGCAAACTTGTCCTGTGTGGTGGAGATGAGATTTGATAAAATAAGTGGAAATCCAGTAAAAGTTTCATTTGGCTACTTTGCACTCTCGACATAATCGTCACCATGTGCCAAATGCAATATAAAAGCAATCTGAGCACATTTCGCGCATAAATGAAATGACCACAATTTTCTCCAAAACTATAACAGATGCAAACTTGTCCTGTGTGGTGGAGATGAGATTTGATAAAATAAGTGGAAATCCAGTAAAAGTTTCATTTGGCTACTTTGCACTCTCGAGATAATCGTCACCATGTGCCCAATGCAATATAAAAGCAATCTGAGCACATTTCGCGCATAAATGAAATGACCACAATTTTCTCCAAAACTATAACAGATGCAAACTTGTCCTGTGTGGTGGAGATGAGATTTGATAAAATAAGTGGAAATCCAGTAAAAGTTTCATTTGGCTACTTTGCACTCTCGACATAATCGTCACCATGTGCCAAATGCAATATAAAAGCAATCTGAGCACATTTCGCGCATGAATGAAATGACCACAATTTTCTCCAAAACTATAACAGATGCAAACTTGTCCTGTGTGGTGGAGATGAGATTTGATAAAATAAGTGGAAATCCAGTAAAAGTTTCATTTGGCTACCTTGCACTCTCGAGATAATCGTCACCATGTGCCAAATGCAATATAAAAGCAATCTGAGCACATTTCGCGCATAAATAAAATGACCACAATTTTCTCCAAAACTATAACAGATGCAAACTTGTCCTGTGTGGTGGAGATGAGATTTGATAAAATAAGTGGAAATCCAGTAAAAGTTTCATTTGGCTACTTTGCACTCTCGACATAATCGTCACCATGTGCCAAATGCAATATAAAAGCAATCTGAGCACATTTCGCGCATAAATTAAATGACCACAATTTTCTCCAAAACTATAACAGATGCAAACTTGTCCTGTGTGGTGGAGATGAGATTTGATAAAATAAGTGGAAATCCAGTAAAAGTTTCATTTGGCTACCTTGCACTCTCGAGATAATCGTCACCATGTGCCAAATGCAATATAAAAGCAATCTGAGCACATTTCGCGCATAAATGAAATGACCACAATTTTCTCCAAAACTATAACAGATGCAAACTTGTCCTGTGTGGTGGAGATGAGATTTGATAAAATAAGTGGAAATCCAGTAAAAGTTTCATTTGGCTACTTTGCACTCTCGACATAATCGTCACCATGTGCCAAATGCAATATAAAAGCAATCTGAGCACATTTCGCGCATAAATGAAATGACCACAATTTTCTCCAAAACTATAACAGATGCAAACTTGTCCTGTGTGGTGGAGATGAGATTTGATAAAATAAGTGGAAATCCAGTAAAAGTTTCATTTGGCTACTTTGCACTCTCGAGATAATCGTCACCATGTGCCCAATGCAATATAAAAACAATCTGAGCACATTTCGCGCATAAATGAAATGACCACAATTTTCTCCAAAACTATAACAGATGCAAACTTGTCCTGTGTGGTGGAGATGAGATTTGATAAAATAAGTGGAAATCCAGTAAAAGTTTCATTTGGCTACTTTGCACTCTCGACATAATCGTCACCATGTGCCAAATGCAATATAAAAGCAATCTGAGCACATTTCGCGCATAAATGAAATGACCACAATTTTCTCCAAAACTATAACAGATGCAAACTTGTCCTGTGTGGTGGAGATGAGATTTGATAAAATAAGTGGAAACCCAGTAAAAGTTTCATTTGACTACCTTGCACTCTCGAGATAATCGTCACCATGTGCCAAATGCAATATAAAAGCAATCTGAGCACATTTCGCGCATAAATGAAATGACCACAATTTTCTCCAAAACTATAACAGATGCAAACTTGTCCTGTGTGGTGGAGATGAGTTTGATAAAATAAGTGAAAACCCGGTAAAAGTTTCATTTGGCTACTTTGCACTCTCGAGATAATCATCACCATGTGCCAAATGCAATATAAAAGCAATCTGAGTATATTTCGCGCATAAATTAAATGACCACAATTTTCTCCAAAACTATAACAGATGCAAACTTGTCCTGTGTGGGGGAGATGAGATTTGATAAAATAAGTTGAAATCCAGTAAAAGTTTCATTTGGCTACTTTGCACTCTCGAGATAATCGTCACCATGTGCCAAATGCAATATAAAAGCAATCTGAGCACATTTCGCGCATAAATGAAATGACCACAATTTTCTCCAAAACTATAACAGATGCAAACTTGTCCTGTGTGGTGGAGATGAGATTTGATAAAATAAGTGGAAATCCAGTAAAAGTTTCATTTGGCTACTTTGCACTCTCGACATAATCGTCACCATGTGCCAAATGCAATATAAAAGCAATCTGAGCACATTTCGCGCATAAATGAAATGACCACAATTTTCTCCAAAACTATAACAGATGCAAACTTGTCCTGTGTGGTGGAGATGAGATTTGTTAAAATAAGTGGAAATCCAGTAAAAGTTTCATTTGGCTACCTTGCACTCTGAGATAATCGTCACCATGTGCCAAATGCAATATAAAAGCAATCTGAGCACATTTCGAGCATAAATGAAATGACCACAATTTTCTCCAAAACTATAACAGATGCAAACTTGTCCTGTGTGGCGGAGATGAGATTTGATAAAATAAGTGGAAATCCAGTAAAAGTTTCATTTGGCTATTTTGCACTCTCGACATAATCGTCACCATGTGCCAAATGCAATATAAAAGCAATCTGAGCACATTTTGCGCATGAATGAAATGACCACAATTTTCTCCAAAACTATAACAGATGCAAACTTGTCCTGTGTGGTGGAGATGAGATTTGATAAAATAAGTGGAAATCCAGTAAAAGTTTCATTTGGCTACGTTGCACTCTCGAGATAATCGTCACCATGTGCCAAATGCAATATAAAAGCTATCTGAGCACATTTCGCGCATAAATGAAATGACCACAATTTTCTCCAAAACTATAACAGATGCAAACTTGTCCTGTGTGGTGGAGATGAGATTTGATAAAATAAGTGGAAATCCAGTAAAAGTTTCATTTGGCTACTTTGCACTCTCGACATAATCGTCACCATGTGCCAAATGCAATATAAAAGCAATCTGAGCACATTTCGCGCATAAATGAAATGACCACAATTTTCTCCAAAACTATAACAGATGCAAACTTGTCCTGTGTGGTGGAGATGAGATTTGTTAAAATAAGTGGAAATCCAGTAAAAGTTTCATTTGGCTACCTTGCACTCTCGAGATAATCGTCACCATGTGCCAAATGCAATATAAAAGCAATCTGAGCACATTTCGCGCATAAATGAAATGACCACAATTTTCTCCAAAACTATAACAGATGCAAACTTGTCCTGTGTGGCGGAGATGAGATTTGATAAAATAAGTAAAAATCCAGTAAAAGTTTCATTTGGCTATTTTGCACTCTCGACATAATCGTCACCATGTGCCAAATGCAATATAAAAGCAATCTGAGCACATTTCGCGCATAAATGAAATGACCACAATTTTCTCCAAAACTATAACAGATGCAAACTTGTCCTGTGTGGAGGAGATGAGATTTGATAAAAAAAGTGGAAATCCAGTAAAAGTTTCATTTGGCTACTTTGCACTCTCGAGATAATCGTCACCATGTGCCAAATGCAATATAAAAGCAATCTGAGCACATTTCGCGCATAAATGAAATGACCACAATTTTCTCCAAAACTATAACAGATGCAAACTTGTCCTGTGTGGTGGAGATGAGATTTGATAAAATAAGTGGAAATCCAGTAAAAGTTTCATTTGGCTACTTTGCACTCTCGACATAATCGTCACCATGTGCCAAATGCAATATAAAAGCAATCTGAGCACATTTCGCGCATAAATGAAATGACCACAATTTTCTCCAAAACTATAACAGATGCAAACTTGTCCTGTGTGGTGGAGATGAGATTTGATAAAATAAGTGGAAATTTAGTAAAAGTTTCATTTGGCTACTTTGCACTCTCGACATAATCGTCACCATGTGCCAAATGCAATATAAAAGCAATCTGAGCACATTCCGCGCATAAATGAAATGACCACAATTTTCTCCAAAACTATAACAGATGCAAACTTGTCCTGTGTGGTGGAAATGAGATTTGATAAAATAAGTGGAAATCCAGTAAAAGTTTCATTTGGCTACTTTGCACTCTCGACATAATCGTCACCATGTGTCAAATGCAATATAAAAGCAATCTGAGCACATTTCGCGCATAAATGAAATGACCAAAATTTTCTCCAAAACTATAACAGATGCAAACTTGTCCTGTGTGGTGGAGATGAGATTTGATAAAATAAGTGGAAACCCAGTAAAAGTTTCATTTGACTACCTTGCACTCTCGAGATAATCGTCACCATGTGCCAAATGCAATATAAAAGCAATCTGAGCACATTTTTCAAATAAATGAAATGACCACAATTTTCTCCAAAACTATAACAGATGCAAACTTGTCCTGTGTGGTGGAAATGAGATTTGATAAAATAAGTGGAAATCCAGTAAAAGTTTCATTTGACTACCTTGCACTCTCGAGATAATCGTCACCATGTGCCAAATGCAATATAAAAGCAATCTGAGCACATTTCGCGCATAAATGAAATGACCACAATTTTCTCCAAAACTATAACAGATGCAAACTTGTCCTGTGTGGTGGAGATGAGATTTGATAAAATAAGTGGAAATCCAGTAAAAGTTTCATTTGGCTACTTTGCACTCTCGAGATAATCGTCACCATGTGCCAAATGCAATATAAAAGCAATCTGAGCACATTTCGCGCATAAATGAAATGACCACAATTTTCTCCAAAACTATAACAGATGCAAACTTGTCCTGTGTGGTGGAGATGAGATAAAATAAGTGGAAATCCAGTAAAAGTTTCATTTGGCTACTTTGCACTCTCGAGATAATTGTCACCATGTGCCAAATGCAATATAAAAGCAATCTGAGCAAATTTCGCTCATAAATTAAATGACCACAATTTTCTCCAAAACTATAACAGATGCAAACTTGTCCTGTGTGGTGGAGATGAGATTTGATAAAATAAGTGGAAATTCAGTAAAAGTTTCATTTGGCTACTTTGCACTCTCGAGATAATCGTCACCATGTGCCAAATGCAATATAAAAGCAATCTGAGCACATTTCGCGCATAAATGAAATGACCACAATTTTCTCCAAAACTATAACAGATGCAAACTTGTCCTGTGTGGTGGAGATGAGATTTGATAAAATAAGTGGAAACCCGGTAAAAGTTTCATTTGGCTACTTTGCACTCTCGAGATAATCATCATCATGTGCCAAATGCAATATAAAAGCAATCTGAGCACATTTCGCGCATAAATGAAATGACCACAATTTTCTCAAAAACTATAACAGATGCAAACTTGTCCTGTGTGGTGGAGATGAGATTTGATAAAATAAGTGGAAATCCAGTAAAAGTTTCATTTGGCTACTTTGCACTCTCGAGATAATCGTCACCATGTGCCAAATGCAATATAAAAGCAATCTGAGCACATTTCGCGCATAAATGAAATGACCACAATTTTCTCCAAAACTATAACAGATGCAACCTTGTCCTGTGTGGTGGAGATGAGATTTGATAAAATAAGTGGAAACCAAGTAAAAGTTTCATTTGACTACCTTGCACTCTCGAGATAATCGTCACCATGTGCCAAATGCAATATAAAAGCAATCTGAGCACATTTTGCGCATAAATGAAATGACCACAATTTTCTCCAAAACTATAACAGATGCAAACTTGTCCTGTGTGGTGGAGATGTGATTTGATAAATTAAGTGGAAATCCAGTAAAAGTTTCATTTGACTACCTTGCACTCTCGAGATAATCGTCACCATGTGCCAAATGCAATATAAAAGCAATCTGAGCACATTTCGCGCATAAATGAAATGACCACAATTTTCTCCAAAACTATAACAGACGCAAACTTGTCCTGTGTGGTGGAGATGAGTTTGATAAAATAAGTGGAAACCCGGTAAAAGTTTCATTTGGCTACTTTGCACTCTCGAGATAATCATCACCATGTGCCAAATGCAATATAAAAGCAATCTGAGCACATTTCGCGCATAAATGAAATGACCACAATTTTCTCCAAAACTATAACAGATGCAAACTTGTCCTGTGTGGTGGAGATGAGATTTGATAAAATAAGTGGAAATCCAGTAAAAGTTTCATTTGGCTACTTTGCACTCTCGAGATAATCGTCACCATGTGCCCAATGCAATATAAAAACAATCTGAGCACATTTCGCGCATAAATGAAATGACCACAATTTTCTCCAAAACTATAACAGATGCAAACTTGTCCTGTGTGGTGGAGATGAGATTTGATAAAATAAATGGAAATCCAGTAAAAGTTTCATTTGGCTACTTTGCACTCTCGACATAATCGTCACCATGTGCCAAATGCAATATAAAAGCAATCTGAGCACATTTCGCGCATAAATGAAATGACCACAATTTTCTCCAAAACTATAACAGATGCAAACTTGTCCTGTGTGGTGGAGATGAGATTTGATAAAATAAGTGGAAATCCAGTAAAAGTTTCATTTGGCTACTTTGCACTCTCGAGATAATCGTCACCATGTGCCCAATGCAATATAAAAACAATCTGAGCACATTTCGCGCATAAATGAAATGACCACAATTTTCTCCAAAACTATAACAGATGCAAACTTGTCCTGTGTGGTGGAGATGAGATTTGATAAAATAAGTGGAAATCCAGTAAAAGTTTCATTTGGCTACTTTGCACTCTCGACATAATCGTCACCATGTGCCAAATGCAATATAAAAGCAATCTGAGCACATTTCGCGCATAAATGAAATGACCACAATTTTCTCCAAAACTATAACAGATGCAAACTTGTCCTGTGTGGTGGAGATGAGATTTGATAAAATAAGTGGAAACCCAGTAAAAGTTTCATTTGACTACCTTGCACTCTCGAGATAATCGTCACCATGTGCCAAATGCAATATAAAAGCAATCTGAGCACATTTCGCGCATAAATGAAATGACCACAATTTTCTCCAAAACTATAACAGATGCAAACTTGTCCTGTGTGGTGGAGATGAGTTTGATAAAATAAGTGGAAACCCGGTAAAAGTTTCATTTGGCTACTTTGCACTCTCGAGATAATCATCACCATGTGCCAAATGCAATATAAAAGCAATCTGAGCACATTTCGCGCATAAATTAAATGACCACAATTTTCTCCAAAACTATAACAGATGCAAACTTGTCCTGTGTGGGGGAGATGAGATTTGATAAAATAAGTTGAAATCCAGTAAAAGTTTCATTTGGCTACTTTGCACTCTCGAGATAATCGTCACCATGTGCCAAATGCAATATAAAAGCAATCTGAGCACATTTCGCGCATAAATGAAATGACCACAATTTTCTCCAAAACTATAACAGATGCAAACTTGTCCTGTGTGGCGGAGATGAGATTTGATAAAATAAGTTGAAATCCAGTAAAAGTTTCATTTGGCTATTTTGCACTCTCGACATAATCGTCACCATGTGCCAAATGCAATATAAAAGCAATCTGAGCACATTTTGCGCATGAATGAAATGACCACAATTTTCTCCAAAACTATAACAGATGCAAACTTGTCCTGTGTGGTGGAGATGAGATTTGATAAAATAAGTGGAAATCCAGTAAAAGTTTCATTTGGCTACCTTGCACTCTCGAGATAATCGTCACCATGTGCCAAATGCAATATAAAAGCAATCTGAGCACATTTCGCGCATAAATGAAATGACCACAATTTTCTCCAAAACTATAACAGATGCAAACTTGTCCTGTGTGGCGGAGATGAGATTTGATAAAATAAGTAAAAATCCAGTAAAAGTTTCATTTGGCTATTTTGCACTCTCGACATAATCGTCACCATGTGCCAAATGCAATATAAAAGCAATCTGAGCACATTTCGCGCATAAATGAAATGACCACAATTTTCTCCAAAACTATAACAGATGCAAACTTGTCCTGTGTGGAGGAGATGAGATTTGATAAAAAAAGTGGAAATCCAGTAAAAGTTTCATTTGGCTACTTTGCACTCTCGAGATAATCGTCACCATGTGCCAAATGCAATATAAAAGCAATCTGAGCACATTTCGCGCATAAATGAAATGACCACAATTTTCTCCAAAACTATAACAGATGCAAACTTGTCCTGTGTGGTGGAGATGAGATTTGATAAAATAAGTGGAAATCCAGTAAAAGTTTCATTTGGCTACTTTGCACTCTCGACATAATCGTCACCATGTGCCAAATGCAATATAAAAGCAATCTGAGCACATTTCGCGCATAAATGAAATGACCACAATTTTCTCCAAAACTATAACAGATGCAAACTTGTCCTGTGTGGTGGAGATGAGATTTGATAAAATAAGTGGAAATTTAGTAAAAGTTTCATTTGGCTACTTTGCACTCTCGACATAATCGTCACCATGTGCCAAATGCAATATAAAAGCAATCTGAGCACATTCCGCGCATAAATGAAATGACCACAATTTTCTCCAAAACTATAACAGATGCAAACTTGTCCTGTGTGGTGGAAATGAGATTTGATAAAATAAGTGGAAATCCAGTAAAAGTTTCATTTGGCTACTTTGCACTCTCGACATAATCGTCACCATGTGTCAAATGCAATATAAAAGCAATCTGAGCACATTTCGCGCATAAATGAAATGACCAAAATTTTCTCCAAAACTATAACAGATGCAAACTTGTCCTGTGTGGTGGAGATGAGATTTGATAAAATAAGTGGAAACCCAGTAAAAGTTTCATTTGACTACCTTGCACTCTCGAGATAATCGTCACCATGTGCCAAATGCAATATAAAAGCAATCTGAGCACATTTTTCAAATAAATGAAATGACCACAATTTTCTCCAAAACTATAACAGATGCAAACTTGTCCTGTGTGGTGGAAATGAGATTTGATAAAATAAGTGGAAATCCAGTAAAAGTTTCATTTGACTACCTTGCACTCTCGAGATAATCGTCACCATGTGCCAAATGCAATATAAAAGCAATCTGAGCACATTTCGCGCATAAATGAAATGACCACAATTTTCTCCAAAACTATAACAGATGCAAACTTGTCCTGTGTGGTGGAGATGAGATTTGATAAAATAAGTGGAAATCCAGTAAAAGTTTCATTTGGCTACTTTGCACTCTCGAGATAATCGTCACCATGTGCCAAATGCAATATAAAAGCAATCTGAGCACATTTCGCGCATAAATGAAATGACCACAATTTTCTCCAAAACTATAACAGATGCAAACTTGTCCTGTGTGGTGGAGATTTGTTAAAATAAGTGGAAATCCAGTAAAAGTTTCATTTGGCTACCTTGCACTCTGAGATAATCGTCACCATGTGCCAAATGCAATATAAAAGCAATCTGAGCACATTTCGAGCATAAATGAAATGACCACAATTTTCTCCAAAACTATAACAGATGCAAACTTGTCCTGTGTGGCGGAGATGAGATTTGATAAAATAAGTGGAAATCCAGTAAAAGTTTCATTTGGCTATTTTGCACTCTCGACATAATCGTCACCATGTGCAAAATGCAATATAAAAGCAATCTGAGCACATTTCGCGCATGAATGAAATGACCACAATTTTCTCCAAAACTATAACAGATGCAAACTTGTCCTGTGTGGTGGAGATGAGATTTGATAAAATAAGTGGAAATCCAGTAAAAGTTTCATTTGGCTACCTTGCACTCTCGAGATAATCGTCACCATGTGCCAAATGCAATATAAAAGCAATCTGAGCACATTTCGCGCATAAATAAAATGACCACAATTTTCTCCAAAACTATAACAGATGCAAACTTGTCCTGTGTGGTGGAGATGAGATTTGATAAAATAAGTGGAAATCCAGTAAAAGTTTCATTTGGCTACTTTGCACTCTCGACATAATCGTCACCATGTGCCAAATGCAATATAAAAGCAATCTGAGCACATTTCGCGCATAAATTAAATGACCACAATTTCCTCCAAAACTATAACAGATGCAAACTTGTCCTGTGTGGTGGAGATGAGATTTGATAAAATAAGTGGAAATCCAGTAAAAGTTTCATTTTGCTACTTTGCACTCTCGAGATAATCGTCACCATGTGCCAAATGCAATATAAAAGTATTCTGAGCACATTTCGCGCATAAATGAAATGACCACAATTTTCTCCAAAACTATAACAGTTGCAAACTTGTCCTGTGTGGTGGAGATGAGATTTGATAAAAAAAGTGGAAATCCAGTAAAAGTTTCATTTGGCTACCTTGCACTCTCGAGATAATCGTCACCATGTGCCAAATGCAATATAAAAGCAATCTGAGCACATTTCGCGCATAAATGAAATGACCACAATTTTCTCCAAAACTATAACAGATGCAAACTTGTCCTGTGTGGTGGAGATGAGATTTGATAAAATAAGTGGAAATCCAGTAAAAGTTTCATTTGGCTACTTTGCACTCTCGAGATAATCGTCACCATGTGCCCAATGCAATATAAAAACAATCTGAGCACATTTCGCGCATAAATGAAATGACCACAATTTTCTCCAAAACTATAACAGATGCAAACTTGTCCTGTGTGGTGGAGATGAGATTTGATAAAATAAGTGGAAATCCAGTAAAAGTTTCATTTGGCTACTTTGCACTCTCGACATAATCGTCACCATGTGCCAAATGCAATATAAAAGCAATCTGAGCACATTTCGCGCATAAATGAAATGACCACAATTTTCTCCAAAACTATAACAGATGCAAACTTGTCCTGTGTGGTGGAGATGAGATTTGATAAAATAAGTGGAAACCCAGTAAAAGTTTCATTTGACTACCTTGCACTCTCGAGATAATCGTCACCATGTGCCAAATGCAATATAAAAGCAATCTGAGCACATTTCGCGCATAAATGAAATGACCACAATTTTCTCCAAAACTATAACAGATGCAAACTTGTCCTGTGTGGTGGAGATGAGTTTGATAAAATAAGTGGAAACCCGGTAAAAGTTTCATTTGGCTACTTTGCACTCTCGAGATAATCATCACCATGTGCCAAATGCAATATAAAAGCAATCTGAGCACATTTCGCGCATAAATTAAATGACCACAATTTTCTCCAAAACTATAACAGATGCAAACTTGTCCTGTGTGGGGGAGATGAGATTTGATAAAATAAGTTGAAATCCAGTAAAAGTTTCATTTGGCTACTTTGCACTCTCGAGATAATCGTCACCATGTGCCAAATGCAATATAAAAGCAATCTGAGCACATTTCGCGCATAAATGAAATGACCACAATTTTCTCCAAAACTATAACAGATGCAAACTTGTCCTGTGTGGTGGAGATGAGATTTGATAAAATAAGTGGAAATCCAGTAAAAGTTTCATTTGGCTACTTTGCACTCTCGACATAATCGTCACCATGTGCCAAATGCAATATAAAAGCAATCTGAGCACATTTCGCGCATAAATGAAATGACCACAATTTTCTCCAAAACTATAACAGATGCAAACTTGTCCTGTGTGGTGGAGATGAGATTTGATAAAATAAGTGGAAATCCAGTAAAAGTTTCATTTGGCTACCTTGCACTCTGAGATAATCGTCACCATGTGCCAAATGCAATATAAAAGCAATCTGAGCACATTTCGAGCATAAATGAAATGACCACAATTTTCTCCAAAACTATAACAGATGCAAACTTGTCCTGTGTGGCGGAGATGAGATTTGATAAAATAAGTGGAAATCCAGTAAAAGTTTCATTTGGCTATTTTGCACTCTCGACATAATCGTCACCATGTGCCAAATGCAATATAAAAGCAATCTGAGCACATTTCGCGCATGAATGAAATGACCACAATTTTCTCCAAAACTATAACAGATGCAAACTTGTCCTGTGTGGTGGAGATGAGATTTGATAAAATAAGTGGAAATCCAGTAAAAGTTTCATTTGGCTACCTTGCACTCTCGAGATAATCGTCACCATGTGCCAAATGCAATATAAAAGCAATCTGAGCACACTTCGCGCATAAATAAAATGACCACAATTTTCTCCAAAACTATAACAGATGCAAACTTGTCCTGTGTGGTGGAGATGAGATTTGATAAAATAAGTGGAAATCCAGTAAAAGTTTCATTTGGCTACTTTGCACTCTCGACATAATCGTCACCATGTGCCAAATGCAATATAAAAGCAATCTGAGCACATTTCGCGCATAAATTAAATGACCACAATTTCCTCCAAAACTATAACAGATGCAAACTTGTCCTGTGTGGTGGAGATGAGATTTGATAAAATAAGTGGAAATCCAGTAAAAGTTTCATTTTGCTACTTTGCACTCTCGAGATAATCGTCACCATGTGCCAAATGCAATATAAAAGTATTCTGAGCACATTTCGCGCATAAATGAAATGACCACAATTTTCTCCAAAACTATAACAGATGCAAACTTGTCCTGTGTGGTGGAGATGAGATTTGTTAAAATAAGTGGAAATCCAGTAAAAGTTTCATTTGGCTACCTTGCACTCTCGAGATAATCGTCACCATGTGCCAAATGCAATATAAAAGCAATCTGAGCACATTTCGCGCATAAATGAAATGACCACAATTTTCTCCAAAACTATAACAGATGCAAACTTGTCCTGTGTAGCGGAGATGAGATTTGATAAAATAAGTAAAAATCCAGTAAAAGTTTCATTTGGCTATTTTGCACTCTCGACATAATCGTCACCATGTGCCAAATGCAATATAAAAGCAATCTGAGCACATTTCGCGCATAAATGAAATGACCACAATTTTCTCCAAAACTATAACAGATGCAAACTTGTCCTGTGTGGTGGAGATGAGATTTGATAAAAAAAGTGGAAATCCAGTAAAAGTTTCATTTGGCTACTTTGCACTCTCGAGATAATCGTCACCATGTGCCCAATGCAATATAAAAGCAATCTGACCACATTTCGCGCATAAATGAAATGACCACAATTTTCTCCAAAACTATAACGGATGCAAACTTGTCCTGTTTGGTGGAGATGAGATTTGATAAAATAAGTGGAAATCCAGTAAAAGTTTCATTTGGCTACCTTGCACTCTCGAGATAATCGTCACCATGTGCCAAATGCAATATAAAAGCAATCTGAGCACATTTCGCGCATAAATGAAATGACCACAATTTTCTCCAAAACTATAACAGATGCAAACTTGTCCTGTGTGGTGGAGATGAGATTTGATAAAATAAGTGGAAATCCAGTAAAAGTTTCATTTGGCTACTTTGCACTCTCGACATAATCGTCACCATGTGCCAAATGCAATATAAAAGCAATCTGAGCACATTTCGCGCATAAATGAAATGACCACAATTTTCTCCAAAACTATAACAGATGCAAACTTGTCCTGTGTGGTGGAGATGAGATTTGATAAAATAAGTGGAAATTTAGTAAAAGTTTCATTTGGCTACTTTGCACTCTCGAGATAATCGTCACCATGTGCCAAATGCAATATAAAAGCAATCTGAGCACATTTCGCGCATAAATGAAATGACCACAATTTTCTCCAAAACTATAACAGATGCAAACTTGTCCTGTGTGGTGGAGATGAGTTTGATAAAATAAGTGGAAACCCGGTAAAAGTTTCATTTGGCTACTTTGCACTCTCGAGATAATCATCACCATGTGCCAAATGCAATATAAAAGCAATCTGAGTATATTTCGCGCATAAATTAAATGACCACAATTTTCTCCAAAACTATAACAGATGCAAACTTGTCCTGTGTGGGGGAGATGAGATTTGATAAAATAAGTTGAAATCCAGTAAAAGTTTCATTTGGCTACTTTGCACTCTCGAGATAATCGTCACCATGTGCCAAATGCAATATAAAAGCAATCTGAGCACATTTCGCGCATAAATGAAATGACCACAATTTTCTCCAAAACTATAACAGATGCAAACTTGTCCTGTGTGGTGGAGATGAGATTTGATAAAATAAGTGGAAATCCAGTAAAAGTTTCATTTGGCTACTTTGCACTCTCGACATAATCGTCACCATGTGCCAAATGCAATATAAAAGCAATCTGAGCACATTTCGCGCATAAATGAAATGACCACAATTTTCTCCAAAACTATAACAGATGCAAACTTGTCCTGTGTGGTGGAGATGAGATTTGTTAAAATAAGTGGAAATCCAGTAAAAGTTTCATTTGGCTACCTTGCACTCTGAGATAATCGTCACCATGTGCCAAATGCAATATAAAAGCAATCTGAGCACATTTCGAGCATAAATGAAATGACCACAATTTTCTCCAAAACTATAACAGATGCAAACTTGTCCTGTGTGGCGGAGATGAGATTTGATAAAATAAGTGGAAATCCAGTAAAAGTTTCATTTGGCTATTTTGCACTCTCGACATAATCGTCACCATGTGCCAAATGCAATATAAAAGCAATCTGAGCACATTTTGCGCATGAATGAAATGACCACAATTTTCTCCAAAACTATAACAGATGCAAACTTGTCCTGTGTGGTGGAGATGAGATTTGATAAAATAAGTGGAAATCCAGTAAAAGTTTCATTTGGCTACCTTGCACTCTCGAGATAATCGTCACCATGTGCCAAATGCAATATAAAAGCAATCTGAGCACATTTCGCGCATAAATAAAATGACCACAATTTTCTCCAAAACTATAACAGATGCAAACTTGTCCTGTGTGGTGGAGATGAGATTTGATAAAATAAGTGGAAATCCAGTAAAAGTTTCATTTGGCTACTTTGCACTCTCGACATAATCGTCACCATGTGCCAAATGCAATATAAAAGCAATCTGAGCACATTTCGCGCATAAATTAAATGACCACAATTTTCTCCAAAACTATAACAGATGCAAACTTGTCCTGTGTGGTGGAGATGAGATTTGATAAAATAAGTGGAAATCCAGTAAAAGTTTCATTTGGCTACCTTGCACTCTCGAGATAATCGTCACCATGTGCCAAATGCAATATAAAAGCAATCTAAGCACATTTCGCGCATAAATGAAATGACCACAATTTTCTCCAAAACTATAACAGATGCAAACTTGTCCTGTGTGATGGAGATGAGATTTGATAAAATAAGTGGAAATCCAGTAAAAGTTTCATTTGGCTACGTTGCACTCTCGAGATAATCGTCACCATGTGCCAAATGCAATATAAAAGCTATCTGAGCACATTTCGCGCATAAATGAAATGACCACAATTTTCTCCAAAACTATAACAGATGCAAACTTGTCCTGTGTGGTGGAGATGAGATTTGTTAAAATAAGTGGAAATCCAGTAAAAGTTTCATTTGGCTACCTTGCACTCTCGAGATAATCGTCACCATGTGCCAAATGCAATATAAAAGCAATCTGAGCACATTTCGCGCATAAATGAAATGACCACAATTTTCTCCAAAACTATAACAGATGCAAACTTGTCCTGTGTGGCGGAGATGAGATTTGATAAAATAAGTAAAAATCCAGTAAAAGTTTCATTTGGCTATTTTGCACTCTCGACATAATCGTCACCATGTGCCAAATGCAATATAAAAGCAATCTGAGCACATTTCGCGCATAAATGAAATGACCACAATTTTCTCCAAAACTATAACAGATGCAAACTTGTCCTGTGTGGAGGAGATGAGATTTGATAAAAAAAGTGGAAATCCAGTAAAAGTTTCATTTGGCTACTTTGCACTCTCGAGATAATCGTCACCATGTGCCAAATGCAATATAAAAGCAATCTGAGCACATTTCGCGCATAAATGAAATGACCACAATTTTCTCCAAAACTATAACAGATGCAAACTTGTCCTGTGTGGTGGAGATGAGATTTGATAAAATAAGTGGAAATCCAGTAAAAGTTTCATTTGGCTACTTTGCACTCTCGACATAATCGTCACCATGTGCCAAATGCAATATAAAAGCAATCTGAGCACATTTCGCGCATAAATGAAATGACCACAATTTTCTCCAAAACTATAACAGATGCAAACTTGTCCTGTGTGGTGGAGATGAGATTTGATAAAATAAGTGGAAATTTAGTAAAAGTTTCATTTGGCTACTTTGCACTCTCGACATAATCGTCACCATGTGCCAAATGCAATATAAAAGCAATCTGAGCACATTCCGCGCATAAATGAAATGACCACAATTTTCTCCAAAACTATAACAGATGCAAACTTGTCCTGTGTGGTGGAAATGAGATTTGATAAAATAAGTGGAAATCCAGTAAAAGTTTCATTTGGCTACTTTGCACTCTCGACATAATCGTCACCATGTGTCAAATGCAATATAAAAGCAATCTGAGCACATTTCGCGCATAAATGAAATGACCAAAATTTTCTCCAAAACTATAACAGATGCAAACTTGTCCTGTGTGGTGGAGATGAGATTTGATAAAATAAGTGGAAACCCAGTAAAAGTTTCATTTGACTACCTTGCACTCTCGAGATAATCGTCACCATGTGCCAAATGCAATATAAAAGCAATCTGAGCACATTTTTCAAATAAATGAAATGACCACAATTTTCTCCAAAACTATAACAGATGCAAACTTGTCCTGTGTGGTGGAAATGAGATTTGATAAAATAAGTGGAAATCCAGTAAAAGTTTCATTTGACTACCTTGCACTCTCGAGATAATCGTCACCATGTGCCAAATGCAATATAAAAGCAATCTGAGCACATTTCGCGCATAAATGAAATGACCACAATTTTCTCCAAAACTATAACAGATGCAAACTTGTCCTGTGTGGTGGAGATGAGATTTGATAAAATAAGTGGAAATCCAGTAAAAGTTTCATTTGGCTACTTTGCACTCTCGAGATAATCGTCACCATGTGCCAAATGCAATATAAAAGCAATCTGAGCACATTTCGCGCATAAATGAAATGACCACAATTTTCTCCAAAACTATAACAGATGCAAACTTGTCCTGTGTGGTGGAGATGAGATAAAATAAGTGGAAATCCAGTAAAAGTTTCATTTGGCTACTTTGCACTCTCGAGATAATTGTCACCATGTGCCAAATGCAAAATAAAAGCAATCTGAGCAAATTTCGCTCATAAATTAAATGACCACAATTTTCTCCAAAACTATAACAGATGCAAACTTGTCCTGTGTGGTGGAGATGAGATTTGATAAAATAAGTGGAAATTCAGTAAAAGTTTCATTTGGCTACTTTGCACTCTCGAGATAATCGTCACCATGTGCCAAATGCAATATAAAAGCAATCTGAGCACATTTCGCGCATAAATGAAATGACCACAATTTTCTCCAAAACTATAACAGATGCAAACTTGTCCTGTGTGGTGGAGATGAGATTTGATAAAATAAGTGGAAACCCGGTAAAAGTTTCATTTGGCTACTTTGCACTCTCGAGATAATCATCATCATGTGCCAAATGCAATATAAAAGCAATCTGAGCACATTTCGCGCATAAATGAAATGACCACAATTTTCTCAAAAACTATAACAGATGCAAACTTGTCCTGTGTGGTGGAGATGAGATTTGATAAAATAAGTGGAAACCAAGTAAAAGTTTCATTTGACTACCTTGCACTCTCGAGATAATCGTCACCATGTGCCAAATGCAATATAAAAGCAATCTGAGCACATTTTGCGCATAAATGAAATGACCACAATTTTCTCCAAAACTATAACAGATGCAAACTTGTCCTGTGTGGTGGAGATGTGATTTGATAAATTAAGTGGAAATCCAGTAAAAGTTTCATTTGACTACCTTGCACTCTCGAGATAATCGTCACCATGTGCCAAATGCAATATAAAAGCAATCTGAGCACATTTCGCGCATAAATGAAATGACCACAATTTTCTCCAAAACTATAACAGACGCAAACTTGTCCTGTGTGGTGGAGATGAGTTTGATAAAATAAGTGGAAACCCGGTAAAAGTTTCATTTGGCTACTTTGCACTCTCGAGATAATCATCACCATGTGCCAAATGCAATATAAAAGCAATCTGAGCACATTTCGCGCATAAATGAAATGACCACAATTTTCTCCAAAACTATAACAGATGCAAACTTGTCCTGTGTGGTGGAGATGAGATTTGATAAAATAAGTGGAAATCCAGTAAAAGTTTCATTTGGCTACTTTGCACTCTCGAGATAATCGTCACCATGTGCCCAATGCAATATAAAAACAATCTGAGCACATTTCGCGCATAAATGAAATGACCACAATTTTCTCCAAAACTATAACAGATGCAAACTTGTCCTGTGTGGTGGAGATGAGATTTGATAAAATAAGTGGAAATCCAGTAAAAGTTTCATTTGGCTACTTTGCACTCTCGACATAATCGTCACCATGTGCCAAATGCAATATAAAAGCAATCTGAGCACATTTCGCGCATAAATGAAATGACCACAATTTTCTCCAAAACTATAACAGATGCAAACTTGTCCTGTGTGGTGGAGATGAGATTTGATAAAATAAGTGGAAACCCAGTAAAAGTTTCATTTGACTACCTTGCACTCTCGAGATAATCGTCACCATGTGCCAAATGCAATATAAAAGCAATCTGAGCACATTTCGCGCATAAATGAAATGACCACAATTTTCTCCAAAACTATAACAGATGCAAACTTGTCCTGTGTGGTGGAGATGAGTTTGATAAAATAAGTGGAAACCCGGTAAAAGTTTCATTTGGCTACTTTGCACTCTCGAGATAATCATCACCATGTGCCAAATGCAATATAAAAGCAATCTGAGCACATTTCGCGCATAAATTAAATGACCACAATTTTCTCCAAAACTATAACAGATGCAAACTTGTCCTGTGTGGGGGAGATGAGATTTGATAAAATAAGTTGAAATCCAGTAAAAGTTTCATTTGGCTACTTTGCACTCTCGAGATAATCGTCACCATGTGCCAAATGCAATATAAAAGCAATCTGAGCACATTTCGCGCATAAATGAAATGACCACAATTTTCTCCAAAACTATAACAGATGCAAACTTGTCCTGTGTGGCGGAGATGAGATTTGATAAAATAAGTTGAAATCCAGTAAAAGTTTCATTTGGCTATTTTGCACTCTCGACATAATCGTCACCATGTGCCAAATGCAATATAAAAGCAATCTGAGCACATTTTGCGCATGAATGAAATGACCACAATTTTCTCCAAAACTATAACAGATGCAAACTTGTCCTGTGTGGTGGAGATGAGATTTGATAAAATAAGTGGAAATCCAGTAAAAGTTTCATTTGGCTACCTTGCACTCTCGAGATAATCGTCACCATGTGCCAAATGCAATATAAAAGCAATCTGAGCACATTTCGCGCATAAATAAAATGACCACAATTTTCTCCAAAACTATAACAGATGCAAACTTGTCCTGTGTGGTGGAGATGAGATTTGATAAAATAAGTGGAAATCCAGTAAAAGTTTCATTTGGCTACTTTGCACTCTCGACATAATCGTCACCATGTGCCAAATGCAATATAAAAGCAATCTGAGCACATTTCGCGCATAAATTAAATGACCACAATTTTCTCCAAAACTATAACAGATGCAAACTTGTCCTGTGTGGTGGAGATGAGATTTGATAAAATAAGTGGAAATCCAGTAAAAGTTTCATTTGGCTACCTTGCACTCTCGAGATAATCGTCACCATGTGCCAAATGCAATATAAAAGCTATCTGAGCACATTTCGCGCATAAATGAAATGACCACAATTTTCTCCAAAACTATAACAGATGCAAACTTGTCCTGTGTGGTGGAGATGAGATTTGATAAAATAAGTGGAAATCCAGTAAAAGTTTCATTTGGCTACTTTGCACTCTCGACATAATCGTCACCATGTGCCAAATGCAATATAAAAGCAATCTGAGCACATTTCGCGCATAAATGAAATGACCACAATTTTCTCCAAAACTATAACAGATGCAAACTTGTCCTGTGTGGTGGAGATGAGATTTGTTAAAATAAGTGGAAATCCAGTAAAAGTTTCATTTGGCTACCTTGCACTCTCGAGATAATCGTCACCATGTGCCAAATGCAATATAAAAGCAATCTGAGCACATTTCGCGCATAAATGAAATGACCACAATTTTCTCCAAAACTATAACAGATGCAAACTTGTCCTGTGTGGCGGAGATGAGATTTGATAAAATAAGTAAAAATCCAGTAAAAGTTTCATTTGGCTATTTTGCACTCTCGACATAATCGTCACCATGTGCCAAATGCAATATAAAAGCAATCTGAGCACATTTCGCGCATAAATGAAATGACCACAATTTTCTCCAAAACTATAACAGATGCAAACTTGTCCTGTGTGGAGGAGATGAGATTTGATAAAAAAAGTGGAAATCCAGTAAAAGTTTCATTTGGCTACTTTGCACTCTCGAGATAATCGTCACCATGTGCCAAATGCAATATAAAAGCAATCTGAGCACATTTCGCGCATAAATGAAATGACCACAATTTTCTCCAAAACTATAACAGATGCAAACTTGTCCTGTGTGGTGGAGATGAGATTTGATAAAATAAGTGGAAATCCAGTAAAAGTTTCATTTGGCTACGTTGCACTCTCGAGATAATCGTCACCATGTGCCCAATGCAATATAAAAACAATCTGAGCACATTTCGCGCATAAATGAAATGACCACAATTTTCTCCAAAACTATAACAGATGCAAACTTGTCCTGTGTGGTGGAGATGAGATTTGATAAAATAAGTGGAAATCCAGTAAAAGTTTCATTTGGCTACTTTGCACTCTCGACATAATCGTCACCATGTGCCAAATGCAATATAAAAGCAATCTGAGCACATTTCGCGCATAAATGAAATGACCACAATTTTCTCCAAAACTATAACAGATGCAAACTTGTCCTGTGTGGTGGAGATGAGATTTGATAAAATAAGTGGAAACCCAGTAAAAGTTTCATTTGACTACCTTGCACTCTCGAGATAATCGTCACCATGTGCCAAATGCAATATAAAAGCAATCTGAGCACATTTCGCGCATAAATGAAATGACCACAATTTTCTCCAAAACTATAACAGATGCAAACTTGTCCTGTGTGGTGGAGATGAGTTTGATAAAATAAGTGGAAACCCGGTAAAAGTTTCATTTGGCTACTTTGCACTCTCGAGATAATCATCACCATGTGCCAAATGCAATATAAAAGCAATCTGAGCACATTTCGCGCATAAATTAAATGACCACAATTTTCTCCAAAACTATAACAGATGCAAACTTGTCCTGTGTGGGGGAGATGAGATTTGATAAAATAAGTTGAAATCCAGTAAAAGTTTCATTTGGCTACTTTGCACTCTCGAGATAATCGTCACCATGTGCCAAATGCAATATAAAAGCAATCTGAGCACATTTCGCGCATAAATGAAATGACCACAATTTTCTCCAAAACTATAACAGATGCAAACTTGTCCTGTGTGGTGGAGATGAGATTTGATAAAATAAGTGGAAATCCAGTAAAAGTTTCATTTGGCTACCTTGCACTCTCGAGATAATCGTCACCATGTGCCAAATGCAATATAAAAGCAATCTGAGCACATTTCGCGCATAAATAAAATGACCACAATTTTCTCCAAAACTATAACAGATGCAAACTTGTCCTGTGTGGTGGAGATGAGATTTGATAAAATAAGTGGAAATCCAGTAAAAGTTTCATTTGGCTACTTTGCACTCTCGACATAATCGTCACCATGTGCCAAATGCAATATAAAAGCAATCTGAGCACATTTCGCGCATAAATTAAATGACCACAATTTTCTCCAAAACTATAACAGATGCAAACTTGTCCTGTGTGGTGGAGATGAGATTTGATAAAATAAGTGGAAATCCAGTAAAAGTTTCATTTGGCTACCTTGCACTCTCGAGATAATCGTCACCATGTGCCAAATGCAATATAAAAGCTATCTGAGCACATTTCGCGCATAAATGAAATGACCACAATTTTCTCCAAAACTATAACAGATGCAAACTTGTCCTGTGTGGTGGAGATGAGATTTGATAAAATAAGTGGAAATCCAGTAAAAGTTTCATTTGGCTACTTTGCACTCTCGACATAATCGTCACCATGTGCCAAATGCAATATAAAAGCAATCTGAGCACATTTCGCGCATAAATGAAATGACCACAATTTTCTCCAAAACTATAACAGATGCAAACTTGTCCTGTGTGGTGGAGATGAGATTTGTTAAAATAAGTGGAAATCCAGTAAAAGTTTCATTTGGCTACCTTGCACTCTCGAGATAATCGTCACCATGTGCCAAATGCAATATAAAAGCAATCTGAGCACATTTCGCGCATAAATGAAATGACCACAATTTTCTCCAAAACTATAACAGATGCAAACTTGTCCTGTGTGGCGGAGATGAGATTTGATAAAATAAGTAAAAATCCAGTAAAAGTTTCATTTGGCTATTTTGCACTCTCGACATAATCGTCACCATGTGCCAAATGCAATATAAAAGCAATCTGAGCACATTTCGCGCATAAATGAAATGACCACAATTTTCTCCAAAACTATAACAGATGCAAACTTGTCCTGTGTGGAGGAGATGAGATTTGATAAAAAAAGTGGAAATCCAGTAAAAGTTTCATTTGGCTACTTTGCACTCTCGAGATAATCGTCACCATGTGCCAAATGCAATATAAAAGCAATCTGAGCACATTTCGCGCATAAATGAAATGACCACAATTTTCTCCAAAACTATAACAGATGCAAACTTGTCCTGTGTGGTGGAGATGAGATTTGATAAAATAAGTGGAAATCCAGTAAAAGTTTCATTTGGCTACGTTGCACTCTCGAGATAATCGTCACCATGTGCCAAATGCAATATAAAAGCAATCTGAGCACATTTCGCGCATAAATGAAATGACCACAATTTTCTCCAAAACTATAACAGATGCAAACTTGTCCTGTGTGGTGGAGATGAGATTTGATAAAATAAGTGGAAATCCAGTAAAAGTTTCATTTGGCTACTTTGCACTCTTGACATAATCGTCACCATGTGCCAAATGCAATATAAAAGCAATCTGAGCACATTTCGCGCATAAATGAAATGACCACAATTTTCTCCAAAACTATAACAGATGCAAACTTGTCCTGTGTGGTGGAGATGAGATTTGTTAAAATAAGTGGAAATCCAGTAAAAGTTTCATTTGGCTACCTTGCACTCTCGAGATAATCGTCACCATGTGCCAAATGCAATATAAAAGCAATCTGAGCACATTTCGCGCATAAATGAAATGACCACAATTTTCTCCAAAACTATAACAGATGCAAACTTGTCCTGTGTGGCGGAGATGAGATTTGATAAAATAAGTAAAAATCCAGTAAAAGTTTCATTTGGCTATTTTGCACTCTCGACATAATCGTCACCATGTGCCAAATGCAATATAAAAGCAATCTGAGCACATTTCGCGCATAAATGAAATGACCACAATTTTCTCCAAAACTATAACAGATGCAAACTTGTCCTGTGTGGTGGAGATGAGATTTGATAAAATAAGTGGAAATCCAGTAAAAGTTTCGTTTTGCTACTTTGCACTCTCGAGATAATCGTCACCATGTGCCAAATGCAATATAAAAGTAATCTGAGCACATTTCGCGCATAAATGAAATGACCACAATTTTCTCCAAAACTATAACAGTTGCAAACTTGTCCTGTGTGGTGGAGATGAGATTTGATAAAATAAGTGGAAATTCAGTAAAAGTTTCATTTGGCTACTTTGCACTCTCGAGATAATCGTCACCATGTGCCAAATGCAATATAAAAGCAATCTGAGCACATTTCGCGCATAAATGAAATGACCACAATTTTCTCCAAAACTATAACAGATGCAAACTTGTCCTGTGTGGTGGAGATGAGATAAAATAAGTGGAAATCCAGTAAAAGTTTCATTTGGCTACTTTGCACTCTCGAGATAATTGTCACCATGTGCCAAATGCAATATAAAAGCAATCTGAGCAAATTTCGCTCATAAATTAAATGACCACAATTTTCTCCAAAACTATAACAGATGCAAACTTGTCCTGTGTGGTGGAGATGAGATTTGATAAAATAAGTGGAAATTCAGTAAAAGTTTCATTTGGCTACTTTGCACTCTCGAGATAATCGTCACCATGTGCCAAATGCAATATAAAAGCAATCTGAGCACATTTCGCGCATAAATGAAATGACCACAATTTTCTCCAAAACTATAACAGATGCAAACTTGTCCTGTGTGGTGGAGATGAGATTTGATAAAATAAGTGGAAACCCGGTAAAAGTTTCATTTGGCTACTTTGCACTCTCGAGATAATCATCATCATGTGCCAAATGCAATATAAAAGCAATCTGAGCACATTTCGCGCATAAATGAAATGACCACAATTTTCTCAAAAACTATAACAGATGCAAACTTGTCCTGTGTGGTGGAGATGAGATTTGATAAAATAAGTGGAAATCCAGTAAAAGTTTCATTTGGCTACTTTGCACTCTCGAGATAATCGTCACCATGTGCCAAATGCAATATAAAAGCAATCTGAGCACATTTCGCGCATAAATGAAATGACCACAATTTTCTCCAAAACTATAACAGATGCAACCTTGTCCTGTGTGGTGGAGATGAGATTTGATAAAATAAGTGGAAACCAAGTAAAAGTTTCATTTGACTACCTTGCACTCTCGAGATAATCGTCACCATGTGCCAAATGCAATATAAAAGCAATCTGAGCACATTTTGCGCATAAATGAAATGACCACAATTTTCTCCAAAACTATAACAGATGCAAACTTGTCCTGTGTGGTGGAGATGTGATTTGATAAATTAAGTGGAAATCCAGTAAAAGTTTCATTTGACTACCTTGCACTCTCGAGATAATCGTCACCATGTGCCAAATGCAATATAAAAGCAATCTGAGCACATTTCGCGCATAAATGAAATGACCACAATTTTCTCCAAAACTATAACAGACGCAAACTTGTCCTGTGTGGTGGAGATGAGTTTGATAAAATAAGTGGAAACCCGGTAAAAGTTTCATTTGGCTACTTTGCACTCTCGAGATAATCATCACCATGTGCCAAATGCAATATAAAAGCAATCTGAGCACATTTCGCGCATAAATGAAATGACCACAATTTTCTCCAAAACTATAACAGATGCAAACTTGTCCTGTGTGGTGGAGATGAGATTTGATAAAATAAGTGGAAATCCAGTAAAAGTTTCATTTGGCTACTTTGCACTCTCGAGATAATCGTCACCATGTGCCCAATGCAATATAAAAACAATCTGAGCACATTTCGCGCATAAATGAAATGACCACAATTTTCTCCAAAACTATAACAGATGCAAACTTGTCCTGTGTGGTGGAGATGAGATTTGATAAAATAAATGGAAATCCAGTAAAAGTTTCATTTGGCTACTTTGCACTCTCGACATAATCGTCACCATGTGCCAAATGCAATATAAAAGCAATCTGAGCACATTTCGCGCATAAATGAAATGACCACAATTTTCTCCAAAACTATAACAGATGCAAACTTGTCCTGTGTGGTGGAGATGAGATTTGATAAAATAAGTGGAAATCCAGTAAAAGTTTCATTTGGCTACTTTGCACTCTCGAGATAATCGTCACCATGTGCCCAATGCAATATAAAAACAATCTGAGCACATTTCGCGCATAAATGAAATGACCACAATTTTCTCCAAAACTATAACAGATGCAAACTTGTCCTGTGTGGTGGAGATGAGATTTGATAAAATAAGTGGAAATCCAGTAAAAGTTTCATTTGGCTACTTTGCATTCTCGACATAATCGTCACCATGTGCCAAATGCAATATAAAAGCAATCTGAGCACATTTCGCGCATAAATGAAATGACCACAATTTTCTCCAAAACTATAACAGATGCAAACTTGTCCTGTGTGGTGGAGATGAGATTTGATAAAATAAGTGGAAACCCAGTAAAAGTTTCATTTGACTACCTTGCACTCTCGAGATAATCGTCACCATGTGCCAAATGCAATATAAAAGCAATCTGAGCACATTTCGCGCATAAATGAAATGACCACAATTTTCTCCAAAACTATAACAGATGCAAACTTGTCCTGTGTGGTGGAGATGAGTTTGATAAAATAAGTGGAAACCCGGTAAAAGTTTCATTTGGCTACTTTGCACTCTCGAGATAATCATCACCATGTGCCAAATGCAATATAAAAGCAATCTGAGCACATTTCGCGCATAAATTAAATGACCACAATTTTCTCCAAAACTATAACAGATGCAAACTTGTCCTGTGTGGGGGAGATGAGATTTGATAAAATAAGTTGAAATCCAGTAAAAGTTTCATTTGGCTACTTTGCACTCTCGAGATAATCGTCACCATGTGCCAAATGCAATATAAAAGCAATCTGAGCACATTTCGCGCATAAATGAAATGACCACAATTTTCTCCAAAACTATAACAGATGCAAACTTGTCCTGTGTGGTGGAGATGAGATTTGATAAAATAAGTGGAAATCCAGTAAAAGTTTCATTTGGCTACTTTGCACTCTCGACATAATCGTCACCATGTGCCAAATGCAATATAAAAGCAATCTGAGCACATTTCGCGCATAAATGAAATGACCACAATTTTCTCCAAAACTATAACAGATGCAAACTTGTCCTGTGTGGTGGAGATGAGATTTGTTAAAATAAGTGGAAATCCAGTAAAAGTTTCATTTGGCTACCGTGCACTCTGAGATAATCGTCACCATGTGCCAAATGCAATATAAAAGCAATCTGAGCACATTTCGAGCATAAATGAAATGACCACAATTTTCTCCAAAACTATAACAGATGCAAACTTGTCCTGTGTGGCGGAGATGAGATTTGATAAAATAAGTGGAAATCCAGTAAAAGTTTCATTTGGCTATTTTGCACTCTCGACATAATCGTCACCATGTGCCAAATGCAATATAAAAGCAATCTGAGCACATTTCGCGCATGAATGAAATGACCACAATTTTCTCCAAAACTATAACAGATGCAAACTTGTCCTGTGTGGTGGAGATGAGATTTGATAAAATAAGTGGAAATCCAGTAAAAGTTTCATTTGGCTACCTTGCACTCTCGAGATAATCGTCACCATGTGCCAAATGCAATATAAAAGCAATCTGAGCACATTTCGCGCATAAATAAAATGACCACAATTTTCTCCAAAACTATAACAGATGCAAACTTGTCCTGTGTGGTGGAGATGAGATTTGATAAAATAAGTGGAAATCCAGTAAAAGTTTCATTTGGCTACTTTGCACTCTCGACATAATCGTCACCATGTGCCAAATGCAATATAAAAGCAATCTGAGCACATTTCGCGCATAAATTAAATGACCACAATTTCCTCCAAAACTATAACAGATGCAAACTTGTCCTGTGTGGTGGAGATGAGATTTGATAAAATAAGTGGAAATCCAGTAAAAGTTTCATTTTGCTACTTTGCACTCTCGAGATAATCGTCACCATGTGCCAAATGCAATATAAAAGTATTCTGAGCACATTTCGCGCATAAATGAAATGACCACAATTTTCTCCAAAACTATAACAGTTGCAAACTTGTCCTGTGTGGTGGAGATGAGATTTGATAAAAAAAGTGGAAATCCAGTAAAAGTTTCATTTGGCTACCTTGCACTCTCGAGATAATCGTCACCATGTGCCAAATGCAATATAAAAGCAATCTGAGCACATTTCGCGCATAAATGAAATGACCACAATTTTCTCCAAAACTATAACAGATGCAAACTTGTCCTGTGTGGTGGAGATGAGATTTGATAAAATAAGTGGAAATCCAGTAAAAGTTTCATTTGGCTACTTTGCACTCTCGAGATAATCGTCACCATGTGCCCAATGCAATATAAAAACAATCTGAGCACATTTCGCGCATAAATGAAATGACCACAATTTTCTCCAAAACTATAACAGATGCAAACTTGTCCTGTGTGGTGGAGATGAGATTTGATAAAATAAGTGGAAATCCAGTAAAAGTTTCATTTGGCTACTTTGCACTCTCGACATAATCGTCACCATGTGCCAAATGCAATATAAAAGCAATCTGAGCACATTTCGCGCATAAATGAAATGACCACAATTTTCTCCAAAACTATAACAGATGCAAACTTGTCCTGTGTGGTGGAGATGAGATTTGATAAAATAAGTGGAAACCCAGTAAAAGTTTCATTTGACTACCTTGCACTCTCGAGATAATCGTCACCATGTGCCAAATGCAATATAAAAGCAATCTGAGCACATTTCGCGCATAAATGAAATGACCACAATTTTCTCCAAAACTATAACAGATGCAAACTTGTCCTGTGTGGTGGAGATGAGTTTGATAAAATAAGTGGAAACCCGGTAAAAGTTTCATTTGGCTACTTTGCACTCTCGAGATAATCATCACCATGTGCCAAATGCAATATAAAAGCAATCTGAGCACATTTCGCGCATAAATTAAATGACCACAATTTTCTCCAAAACTATAACAGATGCAAACTTGTCCTGTGTGGGGGAGATGAGATTTGATAAAATAAGTTGAAATCCAGTAAAAGTTTCATTTGGCTACTTTGCACTCTCGAGATAATCGTCACCATGTGCCAAATGCAATATAAAAGCAATCTGAGCACATTTCGCGCATAAATGAAATGACCACAATTTTCTCCAAAACTATAACAGATGCAAACTTGTCCTGTGTGGTGGAGATGAGATTTGATAAAATAAGTGGAAATCCAGTAAAAGTTTCATTTGGCTACTTTGCACTCTCGACATAATCGTCACCATGTGCCAAATGCAATATAAAAGCAATCTGAGCACATTTCGCGCATAAATGAAATGACCACAATTTTCTCCAAAACTATAACAGATGCAAACTTGTCCTGTGTGGTGGAGATGAGATTTGTTAAAATAAGTGGAAATCCAGTAAAAGTTTCATTTGGCTACCTTGCACTCTGAGATAATCGTCACCATGTGCCAAATGCAATATAAAAGCAATCTGAGCACATTTCGAGCATAAATGAAATGACCACAATTTTCTCCAAAACTATAACAGATGCAAACTTGTCCTGTGTGGCGGAGATGAGATTTGATAAAATAAGTGGAAATCCAGTAAAAGTTTCATTTGGCTATTTTGCACTCTCGACATAATCGTCACTATGTGCCAAATGCAATATAAAAGCAATCTGAGCACATTTCGCGCATGAATGAAATGACCACAATTTTCTCCAAAACTATAACAGATGCAAACTTGTCCTGTGTGGTGGAGATGAGATTTGATAAAATAAGTGGAAATCCAGTAAAAGTTTCATTTGGCTACCTTGCACTCTCGAGATAATCGTCACCATGTGCCAAATGCAATATAAAAGCAATCTGAGCACATTTCGCGCATAAATAAAATGACCACAATTTTCTCCAAAACTATAACAGATGCAAACTTGTCCTGTGTGGTGGAGATGAGATTTGATAAAATAAGTGGAAATCCAGTAAAAGTTTCATTTGGCTACTTTGCACTCTCGACATAATCGTCACCATGTGCCAAATGCAATATAAAAGCAATCTGAGCACATTTCGCGCATAAATTAAATGACCACAATTTCCTCCAAAACTATAACAGATGCAAACTTGTCCTGTGTGGTGGAGATGAGATTTGATAAAATAAGTGGAAATCCAGTAAAAGTTTCATTTTGCTACTTTGCACTCTCGAGATAATCGTCACCATGTGCCAAATGCAATATAAAAGTATTCTGAGCACATTTCGCGCATAAATGAAATGACCACAATTTTCTCCAAAACTATAACAGTTGCAAACTTGTCCTGTGTGGTGGAGATGAGATTTGATAAAAAAAGTGGAAATCCAGTAAAAGTTTCATTTGGCTACCTTGCACTCTCGAGATAATCGTCACCATGTGCCAAATGCAATATAAAAGCAATCTGAGCACATTTCGCGCATAAATGAAATGACCACAATTTTCTTCAAAACTATAACAGATGCAAACTTGTCCTGTGTGGTGGAGATGAGATTTGATAAAATAAGTGGAAATCCAGTAAAAGTTTCATTTGGCTACCTTGCACTCTCGAGATAATCGTCACCATGTGCCAAATGCAATATAAAAGCAATCTGAGCACATTTCGCGCATAAATGAAATGACCACAATTTTCTCCAAAACTATAACAGATGCAAACTTGTCCTGTGTGGTGGAGATGAGATTTGATAAAATAAGTGGAAATCCAGTAAAAGTTTCATTTGGCTACGTTGCACTCTCGAGATAATCGTCACCATGTGCCAAATGCAATATAAAAGCAATCTGAGCACATTTCGCGCATAAATGAAATGACCACAATTTTCTCCAAAACTATAACAGATGCAAACTTGTCCTGTGTGGTGGAGATGAGATTTGATAAAATAAGTGGAAATCCAGTAAAAGTTTCATTTGGCTACTTTGCACTCTCGACATAATCGTCACCATGTGCCAAATGCAATATAAAAGCAATCTGAGCACATTTCGCGCATAAATGAAATGACCACAATTTTCTCCAAAACTATAACAGATGCAAACTTGTCCTGTGTGGTGGAGATGAGATTTGTTAAAATAAGTGGAAATCCAGTAAAAGTTTCATTTGGCTACCTTGCACTCTCGAGATAATCGTCACCATGTGCCAAATGCAATATAAAAGCAATCTGAGCACATTTCGCGCATAAATGAAATGACCACAATTTTCTCCAAAACTATAACAGATGCAAACTTGTCCTGTGTAGCGGAGATGAGATTTGATAAAATAAGTAAAAATCCAGTAAAAGTTTCATTTGGCTATTTTGCACTCTCGACATAATCGTCACCATGTGCCAAATGCAATATAAAAGCAATCTGAGCACATTTCGCGCATAAATGAAATGACCACAATTTTCTCCAAAACTATAACAGATGCAAACTTGTCCTGTGTGGTGGAGATGAGATTTGATAAAAAAAGTGGAAATCCAGTAAAAGTTTCATTTGGCTACTTTGCACTCTCGAGATAATCGTCACCATGTGCCCAATGCAATATAAAAGCAATCTGACCACATTTCGCGCATAAATGAAATGACCACAATTTTCTCCAAAACTATAACGGATGCAAACTTGTCCTGTTTGGTGGAGATGAGATTTGATAAAATAAGTGGAAATCCAGTAAAAGTTTCATTTGGCTACCTTGCACTCTCGAGATAATCGTCACCATGTGCCAAATGCAATATAAAAGCAATCTGAGCACATTTCGCGCATAAATGAAATGACCACAATTTTCTCCAAAACTATAACAGATGCAAACTTGTCCTGTGTGGTGGAGATGAGATTTGATAAAATAAGTGGAAATCCAGTAAAAGTTTCATTTGGCTACTTTGCACTCTCGACATAATCGTCACCATGTGCCAAATGCAATATAAAAGCAATCTGAGCACATTTAGCGCATAAATGAAATGACCACAATTTTCTCCAAAACTATAACAGATGCAAACTTGTCCTGTGTGGTGGAGATGAGATTTGATAAAATAAGTGGAAATTTAGTAAAAGTTTCATTTGGCTACTTTGCACTCTCGACATAATCGTCACCATGTGCCAAATGCAATATAAAAGCAATCTGAGCACATTCCGCGCATAAATGAAATGACCATAATTTTCTCCAAAACTATAACAGATGCAAACTTGTCCTGTGTGGTGGAGATGAGATTTGATAAAATAAGTGGAAATCCAGTAAAAGTTTCATTTGGCTACTTTGCACTCTCGACATAATCGTCACCATGTGTCAAATGCAATATAAAAGCAATCTGAGCACATTTCGCGCATAAATGAAATGACCAAAATTTTCTCCAAAACTATAACAGATGCAAACTTGTCCTGTGTGGTGGAGATGAGATTTGATAAAATAAGTGGAAACCCAGTAAAAGTTTCATTTGACTACCTTGCACTCTCGAGATAATCGTCACCATGTGCCAAATGCAATATAAAAGCAATCTGAGCACATTTTTCGCATAAATGAAATGACCACAATTTTCTCCAAAACTATAACAGATGCAAACTTGTCCTGTGTGGTGGAAATGAGATTTGATAAAATAAGTGGAAATCCAGTAAAAGTTTCATTTGGCTACCTTGCACTCTCGAGATAATCGTCACCATGTGCCAAATGCAATATAAAAGCAATCTGAGCACATTTCGCGCATAAATGAAATGACCACAATTTTCTCCAAAACTATAACAGATGCAAACTTGTCCTGTGTGGTGGAGATGAGATTTGATAAAATAAGTGGAAATCCAGTAAAAGTTTCATTTGGCTACGTTGCACTCTCGAGATAATTATCACCATGTGCCAAATGCAATATAAAAGCAATCTGAGCACATTTCGCGCATAAATGAAATGACCACAATTTTCTCCAAAACTATAACAGATGCAAACTTGTCCTGTGTGGTGGAGATGAGATTTGATAAAATAAGTGGAAATCCAGTAAAAGTTTCATTTGGCTACTTTGCACTCTCGACATAATCGTCACCATGTGCCAAATGCAATATAAAAGCAATCTGAGCACATTTCGCGCATAAATGAAATGACCACAATTTTCTCCAAAACTATAACAGATGCAAACTTGTCCTGTGTGGTGGAGATGAGATTTGTTAAAATAAGTGGAAATCCAGTAAAAGTTTCATTTGGCTACCTTGCACTCTCGAGATAATCGTCACCATGTGCCAAATGCAATATAAAAGCAATCTGAGCACATTTCGCGCATAAATGAAATGACCACAATTTTCTCCAAAACTATAACAGATGCAAACTTGTCCTGTGTGGCGGAGATGAGATTTGATAAAATAAGTAAAAATCCAGTAAAAGTTTCATTTGGCTATTTTGCACTCTCGACATAATCGTCACCATGTGCCAAATGCAATATAAAAGCAATCTGAGCACATTTCGCGCATAAATGAAATGACCACAATTTTCTCCAAAACTATAACAGATGCAAACTTGTCCTGTGTGGTGGAGATGAGATTTGATAAAATAAGTGGAAATCCAGTAAAAGTTTCGTTTTGCTACTTTGCACTCTCGAGATAATCGTCACCATGTGCCAAATGCAATATAAAAGTAATCTGAGCACATTTCGCGCATAAATGAAATGACCACAATTTTCTCCAAAACTATAACAGTTGCAAACTTGTCCTGTGTGGTGGAGATGAGATTTGATAAAAAAGTGGAAATCCAGTAAAAGTTTCATTTGGCTACTTTGCACTCTCGAGATAATCGTCACCATGTGCCCAATGCAATATAAAAGCAATCTGACCACATTTCGCGCATAAATGAAATGACCACAATTTTCTCCAAAACTATAACGGATGCAAACTTGTCCTGTTTGGTGGAGATGAGATTTGATAAAATAAGTGGAAATCCAGTAAAAGTTTCATTTGGCTACCTTGCACTCTCGAGATAATCGTCACCATGTGCCAAATGCAATATAAAAGCAATCTGAGCACATTTCGCGCATAAATGAAATGACCACAATTTTCTCCAAAACTATAACAGATGCAAACTTGTCCTGTGTGGTGGAGATGAGATTTGATAAAATAAGTGGAAATCCAGTAAAAGTTTCATTTGGCTACTTTGCACTCTCGACATAATCGTCACCATGTGCCAAATGCAATATAAAAGCAATCTGAGCACATTTCGCGCATAAATGAAATGACCACAATTTTCTCCAAAACTATAACAGATGCAAACTTGTCCTGTGTGGTGGAGATGAGATTTGATAAAATAAGTGGAAATTTAGTAAAAGTTTCATTTGGCTACTTTGCACTCTCGACATAATCGTCACCATGTGCCAAATGCAATATAAAAGCAATCTGAGCACATTCCGCGCATAAATGAAATGACCACAATTTTCTCCAAAACTATAACAGATGCAAACTTGTCCTGTGTGGTGGAGATGAGATTTGATAAAATAAGTGGAAATCCAGTAAAAGTTTCATTTGGCTACTTTGCACTCTCGACATAATCGTCACCATGTGTCAAATGCAATATAAAAGCAATCTGAGCACATTTCGCGCATAAATGAAATGACCAAAATTTTCTCCAAAACTATAACAGATGCAAACTTGTCCTGTGTGGTGGAGATGAGATTTGATAAAATAAGTGGAAACCCAGTAAAAGTTTCATTTGACTACCTTGCACTCTCGAGATAAACGTCACCATGTGCCAAATGCAATATAAAAGCAATCTGAGCACATTTTTCGCATAAATGAAATGACCACAATTTTCTCCAAAACTATAACAGATGCAAACTTGTCCTGTGTGGTGGAAATGAGATTTGATAAAATAAGTGGAAATCCAGTAAAAGTTTCATTTGGCTACCTTGCACTCTCGAGATAATCGTCACCATGTGCCAAATGCAATATAAAAGCAATCTGAGCACATTTCGCGCATAAATGAAATGACCACAATTTTCTCCAAAACTATAACAGATGCAAACTTGTCCTGTGTGGTGGAGATGATATTTGATAAAATAAGTGGAAATCCAGTAAAAGTTTCATTTGGCTACTTTGCACTCTCGAGATAATCGTCACCATGTGCCAAATGCAATATAAAAGCAATCTGAGCACATTTCGCGCATAAATGAAATGACCACAATTTTCTCCAAAACTATAACAGATGCAAACTTGTCCTGTGTGGTGGAGATGAGATTTGATAAAATAAGTGGAAACCCGGTAAAAGTTTCATTTGGCTACTTTGCACTCTCGAGATAATCATCATCATGTGCCAAATGCAATATAAAAGCAATCTGAGCACATTTCGCGCATAAATGAAATGACCACAATTTTCTCCAAAACTATAACAGATGCAAACTTGTCCTGTGTGGTGGAGATGAGATTTGATAAAATAAGTGGAAATCCAGTAAAAGTTTCATTTGGCTACTTTGCACTCTCGAGATAATCGTCACCATGTGCCAAATGCAATATAAAAGCAATCTGAGCACATTTCGCGCATAAATGAAGTGACCACAATTTTCTCCAAAACTATAACAGATGCAAACTTGTCCTGTTTGGTGGAGATGAGATTTGATAAAATAAGTGGAAACCCAGTAAAAGTTTCATTTGACTACCTTGCACTCTCGAGATAATCGTCACCATGTGCCAAATGCAATATAAAAGCAATCTGAGCACATTTTGCGCATAAATGAAATGACCACAATTTTCTCCAAAACTATAACAGATGCAAACTTGTCCTGTGTGGTGGAGATGTGATTTGATAAATTAAGTGGAAATCCAGTAAAAGTTTCATTTGGCTACTTTGCACTCTCGAGATAATCGTCACCATGTGCCAAATGCAATATAAAAGCAATCTGAGCACATTTCGCGCATAAATGAAATGACCACAATTTTCTCCAAATCTATAACAGATGCAAACTTGTCCTGTGTGGTGGAGATGAGATTTGATAAAATAAGTGGAAACCCAGTAAAAGTTTAATTTGACTACCTTGCAATCTCGAGATAATCGTCACCATGTGCCAAATGCAATATAAAAGCAATCTGAGCACATTTTGCGCATAAATGAAATGACCACAATTTTCTCCAAAACTATAACAGATGCAAACTTGTCCTGTGTGGTGGAGATGAGATTTGATAAAATAAGTGGAAACTCAGTAAAAGTTTCATTTGGCTACGTTGCACTCTTGAGATAATCGTCACCATGTGCCAAATGCAATATAAAAGCAATCTGAGCACATTTCGCGCATAAATGAAATGACCACAATTTTCTCCAAAACTATAACAGATGCAAACTTGTCCTGTGTGGTGGAGATGAGATTTGATAAAATAAGTGGAAATCCAGTAAAAGTTTCATTTGGCTACTTTGCACTCTCGACATAATCGTCACCATGTGCCAAATGCAATATAAAAGCAATCTGAGCACATTTCGCGCATAAATGAAATGACCACAATTTTCTCCAAAACTATAACAGATGCAAACTTGTCCTGTGTGGTGGAGATGAGATTTGTTAAAATAAGTGGAAATCCAGTAAAAGTTTCATTTGGCTACCTTGCACTCTCGAGATAATCGTCACCATGTGCCAAATGCAATATAAAAGCAATCTGAGCACATTTCGCGCATAAATGAAATGACCACAATTTTCTCCAAAACTATAACAGATGCAAACTTGTCCTGTGTGGCGGAGATGAGATTTGATAAAATAAGTAAAAATCCAGTAAAAGTTTCATTTGGCTATTTTGCACTCTCGACATAATCGTCACCATGTGCCAAATGCAATATAAAAGCAATCTGAGCACATTTCGCGCATAAATGAAATGACCACAATTTTCTCCAAAACTATAACAGATGCAAACTTGTCCTGTGTGGTGGAGATGAGATTTGATAAAATAAGTGGAAATCCAGTAAAAGTTTCGTTTTTGCTACTTTGCACTCTCGAGATAATCGTCACCATGTGCCAAATGCAATATAAAAGTAATCTGAGCACATTTCGCGCATAAATGAAATGACCACAATTTTCTCCAAAACTATAACAGTTGCAAACTTGTCCTGTGTGGTGGAGATGAGATTTGATAAAAAAGTGGAAATCCAGTAAAAGTTTCATTTGGCTACTTTGCACTCTCGAGATAATCGTCACCATGTGCCCAATGCAATATAAAAGCAATCTGACCACATTTCGCGCATAAATGAAATGACCACAATTTTCTCCAAAACTATAACGGATGCAAACTTGTCCTGTTTGGTGGAGATGAGATTTGATAAAATAAGTGGAAATCCAGTAAAAGTTTCATTTGGCTACCTTGCACTCTCGAGATAATCGTCACCATGTGCCAAATGCAATATAAAAGCAATCTGAGCACATTTCGCGCATAAATGAAATGACCACAATTTTCTCCAAAACTATAACAGATGCAAACTTTTCCTGTGTGGTGGAGATGAGATTTGATAAAATAAGTGGAAATCCAGTAAAAGTTTCATTTGGCTACTTTGCACTCTCGACATAATCGTCACCATGTGCCAAATGCAATATAAAAGCAATCTGAGCACATTTCGCGCATAAATGAAATGACCACAATTTTCTCCAAAACTATAACAGATGCAAACTTGTCCTGTGTGGTGGAGATGAGATTTGATAAAATAAGTGGAAATTTAGTAAAAGTTTCATTTGGCTACTTTGCACTCTCGACATAATCGTCACCATGTGCCAAATGCAATATAAAAGCAATCTGAGCACATTCCGCGCATAAATGAAATGACCACAATTTTCTCCAAAACTATAACAGATGCAAACTTGTCCTGTGTGGTGGAGATGAGATTTGATAAAATAAGTGGAAATCCAGTAAAAGTTTCATTTGGCTACTTTGCACTCTCGACATAATCGTCACCATGTGTCAAATGCAATATAAAAGCAATCTGAGCACATTTCGCGCATAAATGAAATGACCAAAATTTTCTCCAAAACTATAACAGATGCAAACTTGTCCTGTGTGGTGGAGATGAGATTTGATAAAATAAGTGGAAACCCAGTAAAAGTTTCATTTGACTACCTTGCACTCTCGAGATAAACGTCACCATGTGCCAAATGCAATATAAAAGCAATCTGAGCACATTTTTCGCATAAATGAAATGACCACAATTTTCTCCAAAACTATAACAGATGCAAACTTGTCCTGTGTGGTGGAAATGAGATTTGATAAAATAAGTGGAAATCCAGTAAAAGTTTCATTTGGCTACCTTGCACTCTCGAGATAATCGTCACCATGTGCCAAATGCAATATAAAAGCAATCTGAGCACATTTCGCGCATAAATGAAATGACCACAATTTTCTCCAAAACTATAACAGATGCAAACTTGTCCTGTGTGGTGGAGATGAGATTTGATAAAATAAGTGGAAATCCAGTAAAAGTTTCATTTGGCTACTTTGCACTCTCGAGATAATCGTCACCATGTGCCAAATGCAATATAAAAGCAATCTGAGCACATTTCGCGCATAAATGAAATGACCACAATTTTCTCCAAAACTATAACAGATGCAAACTTGTCCTGTGTGGTGGAGATGAGATTTGATAAAATAAGTGGAAACCCGGTAAAAGTTTCATTTGGCTACTTTGCACTCTCGAGATAATCATCATCATGTGCCAAATGCAATATAAAAGCAATCTGAGCACATTTCGCGCATAAATGAAATGACCACAATTTTCTCCAAAACTATAACAGATGCAAACTTGTCCTGTGTGGTGGAGATGAGATTTGATAAAATAAGTGGAAATCCAGTAAAAGTTTCATTTGGCTACTTTGCACTCTCGAGATAATCGTCACCATGTGCCAAATGCAATATAAAAGCAATCTGAGCACATTTCGCGCATAAATGAAATGACCACAATTTTCTCCAAAACTATAACAGATGCAAACTTGTCCTGTTTGGTGGAGATGAGATTTGATAAAATAAGTGGAAACCCAGTAAAAGTTTCATTTGACTACCTTGCACTCTCGAGATAATCGTCACCATGTGCCAAATGCAATATAAAAGCAATCTGAGCACATTTTGCGCATAAATGAAATGACCACAATTTTCTCCAAAACTATAACAGATGCAAACTTGTCCTGTGTGGTGGAGATGTGATTTGATAAATTAAGTGGAAATCCAGTAAAAGTTTCATTTGGCTACTTTGCACTCTCGAGATAATCGTCACCATGTGCCAAATGCAATATAAAAGCAATCTGAGCACATTTCGCGCATAAATGAAATGACCACAATTTTCTCCAAATCTATAACAGATGCAAACTTGTCCTGTGTGGTGGAGATGAGATTTGATAAAATAAGTGGAAACCCAGTAAAAGTTTAATTTGACTACCTTGCAATCTCGAGATAATCGTCACCATGTGCCAAATGCAATATAAAAGCAATCTGAGCACATTTTGCGCATAAATGAAATGACCACAATTTTCTCCAAAACTATAACAGATGCAAACTTGTCCTGTGTGGTGGAGATGAGATTTGATAAAATAAGTGGAAACTCAGTAAAAGTTTCATTTGACTACCTTGCACTCTCGAGATAATCGTCACCATGTGCCAAATGCAATATAAAAGCAATCTGAGCACATTTCGCGCATAAATGAAATGACCACAATTTTCTCCAAAACTATAACAGATGCAAACTTGTCCTGTGTGGTGGAGATGAGATTTGATAAAATAAGTGGAAATCCAGTAAAAGTTTCATTTGGCTACTTTGCACTCTCGACATAATCGTCACCATGTGCCAAATGCAATATAAAAGCAATCTGAGCACATTCCGCGCATAAATGAAATGACCATAATTTTCTCCAAAACTATAACAGATGCAAACTTGTCCTGTGTGGTGGAGATGAGATTTGATAAAATAAGTGGAAACCCAGTAAAAGTTTCATTTGACTACCTTGCACTCTCGAGATAAACGTCACCATGTGCCAAATGCAATATAAAAGCAATCTGAGCACATTTTTCGCATAAATGAAATGACCACAATTTTCTCCAAAACTATAACAGATGCAAACTTGTCCTGTGTGGTGGAAATGAGATTTGATAAAATAAGTGGAAATCCAGTAAAAGTTTCATTTGGCTACCTTGCACTCTCGAGATAATCGTCACCATGTGCCAAATGCAATATAAAAGCAATCTGAGCACATTTCGCGCATAAATGAAATGACCACAATTTTCTCCAAAACTATAACAGATGCAAACTTGTCCTGTGTGGTGGAGATGAGATTTGATAAAATAAGTGGAAATCCAGTAAAAGTTTCATTTGGCTACTTTGCACTCTCGAGATAATCGTCACCATGTGCCAAATGCAATATAAAAGCAATCTGAGCACATTTCGCGCATAAATGAAATGACCACAATTTTCTCCAAAACTATAACAGATGCAAACTTGTCCTGTGTGGTGGAGATCAGATTTGATAAAATAAGTGGAAACCCGGTAAAAGTTTCATTTGGCTACTTTGCACTCTCGAGATAATCATCATCATGTGCCAAATGCAATATAAAAGCAATCTGAGCACATTTCGCGCATAAATGAAATGACCACAATTTTCTCCAAAACTATAACAGATGCAAACTTGTCCTGTGTGGTGGAGATGAGATTTGATAAAATAAGTGGAAATCCAGTAAAAGTTTCATTTGGCTACTTTGCACTCTCGAGATAATCGTCACCATGTGCCAAATGCAATATAAAAGCAATCTGAGCACATTTCGCGCATAAATGAAATGACCACAATTTTCTCCAAAACTATAACAGATGCAAACTTGTCCTGTGTGGTGGAGATGAGATTTGATAAAATAAGTGGAAACCCAGTAAAAGTTTCATTTGACTACCTTGCACTCTCGAGATAATCGTCACCATGTGCCAAATGCAATATAAAAGCAATCTGAGCACATTTTGCGCATAAATGAAATGACCACAATTTTCTCCAAAACTATAACAGATGCAAACTTGTCCTGTGTGGTGGAGATGTGATTTGATAAATTAAGTGGAAATCCAGTAAAAGTTTCATTTGGCTACTTTGCACTCTCGAGATAATCGTCACCATGTGCCAAATGCAATATAAAAGCAATCTGAGCACATTTCGCGCATAAATGAAATGACCACAATTTTCTCCAAATCTATAACAGATGCAAACTTGTCCTGTGTGGTGGAGATGAGATTTGATAAAATAAGTGGAAACCCAGTAAAAGTTTAATTTGACTACCTTGCAATCTCGAGATAATCGTCACCATGTGCCAAATGCAATATAAAAGCAATCTGAGCACATTTTGCGCATAAATGAAATGACCACAATTTTCTCCAAAACTATAACAGATGCAAACTTGTCCTGTGTGGTGGAGATGAGATTTGATAAAATAAGTGGAAACTCAGTAAAAGTTTCATTTGACTACCTTGCACTCTCGAGATAATCGTCACCATGTGCCAAATGCAATATAAAAGCAATCTGAGCACATTTCGCGCATAAATGAAATGACCACAATTTTCTCCAAAACTATAACAGATGCAAACTTGTCCTGTGTGGTGGAGATGAGATTTGATAAAATAAGTGGAAATCCAGTAAAAGTTTCATTTGGCTACTTTGCACTCTCGACATAATCGTCACCATGTGCCAAATGCAATATAAAAGCAATCTGAGCACATTCCGCGCATAAATGAAATGACCATAATTTTCTCCAAAACTATAACAGATGCAAACTTGTCCTGTGTGGTGGAGATGAGATTTGATAAAATAAGTGGAAATCCAGTAAAAGTTTCATTTGGCTACTTTGCACTCTCGACATAATCGTCACCATGTGTCAAATGCAATATAAAAGCAATCTGAGCACATTTCGCGCATAAATGAAATGACCAAAATTTTCTCCAAAACTATAACAGATGCAAACTTGTCCTGTGTGGTGGAGATGAGATTTGATAAAATAAGTGGAAACCCAGTAAAAGTTTCATTTGACTACCTTGCACTCTCGAGATAATCGTCACCATGTGCCAAATGCAATATAAAAGCAATCTGAGCACATTTTTCGCATAAATGAAATGACCACAATTTTCTCCAAAACTATAACAGATGCAAACTTGTCCTGTGTGGTGGAAATGAGATTTGATAAAATAAGTGGAAATCCAGTAAAAGTTTCATTTGGCTACCTTGCACTCTCGAGATAATCGTCACCATGTGCCAAATGCAATATAAAAGCAATCTGAGCACATTTCGCGCATAAATGAAATGACCACAATTTTCTCCAAAACTATAACAGATGCAAACTTGTCCTGTGTGGTGGAGATGAGATTTGATAAAATAAGTGGAAATCCAGTAAAAGTTTCATTTGGCTACGTTGCACTCTCGAGATAATCGTCACCATGTGCCAAATGCAATATAAAAGCAATCTGAGCACATTTCGCGCATAAATGAAATGACCACAATTTTCTCCAAAACTATAACAGATGCAAACTTGCCCTGTGTGGTGGAGATGAGATTTGATAAAATAAGTGGAAATCCAGTAAAAGTTTCATTTGGCTACTTTGCACTCGACATAATCGTCACCATGTGCCAAATGCAATATAAAAGCAATCTGAGCACATTTCGCGCATAAATGAAATGACCACAATTTTCTCCAAAACTATAACAGATGCAAACTTGTCCTGTGTGGTGGAGATGAGATTTGTTAAAATAAGTGGAAATCCAGTAAAAGTTTCATTTGGCTACCTTGCACTCTCGAGATAATCGTCACCATGTGCCAAATGCAATATAAAAGCAATCTGAGCACATTTCGCGCATAAATGAAATGACCACAATTTTCTCCAAAACTATAACAAATGCAAACTTGTCCTGTGTGGCGGAGATGAGATTTGATAAAATAAGTAAAAATCCAGTAAAAGTTTCATTTGGCTATTTTGCACTCTCGACATAATCGTCACCATGTGCCAAATGCAATATAAAAGCAATCTGAGCACATTTCGCGCATAAATGAAATGACCACAATTTTCTCCAAAACTATAACAGATGCAAACTTGTCCTGTGTGGTGGAGATGAGATTTGATAAAATAAGTGGAAATCCAGTAAAAGTTTCGTTTTGCTACTTTGCACTCTCGAGATAATCGTCACCATGTGCCAAATGCAATATAAAAGTAATCTGAGCACATTTCGCGCATAAATGAAATGACCACAATTTTCTCCAAAACTATAACAGTTGCAAACTTGTCCTGTGTGGTGGAGATGAGATTTGATAAAAAAGTGGAAATCCAGTAAAAGTTTCATTTGGCTACTTTGCACTCTCGAGATAATCGTCACCATGTGCCCAATGCAATATAAAAGCAATCTGACCACATTTCGCGCATAAATGAAATGACCACAATTTTCTCCAAAACTATAACGGATGCAAACTTGTCCTGTTTGGTGGAGATGAGATTTGATAAAATAAGTGGAAATCCAGTAAAAGTTTCATTTGGCTACCTTGCACTCTCGAGATAATCGTCACCATGTGCCAAATGCAATATAAAAGCAATCTGAGCACATTTCGCGCATAAATGAAATGACCACAATTTTCTCCAAAACTATAACAGATGCAAACTTGTCCTGTGTGGTGGAGATGAGATTTGATAAAATAAGTGGAAATCCAGTAAAAGTTTCATTTGGCTACTTTGCACTCTCGACATAATCGTCACCATGTGCCAAATGCAATATAAAAGCAATCTGAGCACATTTCGCGCATAAATGAAATGACCACAATTTTCTCCAAAACTATAACAGATGCAAACTTGTCCTGTGTGGTGGAGATGAGATTTGATAAAATAAGTGGAAATTTAGTAAAAGTTTCATTTCGCTACTTTGCACTCTCGACATAATCGTCACCATGTGCCAAATGCAATATAAAAGCAATCTGAGCACATTCCGCGCATAAATGAAATGACCACAATTTTCTCCAAAACTATAACAGATGCAAACTTGTCCTGTGTGGTGGAGATGAGATTTGATAAAATAAGTGGAAATCCAGTAAAAGTTTCATTTGGCTACTTTGCACTCTCGACATAATCGTCACCATGTGTCAAATGCAATATAAAAGCAATCTGAGCACATTTCGCGCATAAATGAAATGACCAAAATTTTCTCCAAAACTATAACAGATGCAAACTTGTCCTGTGTGGTGGAGATGAGATTTGATAAAATAAGTGGAAACACAGTAAAAGTTTCATTTGACTACCTTGCACTCTCGAGATAATCGTCACCATGTGCCAAATGCAATATAAAAGCAATCTGAGCACATTTTTCGCATAAATGAAATGACCACAATTTTCTCCAAAACTATAACAGATGCAAACTTGTCCTGTGTGGTGGAAATGAGATTTGATAAAATAAGTGGAAATCCAGTAAAAGTTTCATTTGGCTACCTTGCACTCTCGAGATAATCGTCACCATGTGCCAAATGCAATATAAAAGCAATCTGAGCACATTTCGCGCATAAATGAAATGACCACAATTTTCTCCAAAACTATAACAGATGCAAACTTGTCCTGTGTGGTGGAGATGAGATTTGATAAAATAAGTGGAAATCCAGTAAAAGTTTCATTTGGCTACTTTGCACTCTCGAGATAATCGTCACCATGTGCCAAATGCAATATAAAAGCAATCTGAGCACATTTCGCGCATAAATGAAATGACCACAATTTTCTCCAAAACTATAACAGATGCAAACTTGTCCTGTGTGGTGGAGATGAGATAAAATAAGTGGAAATCCAGTAAAAGTTTCATTTGGCTACTTTGCACTCTCGAGATAATTGTCACCATGTGCCAAATGCAATATAAAAGCAATCTGAGCAAATTTCGCTCATAAATTAAATGACCACAATTTTCTCCAAAACTATAACAGATGCAAACTTGTCCTGTGTGGTGGAGATGAGATTTGATAAAATAAGTGGAAATTTAGTAAAAGTTTCATTTGGCTACTTTGCACTCTCGAGATAATCGTCACCATGTGCCAAATGCAATATAAAAGCAATCTGAGCACATTTCGCGCATAAATGAAATGACCACAATTTTCTCCAAAACTATAACAGATGCAAACTTGTCCTGTGTGGTGGAGATGAGATTTGATAAAATAAGTGGAAATTTAGTAAAAGTTTCATTTGGCTACTTTGCACTCTCGACATAATCGTCACCATGTGCCAAATGCAATATAAAAGCAATCTGAGCACATTCCGCGCATAAATGAAATGACCATAATTTTCTCCAAAACTATAACAGATGCAAACTTGTCCTGTGTGGTGGAGATGAGATTTGATAAAATAAGTGGAAATCCAGTAAAAGTTTCATTTGGCTACTTTGCACTCTCGAAATAATCGTCACCATGTGTCAAATGCAATATAAAAGCAATCTGAGCACATTTCGCGCATAAATGAAATGACCAAAATTTTCTCCAAAACTATAACAGATGCAAACTTGTCCTGTGTGGTGGAGATGAGATTTGATAAAATAAGTGGAAACCCAGTAAAAGTTTCATTTGACTACCTTGCACTCTCGAGATAATCGTCACCATGTGCCAAATGCAATATAAAAGCAATCTGAGCACATTTTTCGCATAAATGAAATGACCACAATTTTCTCCAAAACTATAACAGATGCAAACTTGTCCTGTGTGGTGGAAATGAGATTTGATAAAATAAGTGGAAATCCAGTAAAAGTTTCATTTGGCTACCTTGCACTCTCGAGATAATCGTCACCATGTGCCAAATGCAATATAAAAGCAATCTGAGCACATTTCGCGCATAAATGAAATGACCACAATTTTCTCCAAAACTATAACAGATGCAAACTTGTCCTGTGTGGTGGAGATGAGATTTGATAAAATAAGTGGAAATCCAGTAAAAGTTTCATTTGGCTACGTTGCACTCTCGAGATAATCGTCACCATGTGCCAAATGCAATATAAAAGCAATCTGAGCACATTTCGCGCATAAATGAAATGACCACAATTTTCTCCAAAACTATAACAGATGCAAACTTGTCCTGTGTGGTGGAGATGAGATTTGTTAAAATAAGTGGAAATCCAGTAAAAGTTTCATTTGGCTACCTTGCACTCTCGAGATAATCGTCACCATGTGCCAAATGCAATATAAAAGCAATCTGAGCACATTTCGCGCATAAATGAAATGACCACAATTTTCTCCAAAACTATAACAGATGCAAACTTGTCCTGTGTGGCGGAGATGAGATTTGATAAAATAAGTAAAAATCCAGTAAAAGTTTCATTTGGCTATTTTGCACTCTCGACATAATCGTCACCATGTGCCAAATGCAATATAAAAGCAATCTGAGCACATTTCGCGCATAAATGAAATGACCACAATTTTCTCCAAAACTATAACAGATGCAAACTTGTCCTGTGTGGTGGAGATGAGATTTGATAAAATAAGTGGAAATCCAGTAAAAGTTTCGTTTTGCTACTTTGCACTCTCGAGATAATCGTCACCATGTGCCAAATGCAATATAAAAGTAATCTGAGCACATTTCGCGCATAAATGAAATGACCACAATTTTCTCCAAAACTATAACAGTTGCAAACTTGTCCTGTGTGGTGGAGATGAGATTTGATAAAAAAGTGGAAATCCAGTAAAAGTTTCATTTGGCTACTTTGCACTCTCGAGATAATCGTCACCATGTGCCCAATGCAATATAAAAGCAATCTGACCACATTTCGCGCATAAATGAAATGACCACAATTTTCTCCAAAACTATAACGGATGCAAACTTGTCCTGTTTGGTGGAGATGAGATTTGATAAAATAAGTGGAAATCCAGTAAAAGTTTCATTTGGCTACCTTGCACTCTCGAGATAATCGTCACCATGTGCCAAATGCAATATAAAAGCAATCTGAGCACATTTCGCGCATAAATGAAATGACCACAATTTTCTCCAAAACTATAACAGATGCAAACTTGTCCTGTGTGGTGGAGATGAGATTTGATAAAATAAGTGGAAATCCAGTAAAAGTTTCATTTGGCTACTTTGCACTCTCGACATAATCGTCACCATGTGCCAAATGCAATATAAAAGCAATCTGAGCACATTTCGCGCATAAATGAAATGACCACAATTTTCTCCAAAACTATAACAGATGCAAACTTGTCCTGTGTGGTGGAGATGAGATTTGATAAAATAAGTGGAAATTTAGTAAAAGTTTCATTTGGCTACTTTGCACTCTCGGCATAATCGTCACCATGTGCCAAATGCAATATAAAAGCAATCTGAGCACATTCCGCGCATAAATGAAATGACCACAATTTTCTCCAAAACTATAACAGATGCAAACTTGTCCTGTGTGGTGGAGATGAGATTTGATAAAATAAGTGGAAATCCAGTAAAAGTTTCATTTGGCTACTTTGCACTCTCGACATAATCGTCACCATGTGTCAAATGCAATATAAAAGCAATCTGAGCACATTTCGCGCATAAATGAAATTACCAAAATTTTCTCCAAAACTATAACAGATGCAAACTTGTCCTGTGTGGTGGAGATGAGATTTGATAAAATAAGTGGAAACCCAGTAAAAGTTTCATTTGACTACCTTGCACTCTCGAGATAATCGTCACCATGTGCCAAATGCAATATAAAAGCAATCTGAGCACATTTTTCGCATAAATGAAATGACCACAATTTTCTCCAAAACTATAACAGATGCAAACTTGCCCTGTGTGGTGGAAATGAGATTTGATAAAATAAGTGGAAATCCAGTAAAAGTTTCATTTGGCTACCTTGCACTCTCGAGATAATCGTCACCATGTGCCAAATGCAATATAAAAGCAATCTGAGCACATTTCGCGCATAAATGAAATGACCACAATTTTCTCCAAAACTATAACAGATGCAAACTTGTCCTGTGTGGTGGAAATGAGATTTGATAAAATAAGTGGAAATCCAGTAAAAGTTTCATTTGGCTACCTTGCACTCTCGAGATAATCGTCACCATGTGCCAAATGCAATATAAAAGCAATCTGAGCACATTTCGCGCATAAATGAAATGACCACAATTTTCTCCAAAACTATAACAGATGCAAACTTGTCCTGTGTGGTGGAGATGAGATTTGATAAAATAAGTGGAAATTTAGTAAAAGTTTCATTTGGCTACTTTGCACTCTCGACATAATCGTCACCATGTGCCAAATGCAATATAAAAGCAATCTGAGCACATTCCGCGCATAAATGAAATGACCACAATTTTCTCCAAAACTATAACAGATGCAAACTTGTCCTGTGTGGTGGAGATGAGATTTGATAAAATAAGTGGAAATCCAGTAAAAGTTTAATTTGGCTACCTTGCACTCTTGACATAATCGTCACCATGTGCCAAATGCAATATAAAAGCAATCTGAGCACATTTCGCGCATAAATGAAATGACTACAATTTTCTCCAAAACTATAACAGATGCAAACTTGTCCTGTGTGGTGGAGATGAGATTTGATAAAATAAGTGGAAACCCAGTAAAAGTTTCATTTGGCTACCTTGCACTCTCGAGATAATCGTCACCATGTGCCAAATGCAATATAAAAGCAATCTGAGCACATTTCGCGCATAAATGAAATGACCACAATTTTCTCCAAAACTATAACAGATGCAAACTTGTCCTGTGTGGTGGAGATGAGATTTGATAAAATAAGTGGAAATCCAGTAAAAGTTTCATTTGGCTACTTTGCACTCTCGACATAATCGTCATCATGTGCCAAATGCAATATAAAAGCAATCTGAGCACATTTCGCGCATAAATGAAATGACCACAATTTTCTCCAAAACTATAACAGATGCAAATTTGTCCTGTGTAGTGGAGATGATATTTGTTAAAATAAGTGGAAATCCAGTAAAAGTTTCATTTGGCTACCTTGCACTCTCGAGATAATCGTCACCATGTGCCAAATGCAATATAAAAGCAATCTGAGCACATTTCGCGCATAAATGAAATGACTACAATTTTCTCCAAAACTATAACAGATGCAAACTTGTCCTGTGTGGCGGAGATGAGATTTGATAAAATAAGTGGAAATCCAGTAAAAGTTTCATTTGGCTATTTTGCACTCTCGACATAATCGTCACCATGTGCCAAATGCAATATAAAGGCAATCTGAGCACATTTCGCGCATAAATGAAATGACCACAATTTTCTCCAAAACTATAACAGATGCAAACTTGTCCTGTGTGGTGGAGATGAGATTTGATAAAATAAGTGGAAACCCAGTAAAAGTTTCATTTGGCTACCTTGCACTCTCGAGATAATCGTCACTATGTGCCAAATGCAATATAAAAGCAATCTGAGCACATTTCGCGCATAAATGAAATGACCACAATTTTCTCCAAAACTATGACAGATGCAAACGTCCTGTGTGGTGGAGATGAGGTTTGATAAAATAAGTGGAAACCCAGTAAAAGTTTCATTTGGCTACTTTGCACTCTCGAGATAATCGTCACCATGTGCCAAATGCAATATAAAAGCAATCTGAGCACATTTCGCGCATAAATTAAATGACCACAATTTTCTCCAAAACTATAACAGATGCAAACTTGTCCTGTGTGGTGGAGATGAGATTTGATAAAATAAGTGGAAATTCAGTAAAAGTTTCATTTGGCTACTTTGCACTCTTGAGATAATCGTCACCATGTGCCAAATGCAATATAAAAGCAATCTGAGCACATTTCGCGCATAAATGAAATGACCACAATTTTCTCCAAAACTATAACAGATGCAAACTTGTCCTGTGTGGTGGAGATGAGATTTGATAAAATAAGTGGAAATTCAGTAAAAGTTTCATTTGGCTACTTTGCACTCTCGAGATAATCGTCACCATGTGCCAAATGCAATATAAAAGCAATCTGAGCACATTTCGCGCATAAATGAAATGACCACAATTTTCTCCAAAACTATAACAGATGCAAACTTGTCATGTGTGGTGGAGATGAGTTTGATAAAAATAAGTGGAAACCCGGTAAAAGTTTCATTTGGCTACTTTGCACTCTCGAGATAATCATTACCATGTGCCAAATGCAATATAAAAGCAATCTGAGCACATTTCGCGCATAAATGAAATGACCACAATTCTCTCCAAAACTATAACAGATGCAAACTTGTCCTGTGTGGTGGAAATGAGATTTGATAAAATATGTAAAAATCCAGTAAAAGTTTCATTTGGCTACCTTGCACTCTCGAGATAATCGTCACCATGTGCCAAATGCAATATAAAAGCAATCTGAGCACATTTCGCGCATAAATGAAATGACCACAATTTTCTCCAAAACTATAACAGATGCAAACTTGTCCTGTGTGGTGGAGAAGAGATTTGATAAAATAAGTGGAAATCCAGTAAAAGTTTCATTTGGCTACGTTGCACTCTCGAGATAATCGTCACCATGTGCCATATGCAATATAAAAGCAATCTGGGCACATTTCGCGCATAAATGAAATGACCACAATTTTCTCCAAAACTATAACAGATGCAAACTTGTCCTGTGTGGTGGAGATGAGATTTGATAAAATAAGTGGAAATCCAGTAAAAGTTTCATTTGGCTACTTTGCACTCTCGACATAATCGTCACCATGTGCGAAATGCAATATAAAAGCAATCTGAGCACATTTCGCGCATAAATGAAATGACCACAATTTTCTCCAAAACTATAACAGATGCAAACTTGTCCTGTGTGGTGGAGATGAGATTTGATAAAATAAGTAGAAATCCAGTAAAAGTTTCATTTAGCTACTTTGCACTCTCGACATAATCGTCACCATGTGCCAAATGCAATATAAAAGCAATCTGAGCACATTTCGCGCATAAATGAAATGACCACAATTTTCTCCAAAACTATAACAGATGCAAACTTGTCCTGTGTGGTGGAGATGAGATTTGATAAAATAAGTGGAAATCCAGTAAAAGTTTCATTTGGCTACCTTGCACTCTCGAGATAATCGTCACCATGTGCCAAATGCAATATAAAAGCAATCTGAGCACATTTCGCGCATAAATTAAATGACCACAATTTTCTCCAAAACTCTAACAGATGCAAACTTGTCCTGTGTGGTGGAGATGAGATTTGATAAAATAAGTGGAAATCCAGTAAAAGTTTCATTTGGCTACTTTGCACTCTCGAGATAATCGTCACCATGTGCCAAATGCAATATAAAAGCAATCTGAGCACATTTCGCGCATAAATTAAATGACCACAATTTTCTCCAAAACTATAACAGATGCAAACTTGTCCTGTGTGGTGGAGATGAGATTTGATGAAATAAGTGGAAATTCAGTAAAAGTTTCATTTGGCTACTTTGCACTCTCGAGATAATCGTCACCATGTGCCAAATGCAATATAAAAGCAATCTGAGCACATTTCGCGCATAAATAAAATGACCACAATTTTCTCCAAAACTATAACAGATGCAAACTTGTCCTGTGTGGTGGAGATGAGATTTGATAAAATAAGTGGAAACCCGGTAAAAGTTTCATTTGGCTACTTTGCACTCTCGAGATAATCATCATCATGTGCCAAATGCAATATAAAAGCAATCTGAGCACATTTCGCGCATAAATGAAATGACCACAATTTTCTCCAAAACTATAACAGATGCAAACTTGTCCTGTGTGGTGGAGATGAGATTTGATAAAATAAGTGGAAACCCAGTAAAAGTTTCATTTGACTACCTTGCACTCTCGAGATAATCGTCACCATGTGCCAAATGCAATATAAAAGCAATCTGAGCACATTTCGCGCATAAATGAAATGACCACAATTTTCTCCAAAACTATAACAGATGCAAACTTGTCCTGTGTGGTGGAGATGTGATTTGATAAATTAAGTGGAAATCCAGTAAAAGTTTCATTTGGCTACTTTGCACTCTCGAGATAATCGTCACCATGTGCCAAATGCAATATAAAAGCAATCTGAGCACATTTCGCGCATAAATGAAATGACCACAATTTTCTCCAAATCTATAACAGATGCAAACTTGTCCTGTGTGGTGGAGATGAGATTTGTTAAAATAAGTGGAAATCCAGTAAAAGTTTCATTTGGCTACCTTGCACTCTCGAGATAATCGTCACCATGTGCCAAATGCAATATAAAAGCAATCTGAGCACATTTCGCGCATAAATGAAATGACCACAATTTTCTCCAAAACTATAACAGATGCAAACTTGTCCTGTGTGGCGGAGATGAGATTTGATAAAATAAGTAAAAATCCAGTAAAAGTTTCATTTGGCTATTTTGCACTCTCGACATAATCGTCACCATGTGCCAAATGCAATATAAAAGCAATCTGAGCACATTTCGCGCATAAATGAAATGACCACAATTTTCTCCAAAACTATAACAGATGCAAACTTGTCCTGTGTGGTGGAGATGAGATTTGATAAAATAAGTGGAAATCCAGTAAAAGTTTCGTTTTGCTACTTTGCACTCTCGAGATAATCGTCACCATGTGCCAAATGCAATATAAAAGTAATCTGAGCACATTTCGCGCATAAATGAAATGACCACAATTTTCTCCAAAACTATAACAGTTGCAAACTTGTCCTGTGTGGTGGAGATGAGATTTGATAAAAAAGTGGAAATCCAGTAAAAGTTTCATTTGGCTACTTTGCACTCTTGAGATAATCGTCACCATGTGCCAAATGCAATATAAAAGCAATCTGAGCACATTTCGCGCATAAATGAAATGACCACAATTTTCTCCAAAACTATAACAGATGCAAACTTGTCCTGTGTGGTGGAGATGAGATTTGATAAAATAAGTGGAAATTCAGTAAAAGTTTCATTTGGCTACTTTGCACTCTCGAGATAATCGTCACCATGTGCCAAATGCAATATAAAAGCAATCTGAGCACATTTCGCGCATAAATGAAATGACCACAATTTTCTCCAAAACTATAACAGATGCAAACTTGTCATGTGTGGTGGAGATGAGTTTGATAAAAATAAGTGGAAACCCGGTAAAAGTTTCATTTGGCTACTTTGCACTCTCGAGATAATCATTACCATGTGCCAAATGCAATATAAAAGCAATCTGAGCACATTTCGCGCATAAATGAAATGACCACAATTCTCTCCAAAACTATAACAGATGCAAACTTGTCCTGTGTGGTGGAAATGAGATTTGATAAAATATGTAAAAATCCAGTAAAAGTTTCATTTGGCTACCTTGCACTCTCGAGATAATCGTCACCATGTGCCAAATGCAATATAAAAGCAATCTGAGCACATTTCGCGCATAAATGAAATGACCACAATTTTCTCCAAAACTATAACAGATGCAAACTTGTCCTGTGTGGTGGAGAAGAGATTTGATAAAATAAGTGGAAATCCAGTAAAAGTTTCATTTGGCTACGTTGCACTCTCGAGATAATCGTCACCATGTGCCATATGCAATATAAAAGCAATCTGGGCACATTTCGCGCATAAATGAAATGACCACAATTTTCTCCAAAACTATAACAGATGCAAACTTGTCCTGTGTGGTGGAGATGAGATTTGATAAAATAAGTGGAAATCCAGTAAAAGTTTCATTTGGCTACTTTGCACTCTCGACATAATCGTCACCATGTGCGAAATGCAATATAAAAGCAATCTGAGCACATTTCGCGCATAAATGAAATGACCACAATTTTCTCCAAAACTATAACAGATGCAAACTTGTCCTGTGTGGTGGAGATGAGATTTGATAAAATAAGTAGAAATCCAGTAAAAGTTTCATTTAGCTACTTTGCACTCTCGACATAATCGTCACCATGTGCCAAATGCAATATAAAAGCAATCTGAGCACATTTCGCGCATAAATGAAATGACCACAATTTTCTCCAAAACTATAACAGATGCAAACTTGTCCTGTGTGGTGGAGATGAGATTTGATAAAATAAGTGGAAATCCAGTAAAAGTTTCATTTGGCTACCTTGCACTCTCGAGATAATCGTCACCATGTGCCAAATGCAATATAAAAGCAATCTGAGCACATTTCGCGCATAAATTAAATGACCACAATTTTCTCCAAAACTCTAACAGATGCAAACTTGTCCTGTGTGGTGGAGATGAGATTTGATAAAATAAGTGGAAATCCAGTAAAAGTTTCATTTGGCTACTTTGCACTCTCGAGATAATCGTCACCATGTGCCAAATGCAATATAAAAGCAATCTGAGCACATTTCGCGCATAAATTAAATGACCACAATTTTCTCCAAAACTATAACAGATGCAAACTTGTCCTGTGTGGTGGAGATGAGATTTGATGAAATAAGTGGAAATTCAGTAAAAGTTTCATTTGGCTACTTTGCACTCTCGAGATAATCGTCACCATGTGCCAAATGCAATATAAAAGCAATCTGAGCACATTTCGCGCATAAATAAAATGACCACAATTTTCTCCAAAACTATAACAGATGCAAACTTGTCCTGTGTGGTGGAGATGAGATTTGATAAAATAAGTGGAAACCCGGTAAAAGTTTCATTTGGCTACTTTGCACTCTCGAGATAATCATCATCATGTGCCAAATGCAATATAAAAGCAATCTGAGCACATTTCGCGCATAAATGAAATGACCACAATTTTCTCCAAAACTATAACAGATGCAAACTTGTCCTGTGTGGTGGAGATGAGATTTGATAAAATAAGTGGAAACCCAGTAAAAGTTTCATTTGACTACCTTGCACTCTCGAGATAATCGTCACCATGTGCCAAATGCAATATAAAAGCAATCTGAGCACATTTCGCGCATAAATGAAATGACCACAATTTTCTCCAAAACTATAACAGATGCAAACTTGTCCTGTGTGGTGGAGATGTGATTTGATAAATTAAGTGGAAATCCAGTAAAAGTTTCATTTGGCTACTTTGCACTCTCGAGATAATCGTCACCATGTGCCAAATGCAATATAAAAGCAATCTGAGCACATTTCGCGCATAAATGAAATGACCACAATTTTCTCCAAATCTATAACAGATGCAAACTTGTCCTGTGTGGTGGAGATGAGATTTGTTAAAATAAGTGGAAATCCAGTAAAAGTTTCATTTGGCTACCTTGCACTCTCGAGATAATCGTCACCATGTGCCAAATGCAATATAAAAGCAATCTGAGCACATTTCGCGCATAAATGAAATGACCACAATTTTCTCCAAAACTATAACAGATGCAAACTTGTCCTGTGTGGCGGAGATGAGATTTGATAAAATAAGTAAAAATCCAGTAAAAGTTTCATTTGGCTATTTTGCACTCTCGACATAATCGTCACCATGTGCCAAATGCAATATAAAAGCAATCTGAGCACATTTCGCGCATAAATGAAATGACCACAATTTTCTCCAAAACTATAACAGATGCAAACTTGTCCTGTGTGGTGGAGATGAGATTTGATAAAATAAGTGGAAATCCAGTAAAAGTTTCGTTTTGCTACTTTGCACTCTCGAGATAATCGTCACCATGTGCCAAATGCAATATAAAAGTAATCTGAGCACATTTCGCGCATAAATGAAATGACCACAATTTTCTCCAAAACTATAACAGTTGCAAACTTGTCCTGTGTGGTGGAGATGAGATTTGATAAAAAAGTGGAAATCCAGTAAAAGTTTCATTTGGCTACTTTGCACTCTCGAGATAATCGTCACCATGTGCCCAATGCAATATAAAAGCAATCTGACCACATTTCGCGCATAAATGAAATGACCACAATTTTCTCCAAAACTATAACGGATGCAAACTTGTCCTGTTTGGTGGAGATGAGATTTGATAAAATAAGTGGAAATCCAGTAAAAGTTTCATTTGGCTACCTTGCACTCTCGAGATAATCGTCACCATGTGCCAAATGCAATATAAAAGCAATCTGAGCACATTTCGCGCATAAATGAAATGACCACAATTTTCTCCAAAACTATAACAGATGCAAACTTGTCCTGTGTGGTGGAGATGAGATTTGATAAAATAAGTGGAAATCCAGTAAAAGTTTCATTTGGCTACTTTGCACTCTCGACATAATCGTCACCATGTGCCAAATGCAATATAAAAGCAATCTGAGCACATTTCGCGCATAAATGAAATGACCACAATTTTCTCCAAAACTATAACAGATGCAAACTTGTCCTGTGTGGTGGAGATGAGATTTGATAAAATAAGTGGAAATTTAGTAAAAGTTTCATTTGGCTACTTTGCACTCTCGACATAATCGTCACCATGTGCCAAATGCAATATAAAAGCAATCTGAGCACATTCCGCGCATAAATGAAATGACCACAATTTTCTCCAAAACTATAACAGATGCAAACTTGTCCTGTGTGGTGGAGATGAGATTTGATAAAATAAGTGGAAATCCAGTAAAAGTTTCATTTGGCTACTTTGCACTCTCGACATAATCGTCACCATGTGTCAAATGCAATATAAAAGCAATCTGAGCACATTTCGCGCATAAATGAAATGACCAAAATTTTCTCCAAAACTATAACAGATGCAAACTTGTCCTGTGTGGTGGAGATGAGATTTGATAAAATAAGTGGAAACCCAGTAAAAGTTTCATTTGACTACCTTGCACTCTCGAGATAAACGTCACCATGTGCCAAATGCAATATAAAAGCAATCTGAGCACATTTTTCGCATAAATGAAATGACCACAATTTTCTCCAAAACTATAACAGATGCAAACTTGTCCTGTGTGGTGGAAATGAGATTTGATAAAATAAGTGGAAATCCAGTAAAAGTTTCATTTGGCTACCTTGCACTCTCGAGATAATCGTCACCATGTGCCAAATGCAATATAAAAGCAATATGAGCACATTTCGCGCATAAATGAAATGACCACAATTTTCTCCAAAACTATAACAGATGCAAACTTGTCCTGTGTGGTGGAGATGATATTTGATAAAATAAGTGGAAATCCAGTAAAAGTTTCATTTGGCTACTTTGCACTCTCGAGATAATCGTCACCATGTGCCAAATGCAATATAAAAGCAATCTGAGCACATTTCGCGCATAAATGAAATGACCACAATTTTCTCCAAAACTATAACAGATGCAAACTTGTCCTGTGTGGTGGAGATGAGATTTGATAAAATAAGTGGAAACCCGGTAAAAGTTTCATTTGGCTACTTTGCACTCTCGAGATAATCATCATCATGTGCCAAATGCAATATAAAAGCAATCTGAGCACATTTCGCGCATAAATGAAATGACCACAATTTTCTCCAAAACTATAACAGATGCAAACTTGTCCTGTGTGGTGGAGATGAGATTTGATAAAATAAGTGGAAATCCAGTAAAAGTTTCATTTGGCTACTTTGCACTCTCGAGATAATCGTCACCATGTGCCAAATGCAATATAAAAGCAATCTGAGCACATTTCGCGCATAAATGAAGTGACCACAATTTTCTCCAAAACTATAACAGATGCAAACTTGTCCTGTTTGGTGGAGATGAGATTTGATAAAATAAGTGGAAACCCAGTAAAAGTTTCATTTGACTACCTTGCACTCTCGAGATAATCGTCACCATGTGCCAAATGCAATATAAAAGCAATCTGAGCACATTTTGCGCATAAATGAAATGACCACAATTTTCTCCAAAACTATAACAGATGCAAACTTGTCCTGTGTGGTGGAGATGTGATTTGATAAATTAAGTGGAAATCCAGTAAAAGTTTCATTTGGCTACTTTGCACTCTCGAGATAATCGTCACCATGTGCCAAATGCAATATAAAAGCAATCTGAGCACATTTCGCGCATAAATGAAATGACCACAATTTTCTCCAAATCTATAACAGATGCAAACTTGTCCTGTGTGGTGGAGATGAGATTTGATAAAATAAGTGGAAACCCAGTAAAAGTTTAATTTGACTACCTTGCAATCTCGAGATAATCGTCACCATGTGCCAAATGCAATATAAAAGCAATCTGAGCACATTTTGCGCATAAATGAAATGACCACAATTTTCTCCAAAACTATAACAGATGCAAACTTGTCCTGTGTGGTGGAGATGAGATTTGATAAAATAAGTGGAAACTCAGTAAAAGTTTCATTTGGCTACGTTGCACTCTCGAGATAATCGTCACCATGTGCCAAATGCAATATAAAAGCAATCTGAGCACATTTCGCGCATAAATGAAATGACCACAATTTTCTCCAAAACTATAACAGATGCAAACTTGTCCTGTGTGGTGGAGATGAGATTTGATAAAATAAGTGGAAATCCAGTAAAAGTTTCATTTGGCTACTTTGCACTCTCGACATAATCGTCACCATGTGCCAAATGCAATATAAAAGCAATCTGAGCACATTTCGCGCATAAATGAAATGACCACAATTTTCTCCAAAACTATAACAGATGCAAACTTGTCCTGTGTGGTGGAGATGAGATTTGTTAAAATAAGTGGAAATCCAGTAAAAGTTTCATTTGGCTACCTTGCACTCTCGAGATAATCGTCACCATGTGCCAAATGCAATATAAAAGCAATCTGAGCACATTTCGCGCATAAATGAAATGACCACAATTTTCTCCAAAACTATAACAGATGCAAACTTGTCCTGTGTGGCGGAGATGAGATTTGATAAAATAAGTAAAAATCCAGTAAAAGTTTCATTTGGCTATTTTGCACTCTCGACATAATCGTCACCATGTGCCAAATGCAATATAAAAGCAATCTGAGCACATTTCGCGCATAAATGAAATGACCACAATTTTCTCCAAAACTATAACAGATGCAAACTTGTCCTGTGTGGTGGAGATGAGATTTGATAAAATAAGTGGAAATCCAGTAAAAGTTTCGTTTTGTTACTTTGCACTCTCGAGATAATCGTCACCATGTGCCAAATGCAATATAAAAGTAATCTGAGCACATTTCGCGCATAAATGAAATGACCACAATTTTCTCCAAAACTATAACAGTTGCAAACTTGTCCTGTGTGGTGGAGATGAGATTTGATAAAAAAGTGGAAATCCAGTAAAAGTTTCATTTGGCTACTTTGCACTCTCGAGATAATCGTCACCATGTGCCAAATGCAATATAAAAGCAATCTGACCACATTTCGCGCATAAATGAAATGACCACAATTTTCTCCAAAACTATAACGGATGCAAACTTGTCCTGTTTGGTGGAGATGAGATTTGATAAAATAAGTGGAAATCCAGTAAAAGTTTCATTTGGCTACCTTGCACTCTCGAGATAATCGTCACCATGTGCCAAATGCAATATAAAAGCAATCTGAGCACATTTCGCGCATAAATGAAATGACCACAATTTTCTCCAAAACTATAACAGATGCAAACTTTTCCTGTGTGGTGGAGATGAGATTTGATAAAATAAGTGGAAATCCAGTAAAAGTTTCATTTGGCTACTTTGCACTCTCGACATAATCGTCACCATGTGCCAAATGCAATATAAAAGCAATCTGAGCACATTTCGCGCATAAATGAAATGACCACAATTTTCTCCAAAACTATAACAGATGCAAACTTGTCCTGTGTGGTGGAGATGAGATTTGATAAAATAAGTGGAAATTTAGTAAAAGTTTCATTTGGCTACTTTGCACTCTCGACATAATCGTCACCATGTGCCAAATGCAATATAAAAGCAATCTGAGCACATTCCGCGCATAAATGAAATGACCACAATTTTCTCCAAAACTATAACAGATGCAAACTTGTCCTGTGTGGTGGAGATGAGATTTGATAAAATAAGTGGAAATCCAGTAAAAGTTTCATTTGGCTACTTTGCACTCTCGACATAATCGTCACCATGTGTCAAATGCAATATAAAAGCAATCTGAGCACATTTCGCGCATAAATGAAATGACCAAAATTTTCTCCAAAACTATAACAGATGCAAACTTGTCCTGTGTGGTGGAGATGAGATTTGATAAAATAAGTGGAAACCCAGTAAAAGTTTCATTTGACTACCTTGCACTCTCGAGATAAACGTCACCATGTGCCAAATGCAATATAAAAGCAATCTGAGCACATTTTTCGCATAAATGAAATGACCACAATTTTCTCCAAAACTATAACAGATGCAAACTTGTCCTGTGTGGTGGAAATGAGATTTGATAAAATAAGTGGAAATCCAGTAAAAGTTTCATTTGGCTACCTTGCACTCTCGAGATAATCGTCACCATGTGCCAAATGCAATATAAAAGCAATCTGAGCACATTTCGCGCATAAATGAAATGACCACAATTTTCTCCAAAACTATAACAGATGCAAACTTGTCCTGTGTGGTGGAGATGAGATTTGATAAAATAAGTGGAAATCCAGTAAAAGTTTCATTTGGCTACTTTGCACTCTCGAGATAATCGTCACCATGTGCCAAATGCAATATAAAAGCAATCTGAGCACATTTCGCGCATAAATGAAATGACCACAATTTTCTCCAAAACTATAACAGATGCAAACTTGTCCTGTGTGGTGGAGATGAGATTTGATAAAATAAGTGGAAACCCGGTAAAAGTTTCATTTGGCTACTTTGCACTCTCGAGATAATCATCATCATGTGCCAAATGCAATATAAAAGCAATCTGAGCACATTTCGCGCATAAATGAAATGACCACAATTTTCTCCAAAACTATAACAGATGCAAACTTGTCCTGTGTGGTGGAGATGAGATTTGATAAAATAAGTGGAAATCCAGTAAAAGTTTCATTTGGCTACTTTGCACTCTCGAGATAATCGTCACCATGTGCCAAATGCAATATAAAAGCAATCTGAGCACATTTCGCGCATAAATGAAATGACCACAATTTTCTCCAAAACTATAACAGATGCAAACTTGTCCTGTTTGGTGGAGATGAGATTTGATAAAATAAGTGGAAACCCAGTAAAAGTTTCATTTGACTACCTTGCACTCTCGAGATAATCGTCACCATGTGCCAAATGCAATATAAAAGCAATCTGAGCACATTTTGCGCATAAATGAAATGACCACAATTTTCTCCAAAACTATAACAGATGCAAACTTGTCCTGTGTGGTGGAGATGTGATTTGATAAATTAAGTGGAAATCCAGTAAAAGTTTCATTTGGCTACTTTGCACTCTCGAGATAATCGTCACCATGTGCCAAATGCAATATAAAAGCAATCTGAGCACATTTCGCGCATAAATGAAATGACCACAATTTTCTCCAAATCTATAACAGATGCAAACTTGTCCTGTGTGGTGGAGATGAGATTTGATAAAATAAGTGGAAACCCAGTAAAAGTTTAATTTGACTACCTTGCAATCTCGAGATAATCGTCACCATGTGCCAAATGCAATATAAAAGCAATCTGAGCACATTTTGCGCATAAATGAAATGACCACAATTTTCTCCAAAACTATAACAGATGCAAACTTGTCCTGTGTGGTGGAGATGAGATTTGATAAAATAAGTGGAAACTCAGTAAAAGTTTCATTTGACTACCTTGCACTCTCGAGATAATCGTCACCATGTGCCAAATGCAATATAAAAGCAATCTGAGCACATTTCGCGCATAAATGAAATGACCACAATTTTCTCCAAAACTATAACAGATGCAAACTTGTCCTGTGTGGTGGAGATGAGATTTGATAAAATAAGTGGAAATCCAGTAAAAGTTTCATTTGGCTACTTTGCACTCTCGACATAATCGTCACCATGTGCCAAATGCAATATAAAAGCAATCTGAGCACATTCCGCGCATAAATGAAATGACCATAATTTTCTCCAAAACTATAACAGATGCAAACTTGTCCTGTGTGGTGGAGATGAGATTTGATAAAATAAGTGGAAACCCAGTAAAAGTTTCATTTGACTACCTTGCACTCTCGAGATAAACGTCACCATGTGCCAAATGCAATATAAAAGCAATCTGAGCACATTTTTCGCATAAATGAAATGACCACAATTTTCTCCAAAACTATAACAGATGCAAACTTGTCCTGTGTGGTGGAAATGAGATTTGATAAAATAAGTGGAAATCCAGTAAAAGTTTCATTTGGCTACCTTGCACTCTCGAGATAATCGTCACCATGTGCCAAATGCAATATAAAAGCAATCTGAGCACATTTCGCGCATAAATGAAATGACCACAATTTTCTCCAAAACTATAACAGATGCAAACTTGTCCTGTGTGGTGGAGATGAGATTTGATAAAATAAGTGGAAATCCAGTAAAAGTTTCATTTGGCTACTTTGCACTCTCGAGATAATCGTCACCATGTGCCAAATGCAATATAAAAGCAATCTGAGCACATTTCGCGCATAAATGAAATGACCACAATTTTCTCCAAAACTATAACAGATGCAAACTTGTCCTGTGTGGTGGAGATCAGATTTGATAAAATAAGTGGAAACCCGGTAAAAGTTTCATTTGGCTACTTTGCACTCTCGAGATAATCATCATCATGTGCCAAATGCAATATAAAAGCAATCTGAGCACATTTCGCGCATAAATGAAATGACCACAATTTTCTCCAAAACTATAACAGATGCAAACTTGTCCTGTGTGGTGGAGATGAGATTTGATAAAATAAGTGGAAATCCAGTAAAAGTTTCATTTGGCTACTTTGCACTCTCGAGATAATCGTCACCATGTGCCAAATGCAATATAAAAGCAATCTGAGCACATTTCGCGCATAAATGAAATGACCACAATTTTCTCCAAAACTATAACAGATGCAAACTTGTCCTGTGTGGTGGAGATGAGATTTGATAAAATAAGTGGAAACCCAGTAAAAGTTTCATTTGACTACCTTGCACTCTCGAGATAATCGTCACCATGTGCCAAATGCAATATAAAAGCAATCTGAGCACATTTTGCGCATAAATGAAATGACCACAATTTTCTCCAAAACTATAACAGATGCAAACTTGTCCTGTGTGGTGGAGATGTGATTTGATAAATTAAGTGGAAATCCAGTAAAAGTTTCATTTGGCTACTTTGCACTCTCGAGATAATCGTCACCATGTGCCAAATGCAATATAAAAGCAATCTGAGCACATTTCGCGCATAAATGAAATGACCACAATTTTCTCCAAATCTATAACAGATGCAAACTTGTCCTGTGTGGTGGAGATGAGATTTGATAAAATAAGTGGAAACCCAGTAAAAGTTTAATTTGACTACCTTGCAATCTCGAGATAATCGTCACCATGTGCCAAATGCAATATAAAAGCAATCTGAGCACATTTTGCGCATAAATGAAATGACCACAATTTTCTCCAAAACTATAACAGATGCAAACTTGTCCTGTGTGGTGGAGATGAGATTTGATAAAATAAGTGGAAATCCAGTAAAAGTTTCATTTGGCTACTTTGCACTCTCGACATAATCGTCACCATGTGCCAAATGCAATATAAAAGCAATCTGAGCACATTCCGCGCATAAATGAAATGACCATAATTTTCTCCAAAACTATAACAGATGCAAACTTGTCCTGTGTGGTGGAGATGAGATTTGATAAAATAAGTGGAAATCCAGTAAAAGTTTCATTTGGCTACTTTGCACTCTCGACATAATCGTCACCATGTGTCAAATGCAATATAAAAGCAATCTGAGCACATTTCGCGCATAAATGAAATGACCAAAATTTTCTCCAAAACTATAACAGATGCAAACTTGTCCTGTGTGGTGGAGATGAGATTTGATAAAATAAGTGGAAACCCAGTAAAAGTTTCATTTGACTACCTTGCACTCTCGAGATAATCGTCACCATGTGCCAAATGCAATATAAAAGCAATCTGAGCACATTTTTAGCATAAATGAAATGACCACAATTTTCTCCAAAACTATAACAGATGCAAACTTGTCCTGTGTGGTGGAAATGAGATTTGATAAAATAAGTGGAAATCCAGTAAAAGTTTCATTTGGCTACCTTGCACTCTCGAGATAATCGTCACCATGTGCCAAATGCAATATAAAAGCAATCTGAGCACATTTCGCGCATAAATGAAATGACCACAATTTTCTCCAAAACTATAACAGATGCAAACTTGTCCTGTGTGGTGGAGATGAGATTTGATAAAATAAGTGGAAATCCAGTAAAAGTTTCATTTGGCTACGTTGCACTCTCGAGATAATCGTCACCATGTGCCAAATGCAATATAAAAGCAATCTGAGCACATTTCGCGCATAAATGAAATGACCACAATTTTCTCCAAAACTATAACAGATGCAAACTTGCCCTGTGTGGTGGAGATGAGATTTGATAAAATAAGTGGAAATCCAGTAAAAGTTTCATTTGGCTACTTTGCACTCGACATAATCGTCACCATGTGCCAAATGCAATATAAAAGCAATCTGAGCACATTTCGCGCATAAATGAAATGACCACAATTTTCTCCAAAACTATAACAGATGCAAACTTGTCCTGTGTGGTGGAGATGAGATTTGTTAAAATAAGTGGAAATCCAGTAAAAGTTTCATTTGGCTACCTTGCACTCTCGAGATAATCGTCACCATGTGCCAAATGCAATATAAAAGCAATCTGAGCACATTTCGCGCATAAATGAAATGACCACAATTTTCTCCAAAACTATAACAGATGCAAACTTGTCCTGTGTGGCGGAGATGAGATTTGATAAAATAAGTAAAAATCCAGTAAAAGTTTCATTTGGCTATTTTGCACTCTCGACATAATCGTCACCATGTGCCAAATGCAATATAAAAGCAATCTGAGCACATTTCGCGCATAAATGAAATGACCACAATTTTCTCCAAAACTATAACAGATGCAAACTTGTCCTGTGTGGTGGAGATGAGATTTGATAAAATAAGTGGAAATCCAGTAAAAGTTTCGTTTTGCTACTTTGCACTCTCGAGATAATCGTCACCATGTGCCAAATGCAATATAAAAGTAATCTGAGCACATTTCGCGCATAAATGAAATGACCACAATTTTCTCCAAAACTATAACAGTTGCAAACTTGTCCTGTGTGGTGGAGATGAGATTTGATAAAAAAGTGGAAATCCAGTAAAAGTTTCATTTGGCTACTTTGCACTCTCGAGATAATCGTCACCATGTGCCCAATGCAATATAAAAGCAATCTGACCACATTTCGCGCATAAATGAAATGACCACAATTTTCTCCAAAACTATAACGGATGCAAACTTGTCCTGTTTGGTGGAGATGAGATTTGATAAAATAAGTGGAAATCCAGTAAAAGTTTCATTTGGCTACCTTGCACTCTCGAGATAATCGTCACCATGTGCCAAATGCAATATAAAAGCAATCTGAGCACATTTCGCGCATAAATGAAATGACCACAATTTTCTCCAAAACTATAACAGATGCAAACTTGTCCTGTGTGGTGGAGATGAGATTTGATAAAATAAGTGGAAATCCAGTAAAAGTTTCATTTGGCTACTTTGCACTCTCGACATAATCGTCACCATGTGCCAAATGCAATATAAAAGCAATCTGAGCACATTTAGCGCATAAATGAAATGACCACAATTTTCTCCAAAACTATAACAGATGCAAACTTGTCCTGTGTGGTGGAGATGAGATTTGATAAAATAAGTGGAAATTTAGTAAAAGTTTCATTTGGCTACTTTGCACTCTCGACATAATCGTCACCATGTGCCAAATGCAATATAAAAGCAATCTGAGCACATTCCGCGCATAAATGAAATGACCACAATTTTCTCCAAAACTATAACAGATGCAAACTTGTCCTGTGTGGTGGAGATGAGATTTGATAAAATAAGTGGAAATCCAGTAAAAGTTTCATTTGGCTACTTTGCACTCTCGACATAATCGTCACCATGTGTCAAATGCAATATAAAAGCAATCTGAGCACATTTCGCGCATAAATGAAATGACCAAAATTTTCTCCAAAACTATAACAGATGCAAACTTGTCCTGTGTGGTGGAGATGAGATTTGATAAAATAAGTGGAAACACAGTAAAAGTTTCATTTGACTACCTTGCACTCTCGAGATAATCGTCACCATGTGCCAAATGCAATATAAAAGCAATCTGAGCACATTTTTCGCATAAATGAAATGACCACAATTTTCTCCAAAACTATAACAGATGCAAACTTGTCCTGTGTGGTGGAAATGAGATTTGATAAAATAAGTGGAAATCCAGTAAAAGTTTCATTTGGCTACCTTGCACTCTCGAGATAATCGTCACCATGTGCCAAATGCAATATAAAAGCAATCTGAGCACATTTCGCGCATAAATGAAATGACCACAATTTTCTCCAAAACTATAACAGATGCAAACTTGTCCTGTGTGGTGGAGATGAGATTTGATAAAATAAGTGGAAATCCAGTAAAAGTTTCATTTGGCTACTTTGCACTCTCGAGATAATCGTCACCATGTGCCAAATGCAATATAAAAGCAATCTGAGCACATTTCGCGCATAAATGAAATGACCACAATTTTCTCCAAAACTATAACAGATGCAAACTTGTCCTGTGTGGTGGAGATGAGATAAAATAAGTGGAAATCCAGTAAAAGTTTCATTTGGCTACTTTGCACTCTCGAGATAATTGTCACCATGTGCCAAATGCAATATAAAAGCAATCTGAGCAAATTTCGCTCATAAATTAAATGACCACAATTTTCTCCAAAACTATAACAGATGCAAACTTGTCCTGTGTGGTGGAGATGAGATTTGATAAAATAAGTGGAAATTTAGTAAAAGTTTCATTTGGCTACTTTGCACTCTCGAGATAATCGTCACCATGTGCCAAATGCAATATAAAAGCAATCTGAGCACATTTCGCGCATAAATGAAATGACCACAATTTTCTCCAAAACTATAACAGATGCAAACTTGTCCTGTGTGGTGGAGATGAGATTTGATAAAATAAGTGGAAATTTAGTAAAAGTTTCATTTGGCTACTTTGCACTCTCGACATAATCGTCACCATGTGCCAAATGCAATATAAAAGCAATCTGAGCACATTCCGCGCATAAATGAAATGACCATAATTTTCTCCAAAACTATAACAGATGCAAACTTGTCCTGTGTGGTGGAGATGAGATTTGATAAAATAAGTGGAAATCCAGTAAAAGTTTCATTTGGCTACTTTGCACTCTCGAAATAATCGTCACCATGTGTCAAATGCAATATAAAAGCAATCTGAGCACATTTCGCGCATAAATGAAATGACCAAAATTTTCTCCAAAACTATAACATGCAAACTTGTCCTGTGTGGTGGAGATGAGATTTGATAAAATAAGTGGAAACCCAGTAAAAGTTTCATTTGACTACCTTGCACTCTCGAGATAATCGTCACCATGTGCCAAATGCAATATAAAAGCAATCTGAGCACATTTTTCGCATAAATGAAATGACCACAATTTTCTCCAAAACTATAACAGATGCAAACTTGTCCTGTGTGGTGGAAATGAGATTTGATAAAATAAGTGGAAATCCAGTAAAAGTTTCATTTGGCTACCTTGCACTCTCGAGATAATCGTCACCATGTGCCAAATGCAATATAAAAGCAATCTGAGCACATTTCGCGCATAAATGAAATGACCACAATTTTCTCCAAAACTATAACAGATGCAAACTTGTCCTGTGTGGTGGAGATGAGATTTGATAAAATAAGTGGAAATCCAGTAAAAGTTTCATTTGGCTACGTTGCACTCTCGAGATAATCGTCACCATGTGCCAAATGCAATATAAAAGCAATCTGAGCACATTTCGCGCATAAATGAAATGACCACAATTTTCTCCAAAACTATAACAGATGCAAACTTGTCCTGTGTGGTGGAGATGAGATTTGTTAAAATAAGTGGAAATCCAGTAAAAGTTTCATTTGGCTACCTTGCACTCTCGAGATAATCGTCACCATGTGCCAAATGCAATATAAAAGCAATCTGAGCACATTTCGCGCATAAATGAAATGACCACAATTTTCTCCAAAACTATAACAGATGCAAACTTGTCCTGTGTGGCGGAGATGAGATTTGATAAAATAAGTAAAAATCCAGTAAAAGTTTCATTTGGCTATTTTGCACTCTCGACATAATCGTCACCATGTGCCAAATGCAATATAAAAGCAATCTGAGCACATTTCGCGCATAAATGAAATGACCACAATTTTCTCCAAAACTATAACAGATGCAAACTTGTCCTGTGTGGTGGAGATGAGATTTGATAAAATAAGTGGAAATCCAGTAAAAGTTTCGTTTTGCTACTTTGCACTCTCGAGATAATCGTCACCATGTGCCAAATGCAATATAAAAGTAATCTGAGCACATTTCGCGCATAAATGAAATGACCACAATTTTCTCCAAAACTATAACAGTTGCAAACTTGTCCTGTGTGGTGGAGATGAGATTTGATAAAAAAGTGGAAATCCAGTAAAAGTTTCATTTGGCTACTTTGCACTCTCGAGATAATCGTCACCATGTGCCCAATGCAATATAAAAGCAATCTGACCACATTTCGCGCATAAATGAAATGACCACAATTTTCTCCAAAACTATAACGGATGCAAACTTGTCCTGTTTGGTGGAGATGAGATTTGATAAAATAAGTGGAAATCCAGTAAAAGTTTCATTTGGCTACCTTGCACTCTCGAGATAATCGTCACCATGTGCCAAATGCAATATAAAAGCAATCTGAGCACATTTCGCGCATAAATGAAATGACCACAATTTTCTCCAAAACTATAACAGATGCAAACTTGTCCTGTGTGGTGGAGATGAGATTTGATAAAATAAGTGGAAATCCAGTAAAAGTTTCATTTGGCTACTTTGCACTCTCGACATAATCGTCACCATGTGCCAAATGCAATATAAAAGCAATCTGAGCACATTTCGCGCATAAATGAAATGACCACAATTTTCTCCAAAACTATAACAGATGCAAACTTGTCCTGTGTGGTGGAGATGAGATTTGATAAAATAAGTGGAAATTTAGTAAAAGTTTCATTTGGCTACTTTGCACTCTCGGCATAATCGTCACCATGTGCCAAATGCAATATAAAAGCAATCTGAGCACATTCCGCGCATAAATGAAATGACCACAATTTTCTCCAAAACTATAACAGATGCAAACTTGTCCTGTGTGGTGGAGATGAGATTTGATAAAATAAGTGGAAATCCAGTAAAAGTTTCATTTGGCTACTTTGCACTCTCGACATAATCGTCACCATGTGTCAAATGCAATATAAAAGCAATCTGAGCACATTTCGCGCATAAATGAAATGACCAAAATTTTCTCCAAAACTATAACAGATGCAAACTTGTCCTGTGTGGTGGAGATGAGATTTGATAAAATAAGTGGAAACCCAGTAAAAGTTTCATTTGACTACCTTGCACTCTCGAGATAATCGTCACCATGTGCCAAATGCAATATAAAAGCAATCTGAGCACATTTTTCGCATAAATGAAATGACCACAATTTTCTCCAAAACTATAACAGATGCAAACTTGCCCTGTGTGGTGGAAATGAGATTTGATAAAATAAGTGGAAATCCAGTAAAAGTTTCATTTGGCTACCTTGCACTCTCGAGATAATCGTCACCATGTGCCAAATGCAATATAAAAGCAATCTGAGCACATTTCGCGCATAAATGAAATGACCACAATTTTCTCCAAAACTATAACAGATGCAAACTTGTCCTGTGTGGTGGAAATGAGATTTGATAAAATAAGTGGAAATCCAGTAAAAGTTTCATTTGGCTACCTTGCACTCTCGAGATAATCGTCACCATGTGCCAAATGCAATATAAAAGCAATCTGAGCACATTTCGCGCATAAATGAAATGACCACAATTTTCTCCAAAACTATAACAGATGCAAACTTGTCCTGTGTGGTGGAGATGAGATTTGATAAAATAAGTGGAAATTTAGTAAAAGTTTCATTTGGCTACTTTGCACTCTCGACATAATCGTCACCATGTGCCAAATGCAATATAAAAGCAATCTGAGCACATTCCGCGCATAAATGAAATGACCACAATTTTCTCCAAAACTATAACATATGCAAACTTGTCCTGTGTGGTGGAGATGAGATTTGATAAAATAAGTGGAAATCCAGTAAAAGTTTAATTTGGCTACCTTGCACTCTTGACATAATCGTCACCATGTGCCAAATGCAATATAAAAGCAATCTGAGCACATTTCGCGCATAAATGAAATGACTACAATTTTCTCCAAAACTATAACAGATGCAAACTTGTCCTGTGTGGTGGAGATGAGATTTGATAAAATAAGTGGAAACCCAGTAAAAGTTTCATTTGGCTACCTTGCACTCTCGAGATAATCGTCACCATGTGCCAAATGCAATATAAAAGCAATCTGAGCACATTTCGCGCATAAATGAAATGACCACAATTTTCTCCAAAACTATAACAGATGCAAACTTGTCCTGTGTGGTGGAGATGAGATTTGATAAAATAAGTGGAAATCCAGTAAAAGTTTCATTTGGCTACTTTGCACTCTCGACATAATCGTCATCATGTGCCAAATGCAATATAAAAGCAATCTGAGCACATTTCGCGCATAAATGAAATGACCACAATTTTCTCCAAAACTATAACAGATGCAAATTTGTCCTGTGTAGTGGAGATGATATTTGTTAAAATAAGTGGAAATCCAGTAAAAGTTTCATTTGGCTACCTTGCACTCTCGAGATAATCGTCACCATGTGCCAAATGCAATATAAAAGCAATCTGAGCACATTTCGCGCATAAATGAAATGACTACAATTTTCTCCAAAACTATAACAGATGCAAACTTGTCCTGTGTGGCGGAGATGAGATTTGATAAAATAAGTGGAAATCCAGTAAAAGTTTCATTTGGCTATTTTGCACTCTCGACATAATCGTCACCATGTGCCAAATGCAATATAAAGGCAATCTGAGCACATTTCGCGCATAAATGAAATGACCACAATTTTCTCCAAAACTATAACAGATGCAAACTTGTCCTGTGTGGTGGAGATGAGATTTGATAAAATAAGTGGAAACCCAGTAAAAGTTTCATTTGGCTACCTTGCACTCTCGAGATAATCGTCACTATGTGCCAAATGCAATATAAAAGCAATCTGAGCACATTTCGCGCATAAATGAAATGACCACAATTTTCTCCAAAACTATGACAGATGCAAACTTGTCCTGTGTGGTGGAGATGAGGTATGATAAAATAAGTGGAAACCCAGTAAAAGTTTCATTTGGCTACTTTGCACTCTCGAGATAATCGTCACCATGTGCCAAATGCAATATAAAAGCAATCTGAGCACATTTCGCGCATAAATTAAATGACCACAATTTTCTCCAAAACTATAACAGATGCAAACTTGTCCTGTGTGGTGGAGATGAGATTTGATAAAATAAGTGGAAATTCAGTAAAAGTTTCATTTGGCTACTTTGCACTCTTGAGATAATCGTCACCATGTGCCAAATGCAATATAAAAGCAATCTGAGCACATTTCGCGCATAAATGAAATGACCACAATTTTCTCCAAAACTATAACAGATGCAAACTTGTCCTGTGTGGTGGAGATGAGATTTGATAAAATAAGTGGAAATTCAGTAAAAGTTTCATTTGGCTACTTTGCACTCTCGAGATAATCGTCACCATGTGCCAAATGCAATATAAAAGCAATCTGAGCACATTTCGCGCATAAATGAAATGACCACAATTTTCTCCAAAACTATAACAGATGCAAACTTGTCATGTGTGGTGGAGATGAGTTTGATAAAAATAAGTGGAAACCCGGTAAAAGTTTCATTTGGCTACTTTGCACTCTCGAGATAATCATTACCATGTGCCAAATGCAATATAAAAGCAATCTGGGCACATTTCGCGCATAAATGAAATGACCACAATTTTCTCCAAAACTATAACAGATGCAAACTTGTCCTGTGTGGTGGAGATGAGATTTGATAAAATAAGTGGAAATCCAGTAAAAGTTTCATTTGGCTACTTTGCACTCTCGACATAATCGTCACCATGTGCGAAATGCAATATAAAAGCAATCTGAGCACATTTCGCGCATAAATGAAATGACCACAATTTTCTCCAAAACTATAACAGATGCAAACTTGTCCTGTGTGGTGGAGATGAGATTTGATAAAATAAGTAGAAATCCAGTAAAAGTTTCATTTAGCTACTTTGCACTCTCGACATAATCGTCACCATGTGCCAAATGCAATATAAAAGCAATCTGAGCACATTTCGCGCATAAATGAAATGACCACAATTTTCTCCAAAACTATAACAGATGCAAACTTGTCCTGTTTGGTGGAGATGAGATTTGATAAAATAAGTGGAAATCCAGTAAAAGTTTCATTTGGCTACCTTGCACTCTCGAGATAATCGTCACCATGTGCCAAATGCAATATAAAAGCAATCTGAGCACATTTCGCGCATAAATTAAATGACCACAATTTTCTCCAAAACTCTAACAGATGCAAACTTGTCCTGTGTGGTGGAGATGAGATTTGATAAAATAAGTGGAAATCCAGTAAAAGTTTCATTTGGCTACTTTGCACTCTCGAGATAATCGTCACCATGTGCCAAATGCAATATAAAAGCAATCTGAGCACATTTCGCGCATAAATTAAATGACCACAATTTTCTCCAAAACTATAACAGATGCAAACTTGTCCTGTGTGGTGGAGATGAGATTTGATGAAATAAGTGGAAATTCAGTAAAAGTTTCATTTGGCTACTTTGCACTCTCGAGATAATCGTCACCATGTGCCAAATGCAATATAAAAGCAATCTGAGCACATTTCGCGCATAAATAAAATGACCACAATTTTCTCCAAAACTATAACAGATGCAAACTTGTCCTGTGTGGTGGAGATGAGATTTGATAAAATAAGTGGAAACCCGGTAAAAGTTTCATTTGGCTACTTTGCACTCTCGAGATAATCATCATCATGTGCCAAATGCAATATAAAAGCAATCTGAGCACATTTCGCGCATAAATGAAATGACCACAATTTTCTCCAAAACTATAACAGATGCAAACTTGTCCTGTGTGGTGGAGATGAGATTTGATAAAATAAGTGGAAACCCAGTAAAAGTTTCATTTGACTACCTTGCACTCTCGAGATAATCGTCACCATGTGCCAAATGCAATATAAAAGCAATCTGAGCACATTTCGCGCATAAATGAAATGACCACAATTTTCTCCAAAACTATAACAGATGCAAACTTGTCCTGTGTGGTGGAGATGTGATTTGATAAATTAAGTGGAAATCCAGTAAAAGTTTCATTTGGCTACTTTGCACTCTCGAGATAATCGTCACCATGTGCCAAATGCAATATAAAAGCAATCTGAGCACATTTCGCGCATAAATGAAATGACCACAATTTTCTCCAAATCTATAACAGATGCAAACTTGTCCTGTGTGGTGGAGATGAGATTTGATAAAATAAGTGGAAACCCAGTAAAAGTTTAATTTGACTACCTTGCAATCTCGAGATAATTGTCACCATGTGCCAAATGCAATATAAAAGCAATCTGAGCACATTTTGCGCATAAATGAAATGACCACAATTTTCTCCAAAACTATAACAGATGCAAACTTGTCCTGTGTGGTGGAGATGAGATTTGATAAAATAAGTGGAAACTCAGTAAAAGTTTCATTTGACTACCTTGCACTCTCGAGATAATCGTCACCATGTGCCAAATGCAATATAAAAGCAATCTGAGCACATTTTGCGCATAAATGAAATGACCACTATTTTCTTCAAAACTATAACAGATGCAAACTTGTCCTGTGTGGTGGAGATGAGATTTGATAAAATAAGTGAAAATCCAGTAAAAGTTTCATTTGGCTACTTTGCACTCTCGAGATAATCGTCACCATGTCCAAAATGCAATATAAAAGCAATCTGAGCACATTTCGCGCATAAATGAAATGACCACAATTTTCTCCAAAACTATAACAGATACAAACTTGTCCTGTGTGGTGGAGATGAGATTTGATAAAATAAGTGGAAATCCAGTAAAAGTTTCATTTGGCTACTTTGCACTCTCGAGATAATTGTCACCATGTGCCAAATGCAATATAAAAGCAATCTGAGCACATTTCGCGCATAAATGAAATGACCACAATTTTCTCCGAAACTATAACAGATGCAAACTTGTCCTGTGTGGTGGGGATGAGATTTGATAAAATAAGTGGAAATCCAGTAAAAGTTTCATTTGGCTACCTTGCACTCTCGAGATAATCGTCACCATGTGCCAAATGCAATATAAAAGCAATCTGAGCACATTTCGCGCATAAATGAAATGACCACAATTTTCTCCAAAACTCTAACAGATGCAAACTTGTCCTGTGTGGTGGAGATGAGATTTGATAAAATAAGTGGAAATCCAGTAAAAGTTTCATTTGGCTACTTTGCACTCTCGAGATAATCGTCACCATGTGCCAAATGCAATATAAAAGCAATCTGAGAACATTTCGCTGATAAATTAAATGACCACAATTTTCTCCAAAACTATAACAGATCCAAACTTGTCCTGTGTGGTGGAGATGAGATTTGATAAAATAAGTGGAAATTCAGTAAAAGTTTCATTTGGCTACTTTGCACTCTCGAGATAATCGTCACCATGTGCCAAATGCAATATAAAAGCAATCTGAGCACATTTCGCGCATAAATGAAATGACCACAATTTTCTCCAAATCTATAACAGATGCAAACTTGTCCTGTGTGGTGGAGATGAGATTTGATAAAATAAGTGGAAATCCAGTAAAAGTTTCATTTGGCTACTTTGCACTCGAGATAATCGTCACCATGTGCCAAATGCAATATAAAAGCAATCTGAGCACATTTCGCGCATAAATGAAATGACCACATTTTTCTCCAAAACTATAACAGATGCAAACTTGTCCTGTGTGGTGGAGATGAGATTTGATAAAATAAGTGGAAATCCAGTAAAAGTTTCATTTGGCTACTTTGCACTCTCGAGATAATCGTCACCATGTGCCAAATGCAATATTAAAGTAATCTGAGCACATTTCGCGCATAAATGAAATGACCACAATTTTCTCCAAAACTATAACAGATGCAAACTTGTCCTGTGTGGTGGAGATGAGATTTGATAAAATAAGTGGAAATCCAGTAAAAGTTTAATTTGGCTACCTTGCACTCTTGACATAATCGTCACCATGTGCCAAATGCAATATAAAAGCAATCTGAGCACATTTCGCGCATAAATGAAATGACCACAATTTTCTCCAAATCTATAACAGATGCAAACTTGTCCTGTGTGGTGGAGATGAGATTTGATAAAATAAGTGGAAACCCAGTAAAAGTTTAATTTGACTACCTTGCAATCTCGAGATAATTGTCACCATGTGCCAAATGCAATATAAAAGCAATCTGAGCACATTTTGCGCATAAATGAAATGACCACAATTTTCTCCAAAACTATAACAGATGCAAACTTGTCCTGTGTGGTGGAGATGAGATTTGATAAAATAAGTGGAAACTCAGTAAAAGTTTCATTTGACTACCTTGCACTCTCGAGATAATCGTCACCATGTGCCAAATGCAATATAAAAGCAATCTGAGCACATTTTGCGCATAAATGAAATGACCACTATTTTCTTCAAAACTATAACAGATGCAAACTTGTCCTGTGTGGTGGAGATGAGATTTGATAAAATAAGTGAAAATCCAGTAAAAGTTTCATTTGGCTACTTTGCACTCTCGAGATAATCCTCACCATGTCCAAAATGCAATATAAAAGCAATCTGAGCACATTTCGCGCATAAATGAAATGACCACAATTTTCTCCAAAACTATAACAGATACAAACTTGTCCTGTGTGGTGGAGATGAGATTTGATAAAATAAGTGGAAATCCAGTAAAAGTTTCATTTGGCTACTTTGCACTCTCGAGATAATTGTCACCATGTGCCAAATGCAATATAAAAGCAATCTGAGCACATTTTGCGCATAAATGAAATGACCACAATTTTCTCCGAAACTATAACAGATGCAAACTTGTCCTGTGTGGTGGGGATGAGATTTGATAAAATAAGTGGAAATCCAGTAAAAGTTTCATTTGGCTACTGTTACGGGGGGCTGTCTGATAATAACCGAAAGGAGTATCAGACAGTCAGGGTCCACCGTGCAAAGACTTTGCTGCAGACTATGGCAGAGTGCAATACCTCTGTTAACTCACAGAAGGATATAATAAGTAAGTAAAGCAATTCCTCCCTTACTTGGAGGGTGTGTGGAATGATCTCTGTTAATAATCACAGAGACAAAGGCAATGTGTGCGAAATGGCACCTACCTAGGTCCGCTCTTCTAGTGGTGCAAAAGAGACGAACAGCAGCGTAAGCCGCACAAAGCTCCTACCTGCGTTCGCTCCACTAGTGTGCGAGGACACGAACCACTAGATATGGCACCTGCCTAGGTCCGCTCTTCTAGTGGTGCAAAAGAGACGAACAGCAGCGTAAGCCGCACAAAGCTCCTACCTCTGTTCGCTCCCCTAGTGTGCGAGGATACGAACAACTGCCAGACGCAGTATAAGGAACGTTACCCTAGCGGCAACGTCCACCTACGAGTAGAATCACAAGGCCCAGCCAGACCATGTCCGCCTATGTCCGCTCCCCTAAGAGGTAAGGATACGGACAGCAGCCGAAGCTGTAAGGTATAAGAACGCTACCCTGCCGGTAGCGCTCACCTAGCATAGACAGAGGAATGCCTAGAGGAACGCGCACAGAGCGTCTACTCATATGCATGAACCAAGAGGACTGAGCACCATGCGGCGTGTGTCAGGGTCTTATATAGACTCTGTGCCTCATCCAAGATGGAGGACACCAGAGCCAATCCGCTGCCAGAATGACAGGAGTGACGTCATGCTGGCCTATCACCGAGCAAGACGTCACAAGCACATGACCAGCGACCAATCGACATAGAAGGTGTCAGAGACATGTGACCTCGTGTCAGCGATGATGTCACCCGCACATGTGCAATGGCTCCAAGATTGGACTTAGTCTCCGGCGCTCGCACATGTGCAGTAGCAAGAAATCTGGACTTAGTCTCCAGCGCTCGCACATGTGCAGTAGCAAGAAATCTGGACTTAGTCTCCAGCGCTCGCACATGTGCAGTAGCAAGAAATCTGGACTTAGTCTCCAGCGCTCGCACATGTGCAGTAGCAAGAAATCTGGACATAGTCTCCAGTGCTCACAGCAACCGTAACAGTACCTCCCCCTCAAGGGCCCCCCTCCCGGCGACGCAGGTAATCGGCAACTAAGTCGGGAGCATGGACAGCCTCCTCAGGCTCCCAAGAGCGATGTTCCGGGCCATAGCCCTCCCAATCTATCAAGAAGAACCTGCGCCCTCTAACCATCTTAGAACCAACTATGGCTCGTACCTCATAGCTAGAGCGAGAGGAATCAGAGGCAGGAGAGTGCACTTCACGAGCGTGAGGTAAAATAGCCGGCTTTAGCAGTGAGACATGGAATTTGTCATGAATCCTAAGATGGACAGGTAACTTCAATTGATAGACTACAGGATTTACCTGTCGAAGAACCTCATAAGGACCCAGGAAGCGAGGAGCAAATTTGACAGAGCTCACTCTAAGTCTCACGTGTTTTGCAGAGAGCCACACAAAGTCCCCTGGAGAAAAGACAGGAGCCGGGCGACGAAACCGATCGGACACCGTCTTCATACGGTCATTAGCTGCTTGGATCGACTCTTGAGTCCGATCCCAAACCTCTCTGGCATTAGTTGCCCAGTCGGCCACAAGAGGAGGAGGTGCAGCAGCGGGAAACGGTACCGGTACCCTAGGGTGTTGCCCATTATTGAGTACGAACGGTGTCTGCCCAGTGGCCTCAGCCAGCGAATTGTTAAGGGCAAATTCTGCCCAGGGTAGGAGGGAGGACCAGTTATCGTGGTTCTCAGCAACAAAGTGTCGAAGGTATATAATCATAGATTGATTGGTACGTTCAACCAAACCATTAGTCTCCGGATGGTATGCCGAAGAGAGATTCAACTCAATTTGCAGAAGGCTACAAAGATCTCGCCAGAAACGGGAAGTAAATTGCGGGCCTCTATCACAAATGATACGATCTGGCATCCCGTGAAGCCTAAAGACATGCTTGAGGAATAGTTTGGCTAGTACCCTGGAAGATGGGATTCTCGATAACGGTACGAGATGAACCATCCGGGAGAAATGGTCCGTAATGACCCACACAAATCTATGTCCCTGTGAACATGGAAGATCACCCACAAAGTCCATGCCTACCACCTCCCATGGTCTATCTGGCACTGGTAAAGGATGCAAGAGCCCAGCCGGTCTCTGTCGTAATGGACGGTTGCGAGCACACGAGTAGCAGGAACCGACATATCTCTTGACGTGGCTGGCTAAGTGTGGCCACCAATTCCACCTCTCCAGTAACTCTCGTGTCCGCCTAATACCAAAATGCCCACCCACCTTTGAGGTGTGGGCCCATGACAGTATATCATTCTGTCGATCAGGCGGAACAAAGGTCTTGCCCGGTGGGATTTGGTCTAACGTCACAGGGGAGAGCGTATGAAAAACCCTGGAGGGAAGGATAAGACGAGGTTCGTCAATCTCTTCCTGGGTAGAAAGCATAGAGCGAGACAGGGCGTCTGCCTTGTTATTCTTACTCCCAGACAAATAGTTGATGGAGAAGTGAAAGCGGGAGAAAAACAAGGACCAGCGGGCTTGGCGAGGATTCAGACGCTGAGCGGTTTGTAAGTACGTCAGATTCTTATGGTCTGTATAGACCTGGAAAGGATGTTTCGCTCCTTCCAGCAAGTGACGCCACTCCTCCAAGGCTAATCTCAAGGCGAGCAGTTCCCTATCCCCAATGGTATAGTTTCTCTCTGCCGGTGAAAAGGTTTTCGCAAAGAAGAAACACGGCCTTTTTCTACCTGCACCGTTCTTTTGATACAAGACCGCACCAGCACCCACTGAAGAGGCATCAACCTCTAAGAGGAAGGGCTTACTCTCATCGGGTCTTTGAAGAACGGGAGCAGTTGAAAAGTGTCTTTTTACTGCCTCAAAAGCCTGAGATGTCTCAGTAGACCAGGCTTTGGGATTAGCACCTTTCTTAGTCAAGGCCACCAAAGGGGCCACCAAAGTAGAAAAATGGGGTATGAACTGCCTGTAATAATTTATGAATCCTAAGAAGCGTTGCACCGCCTTCAAGGAATGAGGTTTGGACCATTGCAGGACAGCAGAGAGCTTCGCAGGATCCATAGCCAGACCCTCTTGTGAGATAATGTAACCCAAAAAAGGCAATGAGGACTGCTCGAATACACATTTCTCGAGTTTAGCAAACAATGAGTGCTCCCTTAAACGGGAAAGGACACGAACGACATCCTGACGATGAGTCTCCAGATCAGGAGAAAAAATCAGGATGTCGTCCAGATACACCACTACTGAGGATAACAGTAAATCCCTGAACACATCGTTTATGAAGTCCTGAAATACTGCGGGTGCATTACATAACCCAAAAGGCATGACGAGGTATTCATAGTGACCGTCTCGGGTGTTAAAAGCGGTCTTCCATTCGTCACCCTTTCGAATTCGTACCAAGTTATACGCACCCCGCAGATCCAACTTCGTAAAAACTTGAGCTCCTCTCAGTCTGTCAAAGAGCTCCGAAATTAAAGGTAATGGATATTTGTTCTTTATTGTGATTGCGTTGAGACCCCTGTAATCTATGCAGGGACGCAAATCACCCTCTTTCTTCCGAACAAAGAAAAACCCAGCTCCCGCGGGAGAGACAGACTTACGAATGAACCCCTTCTCTAAGCTCTCTCTTATATAGGTCGACATGGCCTCCGACTCAGGTATTGACAGGGGGTAAACCCTGCCTTTAGGTGGAACCGAACCTGGGATAAGGTCTATGGCACAGTCATACGGCCTATGGGGTGGAAGAACCTCAGCACCCTGTTTGGAGAACACGTCAGCGAAATCCAAATAGGGTGTAGGTATGGGAGAGAGATCAGTTGATGCAACCGCAACGACCTTAGGTGGTAAGGGAAGACATCGGCACTGACATTTCGAACCCCAACTAATAATGCTGTCAGACTCCCAGTCAATGTGAGGAGCATGAGTCCGAAGCCATGGAAGACCCAGAAGGACGTCGTCTATACCCTCAGGCAAAACAAGAAAAGAAATCTCCTCTATGTGACCCTGAGACAGGGAAAGGCGCAAGGGAACTGTCCTCAATGTAATGGAGTCAGACAACATAGTTCCATTAACAACACGGACAGGAATAGGCGCCTCTAACATGATAGAGGGAATATTGTGTCCCTTTACAAATCCTGAGGACACAAAAATCCCGTCAGCTCCGGAATCCACAAAAGCCATAATAGGCCATGTATTCTCAGATAACGAGAGCTGACCTGGGATACAACACTTAGAGGGTGCAGAAAACGTCTCTAGTAACCCCCCTCTAATGGTTACTAGGCCAGGGAGTTTCCCTGACGACTAGGACACTTGTTGGCATAGTGCCCAGCCTGACGACATACGTAACATATAGGAGGACCAGACTTGCGTAGTCTGGAGGACGTATGACCTAACTCCATAGGAGTGGGAGATGTTTCAGATGCTGAGGAAGATGGTAGTGGACCCTCAACAACTGGAATAGCCCGATGCTTAGGGCGTGAGGAAGAGACCTCGAGTCTACGTTCCTTATGGCGTACATCGATCCTCGTTGCTACTGTGATCAAGTCCTCCAGAGAAGCAGGGACCTCACGAGTAGCAAGGGCATCCTTGACATAGCCTGCCAACCCTCTCCAGAAGATAGGAATCAACACCTTCTCTGGCCAATCTAGTTCTGCCACCAGAGTTTTAAAAGCAATGGCATAAGAACTAGTGGATAACGAACCCTGAGATAGATCTAACAGTCTCAGGGCCGCATCATGGGTAACCTGCGGACCCATGAATACCGCCTTAAGAGCATCAAGAAAGTCTTGATGTCTCAGAGTAACCACATCAGAGCGCTCCCATAGGGGAGTCGCCCATTCTAAGGCTTTGTCCTGAAGTAAGGAGATGATAAAGCCTACTCTGGACCTCTCCGTAGAGAAGCGAGAAGAGTTGACCTCTAGGTGTATCTGACACTGACTAATGAAACCACGACATGATCTGGCATCGCCAGAATATCTGTTTGGCAGAGCAAGTCGAGGATCATCTGCAGATGTCACCATGGTCTGAGGTTTATCCTCTATACTCTTGAGCCGTGACTCAAGTACTTGTATGTAACGGTGTAACTGCTGATATTCTGCCATAACTGCCAGACCCTTGGCTCAGTCCTAATGTTACGGGGGGCTGTCTGATAATAACCGAAAGGAGTATCAGACAGTCAGGGTCCACCGTGCAAAGACTTTGCTGCAGACTATGGCAGAGTGCAATACCTCTGTTAACTCACAGAAGGATATAATAAGTAAGTAAAGCAATTCCTCCCTTACTTGGAGGGTGTGTGGAATGATCTCTGTTAATAATCACAGAGACAAAGGCAATGTGTGCGAAATGGCACCTACCTAGGTCCGCTCTTCTAGTGGTGCAAAAGAGACAAACAGCAGCGTAAGCCGCACAAAGCTCCTACCTGCGTTCGCTCCACTAGTGTGCGAGGACACGAACCACTAGATATGGCACCTGCCTAGGTCCGCTCTTCTAGTGGTGCAAAAGAGACGAACAGCAGCGTAAGCCGCACAAAGCTCCTACCTCTGTTCGCTCCCCTAGTGTGCGAGGATACGAACAACTGCCAGACGCAGTATAAGGAACGTTACCCTAGCGGCAACGTCCACCTACGAGTAGAATCACAAGGCCCAGCCAGACCATGTGCCTCAGGCACCTGCCTATGTCCGCTCCCCTAAGAGGTAAGGATACGGACAGCAGCCGAAGCTGTAAGGTATAAGAACGCTACCCTGCCGGTAGCGCTCACCTAGCATAGACAGAGGAATGCCTAGAGGAACGCGCACAGAGCGTCTACTCATATGCATGAACCAAGAGGACTGAGCACCATGCGGCGTGTGTCAGGGTCTTATATAGACTCTGTGCCTCATCCAAGATGGAGGACACCAGAGCCAATCCGCTGCCAGAATGACAGGAGTGACGTCATGCTGGCCTATCACCGAGCAAGACGTCACAAGCACATGACCAGCGACCAATCGACATAGAAGGTGTCAGAGACATGTGACCTCGTGTCAGCGATGATGTCACCCGCACATGTGCAATGGCTCCAAGATTGGACTTAGTCTCCGGCGCTCGCACATGTGCAGTAGCAAGAAATCTGGACTTAGTCTCCAGCGCTCGCACATGTGCAGTAGCAAGAAATCTGGACTTAGTCTCCAGCGCTCGCACATGTGCAGTAGCAAGAAATCTGGACTTAGTCTCCAGCGCTCGCACATGTGCAGTAGCAAGAAATCTGGACATAGTCTCCAGTGCTCACAGCAACCGTAACAGCTACCTTGCACTCTCGAGATAATCGTCACCATGTGCCAAATGCAATATAAAAGCAATCTGAGCACATTTCGCGCATAAATGAAATGACCACAATTTTCTCCAAAACTCTAACAGATGCAAACTTGTCCTGTGTGGTGGAGATGAGATTTGATAAAATAAGTGGAAATCCGGTAAAAGTTTCATTTGGCTACTTTGCACTCTCGAGATAATCGTCACCATGTGCCAAATGCAATATAAAAGCAATCTGAGAACATTTCGCGCATAAATTAAATGACCACAATTTTCTCCAAAACTATAACAGATGCAAACTTGTCCTGTGTGGTGGAGATGAGATTTGATAAAATAAGTGGAAATTCAGTAAAAATTTCATTTGGCTACTTTGCACTCTCGAGATAATCGTCACCATGTGCCAAATGCAATATAAAAGCAATCTGAGCACATTTCGCGCATAAATGAAATGACCACAATTTTCTCCAAATCTATAACAGATGCAATCTTGTCCTGTGTGGTGGAGATGAGATTTGATAAAATAAGTGGAAACCCGGTAAAAGTTTCATTTGGCTATTTTGCACTCTCGAGATAATCATCACCATGTGCCAAATGCAATATAAAAGCAATCTGAGCACATTTCGCGCATAAATGAAATGACCACAATTTTCTCCAAAACTATAACAGATGCAAACTTGTCCTGTGTGGTGGAGATGAGATTTGATAAAATAAGTGGAAATCCAGTAAAAGTTTCAATTGGCTACTTTGCACTCTCGAGATAATCGTCACCATGTGCCAAATGCAATATAAAAGCAATCTGAGCACATTTCGCGCATAAATGAAATGACCACAATTTTCTCCAAAACTATAACAGATGCAAACTTGTCCTGTGTGGTGGAGATGAGATTTGATAAAATAAGTGGAAATCCAGTAAAAGTTTCATTTGGCTACTTTGCACTCGAGATAATCGTCACCATGTGCCAAATGCAATATAAAAGCAATCTGAGCACATTTCGCGCATAAATGAAATGACCACATTTTTCTCCAAAACTATAACAGATGCAAACTTGTCCTGTGTGGTGGAGATGAGATTTGATAAAATAAGTGGAAATCCAGTAAAAGTTTCATTTGGCTACTTTGCACTCTCGAGATAATCGTCACCATGTGCCAAATGCAATATTAAAGTAATCTGAGCACATTTCGCGCATAAATGAAATGACCACAATTTTCTCCAAAACTATAACAGATGCAAACTTGTCCTGTGTGGTGGAGATGAGATTTGATAAAATAAGTGGAAATCCAGTAAAAGTTTAATTTGGCTACCTTGCACTCTTGACATAATCGTCACCATGTGCCAAATGCAATATAAAAGCAATCTGAGCACATTTCGCGCATAAATGAAATGACTACAATTTTCTCCAAAACTATAACAGATGCAAACTTGTCCTGTGTGGTGGAGATGAGATTTGATAAAATAAGTGGAAACCCAGTAAAAGTTTCATTTGGCTACCTTGCACTCTCGAGATAATCGTCACCATGTGCCAAATGCAATATAAAAGCAATCTGAGCACATTTCGCGCATAAATGAAATGACCACAATTTTCTCCAAAACTATAACAGATGCAAACTTGCCCTGTGTGGTGGAGATGAGATTTGATAAAATAAGTGAAAATCCAGTAAAAGTTTCATTTGGCTACTTTGCACTCTCGACATAATCGTCATCATGTGCCAAATGCAATATAAAAGCAATCTGAGCACATTTCGCGCATAAATGAAATGACCACAATTTTCTCCAAAACTATAACAGATGCAAATTTGTCCTGTGTAGTGGAGATGATATTTGTTAAAATAAGTGGAAATCCAGTAAAAGTTTCATTTGGCTACCTTGCCCTCTCGAGATAATCGTCACCATGTGCCAAATGCAATATAAAAGCAATCTGAGCACATTTCGCGCATAAATGAAATGACTACAATTTTCTCCAAAACTATAACAGATGCAAACTTGTTCTGTGTGGCGGAGATGAGATTTGATAAAATAAGTGGAAATCCAGTAAAAGTTTCATTTGGCTATTTTGCACTCTCGACATAATCGTCACCATGTGCCAAATGCAATATAAAGGCAATCTGAGCACATTTCGCGCATAAATGAAATGACCACAATTTTCTCCAAAACTATAACAGATGCAAACTTGTCCTGTGTGGTGGAGATGAGATTTGATAAAATAAGTGGAAACCCAGTAAAAGTTTCATTTGGCTACCTTGCACTCTCGAGATAATCGTCACTATGTGCCAAATGCAATATAAAAGCAATCTGAGCACATTTCGCGCATAAATGAAATGACCACAATTTTCTCCAAAACTATGACAGATGCAAACTTGTCCTGTGTGGTGGAGATGAGATTTGATAAAATAAGTGGAAACCCAGTAAAAGTTTCATTTGGCTACTTTGCACTCTCGAGATAATCGTCACCATGTGCCAAATGCAATATAAAAGCAATCTGAGCACATTTCGCGCATAAATTAAATGACCACAATTTTCTCCAAAACTATAACAGATGCAAACTTGTCCTGTGTGGTGGAGATGAGATTTGATAAAATAAGTGGAAATTCAGTAAAAGTTTCATTTGGCTACTTTGCACTCTTGAGATAATCGTCACCATGTGCCAAATGCAATATAAAAGCAATCTGAGCACATTTCGCGCATAAATGAAATGACCACAATTTTCTCCAAAACTATAACAGATGCAAACTTGTCCTGTGTGGTGGAGATGAGATTTGATAAAATAAGTGGAAATTCAGTAAAAGTTTCATTTGGCTACTTTGCACTCTCGAGATAATCGTCACCATGTGCCAAATGCAATATAAAAGCAATCTGAGCACATTTCGCGCATAAATGAAATGACCACAATTTTCTCCAAAACTATAACAGATGCAAACTTGTCATGTGTGGTGGAGATGAGTTTGATAAAAATAAGTGGAAACCCGGTAAAAGTTTCATTTGGCTACTTTGCACTCTCGAGATAATCATTACCATGTGCCAAATGCAATATAAAAGCAATCTGAGCACATTTCGCGCATAAATGAAATGACCACAATTTTCTCCAAAACTATAACAGATGCAAACTTGTCCTGTGTGGTGGAAATGAGATTTGATAAAATATGTAAAAATCCAGTAAAAGTTTCATTTGGCTACCTTGCACTCTCGAGATAATCGTCACCATGTGCCAAATGCAATATAAAAGCAATCTGAGCACATTTCGCGCATAAATGAAATGACCACAATTTTCTCCAAAACTATAACAGATGCAAACTTGTCCTGTGTGGTGGAGAAGAGATTTGATAAAATAAGTGGAAATCCAGTAAAAGTTTCATTTGGCTACGTTGCACTCTCGAGATAATCGTCACCATGTGCCATATGCAATATAAAAGCAATCTGGGCACATTTCGCGCATAAATGAAATGACCACAATTTTCTCCAAAACTATAACAGATGCAAACTTGTCCTGTGTGGTGGAGATGAGATTTGTTAAAATAAGTGGAAATCCAGTAAAAGTTTCATTTGGCTACGTTGCACTCTCGAGATAATCGTCACCATGTGCCAAATGCAATATAAAAGCAATCTGAGCACATTTCGCGCATAAATGAAATGACCACAATTTTCTCCAAAACTATAACAGATGCAAAATTGTCCTGTGTGGTGGAGATGAGATTTGATAAAATAAGTGGAAATCCAGTAAAAGTTTCATTTGGCTACCTTGCACTCTCGAGATAATCGTCACCATGTGCCAAATGCAATATAAAAGCAATCTGAGCACATTTCGCGCATAAATGAAATGACCACAATTTTCTCTAAAATTATAACAGATGCAAACTTGTCCTGTGTGGTGGAGATGAGATTTGATAAAATAAGTGGAAATCCAGTAAAAGTTTCATTTGGCTACGTTGCACTCTCGAGATAATCGTCACCATGTGCCAAATGCAATATAAAAGCAATCTGAGCACATTTTGCGCATAAATGAAATGACCACAATTTTCTCCAAAACTATAACAGATGCAAACTTGTCCTGTGTGGTGGAGATGAGATTTGATAAAATAAGTGGAAATCCAGTAAAAGTTTTATTTGGCTACTTTGCACTCTCGACATAATCGTCACAATGTGCCAAATGCAATATAAAAGCAATCTGAGCACATTTCACGCATAAATGAAATGACCACAATTTTCTCCAAAACTATAACAGATGCAAACTTGTCCTGTGTGGTGGAGATGAGATTTGTTAAAATAAGTGGAAATCCAGTAAAAGTTTCATTTGGCTACGTTGCACTCTCGAGATAATCGTCACCATGTGCCAAATGCAATATAAAAGCAATCTGAGCACATTTCGCGCATAAATGAAATGACCACAATTTTCTCCAAAACTATAACAGATGCAAACTTGTCCTGTGTGGCGGAGATGAGATTTGATAAAATAAGTGGAAATCCAGTAAAAGTTTCATTTGGCTATTTTGCACTCTCGACATAATCATCACCATGTGCCAAATGCAATATAAAAGCAATCTGAGCACATTTCGCGCATAAATGAAATGACCACATTTTTCTCCAAAACTATAACAGATGCAAACTTGTCCTGTGTGGTGGAGATGAGATTTGATAAAATAAGTGGAAATCCAGTAAAAGTTTCATTTGGCTACTTTGCACTCTCGAGATAATCGTCACCATGTGCCAAATGCAATATTAAAGTAATCTGAGCACATTTCGCGCATAAATGAAATGACCACAATTTTCTCCAAAACTATAACAGATGCAAACTTGTCCTGTGTGGTGGAGATGAGATTTGATAAAATAAGTGGAAATCCAGTAAAAGTTTCATTTGGCTACTTTGCACTCTCGAGATAATCGTCACCATGTGCCCAATGCAATATAAAAGCAATCTGAGTACATTTCGCGCATAAATAAAATGACCACAATTTTCTCCAAAACTATAACAGATGCAAACTTGTCCTGTGTGGTGGAGATGAGATTTGATAAAATAAGTGGAAATCCAGTAAAAGTTTAATTTGGCTACCTTGCACTCTTGACATAATCGTCACCATGTGCCAAATGCAATATAAAAGCAATCTGAGCACATTTCGTGCATAAATGAAATGACTACAATTTTCTCCAAAACTATAACAGATGCAAACTTGTCCTGTGTGGTGGAGATGAGATTTGATAAAATAAGTGGAAACCCAGTAAAAGTTTCATTTGGCTACCTTGCACTCTCGAGATAATCGTCACCATGTGCCAAATGCAATATAAAAGCAATCTGAGCACATTTCGCGCATAAATGAAATGACCACAATTTTCTCCAAAACTATAACAGATGCAAACTTGTCCTGTGTGGTGGAGATGAGATTTGATAAAATAAGTGAAAATCCAGTAAAAGTTTCATTTGGCTACTTTGCACTCTCGACATAATCGTCATCATGTGCCAAATGCAATATAAAAGCAATCTGAGCACATTTCGCGCATAAATGAAATGACCACAATTTTCTCCAAAACTATAACAGATGCAAATTTGTCCTGTGTAGTGGAGATGATATTTGTTAAAATAAGTGGAAATCCAGTAAAAGTTTCATTTGGCTACCTTGCACTCTCGAGATAATCGTCACTATGTGCCAAATGCAATATAAAAGCAATCTGAGCACATTTCGCGCATAAATGAAATGACCACAATTTTCTCCAAAACTATAACAGATGCAAACTTGTCCTGTGTGGTGGAAATGAGATTTGATAAAATATGTAAAAATCCAGTAAAAGTTTCATTTGGCTACCTTGCACTCTCGAGATAATCGTCACCATGTGCCAAATGCAATATAAAAGCAATCTGAGCACATTTCGCGCATAAATGAAATGACCACAATTTTCTCCAAAACTCTAACAGATGCAAACTTGTCCTGTGTGGTGGAGATGAGATTTAATAAAATAAGTGGAAATCCAGTAAAAGTTTTATTTGGCTACTTTGCACTCTCGAGATAATTCTCACCATGTGCCAAATGCAATATAAAAGCAATCTGAGCACATTTCGCGCATAAATGAAATGACCACAATTTTCTCCAAATCTATAACAGATGCAAACTTGTCCTGTGTGGTGGAGATGATATTTGTTAAAATAAGTGGAAATCCAGTAAAAGTTTCATTTGGCTACCTTGCACTCTCGAGATAATCGTCACCATGTGCCAAATGCAATATAAAAGCAATCTGAGCACATTTCGCGCATAAATGAAATGACCACAATTTTCTCCAAAACTATAACAGATGCAAACTTGTCCTGTGTGGTGGAAATGAGATTTGATAAAATATGTAAAAATCCAGTAAAAGTTTCATTTGGCTACCTTGCACTCTCGAGATAATCGTCACCATGTGCCAAATGCAATATAAAAGCAATCTGAGCACATTTCGCGCATAAATGAAATGACCACAATTATCTCCAAAACTATAACAGATGCAAACTTGTCCTGTGTGGTGGAGAAGAGATTTGATAAAATAAGTGGAAATCCAGTAAAAGTTTCATTTGGCTACGTTGCACTCTCGAGATAATCGTCACCATGTGCCATATGCAATATAAAAGCAATCTGGGCACATTTCGCGCATAAATGAAATGACCACAATTTTCTCCAAAACTATAACAGATGCAAACTTGTCCTGTGTGGTGGAGATGAGATTTGTTAAAATAAGTGGAAATCCAGTAAAAGTTTCATTTGGCTACGTTGCACTCTCGAGATAATCGTCACCATGTGCCAAATGCAATATAAAAGCAATCTGAGCACATTTCGCGCATAAATGAAATGACCACAATTTTCTCCAAAACTATAACAGATGCAAACTTGTCCTGTGTGGTGGAGATGAGATTTGATAAAATAAGTGGAAATCCAGTAAAAGTTTCATTTGGCTACCTTGCACTCTCGAGATAATCGTCACCATGTGCCAAATGCAATATAAAAGCAATCTGAGCACATTTCGCGCATAAATGAAATGACCACAATTTTCTCTAAAACTATAACAGATGCAAACTTGTCCTGTGTGGTGGAGATGAGATTTGATAAAATAAGTGGAAATCCAGTAAAAGTTTCATTTGGCTACGTTGCACTCTCGAGATAATCGTCACCATGTGCCAAATGCAATATAAAAGCAATCTGAGCACATTTTGCGCATAAATGAAATGACCACAATTTTCTCCAAAACTATAACAGATGCAAACTTGTCCTGTGTGGTGGAGATGAGATTTGATAAAATAAGTGGAAATCCAGTAAAAGTTTTATTTGGCTACTTTGCACTCTCGACATAATCGTCACAATGTGCCAAATGCAATATAAAAGCAATCTGAGCACATTTCACGCATAAATGAAATGACCACAATTTTCTCCAAAACTATAACAGATGCAAACTTGTCCTGTGTGGTGGAGATGAGATTTGTTAAAATAAGTGGAAATCCAGTAAAAGTTTCATTTGGCTACGTTGCACTCTCGAGATAATCGTCACCATGTGCCAAATGCAATATAAAAGCAATCTGAGCACATTTCGCGCATAAATGAAATGACTACAATTTTCTCCAAAACTATAACAGATGCAAACTTGTCCTGTGTGGCGGAGATGAGATTTGATAAAATAAGTGGAAATCCAGTAAAAGTTTCATTTGGCTATTTTGCACTCTCGACATAATCGTCACCATGTGCCAAATGCAATATAAAGGCAATCTGAGCACATTTCGCGCATAAATGAAATGACCACAATTTTCTCCAAAACTATAACAGATGCAAACTTGTCCTGTGTGGTGGAGATGAGATTTGATAAAATAAGTGGAAACCCAGTAAAAGTTTCATTTGGCTACCTTGCACTCTCGAGATAATCGTCACTATGTGCCAAATGCAATATAAAAGCAATCTGAGCACATTTCGCGCATAAATGAAATGACCACAATTTTCTCCAAAACTATGACAGATGCAAACTTGTCCTGTGTGGTGGAGATGAGATTTGATAAAATAAGTGGAAACCCAGTAAAAGTTTCATTTGGCTACTTTGCACTCTCGAGATAATCGTCACCATGTGCCAAATGCAATATAAAAGCAATCTGAGCACATTTCGCGCATAAATTAAATGACCACAATTTTCTCCAAAACTATAACAGATGCAAACTTGTCCTGTGTGGTGGAGATGAGATTTGATAAAATAAGTGGAAATTCAGTAAAAGTTTCATTTGGCTACTTTGCACTCTTGAGATAATCGTCACCATGTGCCAAATGCAATATAAAAGCAATCTGAGCACATTTCGCGCATAAATGAAATGACCACAATTTTCTCCAAAACTATAACAGATGCAAACTTGTCCTGTGTGGTGGAGATGAGATTTGATAAAATAAGTGGAAATTCAGTAAAAGTTTCATTTGGCTACTTTGCACTCTCGAGATAATCGTCACCATGTGCCAAATGCAATATAAAAGCAATCTGAGCACATTTCGCGCATAAATGAAATGACCACAATTTTCTCCAAAACTATAACAGATGCAAACTTGTCATGTGTGGTGGAGATGAGTTTGATAAAAATAAGTGGAAACCCGGTAAAAGTTTCATTTGGCTACTTTGCACTCTCGAGATAATCATTACCATGTGCCAAATGCAATATAAAAGCAATCTGAGCACATTTCGCGCATAAATGAAATGACCACAATTTTCTCCAAAACTATAACAGATGCAAACTTGTCCTGTGTGGTGGAAATGAGATTTGATAAAATATGTAAAAATCCAGTAAAAGTTTCATTTGGCTACCTTGCACTCTCGAGATAATCGTCACCATGTGCCAAATGCAATATAAAAGCAATCTGAGCACATTTCGCGCATAAATGAAATGACCACAATTTTCTCCAAAACTATAACAGATGCAAACTTGTCCTGTGTGGTGGAGAAGAGATTTGATAAAATAAGTGGAAATCCAGTAAAAGTTTCATTTGGCTACGTTGCACTCTCGAGATAATCGTCACCATGTGCCATATGCAATATAAAAGCAATCTGGGCACATTTCGCGCATAAATGAAATGACCACAATTTTCTCCAAAACTATAACAGATGCAAACTTGTCCTGTGTGGTGGAGATGAGATTTGATAAAATAAGTGGAAATCCAGTAAAAGTTTCATTTGGCTACCTTGCACTCTCGAGATAATCGTCACCATGTGCCAAATGCAATATAAAAGCAATCTGAGCACATTTCGCGCATAAATGAAATGACCACAATTTTCTCTAAAATTATAACAGATGCAAACTTGTCCTGTGTGGTGGAGATGAGATTTGATAAAATAAGTGGAAATCCAGTAAAAGTTTCATTTGGCTACGTTGCACTCTCGAGATAATCGTCACCATGTGCCAAATGCAATATAAAAGCAATCTGAGCACATTTTGCGCATAAATGAAATGACCACAATTTTCTCCAAAACTATAACAGATGCAAACTTGTCCTGTGTGGTGGAGATGAGATTTGATAAAATAAGTGGAAATCCAGTAAAAGTTTTATTTGGCTACTTTGCACTCTCGACATAATCGTCACAATGTGCCAAATGCAATATAAAAGCAATCTGAGCACATTTCACGCATAAATGAAATGACCACAATTTTCTCCAAAACTATAACAGATGCAAACTTGTCCTGTGTGGTGGAGATGAGATTTGTTAAAATAAGTGGAAATCCAGTAAAAGTTTCATTTGGCTACGTTGCACTCTCGAGATAATCGTCACCATGTGCCAAATGCAATATAAAAGCAATCTGAGCACATTTCGCGCATAAATGAAATGACCACAATTTTCTCCAAAACTATAACAGATGCAAACTTGTCCTGTGTGGCGGAGATGAGATTTGATAAAATAAGTGGAAATCCAGTAAAAGTTTCATTTGGCTATTTTGCACTCTCGACATAATCATCACCATGTGCCAAATGCAATATAAAAGCAATCTGAGCACATTTCGCGCATAAATGAAATGACCACATTTTTCTCCAAAACTATAACAGATGCAAACTTGTCCTGTGTGGTGGAGATGAGATTTGATAAAATAAGTGGAAATCCAGTAAAAGTTTCATTTGGCTACTTTGCACTCTCGAGATAATCGTCACCATGTGCCAAATGCAATATTAAAGTAATCTGAGCACATTTCGCGCATAAATGAAATGACCACAATTTTCTCCAAAACTATAACAGATGCAAACTTGTCCTGTGTGGTGGAGATGAGATTTGATAAAATAAGTGGAAATCCAGTAAAAGTTTCATTTGGCTACTTTGCACTCTCGAGATAATCGTCACCATGTGCCCAATGCAATATAAAAGCAATCTGAGCACATTTCGCGCATAAATAAAATGACCACAATTTTCTCCAAAACTATAACAGATGCAAACTTGTCCTGTGTGGTGGAGATGAGATTTGATAAAATAAGTGGAAATCCAGTAAAAGTTTAATTTGGCTACCTTGCACTCTTGACATAATCGTCACCATGTGCCAAATGCAATATAAAAGCAATCTGAGCACATTTCGTGCATAAATGAAATGACTACAATTTTCTCCAAAACTATAACAGATGCAAACTTGTCCTGTGTGGTGGAGATGAGATTTGATAAAATAAGTGGAAACCCAGTAAAAGTTTCATTTGGCTACCTTGCACTCTCGAGATAATCGTCACCATGTGCCAAATGCAATATAAAAGCAATCTGAGCACATTTCGCGCATAAATGAAATGACCACAATTTTCTCCAAAACTATAACAGATGCAAACTTGTCCTGTGTGGTGGAGATGAGATTTGATAAAATAAGTGAAAATCCAGTAAAAGTTTCATTTGGCTACTTTGCACTCTCGACATAATCGTCATCATGTGCCAAATGCAATATAAAAGCAATCTGAGCACATTTCGCGCATAAATGAAATGACCACAATTTTCTCCAAAACTATAACAGATGCAAATTTGTCCTGTGTAGTGGAGATGATATTTGTTAAAATAAGTGGAAATCCAGTAAAAGTTTCATTTGGCTACCTTGCACTCTCGAGATAATCGTCACTATGTGCCAAATGCAATATAAAAGCAATCTGAGCACATTTCGCGCATAAATGAAATGACCACAATTTTCTCCAAAACTATAACAGATGCAAACTTGTCCTGTGTGGTGGAAATGAGATTTGATAAAATATGTAAAAATCCAGTAAAAGTTTCATTTGGCTACCTTGCACTCTCGAGATAATCGTCACCATGTGCCAAATGCAATATAAAAGCAATCTGAGCACATTTCGCGCATAAATGAAATGACCACAATTTTCTCCAAAACTCTAACAGATGCAAACTTGTCCTGTGTGGTGGAGATGAGATTTAATAAAATAAGTGGAAATCCAGTAAAAGTTTTATTTGGCTACTTTGCACTCTCGAGATAATTGTCACCATGTGCCAAATGCAATATAAAAGCAATCTGAGCACATTTCGCGCATAAATGAAATGACCACAATTTTCTCCAAATCTATAACAGATGCAAACTTGTCCTGTGTGGTGGAGATGATATTTGTTAAAATAAGTGGAAATCCAGTAAAAGTTTCATTTGGCTACCTTGCACTCTCGAGATAATCGTCACCATGTGCCAAATGCAATATAAAAGCAATCTGAGCACATTTCGCGCATAAATGAAATGACCACAATTTTCTCCAAAACTATAACAGATGCAAACTTGTCCTGTGTGGTGGAAATGAGATTTGATAAAATATGTAAAAATCCAGTAAAAGTTTCATTTGGCTACCTTGCACTCTCGAGATAATCGTCACCATGTGCCAAATGCAATATAAAAGCAATCTGAGCACATTTCGCGCATAAATGAAATGACCACAATTATCTCCAAAACTATAACAGATGCAAACTTGTCCTGTGTGGTGGAGAAGAGATTTGATAAAATAAGTGGAAATCCAGTAAAAGTTTCATTTGGCTACGTTGCACTCTCGAGATAATCGTCACCATGTGCCATATGCAATATAAAAGCAATCTGGGCACATTTCGCGCATAAATGAAATGACCACAATTTTCTCCAAAACTATAACAGATGCAAACTTGTCCTGTGTGGTGGAGATGAGATTTGTTAAAATAAGTGGAAATCCAGTAAAAGTTTCATTTGGCTACGTTGCACTCTCGAGATAATCGTCACCATGTGCCAAATGCAATATAAAAGCAATCTGAGCACATTTCGCGCATAAATGAAATGACCACAATTTTCTCCAAAACTATAACAGATGCAAACTTGTCCTGTGTAGTGGAGATGAGATTCGATAAAATAAGTGGAAATCCAGTAAAAGTTTCATTTGGCTACCTTGCACTCTCGAGATAATCGTCACCATGTGCCAAATGCAATATAAAAGCAATCTGAGCACATTTCGCGCATAAATGAAATGACCACAATTTTCTCTAAAACTATAACAGATGCAAACTTGTCCTGTGTGGTGGAGATGAGATTTGATAAAATAAGTGGAAATCCAGTAAAAGTTTCATTTGGCTACGTTGCACTCTCGAGATAATCGTCACCATGTGCCAAATGCAATATAAAAGCAATCTGAGCACATTTCGCGCATAAATGAAATGACCACAATTTTCTCCAAAACTATAACAGATGCAAACTTGTCCTGTGTGGCGGAGATGAGATTTGATAAAATAAGTGGAAATCCAGTAAAAGTTTCATTTGGCTATTTTGCACTCTCGACATAATCATCACCATGTGCCAAATGCAATATAAAAGCAATCTGAGCACATTTCGCGCATAAATGAAATGACCACATTTTTCTCCAAAACTATAACAGATGCAAACTTGTCCTGTGTGGTGGAGATGAGATTTGATAAAATAAGTGGAAATCCAGTAAAAGTTTCATTTGGCTACTTTGCACTCTCGAGATAATCGTCACCATGTGCCAAATGCAATATTAAAGTAATCTGAGCACATTTCGCGCATAAATGAAATGACCACAATTTTCTCCAAAACTATAACAGATGCAAACTTGTCCTGTGTGGTGGAGATGAGATTTGATAAAATAAGTGGAAATCCAGTAAAAGTTTCATTTGGCTACTTTGCACTCTCGAGATAATCGTCACCATGTGCCCAATGCAATATAAAAGCAATCTGAGCACATTTCGCGCATAAATGAAATGACCACAATTTTCTCCAAAACTATAACAGATGCAAACTTGTCCTGTGTGGTGGAGATGAGATTTGATAAAATAAGTGGAAATCCAGTAAAAGTTTAATTTGGCTACCTTGCACTCTTGACATAATCGTCACCATTTGCCAAATGCAATATAAAAGCAATCTGAGCACATTTCGTGCATAAATGAAATGACTACAATTTTCTCCAAAACTATAACAGATGCAAACTTGTCCTGTGTGGTGATGAGATTTGATAAAATAAGTGGAAACCCAGTAAAAGTTTCATTTGGCTACCTTGCACTCTCGAGATAATCGTCACCATGTGCCAAATGCAATATAAAAGCAATCTGAGCACATTTCGCGCATAAATGAAATGACCACAATTTTCTCCAAAACTATAACAGATGCAAATTTGTCCTGTGTAGTGGAGATGATATTTGTTAAAATAAGTGGAAATCCAGTAAAAGTTTCATTTGGCTACCTTGCACTCTCGAGATAATCGTCACTATGTGCCAAATGCAATATAAAAGCAATATGAGCACATTTCGCGCATAAATGAAATGACCACAATTTTCTCCAAAACTATAACAGATGCAAACTTGTCCTGTGTGGTGGAGATGATATTTGTTAAAATAAGTGGAAATCCAGTAAAAGTTTCATTTGGCTACCTTGCACTCTCGAGATAATCGTCACCATGTGCCAAATGCAATATAAAAGCAATCTGAGCACATTTCGCGCATAAATGAAATGACCACAATTTTCTCCAAAACTATAACAGATGCAAACTTGTCCTGTGTGGTGGAAATGAGATTTGATAAAATATGTAAAAATCCAGTAAAAGTTTCATTTGGCTACCTTGCACTCTCGAGATAATCGTCACCATGTGCCAAATGCAATATAAAAGCAATCTGAGCACATTTCGCGCATAAATGAAATGACCACAATTTTCTCCAAAACTATAACAGATGCAAACTTGTCCTGTGTGGTGGAGAAGAGATTTGATAAAATAAGTGGAAATCCAGTAAAAGTTTCATTTGGCTACGTTGCACTCTCGAGATAATCGTCACCATGTGCCATATGCAATATAAAAGCAATCTGGGCACATTTCGCGCATAAATGAAATGACCACAATTTTCTCCAAAACTATAACAGATGCAAACTTGTCCTGTGTGGTGGAGATGAGATTTGTTAAAATAAGTGGAAATCCAGTAAAAGTTTCATTTGGCTACGTTGCACTCTCGAGATAATCGTCACCATGTGCCAAATGCAATATAAAAGCAATCTGAGCACATTTCGCGCATAAATGAAATGACCACAATTTTCTCCAAAACTATAACAGATGCAAACTTGTCCTGTGTGGTGGAGATGAGATTTGATAAAATAAGTGGAAATCCAGTAAAAGTTTCATTTGGCTACCTTGCACTCTCGAGATAATCGTCACCATGTGCCAAATGCAATATAAAAGCAATCTGAGCACATTTCGCGCATAAATGAAATGACCACAATTTTCTCTAAAACTATAACAGATGCAAACTTGTCCTGTGTGGTGGAGATGAGATTTGATAAAATAAGTGGAAATCCAGTAAAAGTTTCATTTGGCTACGTTGCACTCTCGAGATAATCGTCACCATGTGCCAAATGCAATATAAAAGCAATCTGAGCACATTTTGCGCATAAATGAAATGACCACAATTTTCTCCAAAACTATAACAGATGCAAACTTGTCCTGTGTGGTGGAGATGAGATTTGATAAAATAAGTGGAAATCCAGTAAAAGTTTTATTTGGCTACTTTGCACTCTCGACATAATCGTCACAATGTGCCAAATGCAATATAAAAGCAATCTGAGCACATTTCACGCATAAATGAAATGACCACAATTTTTTCCAAAACTATAACAGATGCAAACTTGTCCTGTGTGGTGGAGATGAGATTTGTTAAAATAAGTGGAAATCCAGTAAAAGTTTCATTTGGCTACGTTGCACTCTCGAGATAATCGTCACCATGTGCCAAATGCAATATAAAAGCAATCTGAGCACATTTCGCGCATAAATGAAATGACCACACTTTTCTCCAAAACTATAACATGCAAACTTGTCCTGTGTGGCGGAGATGAGATTTGATAAAATAAGTTGAAATCCAGTAAAAGTTTCATTTGGCTATTTTGCACTCTCGACATAATCATCACCATGTGCCAAATGCAATATAAAAGCAATCTGAGCACATTTCGCGCATAAATGAAATGACCACATTTTTCTCCAAAACTATAACAGATGCAAACTTGTCCTGTGTGGTGGAGATGAGATTTGATAAAATAAGTGGAAATCCAGTAAAAGTTTCATTTGGCTACTTTGCACTCTCGAGATAATCGTCACCATGTGCCAAATGCAATATTAAAGTAATCTGAGCACATTTCGCGCATAAATGAAATGACCACAATTTTCTCCAAAACTATAACAGATGCAAACTTGTCCTGTGTGGTGGAGATGAGATTTGATAAAATAAGTGGAAATCCAGTAAAAGTTTCATTTGGCTACTTTGCACTCTCGAGATAATCGTCACCATGTGCCCAATGCAATATAAAAGCAATCTGAGCACATTTCGCGCATAAATGAAATGACCACAATTTTCTCCAAAACTATAACAGATGCAAACTTGTCCTGTGTGGTGGAGATGAGATTTGATAAAATAAGTGGAAATCCAGTAAAAGTTTAATTTGGCTACCTTGCACTCTTGACATAATCGTCACCATGTGCCAAATGCAATATAAAAGCAATCTGAGCACATTTCGTGCATAAATGAAATGACTACAATTTTCTCCAAAACTATAACAGATGCAAACTTGTCCTGTGTGGTGGAGATGAGATTTGATAAAATAAGTGGAAACCCAGTAAAAGTTTCATTTGGCTACCTTGCACTCTCGAGATAATCGTCACCATGTGCCAAATGCAATATAAAAGCAATCTGAGCACATTTCGCGCATAAATGAAATGACCACAATTTTCTCCAAAACTATAACAGATGCAAATTTGTCCTGTGTAGTGGAGATGATATTTGTTAAAATAAGTGGAAATCCAGTAAAAGTTTCATTTGGCTACCTTGCACTCTCGAGATAATCGTCACTATGTGCCAAATGCAATATAAAAGCAATCTGAGCACATTTCGCGCATAAATGAAATGACCACAATTTTCTCCAAAACTATAACAGATGCAAACTTGTCCTGTGTGGTGGAAATGAGATTTGATAAAATATGTAAAAATCTAGTAAAAGTTTCATTTGGCTACCTTGCACTCTCGAAATAATCGTCACCATGTGCCAAATGCAATATAAAAGCAATCTGAGCACATTTCGCGCATAAATGAAATGACCACAATTTTCTCCAAAACTCTAACAGATGCAAACTTGTCCTGTGTGGTGGAGATGAGATTTGATAAAATAAGTGGAAATCCAGTAAAAGTTTTATTTGGCTACTTTGCACTCTCGAGATAATTGTCACCATGTGCCAAATGCAATATAAAAGCAATCTGAGCACATTTCGCGCATAAATGAAATGACCACAATTTTCTCCAAAACTATAACAGATGCAAACTTGTCCTGTGTGGTGGAGATGATATTTGTTAAAATAAGTGGAAATCCAGTAAAAGTTTCATTTGGCTACCTTGCACTCTCGAGATAATCGTCACCATGTGCCAAATGCAATATAAAAGCAATCTGAGCACATTTCGCGCATAAATGAAATGACTACAATTTTCTCCAAAACTATAACAGATGCAAACTTGTCCTGTGTGGCGGAGATGAGATTTGATAAAATAAGTGGAAATCCAGTAAAAGTTTCATTTGGCTATTTTGCACTCTCGACATAATCGTCACCATGTGCCAAATGCAATATAAAGGCAATCTGAGCACATTTCGCGCATAAATGAAATGACCACAATTTTCTCCAAAACTATAACAGATGCAAACTTGTCCTGTGTGGTGGAGATGAGATTTGATAAAATAAGTGGAAACCCAGTAAAAGTTTCATTTGGCTACCTTGCACTCTCGAGATAATCGTCACTATGTGCCAAATGCAATATAAAAGCAATCTGAGCACATTTCGCGCATAAATGAAATGACCACAATTTTCTCCAAAACTATGACAGATGCAAACTTGTCCTGTGTGGTGGAGATGAGATTTGATAAAATAAGTGGAAACCCAGTAAAAGTTTCATTTGGCTACTTTGCACTCTCGAGATAATCGTCACCATGTGCCAAATGCAATATAAAAGCAATCTGAGCACATTTCGCGCATAAATTAAATGACCACAATTTTCTCCAAAACTATAACAGATGCAAACTTGTCCTGTGTGGTGGAGATGAGATTTGATAAAATAAGTGGAAATTCAGTAAAAGTTTCATTTGGCTACTTTGCACTCGAGATAATCGTCACCATGTGCCAAATGCAATATAAAAGCAATCTGAGCACATTTCGCGCATAAATGAAATGACCACAATTTTCTCCAAAACTATAACAGATGCAAACTTGTCCTGTGTGGTGGAGATGAGATTTGATAAAATAAGTGGAAATTCAGTAAAAGTTTCATTTGGCTACTTTGCACTCTCGAGATAATCGTCACCATGTGCCAAATGCAATATAAAAGCAATCTGAGCACATTTCGCGCATAAATGAAATGACCACAATTTTCTCCAAAACTATAACAGATGCAAACTTGTCATGTGTGGTGGAGATGAGTTTGATAAAAATAAGTGGAAACCCGGTAAAAGTTTCATTTGGCTACTTTGCACTCTCGAGATAATCATTACCATGTGCCAAATGCAATATAAAAGCAATCTGAGCACATTTCGCGCATAAATGAAATGACCACAATTTTCTCCAAAACTATAACAGATGCAAACTTGTCCTGTGTGGTGGAAATGAGATTTGATAAAATATGTAAAAATCCAGTAAAAGTTTCATTTGGCTACCTTGCACTCTCGAGATAATCGTCACCATGTGCCAAATGCAATATAAAAGCAATCTGAGCACATTTCGCGCATAAATGAAATGACCACAATTTTCTCCAAAACTATAACAGATGCAAACTTGTCCTGTGTGGTGGAGATGAGATTTGATAAAATAAGTGGAAATTCAGTAAAAGTTTCATTTGGCTACTTTGCACTCTCGAGATAATCGTCACCATGTGCCAAATGCAATATAAAAGCAATCTGAGCACATTTCGCGCATAAATGAAATGACCACAATTTTCTCCAAAACTATAACAGATGCAAACTTGTCATGTGTGGTGGAGATGAGTTTGATAAAAATAAGTGGAAACCCGGTAAAAGTTTCATTTGGCTACGTTGCACTCTCGAGATAATCATTACCATGTGCCAAATGCAATATAAAAGCAATCTGAGCACATTTCGCGCATAAATGAAATGACCACAATTTTCTCCAAAACTATAACAGATGCAAACTTGTCCTGTGTGGTGGAGATGAGATTTGTTAAAATAAGTGGAAATCCAGTAAAAGTTTCATTTGGCTACGTTGCACTCTCGAGATAATCGTCACCATGTGCCAAATGCAATATAAAAGCAATCTGAGCACATTTCGCGCATAAATGAAATGACCACAATTTTCTCCAAAACTATAACAGATGCAAACTTGTCCTGTGTGGTGGAGATGAGATTTGATAAAATAAGTGGAAATCCAGTAAAAGTTTCATTTGGCTACCTTGCACTCTCGAGATAATCGTCACCATGTGCCAAATGCAATATAAAAGCAATCTGAGCACATTTCGCGCATAAATGAAATGACCACAATTTTCTCTAAAACTATAACAGATGCAAACTTGTCCTGTGTGGTGGAGATGAGATTTGATAAAATAAGTGGAAATCCAGTAAAAGTTTCATTTGGCTACGTTGCACTCTCGAGATAATCGTCACCATGTGCCAAATGCAATATAAAAGCAATCTGAGCACATTTTGCGCATAAATGAAATGACCACAATTTTCTCCAAAACTATAACAGATGCAAACTTGTCCTGTGTGGTGGAGATGAGATTTGATAAAATAAGTGGAAATCCAGTAAAAGTTTTATTTGGCTACTTTGCACTCTCGACATAATCGTCACAATGTGCCAAATGCAATATAAAAGCAATCTGAGCACATTTCACGCATAAATGAAATGACCACAATTTTTTCCAAAACTATAACAGATGCAAACTTGTCCTGTGTGGTGGAGATGAGATTTGTTAAAATAAGTGGAAATCCAGTAAAAGTTTCATTTGGCTACGTTGCACTCTCGAGATAATCGTCACCATGTGCCAAATGCAATATAAAAGCAATCTGAGCACATTTCGCGCATAAATGAAATGACCACACTTTTCTCCAAAACTATAACATGCAAACTTGTCCTGTGTGGCGGAGATGAGATTTGATAAAATAAGTTGAAATCCAGTAAAAGTTTCATTTGGCTATTTTGCACTCTCGACATAATCATCACCATGTGCCAAATGCAATATAAAAGCAATCTGAGCACATTTCGCGCATAAATGAAATGACCACATTTTTCTCCAAAACTATAACAGATGCAAACTTGTCCTGTGTGGTGGAGATGAGATTTGATAAAATAAGTGGAAATCCAGTAAAAGTTTCATTTGGCTACTTTGCACTCTCGAGATAATCGTCACCATGTGCCAAATGCAATATTAAAGTAATCTGAGCACATTTCGCTCATAAATGAAATGACCACAATTTTCTCCAAAACTATAACAGATGCAAACTTGTCCTGTGTGGTGGAGATGAGATTTGATAAAATAAGTGGAAATCCAGTAAAAGTTTCATTTGGCTACTTTGCACTCTCGAGATAATCGTCACCATGTGCCCAATGCAATATAAAAGCAATCTGAGCACATTTCGCGCATAAATGAAATGACCACAATTTTCTCCAAAACTATAACAGATGCAAACTTGTCCTGTGTGGTGGAGATGAGATTTGATAAAATAAGTGGAAATCCAGTAAAAGTTTAATTTGGCTACCTTGCACTCTTGACATAATCGTCACCATGTGCCAAATGCAATATAAAAGCAATCTGAGCACATTTCGTGCATAAATGAAATGACTACAATTTTCTCCAAAACTATAACAGATGCAAACTTGTCCTGTGTGGTGGAGATGAGATTTGATAAAATAAGTGGAAACCCAGTAAAAGTTTCATTTGGCTACCTTGCACTCTCGAGATAATCGTCACCATGTGCCAAATGCAATATAAAAGCAATCTGAGCACATTTCGCGCATAAATGAAATGACCACAATTTTCTCCAAAACTATAACAGATGCAAATTTGTCCTGTGTAGTGGAGATGATATTTGTTAAAATAAGTGGAAATCCAGTAAAAGTTTCATTTGGCTACCTTGCACTCTCGAGATAATCGTCACTATGTGCCAAATGCAATATAAAAGCAATCTGAGCACATTTCGCGCATAAATGAAATGACCACAATTTTCTCCAAAACTATAACAGATGCAAACTTGTCCTGTGTGGTGGAAATGAGATTTGATAAAATATGTAAAAATCTAGTAAAAGTTTCATTTGGCTACCTTGCACTCTCGAAATAATCGTCACCATGTGCCAAATGCAATATAAAAGCAATCTGAGCACATTTCGCGCATAAATGAAATGACCACAATTTTCTCCAAAACTCTAACAGATGCAAACTTGTCCTGTGTGGTGGAGATGAGATTTGATAAAATAAGTGGAAATCCAGTAAAAGTTTTATTTGGCTACTTTGCACTCTCGAGATAATTGTCACCATGTGCCAAATGCAATATAAAAGCAATCTGAGCACATTTCGCGCATAAATGAAATGACCACAATTTTCTCCAAAACTATAACAGATGCAAACTTGTCCTGTGTGGTGGAGATGATATTTGTTAAAATAAGTGGAAATCCAGTAAAAGTTTCATTTGGCTACCTTGCACTCTCGAGATAATCGTCACCATGTGCCAAATGCAATATAAAAGCAATCTGAGCACATTTCGCGCATAAATGAAATGACTACAATTTTCTCCAAAACTATAACAGATGCAAACTTGTCCTGTGTGGCGGAGATGAGATTTGATAAAATAAGTGGAAATCCAGTAAAAGTTTCATTTGGCTATTTTGCACTCTCGACATAATCGTCACCATGTGCCAAATGCAATATAAAGGCAATCTGAGCACATTTCGCGCATAAATGAAATGACCACAATTTTCTCCAAAACTATAACAGATGCAAACTTGTCCTGTGTGGTGGAGATGAGATTTGATAAAATAAGTGGAAACCCAGTAAAAGTTTCATTTGGCTACCTTGCACTCTCGAGATAATCGTCACTATGTGCCAAATGCAATATAAAAGCAATCTGAGCACATTTCGCGCATAAATGAAATGACCACAATTTTCTCCAAAACTATGACAGATGCAAACTTGTCCTGTGTGGTGGAGATGAGATTTGATAAAATAAGTGGAAACCCAGTAAAAGTTTCATTTGGCTACTTTGCACTCTCGAGATAATCGTCACCATGTGCCAAATGCAATATAAAAGCAATCTGAGCACATTTCGCGCATAAATTAAATGACCACAATTTTCTCCAAAACTATAACAGATGCAAACTTGTCCTGTGTGGTGGAGATGAGATTTGATAAAATAAGTGGAAATTCAGTAAAAGTTTCATTTGGCTACTTTGCACTCGAGATAATCGTCACCATGTGCCAAATGCAATATAAAAGCAATCTGAGCACATTTCGCGCATAAATGAAATGACCACAATTTTCTCCAAAACTATAACAGATGCAAACTTGTCCTGTGTGGTGGAGATGAGATTTGATAAAATAAGTGGAAATTCAGTAAAAGTTTCATTTGGCTACTTTGCACTCTCGAGATAATCGTCACCATGTGCCAAATGCAATATAAAAGCAATCTGAGCACATTTCGCGCATAAATGAAATGACCACAATTTTCTCCAAAACTATAACAGATGCAAACTTGTCATGTGTGGTGGAGATGAGTTTGATAAAAATAAGTGGAAACCCGGTAAAAGTTTCATTTGGCTACTTTGCACTCTCGAGATAATCATTACCATGTGCCAAATGCAATATAAAAGCAATCTGAGCACATTTCGCGCATAAATGAAATGACCACAATTTTCTCCAAAACTATAACAGATGCAAACTTGTCCTGTGTGGTGGAAATGAGATTTGATAAAATATGTAAAAATCCAGTAAAAGTTTCATTTGGCTACCTTGCACTCTCGAGATAATCGTCACCATGTGCCAAATGCAATATAAAAGCAATCTGAGCACATTTCGCGCATAAATGAAATGACCACAATTTTCTCCAAAACTATAACAGATGCAAACTTGTCCTGTGTGGTGGAGATGAGATTTGATAAAATAAGTGGAAATTCAGTAAAAGTTTCATTTGGCTACTTTGCACTCTCGAGATAATCGTCACCATGTGCCAAATGCAATATAAAAGCAATCTGAGCACATTTCGCGCATAAATGAAATGACCACAATTTTCTCCAAAACTATAACAGATGCAAACTTGTCATGTGTGGTGGAGATGAGTTTGATAAAAATAAGTGGAAACCCGGTAAAAGTTTCATTTGGCTACTTTGCACTCTCGAGATAATCATTACCATGTGCCAAATGCAATATAAAAGCAATCTGAGCACATTTCGCGCATAAATGAAATGACCACAATTTTCTCCAAAACTCTAACAGATGCAAACTTGTCCTGTGTGGTGGAGATGAGATTTGATAAAATAAGTGGAAACCCAGTAAAAGTTTCATTTGGCTACCTTGCACTCTCGAGATAATCGTCACCATGTGCCAAATGCAATATAAAAGCAATCTGAGCACATTTCGCGCATAAATGAAATGACCACAATTTTCTCCAAAACTCTAACAGATGCAAACTTGTCCTGTGTGGTGGAGATGAGATTTGATAAAATAAGTGGAAACCCAGTAAAAGTTTCATTTGGCTACCTTGCACTCTCGAGATAATCGTCACTATGTGCCAAATGCAATATAAAAGCAATCTGAGCACATTTCGCGCATAAATGAAATGACCACAATTTTCTCCAAAACTATGACAGATGCAAACTTGTCCTGTGTGGTGGAGATGAGATTTGATAAAATAAGTGGAAACCCAGTAAAAGTTTCATTTGGCTACTTTGCACTCTCGAGATAATCGTCACCATGTGCCAAATGCAATATAAAAGCAATCTGAGCACATTTCGCGCATAAATTAAATGACCACAATTTTCTCCAAAACTATAACAGAGGCAAACTTGTCCTGTGTGGTGGAGATGAGATTTGATAAAATAAGTGGAAATTCAGTAAAAGTTTCATTTGGCTACTTTGCACTCTTGAGATAATCGTCACCATGTGCCAAATGCAATATAAAAGCAATCTGAGCACATTTCGCGCATAAATGAAATGACCACAATTTTCTCCAAAACTATAACAGATGCAAACTTGTCCTGTGTGGTGGAGATGAGATTTGATAAAATAAGTGGAAATTCAGTAAAAGTTTCATTTGGCTACTTTGCACTCTCGAGATAATCGTCACCATGTGCCAAATGCAATATAAAAGCTATCTGAGCACATTTCGCGCATAAATGAAATGACCACAATTTTCTCCAAAACTCTAACAGATGCAAACTTGTCATGTGTGGTGGAGATGAGTTTGATAAAATAAGTGGAAACCCGGTAAAAGTTTCATTTGGCTACTTTGCACTCTCGAGATAATCATTACCATGTGCCAAATGCAATATAAAAGCAATCTGAGCACATTTCGCGCATAAATGAAATGACCACAATTTTCTCCAAAACTATAACAGATGCAAACTTGTCCTGTGTGGTGGAAATGAGATTTGATAAAATATGTAAAAATCCAGTAAAAGTTTTATTTGGCTACTTTGCACTCTCGAGATAATCATTACCATGTGCCAAATGCAATATAAAAGCAATCTGAGCACATTTCGCGCATAAATGAAATGACCACAATTTTCTCCAAAACTATAACAGATGCAAACTTGTCCTGTGTGGTGGAGATGAGATTTGATAAAATAAGTGGAAATTCAGTTAAAGTTTCATTTGGCTACTTTGCACTCTCGAGATAATTGTCACCATGTGCCAAATCCAATATAAAAGCAATCTGAGCACATTTCGCGCATAAATGACATGACCACAATTTTCTCCAAAACTATAACAGATGCAAACTTGTCCTGTGTGGTGGAGATGAGATTTGATAAAATAAGTGGAAATCCAGTAAAAGTTTCATTTGGCTACCTTGCACTCTCGAGATAATCGTCACCATGTGCCAAATGCAATATAAAAGCAATCTGAGCACATTTCGCGCATAAATGAAATGACCACAATTTTCTCCAAAACTATAACAGATGCAAACTTGTCCTGTGTGGTGGAGATGAGATTTGATGAAATAAGTGGAAACCCGGTAAAAGTTTCATTTGGCTACTTTGCACTCTCGAGATAATCATCACCATGTGCCAAATGCAATATAAAAGCAATCTGAGCACATTTCGCGCATAAATGAAATGACCACAATTTTCTCCAAAACTATAACAGATGCAAACTTGTCCTGTGTGGTGGAGATGAGATTTGTTAAAATAAGTGGAAATCCAGTAAAAGTTTCATTTGGCTATTTTGCACTCTCGACATAATCGTCACCATGTGCCAAATGCAATATAAAGGCAATCTGAGCACATTTCGCGCATAAATGAAATGACCACAATTTTCTCCAAAACTATAACAGATGCAAACTTGTCCTGTGTGGTGGAGATGAGATTTGATAAAATAAGTGGAAACCCAGTAAAAGTTTCATTTGGCTACCTTGCACTCTCGAGATAATCGTCACTATGTGCCAAATGCAATATAAAAGCAATCTGAGCACATTTCGCGCATAAATGTAATGACCACAATTTTCTCCAAAACTATGACAGATGCAAACTTGTCCTGTGTGGTGGAGATGAGATTTGATAAAATAAGTGGAAATCCAGTAAAAGTTTCATTTGGCTACGTTGCACTCTCGAGATAATCGTCACCATGTGCCAAATGCAATATAAAAGCAATCTGAGCACATTTCGCGCATAAATGAAATGACCACAATTTTCTCCAAAACTATAACAGATGCAAACTTGTCCTGTGTGGTGGAGATGAGATTTGATAAAATAAGTGGAAATCCAGTAAAAGTTTCATTTGGCTACCTTGCACTCTCGAAGATAATCGTCACCATGTGCCAAATGCAATATAAAAGCAATTTGAGCACATTTCGCGCATAAATGAAATGACCACAATTTTCTCCAAAACTATGACAGATGCAAACTTGTCCTGTGTGGTGGAGATGAGATTTGTTAAAATAAGTGGAAATCCAGTAAAAGTTTCATTTGACTACCTTGCACTCTCGAGATAATCGTCACCATGTGCCAAATGCAATATAAAAGCAATCTGAGCACATTTCGCGCATAAATGAAATGACCACAATTTTCTCCAAAACTATAACAGATGCAAACTTGTCCTGTGTGGCGGAGATGAGATTTGATAAAATAAGTGGAAATCCAGTAAAAGTTTCATTTGGCTATTTTGCACTCTCGACATAATCATCACCATGTGCCAAATGCAATATAAAAGCAATCTGAGCACATTTCGCTCATAAATGAAATGACCACATTTTTCTCCAAAACTATAACAGATGCAAACTTGTCCTGTGTGGTGGAGATGAGATTTGATAAAATAAGTGGAAATCCAGTAAAAGTTTCATTTGGCTATTTTGCACTCTCGAGATAATCGTCACCATGTGCCAAATGCAATATAAAAGTAATCTGAGCACATTTCGCGCATAAATGAAATGACCACAATTTTCTCCAAAACTATAACAGATGCAAACTTCTCCTGTGTGGTGATGAGATTTGATAAAATAAGTGGAAATCCAGTAAAATTTTCATTTGGCTACTTTGCACTCTCGAGATAATCGTCACCATGTGCCCAATGCAATATAAAAGCAATCTGAGCACATTTCGCGCATAAATGAAATGACCACAATTTTCTCCAAAACTATAACAGATGCAAACTTGTCCTGTGTGGTGGAGATGAGATTTGATAAAATAAGTGGAAATCCAGTAAAAGTTTCATTTGGCTACCTTGCACTCTTGACATAATCGTCACCATGTGCCAAATGCAATATAAAAGCAATCTGAGCACATTTCGCGCATAAATGAAATGACCACAATTTTCTCCAAAACTATAACAGATGCAAACTTGTCCTGTGTGGTGGAGATGAGATTTGATAAAATAAGTGGAAACCCAGTAAAAGTTTCATTTGGCTACCTTGCACTCTCGAGATAATCGTCACCATGTGCCAAATGCAATATAAAAGCAATCTGAGCACATTTCGCGCATAAATGAAATGACCACAATTTTCTCCAAAACTATAACAGATGCAAACTTGTCCTGTGTGGTGGAGATGAGATTTGATAAAATAAGTGGAAATCCAGTAAAAGTTTTATTTGGCTACTTTGCACTCTCGAGATAATTGTCACCATGTGCCAAATGCAATATAAAAGCAATCTGAGCACATTTCGCGCATAAATGAAATGACCACAATTTTCTTCAAAACTATAACAGATGCAAACTTGTCCTGTGTGGTGGAGATGAGATTTGATAAAATAAGTGGAAATTCAGTTAAAGTTTCATTTTGCTACTTTGCACTCTCGAGATAATCGTCACCATGTGCCAAATCCAATATAAAAGCAATCTGAGCACATTTCGCGCATAAATGACATGACCACAATTTTCTCCAAAACTATAACAGATGCAAACTTGTCCTGTGTGGTGGAGATGAGATTTGATAAAATAAGTGGAAATCCAGTAAAAGTTTCATTTGGCTACCTTGCACTCTCGAGATAATCGTCACCATGTGCCAAATGCAATATAAAAGCAATCTGAGCACATTTCGCGGATAAATGAAATGACCACAATTTTATCCAAAACTATAACAGATGCAAACTTGTCCTGTGTGGTGGAGATGAGATTTGATAAAATAAGTGGAAACCCGGTAAAAGTTTCATTTGGCTACTTTGCACTCTCGAGATAATCATCACCATGTGCCAAATGCAATATAAAAGCAATCTGAGCACATTTCGCGCATAAATGAAATGACCACAATTTTCTCCAAAACTATAACAGATGCAAACTTGTCCTGTGTGGTGGAGATGAGATTTGTTAAAATAAGTGGAAATCCAGTAAAAGTTTCATTTGGCTATTTTGCACTCTCGACATAATCGTCACCATGTGCCAAATGCAATATAAAGGCAATCTGAGCACATTTCGCGCATAAATGAAATGACCACAATTTTCTCCAAAACTATAACAGATGCAAACTTGTCCTGTGTGGTGGAGATGAGATTTGATAAAATAAGTGGAAACCCAGTAAAAGTTTCATTTGGCTACCTTGCACTCTCGAGATAATCGTCACTATGTGCCAAATGCAATATAAAAGCAATCTGAGCACATTTCGCGCATAAATGAAATGACCACAATTTTCTCCAAAACTATGACAGATGCAAACTTGTCCTGTGTGGTGGAGATGAGATTTGATAAAATAAGTGAAAACCCAGTAAAAGTTTCATTTGGCTACTTTGCACTCTCGAGATAATCGTCACCATGTGCCAAATGCAATATAAAAGCAATCTGAGCACATTTCGTGCATAAATTAAATGACCACAATTTTCTCCAAAACTATAACAGATGCAAACTTGTCCTGTGTGGTGGAGATGAGATTTGATAAAATAAGTGGAAATTCAGTAAAAGTTTCATTTGGCTACTTTGCACTCTTGAGATAATCGTCACCATGTGCCAAATGCAATATAAAAGCAATCTGAGCACATTTCGCGCATAAATGAAATGACCACAATTTTCTCCAAAACTATAACAGATGCAAACTTGTCCTGTGTGGTGGAGATGAGATTTGATAAAATAAGTGGAAATTCAGTAAAAGTTTCATTTGGCTACTTTGCACTCTCGAGATAATCGTCACCATGTGCCAAATGCAATATAAAAGCAATCTGAGCACATTTCGCGCATAAATGAAATGACCACAATTTTCTCCAAAACTATAACAGATGCAAACTTGTCATGTGTGGTGGAGATGAGTTTGATAAAATAAGTGGAAACCCGGTAAAAGTTTCATTTTGCTACTTTGCACTCTCGAGATAATCATTACCATGTGCCAAATGCAATATAAAAGCAATCTGAGCACATTTCGCGCATAAATGAAATGACCACAATTTTCTCCAAAACTATAACAGATGCAAACTTCTCCTGTGTGGTGATGAGATTTGATAAAATAAGTGGAAATCCAGTAAAATTTTCATTTGGCTACTTTGCACTCTCGAGATAATCGTCACCATGTGCCCAATGCAATATAAAAGCAATCTGAGCACATTTCGCGCATAAATGAAATGACCACAATTTTCTCCAAAACTATAACAGATGCAAACTTGTCCTGTGTGGTGATGAGATTTGATAAAATAAGTGGAAATCCAGTAAAAGTTTCATTTGGCTACCTTGCACTCTTGACATAATCGTCACCATGTGCCAAATGCAATATAAAAGCAATCTGAGCACATTTCGCGCATAAATGAAATGACCACAATTTTCTCCAAAACTATAACAGATGCAAACTTGTCCTGTGTGGTGGAGATGAGATTTGATAAAATAAGTGGAAACCCAGTAAAAGTTTCATTTGGCTACCTTGCACTCTCGAGATAATCGTCACCATGTGCCAAATGCAATATAAAAGCAATCTGAGCACATTTCGCGCATAAATGAAATGACCACAATTTTCTCCAAAACTATAACAGATGCAAACTTGTCCTGTGTGGTGGAGATGAGATTTGATAAAATAAGTGGAAATCCAGTAAAAGTTTTATTTGGCTACTTTGCACTCTCGACATAATCGTCACCATGTGCCAAATGCAATATAAAAGCAATCTGAGCACATTTCGCGCATAAATGAAATGACCACAATTTTCTCCAAAACTATAACAGATGCAAACTTGTCCTGTGTAGTGGAGATGAGATTTGTTAAAATAAGTGGAAACCCAGTAAAAGTTTCATTTGGCTACCTTGCACTCTCGAGATAATCGTCACCATGTGCCAAATGCAATATAAAAGCAATCTGAGCACATTTCGCGCATAAATGAAATGACTACAATTTTCTCCAAAACTATAACAGATGCAAACTTGTCCTGTGTGGCAGAGATGAGATTTGATAAAATAAGTGGAAATCCAGTAAAAGTTTCATTTGGCTATTTTGCACTATCGACATAATCGTCACCATGTGCCAAATGCAATATAAAGGCAATCTGAGCACATTTCGCGCATAAATGAAATGACCACAATTTTCTCCAAAACTATAACAGATGCAAACTTGTCCTGTGTGGTGGAAATGAGATTTGATAAAATATGTAAAAATCCAGTAAAAGTTTCATTTGGCTACCTTGCACTCTCAAGATAATCGTCACCATGTGCCAAATGCAATATAAAAGCAATCTGAGCACATTTCGCGCATAAATGAAATGACCACAATTTTCTCCAAAACTATGACAGATGCAAACTTGTCCTGTGTGGTGGAGATGAGATTTGTTAAAATAAGTGGAAATCCAGTAAAAGTTTCATTTGACTACCTTGCACTCTCGAGATAATCATCACCATGTGCCAAATGCAATATAAAAGCAATCTGAGCACATTTCGCGCATAAATGAAATGACCACAATTTTCTCCAAAACTATAACAGATGCAAACTTGTCCTGTGTGGTGATGAGATTTGATAAAATAAGTGGAAATCCAGTAAAATTTTCATTTGGCTACTTTGCACTCTCGAGATAATCGTCACCATGTGCCCAATGCAATATAAAAGCAATCTGAGCACATTTCGCGCATAAATGAAATGACCACAATTTTCTCCAAAACTATAACAGATGCAAACTTGTCCTGTGTGGTGGAGATGAGATTTGATAAAATAAGTGGAAATCCAGTAAAAGTTTCATTTGGCTACCTTGCACTCTTGACATAATCGTCACCATGTGCCAAATGCAATATAAAAGCAATCTGAGCACATTTCGCGCATAAATGAAATGACCACAATTTTCTCCAAAACTATAACAGATGCAAACTTGTCCTGTGTGGTGGAGATGAGATTTGATAAAATAAGTGGAAATCCAGTAAGTTTCATTTAGCTACTTTGCACTCTCGACATAATCGTCACCATGTGCCAAATGCAATATAAAAGCAATCTGAGCACATTTCGCGCATAAATGAAATGACCACAATTTTCTCCAAAACTATAACAGATGCAAACTTGTCCTGTGTGGTGGAGATGAGATTTGATAAAATAAGTGGAAATCCAGTAAAAGTTTCATTTGGATACTTTGCACTCTCGACATAATCGTCACCATGTGCCAAATGCAATATAAAGGCAATCTGAGCACATTTCGCGCATAAATGAAATGACCACAATTTTCTCCAAAACTATAACAGATGCAAACTTGTCCTGTGTGGTGGAGATGAGATTTGATAAAATAAGTGGAAACCCAGTAAAAGTTTCATTTGGCTACCTTGCACTCTCGATATAATCGTCACTATGTGCCAAATGCAATATAAAAGCAATCTGAGCACATTTCGCGCATAAATGAAATGACCACAATTTTCTCCAAAACTATGACAGATGCAAACTTGTCCTGTGTGGTGGAGATGAAATTTGATAAAATAAGTGGAAACCCAGTAAAAGTTTCATTTGGCTACCTTCCACTCTCGAGATAATCGTCATCATGTGCCAAATGCAATATAAAAGCAATCTGAGCACATTTCGCGCATAAATGAAATGACCACAATTTTCTCCAAAACTATAACAGATGCAAACTTGTCCTGTGTGGTGGAGATGAGATTTGATAAAATAAGTGGAAATCCAGTAAAAGTTTCATTTGGCTACTTTGCACTGTCGACATAATCGTCACTATGTGCCAAATGCAATATAAAAGCAATCTGAGCACATTTCGCGCATAAATGAAATGACTACAATTTTCTCCAAAACTATAACAGATGCAAACTTGTCCTGTGTGGCGGAGATGAGATTTGATAAAATAAGTGGAAATCCAGTAAAAGTTTCATTTGGCTATTTTGCACTCTCGACATAATCGTCACCATGTGCCAAATGCAATATAAAGGCAATCTGAGCACATTTCGCGCATAAATGAAATGACCACAATTTTCTCCAAAACTATAACAGATGCAAACTTGTCCTGTGTGGTGGAAATGAGATTTGATAAAATATGTAAAAATCCAGTAAAAGTTTCTTTTGGCTACCTTGCACTCTCGAGATAATCGTCACCATGTGCCAAATGCAATATAAAAGCAATCTGAGCACATTTCGCGCATAAATGAAATGACCACAATTTTCTCCAAAACTCTAACAGATGCAAACTTGTCCTGTGTGGTGGAGATGAGATTTGATAAAATAAGTGGAAATCCAGTAAAAGTTTCATTTGGCTACTTTGCACTCTCGAGATAATTGTCACCATGTGCCAAATGCAATATAAAAGCAATCTGAGCACATTTCGCGCATAAATGAAATGACCACAATTTTCTCCAAAACTATAACAGATGCAAACTTGTCCTGTGTGGTGGAGATGAGATTTGATAAAATAAGTGGAAATTCAGTTAAAGTTTCATTTGGCTACTTTGCACTCTCGAGATAATCGTCACCATGTGCCAAATCCAATATAAAAGCAATCTGAGCACATTTCGCGCATAAATGACATGACCACAATTTTCTCCAAAACTATAACAGATGCAAACTTGTCCTGTGTGGTGGAGATGAGATTTGATAAAATAAGTGGAAATCCAGTAAAAGTTTCATTTGGCTACTTTGCACTGTCGACATAATCGTCACCATGTGCCAAATGCAATATAAAAGCAATCTGAGCACATTTTGCGCATAAATGAAATGACCACAATTTTCTCCAAAACTATAACAGATGCAAACTTGTCCTGTGTAGTGGAGATGAGATTTGTTAAAATAAGTGGAAACCCAGTAAAAGTTTCATTTGGCTACCTTGCACTCTCGAGATAATCGTCACCATGTGCCAAATGCAATATAAAAGCAATCTGAGCACATTTCGCGCATAAATGAAATGACTACAATTTTCTCCAAAACTATAACAGATGCAAACTTGTCCTGTGTGGCGGAGATGAGATTTGATAAAATAAGTGGAAATCCAGTAAAAGTTTCATTTGGCTATTTTGCACTCTCGACATAATCGTCACCATGTGCCAAATGCAATATAAAGGCAATCTGAGCACATTTCGCGCATAAATGAAATGACCACAATTTTCTCCAAAACTATAACAGATGCAAACTTGTCCTGTGTGGTGGAAATGAGATTTGATAAAATATGTAAAAATCCAGTAAAAGTTTCATTTGGCTACCTTGCACTCTCGAGATAATCGTCACCATGTGCCAAATGCAATATAAAAGCAATCTGAGCACATTTCGCGCATAAATGAAATGACCACAATTTTCTCCAAAACTCTAACAGATGTAAACTTGTCCTGTGTGGTGGAGATGAGATTTGATAAAATAAGTGGAAATCCAGTAAAAGTTTCATTTGGCTACTTTGCACTCTCGAGATAATTGTCACCATGTGCCAAATGCAATATAAAAGCAATCTGAGCACATTTCGCGCATAAATGAAATGACCACAATTTTCTCCAAAACTATAACAGATGCAAACTTGTCCTGTGTGGTGGAGATGAGATTTGATAAAATAAGTGGAAATTCAGTTAAAGTTTCATTTGGCTACTTTGCACTCTCGAGATAATCGTCACCATGTGCCAAATCCAATATAAAAGCAATCTGAGCACATTTCGCGCATAAATGACATGACCACAATTTTCTCCAAAACTATAACAGATGCAAACTTGTCCTGTGTGGTGGAGATGAGATTTGATAAAATAAGTGGAAATCCAGTAAAAGTTTCATTTGGCTACCTTGCACTCTCGAGATAATCGTCACCATGTGCCAAATGCAATATAAAAGCAATCTTAGCACATTTCGCGCATAAATGAAATGACCACAATTTTCTCCAAAACTCTAACAGATGCAAACTTGTCCTGTGTGGTGGAGATGATATTTGATAAAATAAGTGGAAATCCAGTAAAAGTTTCATTTGGCTACTTTGCACTCTCGAGATAATCGTCACCATGTGCCAAATGCAATATAAAAGCAATCTGAGCACATTTCGCGCATAAATTAAATGACCACAATTTTCTCCAAAATTATAACAGATGCAAACTTGTCCTGTGTGGTGGAGATGAGATTTGATAAAATAAGTGGAAATTCAGTAAAAGTTTCATTTGGCTACTTTGCACTCTCAAAATAATCGTTACCATGTGCCAAATGCAATATAAAAGCAATCTGAGCACATTTCGCGCATAAATTAAATGACCACAATTTTCTCCAAAATTATAACAGATGCAAACTTGTCCTGTGTGGTGGAGATGAGATTTGATAAAATAAGTGGAAATCCAGTAAAAGTTTCATTTGGCTACTTTGCACTCTCGAGATAATCGTCACCATGTGCCAAATGCAATATAAAAGTAATCTGAGCACATTTCGCGCATAAATGAAATGACCACATTTTTCTCCAAAACTATAACAGATGCAAACTTGTCCTGTGTGGTGGAGATGAGATTTGATAAAATAAGTGGAAATCCAGTAAAAGTTTCATTTGGCTACCTTGCACTCTTGACATAATCGTCACCATGTGCCAAATGCAATATAAAAGCAATCTGAGCACATTTCGCGCATAAATGAAATGACCACAATTTTCTCCAAAACTATAACAGATGCAAACTTGTCCTGTGTGGTGGAGATGAGATTTGATAAAATAAGTGGAAATCCAGTAAAAGTTTCATTTAGCTACTTTGCACTCTCGACATAATCGTCACCATGTGCCAAATGCAATATAAAAGCAATCTGAGCACATTTCGCGCATAAATGAAATGACCACAATTTTCTCCAAAACTATAACAGATGCAAACTTGTCCTGTGTGGTGGAGATGAGATTTGATAAAAAAAAGTGGAAATCCAGTAAAAGTTTCATTTGGATACTTTGCACTCTCGACATAATCGTCACCATGTGCCAAATGCAATATAAAGGCAATCTGAGCTCATTTCGCGCATAAATGAAATGACCACAATTTTCTCCAAAACTATAACAGATGCAAACTTGTCCTGTGTGGTGGAGATGAGATTTGATAAAATAAGTGGAAACCCAGTAAATGTTTCAATTGGCTTCCTTGCACTCTCGAGATAATCGTCACTATGTGCCAAATGCAATATAAAAGCAATCTGAGCACATTTCGCGCATAAATGAAATGACCACAATTTTCTCCAAAACTATGACAGATGCAAACTTGTCCTGTGTGGTGGAGATGAGATTTGATAAAATAAGTGGAAATCCAGTAAAAGTTTCATTTAGCTACTTTGCACTCTCGACATAATCGTCACCATGTGCCAAATGCAATATAAAAGCAATCTGAGCACATTTTGCGCATAAATGAAATGACCACAATTTTCTCCAAAACTATAACAGATGCAAACTTGTCCTGTGTGGTGGAGATGAGATTTGATAAAAAAAGTGGAAATCCAGTAAAAGTTTCATTTGGATACTTTGCACTCTCGACATAATCGTCACCATGTGCCAAATGCAATATAAAGGCAATCTGAGCTCATTTCGCGCATAAATGAAATGACCACAATTTTCTCCAAAACTATAACAGATGCAAACTTGTCCTGTGTGGTGGAGATGAGATTTGATAAAATAAGTGGAAACCCAGTAAATGTTTCAATTGGCTTCCTTGCACTCTCGAGATAATCGTCACTATGTGCCAAATGCAATATAAAAGCAATCTGAGCACATTTCGCGCATAAATGAAATGACCACAATTTTCTCCAAAACTATGACAGATGCAAACTTGTCCTGTGTGGTGGAGATGAGATTTGATAAAATAAGTGGAAATCCAGTAAAAGTTTCATTTGGCTACCTTGCATTCTCGAGATAATCGTCACCATGTGCCAAATGCAATATAAAAGCAATCTGAGCACATTTCGCGCATAAATGAAATGACCACAATTTTCTCCAAAACTATAACAGATGCAAACTTGTCCTGTGTGGTGGAGATGAGATTTGATAAAATAAGTGGAAATCCAGTAAAAGTTTCATTTAGCTACTTTGCACTCTCGACATAATCGTCACCATGTGCCAAATGCAATATAAAAGCAATCTGAGCACATTTCGCGCATAAATGAAATGACCACAATTTTCTCCAAAACTATAACAGATGCAAACTTGTCCTGTGTGGTGGAGATGAGATTTGATAAAAAAAAGTGGAAATCCAGTAAAAGTTTCATTTGGATACTTTGCACTCTCGACATAATCGTCACCATGTGCCAAATGCAATATAAAGGCAATCTGAGCTCATTTCGCGCATAAATAAAATGACCACAATTTTCTCCAAAACTATAACAGATGCAAACTTGTCCTGTGTGGTGGAGATGAGATTTGATAAAATAAGTGGAAACCCAGTAAATGTTTCAATTGGCTTCCTTGCACTCTCGAGATAATCGTCACTATGTGCCAAATGCAATATAAAAGCAATCTGAGCACATTTCGCGCATAAATGAAATGACCACAATTTTCTCCAAAACTATGACAGATGCAAACTTGTCCTGTGTGGTGGAGATGAGATTTGATAAAATAAGTGGAAACCCAGTAAAAGTTTCATTTGGCTACCTTGCATTCTCGAGATAATCGTCACCATGTGCCAAATGCAATATAAAAGCAATCTGAGCACATTTCGCGCATAAATGAAATGACCACAATTTTCTCCAAAACTATAACAGATGCAAACTTGTCCTGTGTGGTGGAGATGAGATTTGATAAAATAAGTGGAAATCCAGTAAAAGTTTTATTTGGCTACTTTGCACTCTCGACATAATCGTCACCATGTGCCAAATGCAATATAAGAGCAATCTGAGCACATTTCGCGCATAAATGAAATGACCACAATTTTCTCCAAAACTCTAACAGATGCAAACTTGTCCTGTGTGGTGGAGATGAGATTTGATAAAATAAGTGGAAATCCAGTAAAAGATTCATTTGGCTACTTTGCACTCTCGAGATAATCGTCACCATGTGCAAAATGCAATATAAAAGCAAGCTGAGCACATTTCGCGCATAAATGAAATGACCACAATTTTCTCCAAAACTATAACAGATGCAAACTTGTCCTGTGTGGTGGAGATGAGGTTTGATAAAATAAGTGGAAATCCAGTAAAAGTTTCATTTGGCTACTTTGCACTGTCGACATAATCGTCACCATGTGCCAAATGCAATATAAAAGCAATCTGAGCACATTTTGCGCATAAATGAAATGACCACAATTTTCTCCAAAACTATAACAGATGCAAACTTGTCCTGTGTAGTGGAGATGAGATTTGTTAAAATAAGTGGAAACCCAGTAAAAGTTTCATTTGGCTACCTTGCACTCTCGAGATAATCGTCACCATGTGCCAAATGCAATATAAAAGCAATCTGAGCACATTTCGCGCATAAATGAAATGACCACAATTTTCTCCAAAACTCTAACAGATGCAAACTTGTCCTGTGTGGTAGAAATGAGATTTGATAAAATATGTAAAAATCCAGTAAAAGTTTCATTTGGCTACCTTGCACTCTCGAGATAATCGTCACCATGTGCCAAATGCAATATAAAAGCAATCTGAGCACATTTCGCGCATAAATGAAATGACCACAATTTTCTCCAAAACTCTAACAGATGCAAACTTGTCCTGTGTGGTGGAGATGAGATTTGATAAAATAAGTGGAAATCCAGTAAAAGTTTCATTTGGCTACTTTGCACTCTCGAGATAATTGTCACCATGTGCCAAATGCAATATAAAAGCAATCTGAGCACATTTCGCGCATAAATGAAATGACCACAATTTTCTCCAAAACTATAACAGATGCAAACTTGTCCTGTGTGGTGGAGATGAGATTTGATAAAATAAGTGGAAATTCAGTAAAAGTTTCATTTGGCTACTTTGCACTCTCAAAATAATCGTCACCATGTGCCAAATGCAATATAAAAGCAATCTGAGCACATTTCGCGCATAAATTAAATGACCACAATTTTCTCCAAAATTATAACAGATGCAAACTTGTCCTGTGTGGTGGAGATGAGATTTGATAAAATAAGTGGAAATCCAGTAAAAGTTTCATTTGGCTATTTTGCACTCTCGACATAATCATCACCATGTGCCAAATGCAATATAAAAGCAATCTGAGCACATTTTGCTCATAAATGAAATGACCACATTTTTCTCCAAAACTATAACAGATGCAAACTTGTCCTGTGTGGTGGAGATGAGATTTGATAAAATAAGTGGAAATCCAGTAAAAGTTTCATTTGGCTACTTTGCACTCTCGAGATAATCGTCACCATGTGTCAAATGCAATATAAAAGTAATCAGAGCACATTTCGCGCATAAATGAAATGACCACATTTTTCTCCAAAACTATAACAGATGCAAACTTGTCCTGTGTGGTGGAGATGAGATTTGATAAAATAAGTGGAAATCCAGTAAAAGTTTCATTTGGCTACCTTGCACTCTTGACATAATCGTCACCATGTGCCAAATGCAATATAAAAGCAATCTGAGCACATTTCGCGCATAAATGAAATGACCACAATTTTCTCCAAAACTATAACAGATGCAAACTTGTCCTGTGTGGTGGAGATGAGATTTGATAAAATAAGTGGAAATCCAGTAAAAGTTTCATTTAGCTACTTTGCACTCTCGACATAATCGTCACCATGTGCCAAATGCAATATAAAAGCAATCTGAGCACATTTCGCGCATAAATGAAATGACCACAATTTTCTCCAAAACTATAACAGATGCAAACTTGTCCTGTGTGGTGGAGATGAGATTTGATAAAATAAGTGGAAATCCAGTAAAAGTTTCATTTGGCTACCTTGCATTCTCGAGATAATCGTCACCATGTGCCAAATGCAATATAAAAGCAATCTGAGCACATTTCGCGCATAAATGAAATGACCACAATTTTCTCCAAAACTATAACAGTTGCAAACTTGTCCTGTGTGGTGGAGATGAGATTTGATAAAATAAGTGGAAATCCAGTAAAAGTTTTATTTGGCTACTTTGCACTCTCGACATAATCGTCACCATGTGCCAAATGCAATATAAGAGCAATCTGAGCACATTTTGCGCATAAATGAAATGACCACAATTTTCTCCAAAACTATAACAGATGCAAACTTGTCCTGTGTAGTGGAGATGAGATTTGTTAAAATAAGTGGAAACCCAGTAAAAGTTTCATTTGGCTACCTTGCACTCTCGAGATAATCGTCACCATGTGCCAAATGCAATATAAAAGCAATCTGAGCACATTTCGCGCATAAATGAAATGACCACAATTTTCTCCAAAACTATAACAGATGCAAACTTGTCCTGTGTGGTGGAGATGAGATTTGATAAAATAAGTGGAAATCCAGTAAAAGTTTAATTTAGCTACTTTGCACTCTCGAGATAATCGTCACCATGTGCCAAATGCAATATAAAAGCAATCTGAGCACATTTCGCACATAAATTAAATGACCACAATTTTCTCCAAAATTATAACAGATGCAAACTTGTCCTGTGTGGTGGAGATGAGATTTGATAAAATAAGTGGAAATTCAGTAAAAGTTTCATTTGGCTACTTTGCACTCTCAAAATAATCGTCACCATGTGCCAAATGCAATATAAAAGCAATCTGAGCACATTTCGCGCATAAATTAAATGACCACAATTTTCTCCAAAATTATAACAGATGCAAACTTGTCCTGTGTGGTGGAGATGAGATTTGATAAAATAAGTGGAAATCCAGTAAAAGTTTCATTTGGCTATTTTGCACTCTCGACATAATCATCACCATGTGCCAAATGCAATATAAAAGCAATCTGAGCACATTTCGCTCATAAATGAAATGACCACATTTTTCTCCAAAACTATAACAGATGCAAACTTGTCCTGTGTGGTGGAGATGAGATTTGATAAAATAAGTGGAAATCCAGTAAAAGTTTCATTTGGCTACTTTGCACTCTCGAGATAATCGTCACCATGTGTCAAATGCAATATAAAAGTAATCAGAGCACATTTCGCTCATAAATGAAATGACCACATTTTTCTCCAAAACTATAACAGATGCAAACTTGTCCTGTGTGGTGGAGATGAGATTTGATAAAATAAGTGGAAATCCAGTAAAAGTTTCATTTGGCTACCTTGCACTCTTGACATAATCGTCACCATGTGCCAAATGCAATATAAAAGCAATCTGAGCACATTTCGCGCATAAATGAAATGACCACAATTTTCTCCAAAACTATAACAGATGCAAACTTGTCCTGTGTGGTGGAGATGAGATTTGATAAAATAAGTGGAAATCCAGTAAAAGTTTCATTTAGCTACTTTGCACTCTCGACATAATCGTCACCATGTGCCAAATGCAATATAAAAGCAATCTGAGCACATTTCGCGCATAAATGAAATGACCACAATTTTCTCCAAAACTATAACAGATGCAAACTTGTCCTGTGTGGTGGAGATGAGATTTGATAAAAAAAGTGGAAATCCAGTAAAAGTTTCATTTGGATACTTTGCACTCTCGACATAATCGTCACCATGTGCCAAATGCAATATAAAGGCAATCTGAGCTCATTTCGCGCATAAATGAAATGACCACAATTTTCTCCAAAACTATAACAGATGCAAACTTGTCCTGTGTGGTGGAGATGAGATTTGATAAAATAAGTGGAAACCCAGTAAATGTTTCAATTGGCTTCCTTGCACTCTCGAGATAATCGTCACTATGTGCCAAATGCAATATAAAAGCAATCTGAGCACATTTCGCGCATAAATGAAATGACCACAATTTTCTCCAAAACTATGACAGATGCAAACTTGTCCTGTGTGGTGGAGATGAGATTTGATAAAATAAGTGGAAATCCAGTAAAAGTTTCATTTAGCTACTTTGCACTCTCGACATAATCGTCACCATGTGCCAAATGCAATATAAAAGCAATCTGAGCACATTTTGCGCATAAATGAAATGACCACAATTTTCTCCAAAACTATAACAGATGCAAACTTGTCCTGTGTGGTGGAGATGAGATTTGATAAAAAAAGTGGAAATCCAGTAAAAGTTTCATTTGGATACTTTGCACTCTCGACATAATCGTCACCATGTGCCAAATGCAATATAAAGGCAATCTGAGCTCATTTCGCGCATAAATGAAATGACCACAATTTTCTCCAAAACTATAACAGATGCAAACTTGTCCTGTGTGGTGGAGATGAGATTTGATAAAATAAGTGGAAACCCAGTAAATGTTTCAATTGGCTTCCTTGCACTCTCGAGATAATCGTCACTATGTGCCAAATGCAATATAAAAGCAATCTGAGCACATTTCGCGCATAAATGAAATGACCACAATTTTCTCCAAAACTATGACAGATGCAAACTTGTCCTGTGTGGTGGAGATGAGATTTGATAAAATAAGTGGAAATCCAGTAAAAGTTTCATTTGGCTACCTTGCATTCTCGAGATAATCGTCACCATGTGCCAAATGCAATATAAAAGCAATCTGAGCACATTTCGCGCATAAATGAAATGACCACAATTTTCTCCAAAACTATAACAGATGCAAACTTGTCCTGTGTAGTGGAGATGAGATTTGTTAAAATAAGTGGAAACCCAGTAAAAGTTTCATTTGGCTACCTTGCACTCTCGAGATAATCGTCACCATGTGCCAAATGCAATATAAAAGCAATCTGAGCACATTTCGCGCATAAATGAAATGACCACAATTTTCTCCAAAACTATAACAGATGCAAACTTGTCCTGTGTGGTGGAGATGAGATTTGATAAAATAAGTGGAAATCCAGTAAAAGTTTCATTTAGCTACTTTGCACTCTCGACATAATCGTCACCATGTGCCAAATGCAATATAAAAGCAATCTGAGCACATTTCGCGCATAAATGAAATGACCACAATTTTCTCCAAAACTATAACAGATGCAAACTTGTCCTGTGTGGTGGAGATGAGATTTGATAAAAAAAAGTGGAAATCCAGTAAAAGTTTCATTTGGATACTTTGCACTCTCGACATAATCGTCACCATGTGCCAAATGCAATATAAAGGCAATCTGAGCTCATTTCGCGCATAAATGAAATGACCACAATTTTCTCCAAAACTATAACAGATGCAAACTTGTCCTGTGTGGTGGAGATGAGATTTGATAAAATAAGTGGAAACCCAGTAAATGTTTCAATTGGCTTCCTTGCACTCTCGAGATAATCGTCACTATGTGCCAAATGCAATATAAAAGCAATCTGAGCACATTTCGCGCATAAATGAAATGACCACAATTTTCTCCAAAACTATGACAGATGCAAACTTGTCCTGTGTGGTGGAGATGAGATTTGATAAAATAAGTGGAAACCCAGTAAAAGTTTCATTTGGCTACCTTGCATTCTCGAGATAATCGTCACCATGTGCCAAATGCAATATAAAAGCAATCTGAGCACATTTCGCGCATAAATGAAATGACCACAATTTTCTCCAAAACTATAACAGATGCAAACTTGTCCTGTGTGGTGGAGATGAGATTTGATAAAATAAGTGGAAATCCAGTAAAAGTTTTATTTGGCTACTTTGCACTCTCGACATAATCGTCACCATGTGCCAAATGCAATATAAGAGCAATCTGAGCACATTTCGCGCATAAATGAAATGACCACAATTTTCTCCAAAACTATAACAGATGCAAACTTGTCCTGTGTAGTTTAGATGAGATTTGTTAAAATAAGTGGAAACCCAGTAAAAGTTTCATTTGGCTACCTTGCACTCTCGAGATAATCGTCACCATGTGCCAAATGCAATATAAAAGCAATCTGAGCACATTTCGCGCATAAATGAAATGACCACAATTTTCTCCAAAACTCTAACAGATGCAAACTTGTCCTGTGTGGTGGAGATGAGATTTGATAAAATAAGTGGAAATCCAGTAAAAGATTCATTTGGCTACTTTGCACTCTCGAGATAATCGTCACCATGTGCAAAATGCAATATAAAAGCAAGCTGAGCACATTTCGCGCATAAATGAAATGACCACAATTTTCTCCAAAACTATAACAGATGCAAACTTGTCCTGTGTGGTGGAGATGAGATTTGATAAAATAAGTGGAAATCCAGTAAAAGTTTCATTTGGCTACTTTGCACTGTCGACATAATCGTCACCATGTGCCAAATGCAATATAAAAGCAATCTGAGCACATTTTGCGCATAAATGAAATGACCACAATTTTCTCCAAAACTATAACAGATGCAAACTTGTCCTGTGTAGTGGAGATGAGATTTGTTAAAATAAGTGGAAACCCAGTAAAAGTTTCATTTGGCTACCTTGCACTCTCGAGATAATCGTCACCATGTGCCAAATGCAATATAAAAGCAATCTGAGCACATTTCGCGCATAAATGAAATGACTACAATTTTCTCCAAAACTATAACAGATGCAAACTTGTCCTGTGTGGCGGAGATGAGATTTGATAAAATAAGTGGAAATCCAGTAAAAGTTTCATTTGGCTATTTTGCACTCTCGACATAATCGTCACCATGTGCCAAATGCAATATAAAGGCAATCTGAGCACATTTCGCGCATAAATGAAATGACCACAATTTTCTCCAAAACTATAACAGATGCAAACTTGTCCTGTGTGGTAGAAATGAGATTTGATAAAATATGTAAAAATCCAGTAAAAGTTTCATTTGGCTACCTTGCACTCTCGAGATAATCGTCACCATGTGCCAAATGCAATATAAAAGCAATCTGAGCACATTTCGCGCATAAATGAAATGACCACAATTTTCTCCAAAACTCTAACAGATGCAAACTTGTCCTGTGTGGTGGAGATGAGATTTGATAAAATAAGTGGAAATCCAGTAAAAGTTTCATTTGGCTACTTTGCACTCTCGAGATAATTGTCACCATGTGCCAAATGCAATATAAAAGCAATCTGAGCACATTTCGCGCATAAATTAAATGACCACAATTTTCTCCAAAATTATAACAGATGCAAACTTGTCCTGTGTGGTGGAGATGAGATTTGATAAAATAAGTGGAAATCCAGTAAAAGTTTCATTTGGCTACTTTGCACTCTCGAGATAATCGTCACCATGTGTCAAATGCAATATAAAAGTAATCAGAGCACATTTCGCGCATAAATGAAATGACCACATTTTTCTCCAAAACTATAACAGATGCAAACTTGTCCTGTGTGGTGGAGATGAGATTTGATAAAATAAGTGGAAATCCAGTAAAAGTTTCATTTGGCTACCTTGCACTCTTGACATAATCGTCACCATGTGCCAAATGCAATATAAAAGCAATCTGAGCACATTTCGCGCATAAATGAAATGACCACAATTTTCTCCAAAACTATAACAGATGCAAACTTGTCCTGTGTGGTGGAGATGAGATTTGATAAAATAAGTGGAAATCCAGTAAAAGTTTCATTTAGCTACTTTGCACTCTCGACATAATCGTCACCATGTGCCAAATGCAATATAAAAGCAATCTGAGCACATTTCGCGCATAAATGAAATGACCACAATTTTCTCCAAAACTATAACAGATGCAAACTTGTCCTGTGTGGTGGAGATGAGATTTGATAAAAAAAGTGGAAATCCAGTAAAAGTTTCATTTGGATACTTTGCACTCTCGACATAATCGTCACCATGTGCCAAATGCAATATAAAGGCAATCTGAGCTCATTTCGCGCATAAATGAAATGACCACAATTTTCTCCAAAACTATAACAGATGCAAACTTGTCCTGTGTGGTGGAGATGAGATTTGATAAAATAAGTGGAAACCCAGTAAATGTTTCAATTGGCTTCCTTGCACTCTCGAGATAATCGTCACTATGTGCCAAATGCAATATAAAAGCAATCTGAGCACATTTCGCGCATAAATGAAATGACCACAATTTTCTCCAAAACTATGACAGATGCAAACTTGTCCTGTGTGGTGGAGATGAGATTTGATAAAATAAGTGGAAACCCAGTAAAAGTTTCATTTGGCTACCTTGCATTCTCGAGATAATCGTCACCATGTGCCAAATGCAATATAAAAGCAATCTGAGCACATTTCGCGCATAAATGAAATGACCACAATTTTCTCCAAAACTATAACAGTTGCAAACTTGTCCTGTGTGGTGGAGATGAGATTTGATAAAATAAGTGGAAATCCAGTAAAAGTTTTATTTGGCTACTTTGCACTCTCGACATAATCGTCACCATGTGCCAAATGCAATATAAGAGCAATCTGAGCACATTTTGCGCATAAATGAAATGACCACAATTTTCTCCAAAACTATAACAGATGCAAACTTGTCCTGTGTAGTGGAGATGAGATTTGTTAAAATAAGTGGAAACCCAGTAAAAGTTTCATTTGGCTACCTTGCACTCTCGAGATAATCGTCACCATGTGCCAAATGCAATATAAAAGCAATCTGAGCACATTTCGCGCATAAATGAAATGACCACAATTTTCTCCAAAACTATAACAGATGCAAACTTGTCCTGTGTGGTGGAGATGAGATTTGATAAAATAAGTGGAAATCCAGTAAAAGTTTAATTTAGCTACTTTGCACTCTCGACATAATCGTCACCATGTGCCAAATGCAATATAAAAGCAATCTGAGCACATTTCGCGCATAAATGAAATGACCACAATTTTCTCCAAAACTATAACAGATGCAAACTTGTCCTGTGTGGTGGAGATGAGATTTGATAAAATAAGTGGAAATTCAGTTAAAGTTTCATTTGGCTACTTTGCACTCTCGAGATAATCGTCACCATGTGCCAAATCCAATATAAAAGCAATCTGAGCACATTTCGCGCATAAATGACATGACCACAATTTTCTCCAAAACTATAACAGATGCAAACTTGTCCTGTGTGGTGGAGATGAGATTTGATAAAATAAGTGGAAATCCAGTAAAAGTGTCATTTGGCTACCTTGCACTCTCGAGATAATCGTCACCATGTGCCAAATGCAATATAAAAGCAATCTTAGCACATTTCGCGCATAAATGAAATGACCACAATTTTCTCCAAAACTCTAACAGATGCAAACTTGTCCTGTGTGGTGGAGATGATATTTGATAAAATAAGTGGAAATTCAGTAAAAGTTTCATTTGGCTACTTTGCACTCTCAAAATAATCGTCACCATGTGCCAAATGCAATATAAAAGCAATCTGAGCACATTTCGCGCATAAATTAAATGACCACAATTTTCTCCAAAATTATAACAGATGCAAACTTGTCCTGTGTGGTGGAGATGAGATTTGATAAAATAAGTGGAAATCCAGTAAAAGTTTCATTTGGCTATTTTGCACTCTCGGCATAATCATCACCATGTGCCAAATGCAATATAAAAGCAATCTGAGCACATTTCGCTCATAAATGAAATGACCACATTTTTCTCCAAAACTATAACAGATGCAAACTTGTCCTGTGTGGTGGAGATGAGATTTGATAAAATAAGTGGAAATCCAGTAAAAGTTTCATTTGGCTACTTTGCACTCTCGAGATAATCGTCACCATGTGTCAAATGCAATATAAAAGTAATCAGAGCACATTTCGCGCATAAATGAAATGACCACATTTTTCTCCAAAACTATAACAGATGCAAACTTGTCCTGTGTGGTGGAGATGAGATTTGATAAAATAAGTGGAAATCCAGTAAAAGTTTCATTTGGCTACCTTGCACTCTTGACATAATCGTCACCATGTGCCAAATGCAATATAAAAGCAATCTGAGCACATTTCGCGCATAAATGAAATGACCACAATTTTCTCCAAAACTATAACAGATGCAAACTTGTCCTGTGTGGTGGAGATGAGATTTGATAAAATAAGTGGAAATCCAGTAAAAGTTTCATTTAGCTACTTTGCACTCTCGACATAATCGTCACCATGTGCCAAATGCAATATAAAAGCAATCTGAGCACATTTCGCGCATAAATGAAATGACCACAATTTTCTCCAAAACTATAACAGATGCAAACTTGTCCTGTGTGGTGGAGATGAGATTTGATAAAAAAAGTGGAAATCCAGTAAAAGTTTCATTTGGATACTTTGCACTCTCGACATAATCGTCACCATGTGCCAAATGCAATATAAAGGCAATCTGAGCTCATTTCGCGCATAAATGAAATGACCACAATTTTCTCCAAAACTATAACAGATGCAAACTTGTCCTGTGTGGTGGAGATGAGATTTGATAAAATAAGTGGAAACCCAGTAAATGTTTCAATTGGCTTCCTTGCACTCTCGAGATAATCGTCACTATGTGCCAAATGCAATATAAAAGCAATCTGAGCACATTTCGCGCATAAATGAAATGACCACAATTTTCTCCAAAACTATGACAGATGCAAACTTGTCCTGTGTGGTGGAGATGAGATTTGATAAAATAAGTGGAAACCCAGTAAAAGTTTCATTTGGCTACCTTGCATTCTCGAGATAATCGTCACCATGTGCCAAATGCAATATAAAAGCAATCTGAGCACATTTCGCGCATAAATGAAATGACCACAATTTTCTCCAAAACTATAACAGTTGCAAACTTGTCCTGTGTGGTGGAGATGAGATTTGATAAAATAAGTGGAAATCCAGTAAAAGTTTCATTTGGCTACTTTGCACTCTCGAGATAATCGTCACCATGTGTCAAATGCAATATAAAAGTAATCAGAGCACATTTCGCGCATAAATGAAATGACCACATTTTTCTCCAAAACTATAACAGATGCAAACTTGTCCTGTGTGGTGGAGATGAGATTTGATAAAATAAGTGGAAATCCAGTAAAAGTTTCATTTGGCTACCTTGCACTCTTGACATAATCGTCACCATGTGCCAAATGCAATATAAAAGCAATCTGAGCACATTTCGCGCATAAATGAAATGACCACAATTTTCTCCAAAACTATAACAGATGCAAACTTGTCCTGTGTGGTGGAGATGAGATTTGATAAAATAAGTGGAAATCCAGTAAAAGTTTCATTTAGCTACTTTGCACTCTCGACATAATCGTCACCATGTGCCAAATGCAATATAAAAGCAATCTGAGCACATTTCGCGCATAAATGAAATGACCACAATTTTCTCCAAAACTATAACAGATGCAAACTTGTCCTGTGTGGTGGAGATGAGATTTGATAAAAAAAGTGGAAATCCAGTAAAAGTTTCATTTGGATACTTTGCACTCTCGACATAATCGTCACCATGTGCCAAATGCAATATAAAGGCAATCTGAGCTCATTTCGCGCATAAATGAAATGACCACAATTTTCTCCAAAACTATAACAGATGCAAACTTGTCCTGTGTGGTGGAGATGAGATTTGATAAAATAAGTGGAAACCCAGTAAATGTTTCAATTGGCTTCCTTGCACTCTCGAGATAATCGTCACTATGTGCCAAATGCAATATAAAAGCAATCTGAGCACATTTCGCGCATAAATGAAATGACCACAATTTTCTCCAAAACTATGACAGATGCAAACTTGTCCTGTGTGGTGGAGATGAGATTTGATAAAATAAGTGGAAACCCAGTAAAAGTTTCATTTGGCTACCTTGCATTCTCGAGATAATCGTCACCATGTGCCAAATGCAATATAAAAGCAATCTGAGCACATTTCGCGCATAAATGAAATGACCACAATTTTCTCCAAAACTATAACAGTTGCAAACTTGTCCTGTGTGGTGGAGATGAGATTTGATAAAATAAGTGGAAATCCAGTAAAAGTTTCATTTGGCTACTTTGCACTCTCGAGATAATCGTCACCATGTGTCAAATGCAATATAAAAGTAATCAGAGCACATTTCGCGCATAAATGAAATGACCACATTTTTCTCCAAAACTATAACAGATGCAAACTTGTCCTGTGTGGTGGAGATGAGATTTGATAAAATAAGTGGAAATCCAGTAAAAGTTTCATTTGGCTACCTTGCACTCTTGACATAATCGTCACCATGTGCCAAATGCAATATAAAAGCAATCTGAGCACATTTCGCGCATAAATGAAATGACCACAATTTTCTCCAAAACTATAACAGATGCAAACTTGTCCTGTGTGGTGGAGATGAGATTTGATAAAATAAGTGGAAATCCAGTAAAAGTTTCATTTAGCTACTTTGCACTCTCGACATAATCGTCACCATGTGCCAAATGCAATATAAAAGCAATCTGAGCACATTTCGCGCATAAATGAAATGACCACAATTTTCTCCAAAACTATAACAGATGCAAACTTGTCCTGTGTGGTGGAGATGAGATTTGATAAAAAAAGTGGAAATCCAGTAAAAGTTTCATTTGGATACTTTGCACTCTCGACATAATCGTCACCATGTGCCAAATGCAATATAAAGGCAATCTGAGCTCATTTCGCGCATAAATGAAATGACCACAATTTTCTCCAAAACTATAACAGATGCAAACTTGTCCTGTGTGGTGGAGATGAGATTTGATAAAATAAGTGGAAACCCAGTAAATGTTTCAATTGGCTTCCTTGCACTCTCGAGATAATCGTCACTATGTGCCAAATGCAATATAAAAGCAATCTGAGCACATTTCGCGCATAAATGAAATGACCACAATTTTCTCCAAAACTATGACAGATGCAAACTTGTTCTGTGTGGTGGAGATGAGATTTGATAAAATAAGTGGAAACCCAGTAAAAGTTTCATTTGGCTACCTTGCATTCTCGAGATAATCGTCACCATGTGCCAAATGCAATATAAAAGCAATCTGAGCACATTTCGCGCATAAATGAAATGACCACAATTTTCTCCAAAACTATAACAGTTGCAAACTTGTCCTGTGTGGTGGAGATGAGATTTGATAAAATAAGTGGAAATCCAGTAAAAGTTTCATTTGGCTACTTTGCACTCTCGAGATAATCGTCACCATGTCTCAAATGCAATATAAAAGTAATCAGAGCACATTTCGCGCATAAATGAAATGACCACATTTTTCTCCAAAACTATAACAGATGCAAACTTGTCCTGTGTGGTGGAGATGAGATTTGATAAAATAAGTGGAAATCCAGTAAAAGTTTCATTTGGCTACCTTGCACTCTTGACATAATCGTCACCATGTGCCAAATGCAATATAAAAGCAATCTGAGCACATTTCGCGCATAAATGAAATGACCACAATTTTCTCCAAAACTATAACAGATGCAAACTTGTCCTGTGTGGTGGAGATGAGATTTGATAAAATAAGTGGAAATCCAGTAAAAGTTTCATTTAGCTACTTTGCACTCTCGACATAATCGTCACCATGTGCCAAATGCAATATAAAAGCAATCTGAGCACATTTCGCGCATAAATGAAATGACCACAATTTTCTCCAAAACTATAACAGATGCAAACTTGTCCTGTGTGGTGGAGATGAGATTTGATAAAAAAAGTGGAAATCCAGTAAAAGTTTCATTTGGATACTTTGCACTCTCGACATAATCGTCACCATGTGCCAAATGCAATATAAAGGCAATCTGAGCTCATTTCGCGCATAAATGAAATGACCACAATTTTCTCCAAAACTATAACAGATGCAAACTTGTCCTGTGTGGTGGAGATGAGATTTGATAAAATAAGTGGAAACCCAGTAAATGTTTCAATTGGCTTCCTTGCACTCTCGAGATAATCGTCACTATGTGCCAAATGCAATATAAAAGCAATCTGAGCACATTTCGCGCATAAATGAAATGACCACAATTTTCTCCAAAACTATGACAGATGCAAACTTGTCCTGTGTGGTGGAGATGAGATTTGATAAAATAAGTGGAAACCCAGTAAAAGTTTCATTTGGCTACCTTGCATTCTCGAGATAATCGTCACCATGTGCCAAATGCAATATAAAAGCAATCTGAGCACATTTCGCGCATAAATGAAATGACCACAATTTTCTCCAAAACTATAACAGTTGCAAACTTGTCCTGTGTGGTGGAGATGAGATTTGATAAAATAAGTGGAAATCCAGTAAAAGTTTCATTTGGCTACTTTGCACTCTCGAGATAATCGTCACCATGTGTCAAATGCAATATAAAAGTAATCAGAGCACATTTCGCGCATAAATGAAATGACCACATTTTTCTCCAAAACTATAACAGATGCAAACTTGTCCTGTGTGGTGGAGATGAGATTTGATAAAATAAGTGGAAATCCAGTAAAAGTTTCATTTGGCTACCTTGCACTCTTGACATAATCGTCACCATGTGCCAAATGCAATATAAAAGCAATCTGAGCACATTTCGCGCATAAATGAAATGACCACAATTTTCTCCAAAACTATAACAGATGCAAACTTGTCCTGTGTGGTGGAGATGAGATTTGATAAAATAAGTGGAAATCCAGTAAAAGTTTCATTTAGCTACTTTGCACTCTCGACATAATCGTCACCATGTGCCAAATGCAATATAAAAGCAATCTGAGCACATTTCGCGCATAAATGAAATGACCACAATTTTCTCCAAAACTATAACAGATGCAAACTTGTCCTGTGTGGTGGAGATGAGATTTGATAAAAAAAGTGGAAATCCAGTAAAAGTTTCATTTGGATACTTTGCACTCTCGACATAATCGTCACCATGTGCCAAATGCAATATAAAGGCAATCTGAGCTCATTTCGCGCATAAATGAAATGACCACAATTTTCTCCAAAACTATAACAGATGCAAACTTGTCCTGTGTGGTGGAGATGAGATTTGATAAAATAAGTGGAAACCCAGTAAATGTTTCAATTGGCTTCCTTGCACTCTCGAGATAATCGTCACTATGTGCCAAATGCAATATAAAAGCAATCTGAGCACATTTCGCGCATAAATGAAATGACCACAATTTTCTCCAAAACTATGACAGATGCAAACTTGTCCTGTGTGGTGGAGATGAGATTTGATAAAATAAGTGGAAACCCAGTAAAAGTTTCATTTGGCTACCTTGCATTCTCGAGATAATCGTCACCATGTGCCAAATGCAATATAAAAGCAATCTGAGCACATTTCGCGCATAAATGAAATGACCACAATTTTCTCCAAAACTATAACAGTTGCAAACTTGTCCTGTGTGGTGGAGATGAGATTTGATAAAATAAGTGGAAATCCAGTAAAAGTTTTATTTGGCTACTTTGCACTCTCGACATAATCGTCACCATGTGCCAAATGCAATATAAGAGCAATCTGAGCACATTTTGCGCATAAATGAAATGACCACAATTTTCTCCAAAACTATAACAGATGCAAACTTGTCTTGTGTAGTGGAGATGAGATTTGTTAAAATAAGTGGAAACCCAGTAAAAGTTTCATTTGGCTACCTTGCACTCTCGAGATAATCGTCACCATGTGCCAAATGCAATATAAAAGCAATCTGAGCACATTTCGCGCATAAATGAAATGACCACAATTTTCTCCAAAACTATAACAGATGCAAACTTGTCCTGTGTGGTGGAGATGAGATTTGATAAAATAAGTGGAAATTCAGTTAAAGTTTCATTTGGCTACTTTGCACTCTCGAGATAATCGTCACCATGTGCCAAATCCAATATAAAAGCAATCTGAGCACATTTCGCGCATAAATGACATGACCACAATTTTCTCCAAAACTATAACAGATGCAAACTTGTCCTGTGTGGTGGAGATGAGATTTGATAAAATAAGTGGAAATCCAGTAAAAGTGTCATTTGGCTACCTTGCACTCTCGAGATAATCGTCACCATGTGCCAAATGCAATATAAAAGCAATCTTAGCACATTTCGCGCATAAATGAAATGACCACAATTTTCTCCAAAACTCTAACAGATGCAAACTTGTCCTGTGTGGTGGAGATGATATTTGATAAAATAAGTGGAAATCCAGTAAAAGTTTCATTTGGCTACTTTGCACTCTTGAGATAATCGTCACCATGTGCCAAATGCAATATAAAAGCAATCTGAGCACATTTCGCACATAAATTAAATGACCACAATTTTCTCCAAAATTATAACAGATGCAAACTTGTCCTGTGTGGTGGAGATGAGATTTGATAAAATAAGTGGAAATTCAGTAAAAGTTTCATTTGGCTACTTTGCACTCTCAAAATAATCGTCACCATGTGCCAAATGCAATATAAAAGCAATCTGAGCACATTTCGCGCATAAATTAAATGACCACAATTTTCTCCAAAATTATAACAGATGCAAACTTGTCCTGTGTGGTGGAGATGAGATTTGATAAAATAAGTGGAAATCCAGTAAAAGTTTCATTTGGCTATTTTGCACTCTCGACATAATCATCACCATGTGCCAAATGCAATATAAAAGCAATCTGAGCACATTTCGCTCATAAATGAAATGACCACATTTTTCTCCAAAACTATAACAGATGCAAACTTGTCCTGTGTGGTGGAGATGAGATTTGATAAAATAAGTGGAAATCCAGTAAAAGTTTCATTTGGCTACTTTGCACTCTCGAGATAATCGTCACCATGTGTCAAATGCAATATAAAAGTAATCAGAGCACATTTCGCGCATAAATGAAATGACCACATTTTTCTCCAAAACTATAACAGATGCAAACTTGTCCTGTGTGGTGGAGATGAGATTTGATAAAATAAGTGGAAATCCAGTAAAAGTTTCATTTGGCTACCTTGCACTCTTGACATAATCGTCACCATGTGCCAAATGCAATATAAAAGCAATCTGAGCACATTTCGCGCATAAATGAAATGACCACAATTTTCTCCAAAACTATAACAGATGCAAACTTGTCCTGTGTGGTGGAGATGAGATTTGATAAAATAAGTGGAAATCCAGTAAAAGTTTCATTTAGCTACTTTGCACTCTCGACATAATCGTCACCATGTGCCAAATGCAATATAAAAGCAATCTGAGCACATTTCGCGCATAAATGAAATGACCACAATTTTCTCCAAAACTATAACAGATGCAAACTTGTCCTGTGTGGTGGAGATGAGATTTGATAAAAAAAGTGGAAATCCAGTAAAAGTTTCATTTGGATACTTTGCACTCTCGACATAATCGTCACCATGTGCCAAATGCAATATAAAGGCAATCTGAGCTCATTTCGCGCATAAATGAAATGACCACAATTTTCTCCAAAACTATAACAGATGCAAACTTGTCCTGTGTGGTGGAGATGAGATTTGATAAAATAAGTGGAAACCCAGTAAATGTTTCAATTGGCTTCCTTGCACTCTCGAGATAATCGTCACTATGTGCCAAATGCAATATAAAAGCAATCTGAGCACATTTCGCGCATAAATGAAATGACCACAATTTTCTCCAAAACTATGACAGATGCAAACTTGTCCTGTGTGGTGGAGATGAGATTTGATAAAATAAGTGGAAATCCAGTAAAAGTTTCATTTAGCTACTTTGCACTCTCGACATAATCGTCACCATGTGCCAAATGCAATATAAAAGCAATCTGAGCACATTTTGCGCATAAATGAAATGACCACAATTTTCTCCAAAACTATAACAGATGCAAACTTGTCCTGTGTGGTGGAGATGAGATTTGATAAAAAAAGTGGAAATCCAGTAAAAGTTTCATTTGGATACTTTGCACTCTCGACATAATCGTCACCATGTGCCAAATGCAATATAAAGGCAATCTGAGCTCATTTCGCGCATAAATGAAATGACCACAATTTTCTCCAAAACTATAACAGATGCAAACTTGTCCTGTGTGGTGGAGATGAGATTTGATAAAATAAGTGGAAACCCAGTAAATGTTTCAATTGGCTTCCTTGCACTCTCGAGATAATCGTCACTATGTGCCAAATGCAATATAAAAGCAATCTGAGCACATTTCGCGCATAAATGAAATGACCACAATTTTCTCCAAAACTATGACAGATGCAAACTTGTCCTGTGTGGTGGAGATGAGATTTGATAAAATAAGTGGAAATCCAGTAAAAGTTTCATTTGGCTACCTTGCATTCTCGAGATAATCGTCACCATGTGCCAAATGCAATATAAAAGCAATCTGAGCACATTTCGCGCATAAATGAAATGACCACAATTTTCTCCAAAACTATAACAGATGCAAACTTGTCCTGTGTAGTGGAGATGAGATTTGTTAAAATAAGTGGAAACCCAGTAAAAGTTTCATTTGGCTACCTTGCACTCTCGAGATAATCGTCACCATGTGCCAAATGCAATATAAAAGCAATCTGAGCACATTTCGCGCATAAATGAAATGACCACAATTTTCTCCAAAACTATAACAGATGCAAACTTGTCCTGTGTGGTGGAGATGAGATTTGATAAAATAAGTGGAAATCCTGTAAAAGTTTCATTTAGCTACTTTGCACTCTCGACATAATCGTCACCATGTGCCAAATGCAATATAAAAGCAATCTGAGCACATTTCGCGCATAAATGAAATGACCACAATTTTCTCCAAAACTATAACAGATGCAAACTTGTCCTGTGTGGTGGAGATGAGATTTGATAAAAAAAAGTGGAAATCCAGTAAAAGTTTCATTTGGATACTTTGCACTCTCGACATAATCGTCACCATGTGCCAAATGCAATATAAAGGCAATCTGAGCTCATTTCGCGCATAAATGAAATGACCACAATTTTCTCCAAAACTATAACAGATGCAAACTTGTCCTGTGTGGTGGAGATGAGATTTGATAAAATAAGTGGAAACCCAGTAAATGTTTCAATTGGCTTCCTTGCACTCTCGAGATAATCGTCACTATGTGCCAAATGCAATATAAAAGCAATCTGAGCACATTTCGCGCATAAATGAAATGACCACAATTTTCTCCAAAACTATGACAGATGCAAACTTGTCCTGTGTGGTGGAGATGAGATTTGATAAAATAAGTGGAAATCCAGTAAAAGTTTTATTTGGCTACTTTGCACTCTCGACATAATCGTCACCATGTGCCAAATGCAATATAAGAGCAATCTGAGCACATTTCGCGCATAAATGAAATGACCACAATTTTCTCCAAAACTATAACAGATGCAAACTTGTCCTGTGTGGTGGAGATGAGATTTGATAAAATAAGTGGAAATCCAGTAAAAGTTTCATTTGGCTACTTTGCACTGTCGACATAATCGTCACCATGTGCCAAATGCAATATAAAAGCAATCTGAGCACATTTTGCGCATAAATGAAATGACCACAATTTTCTCCAAAACTATAACAGATGCAAACTTGTCCTGTGTAGTGGAGATGAGATTTGTTAAAATAAGTGGAAACCCAGTAAAAGTTTCATTTGGCTACCTTGCACTCTCGAGATAATCGTCACCATGTGCCAAATGCAATATAAAAGCAATCTGAGCACATTTCGCGCATAAATGAAATGACTACAATTTTCTCCAAAACTATAACAGATGCAAACTTGTCCTGTGTGGCGGAGATGAGATTTGATAAAATAAGTGGAAATCCAGTAAAAGTTTCATTTGGCTATTTTGCACTCTCGACATAATCGTCACCATGTGCCAAATGCAATATAAAGGCAATCTGAGCACATTTCGCGCATAAATGAAATGACCACAATTTTCTCCAAAACTATAACAGATGCAAACTTGTCCTGTGTGGTAGAAATGAGATTTGATAAAATATGTAAAAATCCAGTAAAAGTTTCATTTGGCTACCTTGCACTCTCGAGATAATCGTCACCATGTGCCAAATGCAATATAAAAGCAATCTGAGCACATTTCGCGCATAAATGAAATGACCACAATTTTCTCCAAAACTCTAACAGATGCAAACTTGTCCTGTGTGGTGGAGATGAGATTTGATAAAATAAGTGGAAATCCAGTAAAAGTTTCATTTGGCTACTTTGCACTCTCGAGATAATTGTCACCATGTGCCAAATGCAATATAAAAGCAATCTGAGCACATTTCGCGCATAAATTAAATGACCACAATTTTCTCCAAAATTATAACAGATGCAAACTTGTCCTGTGTGGTGGAGATGAGATTTGATAAAATAAGTGGAAATCCAGTAAAAGTTTCATTTGGCTATTTTGCACTCTCGACATAATCATCACCATGTGCCAAATGCAATATAAATGCAATCTGAGCACATTTTGCTCATAAATGAAATGACCACATTTTTCTCCAAAACTCTAACAGATGCAAACTTGTCCTGTGTGGTGGAGATGAGATTTGATAAAATAAGTGGAAATCCAGTAAAAGTTTCATTTGGCTACTTTGCACTCTCGAGATAATTGTCACCATGTGCCAAATGCAATATAAAAGCAATCTGAGCACATTTCGCGCATAAATTAAATGACCACAATTTTCTCCAAAATTATAACAGATGCAAACTTGTCCTGTGTGGTGGAGATGAGATTTGATAAAATAAGTGGAAATCCAGTAAAAGTTTCATTTGGCTATTTTGCACTCTCGACATAATCATCACCATGTGCCAAATGCAATATAAAAGCAATCTGAGCACATTTTGCTCATAAATGAAATGACCACATTTTTCTCCAAAACTATAACAGATGCAAACTTGTCCTGTGTGGTGGAGATGAGATTTGATAAAATAAGTGGAAATCCAGTAAAAGTTTCATTTGGCTACTTTGCACTCTCGAGATAATCGTCACCATGTGTCAAATGCAATATAAAAGTAATCAGAGCACATTTCGCGCATAAATGAAATGACCACATTTTTCTCCAAAACTATAACAGATGCAAACTTGTCCTGTGTGGTGGAGATGAGATTTGATAAAATAAGTGGAAATCCAGTAAAAGTTTCATTTGGCTACCTTGCACTCTTGACATAATCGTCACCATGTGCCAAATGCAATATAAAAGCAATCTGAGCACATTTCGCGCATAAATGAAATGACCACAATTTTCTCCAAAACTATAACAGATGCAAACTTGTCCTGTGTGGTGGAGATGAGATTTGATAAAATAAGTGGAAATCCAGTAAAAGTTTCATTTAGCTACTTTGCACTCTCGACATAATCGTCACCATGTGCCAAATGCAATATAAAAGCAATCTGAGCACATTTCGCGCATAAATGAAATGACCACAATTTTCTCCAAAACTATAACAGATGCAAACTTGTCCTGTGTGGTGGAGATGAGATTTGATAAAAAAAGTGGAAATCCAGTAAAAGTTTCATTTGGATACTTTGCACTCTCGACATAATCGTCACCATGTGCCAAATGCAATATAAAGGCAATCTGAGCTCATTTCGCGCATAAATGAAATGACCACAATTTTCTCCAAAACTATAACAGATGCAAACTTGTCCTGTGTGGTGGAGATGAGATTTGATAAAATAAGTGGAAACCCAGTAAATGTTTCAATTGGCTTCCTTGCACTCTCGAGATAATCGTCACTATGTGCCAAATGCAATATAAAAGCAATCTGAGCACATTTCGCGCATAAATGAAATGACCACAATTTTCTCCAAAACTATGACAGATGCAAACTTGTCCTGTGTGGTGGAGATGAGATTTGATAAAATAAGTGGAAACCCAGTAAAAGTTTCATTTGGCTACCTTGCATTCTCGAGATAATCGTCACCATGTGCCAAATGCAATATAAAAGCAATCTGAGCACATTTCGCGCATAAATGAAATGACCACAATTTTCTCCAAAACTATAACAGTTGCAAACTTGTCCTGTGTGGTGGAGATGAGATTTGATAAAATAAGTGGAAATCCAGTAAAAGTTTTATTTGGCTACTTTGCACTCTCGACATAATCGTCACCATGTGCCAAATGCAATATAAGAGCAATCTGAGCACATTTTGCGCATAAATGAAATGACCACAATTTTCTCCAAAACTATAACAGATGCAAACTTGTCCTGTGTAGTGGAGATGAGATTTGTTAAAATAAGTGGAAACCCAGTAAAAGTTTCATTTGGCTACCTTGCACTCTCGAGATAATCGTCACCATGTGCCAAATGCAATATAAAAGCAATCTGAGCACATTTCGCGCATAAATGAAATGACCACAATTTTCTCCAAAACTATAACAGATGCAAACTTGTCCTGTGTGGTGGAGATGAGATTTGATAAAATAAGTGGAAATCCAGTAAAAGTTTAATTTAGCTACTTTGCACTCTCGACATAATCGTCACCATGTGCCAAATGCAATATAAAAGCAATCTGAGCACATTTCGCGCATAAATGAAATGACCACAATTTTCTCCAAAACTATAACAGATGCAAACTTGTCCTGTGTGGTGGAGATGAGATTTGATAAAATAAGTGGAAATTCAGTTAAAGTTTCATTTGGCTACTTTGCACTCTCGAGATAATCGTCACCATGTGCCAAATCCAATATAAAAGCAATCTGAGCACATTTCGCGCATAAATGACATGACCACAATTTTCTCCAAAACTATAACAGATGCAAACTTGTCCTGTGTGGTGGAGATGAGATTTGATAAAATAAGTGGAAATCCAGTAAAAGTGTCATTTGGCTACCTTGCACTCTCGAGATAATCGTCACCATGTGCCAAATGCAATATAAAAGCAATCTTAGCACATTTCGCGCATAAATGAAATGACCACAATTTTCTCCAAAACTCTAACAGATGCAAACTTGTCCTGTGTGGTGGAGATGATATTTGATAAAATAAGTGGAAATTCAGTAAAAGTTTCATTTGGCTACTTTGCACTCTCAAAATAATCGTCACCATGTGCCAAATGCAATATAAAAGCAATCTGAGCACATTTCGCGCATAAATTAAATGACCACAATTTTCTCCAAAATTATAACAGATGCAAACTTGTCCTGTGTGGTGGAGATGAGATTTGATAAAATAAGTGGAAATCCAGTAAAAGTTTCATTTGGCTATTTTGCACTCTCGGCATAATCATCACCATGTGCCAAATGCAATATAAAAGCAATCTGAGCACATATCGCTCATAAATGAAATGACCACATTTTTCTCCAAAACTATAACAGATGCAAACTTGTCCTGTGTGGTGGAGATGAGATTTGATAAAATAAGTGGAAATCCAGTAAAAGTTTCATTTGGCTACTTTGCACTCTCGAGATAATCGTCACCATGTGTCAAATGCAATATAAAAGTAATCAGAGCACATTTCGCGCATAAATGAAATGACCACATTTTTCTCCAAAACTATAACAGATGCAAACTTGTCCTGTGTGGTGGAGATGAGATTTGATAAAATAAGTGGAAATCCAGTAAAAGTTTCATTTGGCTACCTTGCACTCTTGACATAATCGTCACCATGTGCCAAATGCAATATAAAAGCAATCTGAGCACATTTCGCGCATAAATGAAATGACCACAATTTTCTCCAAAACTATAACAGATGCAAACTTGTCCTGTGTGGTGGAGATGAGATTTGATAAAATAAGTGGAAATCCAGTAAAAGTTTCATTTAGCTACTTTGCACTCTCGACATAATCGTCACCATGTGCCAAATGCAATATAAAAGCAATCTGAGCATATTTCGCGCATAAATGAAATGACCACAATTTTCTCCAAAACTATAACAGATGCAAACTTGTCCTGTGTGGTGGAGATGAGATTTGATAAAAAAAGTGGAAATCCAGTAAAAGTTTCATTTGGATACTTTGCACTCTCGACATAATCGTCACCATGTGCCAAATGCAATATAAAGGCAATCTGAGCTCATTTCGCGCATAAATGAAATGACCACAATTTTCTCCAAAACTATAACAGATGCAAACTTGTCCTGTGTGGTGGAGATGAGATTTGATAAAATAAGTGGAAACCCAGTAAATGTTTCAATTGGCTTCCTTGCACTCTCGAGATAATCGTCACTATGTGCCAAATGCAATATAAAAGCAATCTGAGCACATTTCGCGCATAAATGAAATGACCACAATTTTCTCCAAAACTATGACAGATGCAAACTTGTCCTGTGTGGTGGAGATGAGATTTGATAAAATAAGTGGAAACCCAGTAAAAGTTTCATTTGGCTACCTTGCATTCTCGAGATAATCGTCACCATGTGCCAAATGCAATATAAAAGCAATCTGAGCACATTTCGCGCATAAATGAAATGACCACAATTTTCTCCAAAACTATAACAGTTGCAAACTTGTCCTGTGTGGTGGAGATGAGATTTGATAAAATAAGTGGAAATCCAGTAAAAGTTTTATTTGGCTACTTTGCACTCTCGACATAATCGTCACCATGTGCCAAATGCAATATAAGAGCAATCTGAGCACATTTTGCGCATAAATGAAATGACCACAATTTTCTCCAAAACTATAACAGATGCAAACTTGTCTTGTGTAGTGGAGATGAGATTTGTTAAAATAAGTGGAAACCCAGTAAAAGTTTCATTTGGCTACCTTGCACTCTCGAGATAATCGTCACCATGTGCCAAATGCAATATAAAAGCAATCTGAGCACATTTCGCGCATAAATGAAATGACCACAATTTTCTCCAAAACTATAACAGATGCAAACTTGTCCTGTGTGGTGGAGATGAGTTTTGATAAAATAAGTGGAAATCCAGTAAAAGTTTCATTTGGCTACTTTGCACTCTCGAGATAATCGTCACCATGTGTCAAATGCAATATAAAAGTAATCAGAGCACATTTCGCGCATAAATGAAATGACCACATTTTTCTCCAAAACTATAACAGATGCAAACTTGTCCTGTGTGGTGGAGATGAGATTTGATAAAATAAGTGGAAACCCAGTAAAAGTTTCATTTGGCTACCTTGCATTCTCGAGATAATCGTCACCATGTGCCAAATGCAATATAAAAGCAATCTGAGCACATTTCGCGCATAAATGAAATGACCACAATTTTCTCCAAAACTATAACAGATGCAAACTTGTCCTGTGTGGTGGAGATGAGATTTGATAAAATAAGTGGAAATCCAGTAAAAGTTTCATTTGGCTACTTTGCACTCTCGAGATAATTGTCACCATGTGCCAAATGCAATATAAAAGCAATCTGAGCACATTTCGCGCATAAATGAAATGACCACAATTTTCTCCAAAACTATGACAGATGCAAACTTGTCCTGTGTGGTGGAGATGAGATTTGATAAAATAAGTGGAAACCCAGTAAAAGTTTCATTTGGCTACCTTGCATTCTCGAGATAATCGTCACCATGTGCCAAATGCAATATAAAAGCAATCTGAGCACATTTCGCGCATAAATGAAATGACCACAATTTTCTCCAAAACTATAACAGTTGCAAACTTGTCCTGTGTGGTGGAGATGAGATTTGATAAAATAAGTGGAAATCCAGTAAAAGTTTTATTTGGCTACTTTGCACTCTCGACATAATCGTCACCATGTGCCAAATGCAATATAAGAGCAATCTGAGCACATTTTGCGCATAAATGAAATGACCACAATTTTCTCCAAAACTATAACAGATGCAAACTTGTCTTGTGTAGTGGAGATGAGATTTGTTAAAATAAGTGGAAACCCAGTAAAAGTTTCATTTGGCTACCTTGCACTCTCGAGATAATCGTCACCATGTGCCAAATGCAATATAAAAGCAATCTGAGCACATTTCGCGCATAAATGAAATGACCACAATTTTCTCCAAAACTATAACAGATGCAAACTTGTCCTGTGTGGTGGAGATGAGTTTTGATAAAATAAGTGGAAATCCAGTAAAAGTTTCATTTGGCTACTTTGCACTCTCGAGATAATCGTCACCATGTGTCAAATGCAATATAAAAGTAATCAGAGCACATTTCGCGCATAAATGAAATGACCACATTTTTCTCCAAAACTATAACAGATGCAAACTTGTCCTGTGTGGTGGAGATGAGATTTGATAAAATAAGTGGAAACCCAGTAAAAGTTTCATTTGGCTACCTTGCATTCTCGAGATAATCGTCACCATGTGCCAAATGCAATATAAAAGCAATCTGAGCACATTTCGCGCATAAATGAAATGACCACAATTTTCTCCAAAACTATAACAGATGCAAACTTGTCCTGTGTGGTGGAGATGAGATTTGATAAAATAAGTGGAAATCCAGTAAAAGTTTCATTTGGCTACTTTGCACTCTCGAGATAATTGTCACCATGTGCCAAATGCAATATAAAAGCAATCTGAGCACATTTCGCGCATAAATGAAATGACCACAATTTTCTCCAAAACTATAACAGATGCAAACTTGTCCTGTGTGGTGGAGATGAGATTTGATAAAATAAGTGGAAATTCAGTTAAAGTTTCATTTGGCTATTTTGCACTCTCGAGATAATCGTCACCATGTGCCAAATCCAATATAAAAGCAATCTGAGCACATTTCGCGCATAAATGACATGACCACAATTTTCTCCAAAACTATAACAGATGCAAACTTGTCCTGTGTGGTGGAGATGAGATTTGATAAAATAAGTGGAAATCCAGTAAAAGTTTCATTTGGCTACCTTGCACTCTCGAGATAATCGTCACCATGTGCCAAATGCAATATAAAAGCAATCTTAGCACATTTCGCGCATAAATGAAATGACCACAATTTTCTCCAAAACTCTAACAGATGCAAACTTGTCCTGTGTGGTGGAGATGATATTTGATAAAATAAGTGGAAATCCAGTAAAAGTTTCATTTGGCTACTTTGCACTCTCGAGATAATCGTCACCATGTGCCAAATGCAATATAAAAGCAATCTGAGCACATTTCGCGCATAAATGAAATGACCACAATTTTCTCCAAAACTCTAACAGATGCAAACTTGTCCTGTGTGGTGGAGATGAGATTTGATAAAATAAGTGGAAATCCAGTAAAAGTTTCATTTGGCTACTTTGCACTCTCGAGATAATTGTCACCATGTGCCAAATGCAATATAAAAGCAATCTGAGCACATTTCGCGCATAAATGAAATGACCACAATTTTCTCCAAAACTATAACAGATGCAAACTTGTCCTGTGTGGTGGAGATGAGATTTGATAAAATAAGTGGAAATTCAGTTAAAGTTTCATTTGGCTACTTTGCACTCTCGAGATAATCGTCACCATGTGCCAAATCCAATATAAAAGCAATCTGAGCACATTTCGCGCATAAATGACATGACCACAATTTTCTCCAAAACTATAACAGATGCAAACTTGTCCTGTGTGGTGATGAGATTTGATAAAATAAGTGGAAATCCAGTAAAAGTTTCATTTGGCTACCTTGCACTCTCGAGATAATCGTCACCATGTGCCAAATGCAATATAAAAGCAATCTTAGCACATTTCGCGCATAAATGAAATGACCACAATTTTCTCCAAAACTCTAACAGATGCAAACTTGTCCTGTGTGGTGGAGATGATATTTGATAAAATAAGTGGAAATCCAGTAAAAGTTTCATTTGGCTACTTTGCACTCTCGAGATAATCGTCACCATGTGCCAAATGCAATATAAAAGCAATCTGAGCACATTTCGCGCATAAATTAAATGACCACAATTTTCTCCAAAATTATAACAGATGCAAACTTGTCCTGTGTGGTGGAGATGAGATTTGATAAAATAAGTGGAAATTCAGTAAAAGTTTCATTTGGCTACTTTGCACTCTCAAAATAATCGTCACCATGTGCCAAATGCAATATAAAAGCAATCTGAGCACATTTCGCGCATAAATTAAATGACCACAATTTTCTCCAAAATTATAACAGATGCAAACTTGTCCTGTGTGGTGGAGATGAGATTTGATAAAATAAGTGGAAATCTAGTAAAAGTTTCATTTGGCTATTTTGCACTCTCGACATAATCATCACCATGTGCCAAATGCAATATAAAAGCAATCTGAGCACATTTCGCTCATAAATGAAATGACCACATTTTTCTCCAAAACTATAACAGATGCAAACTTGTCCTGTGTGGTGGAGATGAGATTTGATAAAATAAGTGGAAATCCAGTAAAAGTTTCATTTGGCTACTTTGCACTCTCGAGATAATCGTCACCATGTGTCAAATGCAATATAAAAGTAATCAGAGCACATTTCGCGCATAAATGAAATGACCACATTTTTCTCCAAAACTATAACAGATGCAAACTTGTCCTGTGTGGTGGAGATGAGATTTGATAAAATAAGTGGAAATCCAGTAAAAGTTTCATTTGGCTACCTTGCACTCTTGACATAATCGTCACCATGTGCCAAATGCAATATAAAAGCAATCTGAGCACATTTCGCGCATAAATGAAATGACCACAATTTTCTCCAAAACTATAACAGATGCAAACTTGTCCTGTGTGGTGGAGATGAGATTTGATAAAATAAGTGGAAATCCAGTAAAAGTTTCATTTAGCTACTTTGCACTCTCGACATAATCGTCACCATGTGCCAAATGCAATATAAAAGCAATCTGAGCACATTTCGCGCATAAATGAAATGACCACAATTTTCTCCAAAACTATAACAGATGCAAACTTGTCCTGTGTGGTGGAGATGAGATTTGATAAAAAAGTGGAAATCCAGTAAAAGTTTCATTTGGATACTTTGCACTCTCGACATAATCGTCACCATGTGCCAAATGCAATATAAAGGCAATCTGAGCTCATTTCGCGCATAAATCAAATGACCACAATTTTCTCCAAAACTATAACAGATGCAAACTTGTCCTGTGTGGTGGAGATGAGATTTGATAAAATAAGTGGAAACCCAGTAAATGTTTCAATTGGCTTCCTTGCACTCTCGAGATAATCGTCACTATGTGCCAAATGCAATATAAAAGCAATCTGAGCACATTTCGCGCATAAATGAAATGACCACAATTTTCTCTAAAACTATGACAGATGCAAACTTGTCCTGTGTGGTGGAGATGAGATTTGATAAAATAAGTGGAAACCCAGTAAAAGTTTCATTTGGCTACCTTGCATTCTCGAGATAATCGTCACCATGTGCCAAATGCAATATAAAAGCAATCTGAGCACATTTCGCGCATAAATGAAATGACCACAATTTTCTCCAAAACTATAACAGTTGCAAACTTGTCCTGTGTGGTGGAGATGAGATTTGATAAAATAAGTGGAAATCCAGTAAAAGTTTTATTTGGCTACTTTGCACTCTCGACATAATCGTCACCATGTGCCAAATGCAATATAAGAGCAATCTGAGCACATTTTGCGCATAAATGAAATGACCACAATTTTCTCCAAAACTATAACAGATGCAAACTTGTCTTGTGTAGTGGAGATGAGATTTGTTAAAATAAGTGGAAACCCAGTAAAAGTTTCATTTGGCTACCTTGCACTCTCGAGATAATCGTCACCATGTGCCAAATGCAATATAAAAGCAATCTGAGCACATTTCGCGCATAAATGAAATGACCACAATTTTCTCCAAAACTATAACAGATGCAAACTTGTCCTGTGTGGTGGAGATGAGTTTTGATAAAATAAGTGGAAATCCAGTAAAAGTTTCATTTGGCTAACTTTGCACTCTCGAGATAATCGTCACCATGTGTCAAATGCAATATAAAAGTAATCAGAGCACATTTCGCGCATAAATGAAATGACCACATTTTTCTCCAAAACTATAACAGATGCAAACTTGTCCTGTGTGGTGGAGATGAGATTTGATAAAATAAGTGGAAACCCAGTAAAAGTTTCATTTGGCTACCTTGCATTCTCGAGATAATCGTCACCATGTGCCAAATGCAATATAAAAGCAATCTGAGCACATTTCGCGCATAAATGAAATGACCACAATTTTCTCCAAAACTATAACAGATGCAAACTTGTCCTGTGTGGTGGAGATGAGATTTGATAAAATAAGTGAAAATCCAGTAAAAGTTTCATTTGGCTACTTTGCACTCTCGAGATAATTGTCACCATGTGCCAAATGCAATATAAAAGCAAGCTGAGCACATTTCGCGCATAAATGAAATGACCACAATTTTCTCCAAAACTATAACAGATGCAAACTTGTCCTGTGTGGTGGAGATGAGATTTGATAAAATAAGTGGAAATTCAGTTAAAGTTTCATTTGGCTACTTTGCACTCTCGAGATAATCGTCACCATGTGCCAAATCCAATATAAAAGCAATCTGAGCACATTTCGCGCATAAATGACATGACCACAATTTTCTCCAAAACTATAACAGATGCAAACTTGTCCTGTGTGGTGGAGATGAGATTTGATAAAATAAGTGGAAATCCAGTAAAAGTTTCATTTGGCTACCTTGCACTCTCGAGATAATCGTCACCATGTGCCAAATGCAATATAAAAGCAATCTTAGCACATTTCGCGCATAAATGAAATGACCACAATTTTCTCCAAAACTCTAACAGATGCAAACTTGTCCTGTGTGGTGGAGATGATATTTGATAAAATAAGTGGAAATCCAGTAAAAGTTTCATTTGGCTACTTTGCACTCTCGAGATAATCGTCACCATGTGCCAAATGCAATATAAAAGCAATCTGAGCACATTTCGCGCATAAATGAAATGACCACAATTTTCTCCAAAACTCTAACAGATGCAAACTTGTCCTGTGTGGTGGAGATGAGATTTGATAAAATAAGTGGAAATCCAGTAAAAGTTTCATTTGGCTACTTTGCACTCTCGAGATAATTGTCACCATGTGCCAAATGCAATATAAAAGCAATCTGAGCACATTTCGCGCATAAATGAAATGACCACAATTTTCTCCAAAACTATAACAGATGCAAACTTGTCCTGTGTGGTGGAGATGAGATTTGATAAAATAAGTGGAAATTCAGTTAAAGTTTCATTTGGCTACTTTGCACTCTCGAGATAATCGTCACCATGTGCCAAATCCAATATAAAAGCAATCTGAGCACATTTCGCGCATAAATGACATGACCACAATTTTCTCCAAAACTATAACAGATGCAAACTTGTCCTGTGTGGTGGAGATGAGATTTGATAAAATAAGTGGAAATCCAGTAAAAGTTTCATTTGGCTACCTTGCACTCTCGAGATAATCGTCACCATGTGCCAAATGCAATATAAAAGCAATCTTAGCACATTTCGCGCATAAATGAAATGACCACAATTTTCTCCAAAACTCTAACAGATGCAAACTTGTCCTGTGTGGTGGAGATGATATTTGATAAAATAAGTGGAAATCCAGTAAAAGTTTCATTTGGCTACTTTGCACTCTCGAGATAATCGTCACCATGTGCCAAATGCAATAAAAAAGCAATCTGAGCACATTTCGCGCATAAATTAAATGACCACAATTTTCTCCAAAATTATAACAGATGCAAACTTGTCCTGTGTGGTGGAGATGAGATTTGATAAAATAAGTGGAAATTCAGTAAAAGTTTCATTTGGCTACTTTGCACTCTCGACATAATCATCACCATGTGCCAAATGCAATATAAAAGCAATCTGAGCACATTTCGCTCATAAATGAAATGACCACATTTTTCTCCAAAACTATAACAGATGCAAACTTGTCCTGTGTGGTGGAGATGAGATTTGATAAAATAAGTGGAAATCCAGTAAAAGTTTCATTTAGCTACTTTGCACTCTCGAGATAATCGTCACCATGTGTCAAATGCAATATAAAAGTAATCAGAGCACATTTCGCGCATAAATGAAATGACCACATTTTTCTCCAAAACTATAACAGATGCAAACTTGTCCTGTGTGGTGGAGATGAGATTTGATAAAATAAGTGGAAATCCAGTAAAAGTTTCATTTGGCTACCTTGCACTCTTGACATAATCGTCACCATGTGCCAAATGCAATATAAAAGCAATCTGAGCACATTTCGCGCATAAATGAAATGACCACAATTTTCTCCAAAACTATAACAGATGCAAACTTGTCCTGTGTGGTGGAGATGAGATTTGATAAAATAAGTGGAAATCCAGTAAAAGTTTCATTTAGCTACTTTGCACTCTCGACATAATCGTCACCATGTGCCAAATGCAATATAAAAGCAATCTGAGCACATTTCGCGCATAAATGAAATGACCACAATTTTCTCCAAAACTATAACAGATGCAAACTTGTCCTGTGTGGTGGAGATGAGATTTGATAAAAAAAGTGGAAATCCAGTAAAAGTTTCATTTGGATACTTTGCACTCCCGACATAATCGTCACCATGTGCCAAATGCAATATAAAGGCAATCTGAGCTCATTTCGCGCATAAATGAAATGACCACAATTTTCTCCAAAACTATAACAGATGCAAACTTGTCCTGTGTGGTGGAGATGAGATTTGATAAAATAAGTGGAAACCCAGTAAATGTTTCAATTGGCTTCCTTGCACTCTCGAGATAATCGTCACTATGTGCCAAATGCAATATAAAAGCAATCTGAGCACATTTCGCGCATAAATGAAATGACCACAATTTTCTCCAAAACTATGACAGATGCAAACTTGTCCTGTGTGGTGGAGATGAGATTTGATAAAATAAGTGGAAACCCAGTAAAAGTTTCATTTGGCTACCTTGCATTCTCGAGATAATCGTCACCATGTGCCAAATGCAATACAAAAGCAATCTGAGCACATTTCGCGCATAAATGAAATGACCACAATTTTCTCCAAAACTATAACAGTTGCAAACTTGTCCTGTGTGGTGGAGATGAGATTTGATAAAATAAGTGGAAATCCAGTAAAAGTTTTATTTGGCTACTTTGCACTCTCGACATAATCGTCACCATGTGCCAAATGCAATATAAGAGCAATCTGAGCACATTTTGCGCATAAATGAAATGACCACAATTTTCTCCAAAACTATAACAGATGCAAACTTGTCCTGTGTAGTGGAGATGAGATTTGTTAAAATAAGTGGAAACCCAGTAAAAGTTTCATTTGGCTACCTTGCACTCTCGAGATAATCGTCACCATGTGCCAAATGCAATATAAAAGCAATCTGAGCACATTTCGCGCATAAATGAAATGACCACAATTTTCTCCAAAACTATAACAGATGCAAACTTGTCCTGTGTGGTGGAGATGAGATTTGATAAAATAAGTGGAAATCCAGTAAAAGTTTCATTTAGCTACTTTGCACTCTCGACATAATCGTCACCATGTGCCAAATGCAATATAAAAGCAATCTGAGCACATTTCGCGCATAAATGAAATGACCACAATTTTCTCCAAAACTATAACAGATGCAAACTTGTCCTGTGTGGTGGAGATGAGATTTGATAAAATAAGTGGAAATTCAGTTAAAGTTTCATTTGGCTACTTTGCACTCTCGAGATAATCGTCACCATGTGCCAAATCCAATATAAAAGCAATCTGAGCACATTTCGCGCATAAATGACATGACCACAATTTTCTCCAAAACTATAACAGATGCAAACTTGTCCTGTGTGGTGGAGATGAGATTTGATAAAATAAGTGGAAATCCAGTAAAAGTTTCATTTGGCTACCTTGCACTCTCGAGATAATCGTCACCATGTGCCAAATGCAATATAAAAGCAATCTTAGCACATTTCGCGCATAAATGAAATGACCACAATTTTCTCCAAAACTCTAACAGATGCAAACTTGTCCTGTGTGGTGGAGATGATATTTGATAAAATAAGTGGAAATCCAGTAAAAGTTTCATTTGGCTACTTTGCACTCTCGAGATAATCGTCACCATGTGCCAAATGCAATATAAAAGCAATCTGAGCACATTTCGCGCATAAATTAAATGACCACAATTTTCTCCAAAATTATAACAGATGCAAACTTGTCCTGTGTGGTGGAGATGAGATTTGATAAAATAAGTGGAAATTCAGTAAAAGTTTCATTTGGCTACTTTGCACTCTCAAAATAATCGTCACCATGTGCCAAATGCAATATAAAAGCAATCTGAGCACATTTCGCGCATAAATTAAATGACCACAATTTTCTCCAAAATTATAACAGATGCAAACTTGTCCTGTGTGGTGGAGATGAGATTTGATAAAATAAGTGGAAATCCAGTAAAAGTTTCATTTGGCTATTTTGCACTCTCGACATAATCATCACCATGTGCCAAATGCAATATAAAAGCAATCTGAGCACATTTCGCTCATAAATGAAATGACCACATTTTTCTCCAAAACTATAACAGATGCAAACTTGTCCTGTGTGGTGGAGATGAGATTTGATAAAATAAGTGGAAATCCAGTAAAAGTTTCATTTGGCTACTTTGCACTCTCGAGATAATCGTCACCATGTGTCAAATGCAATATAAAAGTAATCAGAGCACATTTCGCGCATAAATGAAATGACCACATTTTTCTCCAAAACTATAACAGATGCAAACTTGTCCTGTGTGGTGGAGATGAGATTTGATAAAATAAGTGGAAATCCAGTAAAAGTTTCATTTGGCTACCTTGCACTCTTGACATAATCGTCACCATGTGCCAAATGCAATATAAAAGCAATCTGAGCACATTTCGCGCATAAATGAAATGACCACAATTTTCTCCAAAACTATAACAGATGCAAACTTGTCCTGTGTGGTGGAGATGAGATTTGATAAAATAAGTAGAAATCCAGTAAAAGTTTCATTTAGCTACTTTGCACTCTCGACATAATCGTCACCATGTGCCAAATGCAATATAAAAGCAATCTGAGCACATTTCGCGCATAAATGAAATGACCACAATTTTCTCCAAAACTATAACAGATGCAAACTTGTCCTGTGTGGTGGAGATGAGATTTGATAAAAAAAGTGGAAATCCAGTAAAAGTTTCATTTGGATACTTTGCACTCTCGACATAATCGTCACCATGTGCCAAATGCAATATAAAGGCAATCTGAGCTCATTTCGCGCATAAATGAAATGACCACAATTTTCTCCAAAACTATAACAGATGCAAACTTGTCCTGTGTGGTGGAGATGAGATTTGATAAAATAAGTGGAAACCCAGTAAATGTTTCAATTGGCTTCCTTGCACTCTCGAGATAATCGTCACTATGTGCCAAATGCAATATAAAAGCAATCTGAGCACATTTCGCGCATAAATGAAATGACCACAATTTTCTCCAAAACTATGACAGATGCAAACTTGTCCTGTGTGGTGGAGATGAGATTTGATAAAATAAGTGGAAACCCAGTAAAAGTTTCATTTGGCTACCTTGCATTCTCGAGATAATCGTCACCATGTGCCAAATGCAATATAAAAGCAATCTGAGCACATTTCGCGCATAAATGAAATGACCACAATTTTCTCCAAAACTATAACAGTTGCAAACTTGTCCTGTGTGGTGGAGATGAGATTTGATAAAATAAGTGGAAATCCAGTAAAAGTTTTATTTGGCTACTTTGCACTCTCGACATAATCGTCACCATGTGCCAAATGCAATATAAGAGCAATCTGAGCACATTTTGCGCATAAATGAAATGACCACAATTTTCTCCAAAACTATAACAGATGCAAACTTGTCCTGTGTAGTGGAGATGAGATTTGTTAAAATAAGTGGAAACCCAGTAAAAGTTTCATTTGGCTACCTTGCACTCTCGAGATAATCGTCACCATGTGCCAAATGCAATATAAAAGCAATCTGAGCACATTTCGCGCATAAATGAAATGACCACATTTTTCTCCAAAACTATAACAGATGCAAACTTGTCCTGTGTGGTGGAGATGAGATTTGATAAAATAAGTGGAAACCCAGTAAAAGTTTCATTTGGCTACCTTGCATTCTCGAGATAATCGTCACCATGTGCCAAATGCAATATAAAAGCAATCTGAGCACATTTCGCGCATAAATGAAATGACCACAATTTTCTCCAAAACTATAACAGATGCAAACTTGTCCTGTGTGGTGGAGATGAGATTTGATAAAAGAAGTGGAAATCCAGTAAAAGTTTCATTTGGCTACTTTGCACTCTCGAGATAATTGTCACCATGTGCCAAATGCAATATAAAAGCAATCTGAGCACATTTCGCGCATAAATGAAATGACCACAATTTTCTCCAAAACTATAACAGATGCAAACTTGTCCTGTGTGGTGGAGATTAGATTTGATAAAATAAGTGGAAATTCAGTTAAAGTTTCATTTGGCTACTTTGCACTCTCGAGATAATCGTCACCATGTGCCAAATGCAATATAAAAGCAATCTTAGCACATTTCGCGCATAAATGAAATGACCACAATTTTCTCCAAAACTCTAACAGATGCAAACTTGTCCTGTGTGGTGGAGATGATATTTGATAAAATAAGTGGAAATCCAGTAAAAGTTTCATTTGGCTACTTTGCACTCTCGAGATAATCGTCACCATGTGCCAAATGCAATATAAAAGCAATCTGAGCACATTTCGCGCATAAATTAAATGACCACAATTTTCTCCAAAATTATAACAGATGCAAACTTGTCCTGTGTGGTGGAGATGAGATTTGATAAAATAAGTGGAAATTCAGTAAAAGTTTCATTTGGCTACTTTGCACTCTCAAAATAATCGTCACCATGTGCCAAATGCAATATAAAAGCAATCTGAGCACATTTCGCGCATAAATTAAATGACCACAATTTTCTCCAAAATTATAACAGATGCAAACTTGTCCTGTGTGGTGGAGATGAGATTTGATAAAATAAGTGGAAATCCAGTAAAAGTTTCATTTGGCTATTTTGCACTCTCGACATAATCATCACCATGTGCCAAATGCAATATAAAAGCAATCTGAGCACATTTCGCTCATAAATGAAATGACCACATTTTTCTCCAAAACTATAACAGATGCAAACTTGTCCTGTGTGGTGGAGATGAGATTTGATAAAATAAGTGGAAATCCAGTAAAAGTTTCATTTGGCTACTTTGCACTCTCGAGATAATCGTCACCATGTGTCAAATGCAATATAAAAGTAATCAGAGCACATTTCGCGCATAAATGAAATGACCACATTTTTCTCCAAAACTATAACAGATGCAAACTTGTCCTGTGTGGTGGAGATGAGATTTGATAAAATAAGTGGAAATCCAGTAAAAGTTTCATTTGGCTACCTTGCACTCTTGACATAATCGTCACCATGTGCCAAATGCAATATAAAAGCAATCTGAGCACATTTCGCGCATAAATGAAATGACCACAATTTTCTCCAAAACTATAACAGATGCAAACTTGTCCTGTGTGGTGGAGATGAGATTTGATAAAAAAAGTGGAAATCCAGTAAAAGTTTCATTTGGATACTTTGCACTCTCGACATAATCGTCACCATGTGCCAAATGCAATATAAAGGCAATCTGAGCTCATTTCGCGCATAAATGAAATGACCACAATTTTCTCCAAAACTATAACAGATGCAAACTTGTCCTGTGTGGTGGAGATGAGATTTGATAAAATAAGTGGAAACCCAGTAAATGTTTCAATTGGCTTCCTTGCACTCTCGAGATAATCGTCACTATGTGCCAAATGCAATATAAAAGCAATCTGAGCACATTTCGCGCATAAATGAAATGACCACAATTTTCTCCAAAACTATGACAGATGCAAACTTGTCCTGTGTGGTGGAGATGAGATTTGATAAAATAAGTGGAAACCCAGTAAAAGTTTCATTTGGCTACCTTGCATTCTCGAGATAATCGTCACCATGTGCCAAATGCAATATAAAAGCAATCTGAGCACATTTCGCGCATAAATGAAATGACCACAATTTTCTCCAAAACTATAACAGTTGCAAACTTGTCCTGTGTGGTGGAGATGAGATTTGATAAAATAAGTGGAAATCCAGTAAAAGTTTTATTTGGCTACTTTGCACTCTCGACATAATCGTCACCATGTGCCAAATGCAATATAAGAGCAATCTGAGCACATTTTGCGCATAAATGAAATGACCACAATTTTCTCCAAAACTATAACAGATGCAAACTTGTCCTGTGTAGTGGAGATGAGATTTGTTAAAATAAGTGGAAACCCAGTAAAAGTTTCATTTGGCTACCTTGCACTCTCGAGATAATCGTCACCATGTGCCAAATGCAATATAAAAGCAATCTGAGAAGATTTCGCGCATAAATGAAATGACCACAATTTTCTCCAAAACTATAACAGATGCAAACTTGTCCTGTGTGGTGGAGATGAGATTTGATAAAATAAGTGGAAATCCAGTAAAAGTTTCATTTAGCTACTTTGCACTCTCGACATAATCGTCACCATGTGCCAAATGCAATATAAAAGCAATCTGAGCACATTTCGCGCATAAATGAAATGACCACAATTTTCTCCAAAACTATAACAGATGCAAACTTGTCCTGTGTGGTGGAGATGAGATTTGATAAAAAAAGTGGAAATCCAGTAAAAGTTTCATTTGGATACTTTGCACTCTCGACATAATCGTCACCATGTGCCAAATGCAATATAAAGGCAATCTGAGCTCATTTCGCGCATAAATGAAATGACCACAATTTTCTCCAAAACTATAACAGATGCAAACTTGTCCTGTGTGGTGGAGATGAGTTTTGATAAAATAAGTGGAAACCCAGTAAATGTTTCAATTGGCTTCCTTGCACTCTCGAGATAATCGTCACTATGTGCCAAATGCAATATAAAAGCAATCTGAGCACATTTCGCGCATAAATGAAATGACCACAATTTTCTCCAAAACTATGACAGATGAAAACTTGTCCTGTGTGGTGGAGATGAGATTTGATAAAATAAGTGGAAACCCAGTAAAAGTTTCATTTGGCTACCTTGCATTCTCGAGATAATCGTCACCATGTGCCAAATGCAATATAAAAGCAATCTGAGCACATTTCGCGCATAAATGAAATGACCACAATTTTCTCCAAAACTATAACAGATGCAAACTTGTCCTGTGTGGTGGAGATTAGATTTGATAAAATAAGTGGAAATTCAGTTAAAGTTTCATTTGGCTACTTTGCACTCTCGAGATAATCGTCACCATGTGCCAAATGCAATATAAAAGCAATCTTAGCACATTTCGCGCATAAATGAAATGACCACAATTTTCTCCAAAACTCTAACAGATGCAAACTTGTCCTGTGTGGTGGAGATGATATTTGATAAAATAAGTGGAAATCCAGTAAAAGTTTCATTTGGCTACTTTGCACTCTCGAGATAATCGTCACCATGTGCCAAATGCAATATAAAAGCAATCTGAGCACATTTCGCGCATAAATGAAATGACCACAATTTTCTCCAAAACTATAACAGATGCAAACTTGTCCTGTGTGGTGGAGATTAGATTTGATAAAATAAGTGGAAATTCAGTTAAAGTTTCATTTGGCTACTTTGCACTCTCGAGATAATCGTCACCATGTGCCAAATGCAATATAAAAGCAATCTTAGCACATTTCGCGCATAAATGAAATGACCACAATTTTCTCCAAAACTCTAACAGATGCAAACTTGTCCTGTGTGGTGGAGATGATATTTGATAAAATAAGTGGAAATCCAGTAAAAGTTTCATTTGGCTACTTTGCACTCTCGAGATAATCGTCACCATGTGCCAAATGCAATATAAAAGCAATCTGAGCACATTTCGCGCATAAATTAAATGACCACAATTTTCTCCAAAATTATAACAGATGCAAACTTGTCCTGTGTGGTGGAGATGAGATTTGATAAAATAAGTGGAAATTCAGTAAAAGTTTCATTTGGCTACTTTGCACTCTCAAAATAATCGTCACCATGTGCCAAATGCAATATAAAAGCAATCTGAGCACATTTCGCGCATAAATTAAATGACCACAATTTTCTCCAAAATTATAACAGATGCAAACTTGTCCTGTGTGGTGGAGATGAGATTTGATAAAATAAGTGGAAATCCAGTAAAAGTTTCATTTGGCTATTTTGCACTCTCGACATAATCATCACCATGTGCCAAATGCAATATAAAAGCAATCTGAGCACATTTCGCTCATAAATGAAATGACCACATTTTTCTCCAAAACTATAACAGATGCAAACTTGTCCTGTGTGGTGGAGATGAGATTTGATAAAATAAGTGGAAATCCAGTAAAAGTTTCATTTGGCTACTTTGCACTCTCGAGATAATCGTCACCATGTGTCAAATGCAATATAAAAGTAATCAGAGCACATTTCGCGCATAAATGAAATGACCACATTTTTCTCCAAAACTATAACAGATGCAAACTTGTCCTGTGTGGTGGAGATGAGATTTGATAAAATAAGTGGAAATCCAGTAAAAGTTTCATTTGGCTACCTTGCACTCTTGACATAATCGTCACCATGTGCCAAATGCAATATAAAAGCAATCTGAGCACATTTCGCGCATAAATGAAATGACCACAATTTTCTCCAAAACTATAACAGATGCAAACTTGTCCTGTGTGGTGGAGATGAGATTTGATAAAAAAAGTGGAAATCCAGTAAAAGTTTCATTTGGATACTTTGCACTCTCGACATAATCGTCACCATGTGCCAAATGCAATATAAAGGCAATCTGAGCTCATTTCGCGCATAAATGAAATGACCACAATTTTCTCCAAAACTATAACAGATGCAAACTTGTCCTGTGTGGTGGAGATGAGATTTGATAAAATAAGTGGAAACCCAGTAAATGTTTCAATTGGCTTCCTTGCACTCTCGAGATAATCGTCACTATGTGCCAAATGCAATATAAAAGCAATCTGAGCACATTTCGCGCATAAATGAAATGACCACAATTTTCTCCAAAACTATGACAGATGCAAACTTGTCCTGTGTGGTGGAGATGAGATTTGATAAAATAAGTGGAAACCCAGTAAAAGTTTCATTTGGCTACCTTGCATTCTCGAGATAATCGTCACCATGTGCCAAATGCAATATAAAAGCAATCTGAGCACATTTCGCGCATAAATGAAATGACCACAATTTTCTCCAAAACTATAACAGTTGCAAACTTGTCCTGTGTGGTGGAGATGAGATTTGATAAAATAAGTGGAAATCCAGTAAAAGTTTTATTTGGCTACTTTGCACTCTCGACATAATCGTCACCATGTGCCAAATGCAATATAAGAGCAATCTGAGCACATTTTGCGCATAAATGAAATGACCACAATTTTCTCCAAAACTATAACAGATGCAAACTTGTCCTGTGTAGTGGAGATGAGATTTGTTAAAATAAGTGGAAACCCAGTAAAAGTTTCATTTGGCTACCTTGCACTCTCGAGATAATCGTCACCATGTGCCAAATGCAATATAAAAGCAATCTGAGAAGATTTCGCGCATAAATGAAATGACCACAATTTTCTCCAAAACTATAACAGATGCAAACTTGTCCTGTGTGGTGGAGATGAGATTTGATAAAATAAGTGGAAATCCAGTAAAAGTTTCATTTAGCTACTTTGCACTCTCGACATAATCGTCACCATGTGCCAAATGCAATATAAAAGCAATCTGAGCACATTTCGCGCATAAATGAAATGACCACAATTTTCTCCAAAACTATAACAGATGCAAACTTGTCCTGTGTGGTGGAGATGAGATTTGATAAAAAAAGTGGAAATCCAGTAAAAGTTTCATTTGGATACTTTGCACTCTCGACATAATCGTCACCATGTGCCAAATGCAATATAAAGGCAATCTGAGCTCATTTCGCGCATAAATGAAATGACCACAATTTTCTCCAAAACTATAACAGATGCAAACTTGTCCTGTGTGGTGGAGATGAGTTTTGATAAAATAAGTGGAAACCCAGTAAATGTTTCAATTGGCTTCCTTGCACTCTCGAGATAATCGTCACTATGTGCCAAATGCAATATAAAAGCAATCTGAGCACATTTCGCGCATAAATGAAATGACCACAATTTTCTCCAAAACTATGACAGATGAAAACTTGTCCTGTGTGGTGGAGATGAGATTTGATAAAATAAGTGGAAACCCAGTAAAAGTTTCATTTGGCTACCTTGCATTCTCGAGATAATCGTCACCATGTGCCAAATGCAATATAAAAGCAATCTGAGCACATTTCGCGCATAAATGAAATGACCACAATTTTCTCCAAAACTATAACAGATGCAAACTTGTCCTGTGTGGTGGAGATGAGATTTGATAAAATAAGTGGACATCCAGTAAAAGTTTTATTTGGCTACTTTGCACTCTCGACATAATCGTCACCATGTGCCAAATGCAATATAAGAGCAATCTGAGCACATTTCGCGCATAAATGAAATGACCACAATTTTCTCCAAAACTATAACAGATGCAAACTTGCCCTGTGTAGTGGAGATGAGATTTGTTAAAATAAGTGGAAACCCAGTAAAAGTTTCATTTGGCTACCTTGCACTCTCGAGATAATCGTCACCATGTGCCAAATGCAATATAAAAGCAATCTGAGCACATTTCGCGCATAAATGAAATGACCACAATTTTCTCCAAAACTCTAACAGATGCAAACTTGTCCTGTGTGGTGGAGATGAGATTTGATAAAATAAGTGAAAATCCAGTAAAAGATTCATTTGGCTACTTTGCACTCTCGAGATAATCGTCACCATGTGCAAAATGCAATATAAAAGCAAGCTGAGCACATTTCGCGCATAAATGAAATGACCACAATTTTCTCCAAAACTATAACAGATGCAAACTTGTCCTGTGTGGTGGAGATGAGATTTGATAAAATAAGTGGAAATTCAGTTAAAGTTTCATTTGGCTACTTTGCACTCTCGAGATAATCATCACCATGTTCCAAATCCAATATAAAAGCAATCTGAGCACATTTCGCGCATAAATGAAATGACCACAATTTTCTCCAAAACTATAACAGATGCAAACTTGTCCTGTGTGGTGGAGATGAGATTTGATAAAATAAGTGGAAATCCAGTAAAAGTTTCATTTGGCTACCTTGCACTCTCGAGATAATCGTCACCATGTGCCAAATGCAATATAAAAGCAATCTTAGCACATTTCGCGCATAAATGAAATGACCACAATTTTCTCCAAAACTCTAACATATGCAAACTTGTCCTGTGTGGTGGAGATGAGATTTGATAAAATAAGTGGAAATCCAGTAAAAGTTTCATTTGGCTACTTTGCACTCTCGAGATAATCGTCACCATGTGCCAAATGCAATATAAAAGCAATCTGAGCACATTTCGCGCATAAATGAAATGACCACAATTTTCTCCAAAACTATAACAGATGCAAACTTGTCCTGTGTGGTGGAGATGAGATTTGATAAAATAAGTGGAAATTCAGTAAAAGTTTCATTTGGCTACTTTGCACTCTCAAAATAATCGTCACCATGTGCCAAATGCAATATAAAAGCAATCTGAGCACATTTCGCGCATAAATGAAATGACCACAATTTTCTCCAAAACTATAACAGATGCAAACTTGTCCTGTGTGGTGGAGATGAGATTTAATAAAATAAGTGGAAACCCGGTAAAAGTTTCATTTGGCTACTTTGCACTCTCGAGATAATCATCACCATGTGCCAAATGCAATATAAAAGCAATCCGAGCACATTTCGCGCATAAATGAAATGACCACAATTTTCTCCAAAACTATAACAGATGCAAACTTGTCCTGTGTGGTGGAGATGAGATTTGATAAAATAAGTGGAAATCCAGTAAAAGTTTCATTTGGCTACTTTGCACTCTCGAGATAATCGTCACCATGTGCCAAATGCAATATAAAAGCAATCTGAGCACATTTCGCGCATAAATGAAATGACCACAATTTTCTCCAAAACTATAACAGATGCAAACTTGTCCTGTGTGGTGGAGATGAGATTTGATAAAATAAGTGGACATCCAGTAAAAGTTTTATTTGGCTACTTTGCACTCTCGACATAATCGTCACCATGTGCCAAATGCAATATAAGAGCAATCTGAGCACATTTCGCGCATAAATGAAATGACCACAATTTTCTCCAAAACTATAACAGATGCAAACTTGTCCTGTGTAGTGGAGATGAGATTTGTTAAAATAAGTGGAAACCCAGTAAAAGTTTCATTTGGCTACCTTGCACTCTCGAGATAATCGTCACCATGTGCCAAATGCAATATAAAAGCAATCTGAGCACATTTCGCGCATAAATGAAATGACCACAATTTTCTCCAAAACTCTAACAGATGCAAACTTGTCCTGTGTGGTGGAGATGAGATTTGATAAAATAAGTGGAAATCCAGTAAAAGATTCATTTGGCTACTTTGCACGCTCGAGATAATCGTCACCATGTGCAAAATGCAATATAAAAGCAAGCTGAGCACATTTCGCGCATAAATGAAATGACCACAATTTTCTCCAAAACTATAACAGATGCAATTTTGTCCTGTGTGGTGGAGATGAGATTTGATAAAATAAGTGGAAATTCAGTTAAAGTTTCATTTGGCTACTTTGCACTCTCGAGATAATCATCACCATGTTCAAAATCCAATATAAAAGCAATCTTAGCACATTTCGCGCATAAATGAAATGACCACAATTTTCTCCAAAACTCTAACAGATGCAAACTTGTCCTGTGTGGTGGAGATGAGATTTGATAAAATAAGTGGAAATCCAGTAAAAGTTTCATTTGGCTACTTTGCACTCTCGAGATAATCGTCACCATGTGCCAAATGCAATATAAAAGCAATCTGAGCACATTTCGCGCATAAATGAAATGACCACAATTTTCTCCAAAACTATAACAGATGCAAACTTGTCCTGTGTGGTGGAGATGAGATTTGATAAAATAAGTGGAAATTCAGTAAAAGTTTCATTTGGCTACTTTGCACTCTCAAAATAATCGTCACCATGTGCCAAATGCAATATAAAAGCAATCTGAGCACATTTCGCGCATAAATGAAATGACCACAATTTTCTCCAAAACTATAACAGATGCAAACTTGTCCTGTGTGGTGGAGATGAGATTTGATAAAATAAGTGGAAACCCGGTAAAAGTTTCATTTGGCTACTTTGCACTCTCGAGATAATCATCACCATGTGCCAAATGCAATATAAAAGCAATCCGAGCACATTTCGCGCATAAATGAAATGACCACAATTTTCTCCAAAACTATAACAGATGCAAACTTGTCCTGTGTGGTGGAGATGAGATTTGATAAAATAAGTGGAAATCCAGTAAAAGTTTCATTTGTCTACTTTGCACTCTCGAGATAATCGTCACCATGTGCCAAATGCAATATAAAAGCAATCTGAGCACATTTCGCGCATAAATGAAATGACCACAATTTTCTCCAAAACTATGACAGATGAAAACTTGTCCTGTGTGGTGGAGATGAGATTTGATAAAATAAGTGGAAACCCAGTAAAAGTTTCATTTGGCTACCTTGCATTCTCGAGATAATCGTCACCATGTGCCAAATGCAATATAAAAGCAATCTGAGCACATTTCGCGCATAAATGAAATGACCACAATTTTCTCCAAAACTATAACAGATGCAAACTTGTCCTGTGTGGTGGAGATTAGATTTGATAAAATAAGTGGAAATTCAGTTAAAGTTTCATTTGGCTACTTTGCACTCTCGAGATAATCGTCACCATGTGCCAAATGCAATATAAAAGCAATCTTAGCACATTTCGCGCATAAATGAAATGACCACAATTTTCTCCAAAACTCTAACAGATGCAAACTTGTCCTGTGTGGTGGAGATGATATTTGATAAAATAAGTGGAAATCCAGTAAAAGTTTCATTTGGCTACTTTGCACTCTCGAGATAATCGTCACCATGTGCCAAATGCAATATAAAAGCAATCTGAGCACATTTCGCGCATAAATGAAATGACCACAATTTTCTCCAAAACTATAACAGATGCAAACTTGTCCTGTGTGGTGGAGATTAGATTTGATAAAATAAGTGGAAATTCAGTTAAAGTTTCATTTGGCTACTTTGCACTCTCGAGATAATCGTCACCATGTGCCAAATGCAATATAAAAGCAATCTTAGCACATTTCGCGCATAAATGAAATGACCACAATTTTCTCCAAAACTCTAACAGATGCAAACTTGTCCTGTGTGGTGGAGATGATATTTGATAAAATAAGTGGAAATCCAGTAAAAGTTTCATTTGGCTACTTTGCACTCTCGAGATAATCGTCACCATGTGCCAAATGCAATATAAAAGCAATCTGAGCACATTTCGCGCATAAATTAAATGACCACAATTTTCTCCAAAATTATAACAGATGCAAACTTGTCCTGTGTGGTGGAGATGAGATTTGATAAAATAAGTGGAAATTCAGTAAAAGTTTCATTTGGCTACTTTGCACTCTCAAAATAATCGTCACCATGTGCCAAATGCAATATAAAAGCAATCTGAGCACATTTCGCGCATAAATTAAATGACCACAATTTTCTCCAAAATTATAACAGATGCAAACTTGTCCTGTGTGGTGGAGATGAGATTTGATAAAATAAGTGGAAATCCAGTAAAAGTTTCATTTGGCTATTTTGCACTCTCGACATAATCATCACCATGTGCCAAATGCAATATAAAAGCAATCTGAGCACATTTCGCTCATAAATGAAATGACCACATTTTTCTCCAAAACTATAACAGATGCAAACTTGTCCTGTGTGGTGGAGATGAGATTTGATAAAATAAGTGGAAATCCAGTAAAAGTTTCATTTGGCTACTTTGCACTCTCGAGATAATCGTCACCATGTGTCAAATGCAATATAAAAGTAATCAGAGCACATTTCGCGCATAAATGAAATGACCACATTTTTCTCCAAAACTATAACAGATGCAAACTTGTCCTGTGTGGTGGAGATGAGATTTGATAAAATAAGTGGAAATCCAGTAAAAGTTTCATTTGGCTACCTTGCACTCTTGACATAATCGTCACCATGTGCCAAATGCAATATAAAAGCAATCTGAGCACATTTCGCGCATAAATGAAATGACCACAATTTTCTCCAAAACTATAACAGATGCAAACTTGTCCTGTGTGGTGGAGATGAGATTTGATAAAAAAAGTGGAAATCCAGTAAAAGTTTCATTTGGATACTTTGCACTCTCGACATAATCGTCACCATGTGCCAAATGCAATATAAAGGCAATCTGAGCTCATTTCGCGCATAAATGAAATGACCACAATTTTCTCCAAAACTATAACAGATGCAAACTTGTCCTGTGTGGTGGAGATGAGATTTGATAAAATAAGTGGAAACCCAGTAAATGTTTCAATTGGCTTCCTTGCACTCTCGAGATAATCGTCACTATGTGCCAAATGCAATATAAAAGCAATCTGAGCACATTTCGCGCATAAATGAAATGACCACAATTTTCTCCAAAACTATGACAGATGCAAACTTGTCCTGTGTGGTGGAGATGAGATTTGATAAAATAAGTGGAAACCCAGTAAAAGTTTCATTTGGCTACCTTGCATTCTCGAGATAATCGTCACCATGTGCCAAATGCAATATAAAAGCAATCTGAGCACATTTCGCGCATAAATGAAATGACCACAATTTTCTCCAAAACTATAACAGTTGCAAACTTGTCCTGTGTGGTGGAGATGAGATTTGATAAAATAAGTGGAAATCCAGTAAAAGTTTTATTTGGCTACTTTGCACTCTCGACATAATCGTCACCATGTGCCAAATGCAATATAAGAGCAATCTGAGCACATTTTGCGCATAAATGAAATGACCACAATTTTCTCCAAAACTATAACAGATGCAAACTTGTCCTGTGTAGTGGAGATGAGATTTGTTAAAATAAGTGGAAACCCAGTAAAAGTTTCATTTGGCTACCTTGCACTCTCGAGATAATCGTCACCATGTGCCAAATGCAATATAAAAGCAATCTGAGAAGATTTCGCGCATAAATGAAATGACCACAATTTTCTCCAAAACTATAACAGATGCAAACTTGTCCTGTGTGGTGGAGATGAGATTTGATAAAATAAGTGGAAATCCAGTAAAAGTTTCATTTAGCTACTTTGCACTCTCGACATAATCGTCACCATGTGCCAAATGCAATATAAAAGCAATCTGAGCACATTTCGCGCATAAATGAAATGACCACAATTTTCTCCAAAACTATAACAGATGCAAACTTGTCCTGTGTGGTGGAGATGAGATTTGATAAAAAAAGTGGAAATCCAGTAAAAGTTTCATTTGGATACTTTGCACTCTCGACATAATCGTCACCATGTGCCAAATGCAATATAAAGGCAATCTGAGCTCATTTCGCGCATAAATGAAATGACCACAATTTTCTCCAAAACTATAACAGATGCAAACTTGTCCTGTGTGGTGGAGATGAGTTTTGATAAAATAAGTGGAAACCCAGTAAATGTTTCAATTGGCTTCCTTGCACTCTCGAGATAATCGTCACTATGTGCCAAATGCAATATAAAAGCAATCTGAGCACATTTCGCGCATAAATGAAATGACCACAATTTTCTCCAAAACTATGACAGATGAAAACTTGTCCTGTGTGGTGGAGATGAGATTTGATAAAATAAGTGGAAACCCAGTAAAAGTTTCATTTGGCTACCTTGCATTCTCGAGATAATCGTCACCATGTGCCAAATGCAATATAAAAGCAATCTGAGCACATTTCGCGCATAAATGAAATGACCACAATTTTCTCCAAAACTATAACAGATGCAAACTTGTCCTGTGTGGTGGAGATGAGATTTGATAAAATAAGTGGACATCCAGTAAAAGTTTTATTTGGCTACTTTGCACTCTCGACATAATCGTCACCATGTGCCAAATGCAATATAAGAGCAATCTGAGCACATTTCGCGCATAAATGAAATGACCACAATTTTCTCCAAAACTATAACAGATGCAAACTTGCCCTGTGTAGTGGAGATGAGATTTGTTAAAATAAGTGGAAACCCAGTAAAAGTTTCATTTGGCTACCTTGCACTCTCGAGATAATCGTCACCATGTGCCAAATGCAATATAAAAGCAATCTGAGCACATTTCGCGCATAAATGAAATGACCACAATTTTCTCCAAAACTCTAACAGATGCAAACTTGTCCTGTGTGGTGGAGATGAGATTTGATAAAATAAGTGAAAATCCAGTAAAAGATTCATTTGGCTACTTTGCACTCTCGAGATAATCGTCACCATGTGCAAAATGCAATATAAAAGCAAGCTGAGCACATTTCGCGCATAAATGAAATGACCACAATTTTCTCCAAAACTATAACAGATGCAAACTTGTCCTGTGTGGTGGAGATGAGATTTGATAAAATAAGTGGAAATTCAGTTAAAGTTTCATTTGGCTACTTTGCACTCTCGAGATAATCATCACCATGTTCCAAATCCAATATAAAAGCAATCTGAGCACATTTCGCGCATAAATGAAATGACCACAATTTTCTCCAAAACTATAACAGATGCAAACTTGTCCTGTGTGGTGGAGATGAGATTTGATAAAATAAGTGGAAATCCAGTAAAAGTTTCATTTGGCTACCTTGCACTCTCGAGATAATCGTCACCATGTGCCAAATGCAATATAAAAGCAATCTTAGCACATTTCGCGCATAAATGAAATGACCACAATTTTCTCCAAAACTCTAACATATGCAAACTTGTCCTGTGTGGTGGAGATGAGATTTGATAAAATAAGTGGAAATCCAGTAAAAGTTTCATTTGGCTACTTTGCACTCTCGAGATAATCGTCACCATGTGCCAAATGCAATATAAAAGCAATCTGAGCACATTTCGCGCATAAATGAAATGACCACAATTTTCTCCAAAACTATAACAGATGCAAACTTGTCCTGTGTGGTGGAGATGAGATTTGATAAAATAAGTGGAAATTCAGTAAAAGTTTCATTTGGCTACTTTGCACTCTCAAAATAATCGTCACCATGTGCCAAATGCAATATAAAAGCAATCTGAGCACATTTCGCGCATAAATGAAATGACCACAATTTTCTCCAAAACTATAACAGATGCAAACTTGTCCTGTGTGGTGGAGATGAGATTTAATAAAATAAGTGGAAACCCGGTAAAAGTTTCATTTGGCTACTTTGCACTCTCGAGATAATCATCACCATGTGCCAAATGCAATATAAAAGCAATCCGAGCACATTTCGCGCATAAATGAAATGACCACAATTTTCTCCAAAACTATAACAGATGCAAACTTGTCCTGTGTGGTGGAGATGAGATTTGATAAAATAAGTGGAAATCCAGTAAAAGTTTCATTTGGCTACTTTGCACTCTCGAGATAATCGTCACCATGTGCCAAATGCAATATAAAAGCAATCTGAGCACATTTCGCGCATAAATGAAATGACCACAATTTTCTCCAAAACTATAACAGATGCAAACTTGTCCTGTGTGGTGGAGATGAGATTTGATAAAATAAGTGGACATCCAGTAAAAGTTTTATTTGGCTACTTTGCACTCTCGACATAATCGTCACCATGTGCCAAATGCAATATAAGAGCAATCTGAGCACATTTCGCGCATAAATGAAATGACCACAATTTTCTCCAAAACTATAACAGATGCAAACTTGTCCTGTGTAGTGGAGATGAGATTTGTTAAAATAAGTGGAAACCCAGTAAAAGTTTCATTTGGCTACCTTGCACTCTCGAGATAATCGTCACCATGTGCCAAATGCAATATAAAAGCAATCTGAGCACATTTCGCGCATAAATGAAATGACCACAATTTTCTCCAAAACTCTAACAGATGCAAACTTGTCCTGTGTGGTGGAGATGAGATTTGATAAAATAAGTGGAAATCCAGTAAAAGATTCATTTGGCTACTTTGCACGCTCGAGATAATCGTCACCATGTGCAAAATGCAATATAAAAGCAAGCTGAGCACATTTCGCGCATAAATGAAATGACCACAATTTTCTCCAAAACTATAACAGATGCAATTTTGTCCTGTGTGGTGGAGATGAGATTTGATAAAATAAGTGGAAATTCAGTTAAAGTTTCATTTGGCTACTTTGCACTCTCGAGATAATCATCACCATGTTCAAAATCCAATATAAAAGCAATCTTAGCACATTTCGCGCATAAATGAAATGACCACAATTTTCTCCAAAACTCTAACAGATGCAAACTTGTCCTGTGTGGTGGAGATGAGATTTGATAAAATAAGTGGAAATCCAGTAAAAGTTTCATTTGGCTACTTTGCACTCTCGAGATAATCGTCACCATGTGCCAAATGCAATATAAAAGCAATCTGAGCACATTTCGCGCATAAATGAAATGACCACAATTTTCTCCAAAACTATAACAGATGCAAACTTGTCCTGTGTGGTGGAGATGAGATTTGATAAAATAAGTGGAAATTCAGTAAAAGTTTCATTTGGCTACTTTGCACTCTCAAAATAATCGTCACCATGTGCCAAATGCAATATAAAAGCAATCTGAGCACATTTCGCGCATAAATGAAATGACCACAATTTTCTCCAAAACTATAACAGATGCAAACTTGTCCTGTGTGGTGGAGATGAGATTTGATAAAATAAGTGGAAACCCGGTAAAAGTTTCATTTGGCTACTTTGCACTCTCGAGATAATCATCACCATGTGCCAAATGCAATATAAAAGCAATCCGAGCACATTTCGCGCATAAATGAAATGACCACAATTTTCTCCAAAACTATAACAGATGCAAACTTGTCCTGTGTGGTGGAGATGAGATTTGATAAAATAAGTGGAAATCCAGTAAAAGTTTCATTTGTCTACTTTGCACTCTCGAGATAATCGTCACCATGTGCCAAATGCAATATAAAAGTAATCTGAGCACATTTCGCGCATAAATGAAATGACCACAATTTTCTCCAAAACTATAACAGATGCAAACGTGTCCTGTGTGGTGATGAGATTTGATAAAATAAGTGGAAATCCAGTAAAAGTTTCATTTGGCTACGTTGCACTCTCGAGATAATCGTCACCATGTGCCAAATGCAATATAAAAGCAATCTGAGCACATTTCACGCATAAATGAAATGACCACAATTTTCTCCAAAACTATAACTGTTGCAAACTTGTCCTGTGTGGTGGAGATGAGATTTGTTAAAATAAGTGGAAATCCAGTAAAAGTTTCATTTGGCTACGTTGCACTCTCGAGATAATCGTCACCATGTGCCAAATGCAATATAAAAGCAATCTGAGCACATTTCGCACATAAATGAAATGACCACAATTTTCTCCAAAACTATAACAGATGCAAACTTGTCCTGTGTGGTGGAGATGAGTTTTGATAAAATAAGTGGAAACCCAGTAAATGTTTCAATTGGCTTCCTTGCACTCTCGAGATAATCGTCACTATGTGCCAAATGCAATATAAAAGCAATCTGAGCACATTTCGCGCATAAATGAAATGACCACAATTTTCTCCAAAACTATAACAGATGCAAACTTGTCCTGTGTGGTGGAGATGAGATTTGATAAAATAAGTGGAAATCCAGTAAAAGTTTCATTTGGCTACTTTGCACTCTCGAGATAATCGTCACCATGTGCCAAATGCAATATAAAAGCAATCTGAGCACATTTCGCGCATAAATGAAATGACCACAATTTTCTCCAAAACTATAACAGATGCAAACTTGTCCTGTGTGGTGGAGATGAGATTTGATAAAATAAGTGGAAATCCAGTAAAAGTTTCATTTGGATACTTTGCACTCTCGACATAATCGTCACCATGTGCCAAATGCAATATAAAGGCAATCTGAGCTCATTTCGCGCATAAATGAAATGACCACAATTTTCTCCAAAACTATAACAGATGCAAACTTGTCCTGTGTGGTGGAGATGAGTTTTGATAAAATAAGTGGAAACCCAGTAAATGTTTCAATTGGCTTCCTTGCACTCTCGAGATAATCGTCACTATGTGCCAAATGCAATATAAAAGCAATCTGAGCACATTTCGCGCATAAATGAAATGACCACAATTTTCTCCAAAACTATGACAGATGAAAACTTGTCCTGTGTGGTGGAGATGAGATTTGATAAAATAAGTGGAAACCCAGTAAAAGTTTCATTTGGCTACCTTGCATTCTCGAGATAATCGTCACCATGTGCCAAATGCAATATAAAAGCAATCTGAGCACATTTCGCGCATAAATGAAATGACCACAATTTTCTCCAAAACTATAACAGATGCAAACTTGTCCTGTGTGGTGGAGATGAGATTTGATAAAATAAGTGGACATCCAGTAAAAGTTTTATTTGGCTACTTTGCACTCTCGACATAATCGTCACCATGTGCCAAATGCAATATAAGAGCAATCTGAGCACATTTCGCGCATAAATGAAATGACCACAATTTTCTCCAAAACTATAACAGATGCAAACTTGCCCTGTGTAGTGGAGATGAGATTTGTTAAAATAAGTGGAAACCCAGTAAAAGTTTCATTTGGCTACCTTGCACTCTCGAGATAATCGTCACCATGTGCCAAATGCAATATAAAAGCAATCTGAGCACATTTCGCGCATAAATGAAATGACCACAATTTTCTCCAAAACTCTAACAGATGCAAACTTGTCCTGTGTGGTGGAGATGAGATTTGATAAAATAAGTGAAAATCCAGTAAAAGATTCATTTGGCTACTTTGCACTCTCGAGATAATCGTCACCATGTGCAAAATGCAATATAAAAGCAAGCTGAGCACATTTCGCGCATAAATGAAATGACCACAATTTTCTCCAAAACTATAACAGATGCAAACTTGTCCTGTGTGGTGGAGATGAGATTTGATAAAATAAGTGGAAATTCAGTTAAAGTTTCATTTGGCTACTTTGCACTCTCGAGATAATCATCACCATGTTCCAAATCCAATATAAAAGCAATCTGAGCACATTTCGCGCATAAATGAAATGACCACAATTTTCTCCAAAACTATAACAGATGCAAACTTGTCCTGTGTGGTGGAGATGAGATTTGATAAAATAAGTGGAAATCCAGTAAAAGTTTCATTTGGCTACCTTGCACTCTCGAGATAATCGTCACCATGTGCCAAATGCAATATAAAAGCAATCTTAGCACATTTCGCGCATAAATGAAATGACCACAATTTTCTCCAAAACTCTAACATATGCAAACTTGTCCTGTGTGGTGGAGATGAGATTTGATAAAATAAGTGGAAATCCAGTAAAAGTTTCATTTGGCTACTTTGCACTCTCGAGATAATCGTCACCATGTGCCAAATGCAATATAAAAGCAATCTGAGCACATTTCGCGCATAAATGAAATGACCACAATTTTCTCCAAAACTATAACAGATGCAAACTTGTCCTGTGTGGTGGAGATGAGATTTGATAAAATAAGTGGAAATTCAGTAAAAGTTTCATTTGGCTACTTTGCACTCTCAAAATAATCGTCACCATGTGCCAAATGCAATATAAAAGCAATCTGAGCACATTTCGCGCATAAATGAAATGACCACAATTTTCTCCAAAACTATAACAGATGCAAACTTGTCCTGTGTGGTGGAGATGAGATTTAATAAAATAAGTGGAAACCCGGTAAAAGTTTCATTTGGCTACTTTGCACTCTCGAGATAATCATCACCATGTGCCAAATGCAATATAAAAGCAATCCGAGCACATTTCGCGCATAAATGAAATGACCACAATTTTCTCCAAAACTATAACAGATGCAAACTTGTCCTGTGTGGTGGAGATGAGATTTGATAAAATAAGTGGAAATCCAGTAAAAGTTTCATTTGGCTACTTTGCACTCTCGAGATAATCGTCACCATGTGCCAAATGCAATATAAAAGCAATCTGAGCACATTTCGCGCATAAATGAAATGACCACAATTTTCTCCAAAACTATAACAGATGCAAACTTGTCCTGTGTGGTGGAGATGAGATTTGATAAAATAAGTGGACATCCAGTAAAAGTTTTATTTGGCTACTTTGCACTCTCGACATAATCGTCACCATGTGCCAAATGCAATATAAGAGCAATCTGAGCACATTTCGCGCATAAATGAAATGACCACAATTTTCTCCAAAACTATAACAGATGCAAACTTGTCCTGTGTAGTGGAGATGAGATTTGTTAAAATAAGTGGAAACCCAGTAAAAGTTTCATTTGGCTACCTTGCACTCTCGAGATAATCGTCACCATGTGCCAAATGCAATATAAAAGCAATCTGAGCACATTTCGCGCATAAATGAAATGACCACAATTTTCTCCAAAACTCTAACAGATGCAAACTTGTCCTGTGTGGTGGAGATGAGATTTGATAAAATAAGTGGAAATCCAGTAAAAGATTCATTTGGCTACTTTGCACTCTCGAGATAATCGTCACCATGTGCAAAATGCAATATAAAAGCAAGCTGAGCACATTTCGCGCATAAATGAAATGACCACAATTTTCTCCAAAACTATAACAGATGCAATTTTGTCCTGTGTGGTGGAGATGAGATTTGATAAAATAAGTGGAAATTCAGTTAAAGTTTCATTTGGCTACTTTGCACTCTCGAGATAATCATCACCATGTTCAAAATCCAATATAAAAGCAATCTTAGCACATTTCGCGCATAAATGAAATGACCACAATTTTCTCCAAAACTCTAACAGATGCAAACTTGTCCTGTGTGGTGGAGATGAGATTTGATAAAATAAGTGGAAATCCAGTAAAAGTTTCATTTGGCTACTTTGCACTCTCGAGATAATCGTCACCATGTGCCAAATGCAATATAAAAGCAATCTGAGCACATTTCGCGCATAAATGAAATGACCACAATTTTCTCCAAAACTATAACAGATGCAAACTTGTCCTGTGTGGTGGAGATGAGATTTGATAAAATAAGTGGAAATTCAGTAAAAGTTTCATTTGGCTACTTTGCACTCTCAAAATAATCGTCACCATGTGCCAAATGCAATATAAAAGCAATCTGAGCACATTTCGCGCATAAATGAAATGACCACAATTTTCTCCAAAACTATAACAGATGCAAACTTGTCCTGTGTGGTGGAGATGAGATTTGATAAAATAAGTGGAAACCCGGTAAAAGTTTCATTTGGCTACTTTGCACTCTCGAGATAATCATCACCATGTGCCAAATGCAATATAAAAGCAATCCGAGCACATTTCGCGCATAAATGAAATGACCACAATTTTCTCCAAAACTATAACAGATGCAAACTTGTCCTGTGTGGTGGAGATGAGATTTGATAAAATAAGTGGAAATCCAGTAAAAGTTTCATTTGTCTACTTTGCACTCTCGAGATAATCGTCACCATGTGCCAAATGCAATATAAAAGTAATCTGAGCACATTTCGCGCATAAATGAAATGACCACAATTTTCTCCAAAACTATAACAGATGCAAACGTGTCCTGTGTGGTGATGAGATTTGATAAAATAAGTGGAAATCCAGTAAAAGTTTCATTTGGCTACGTTGCACTCTCGAGATAATCGTCACCATGTGCCAAATGCAATATAAAAGCAATCTGAGCACATTTCACGCATAAATGAAATGACCACAATTTTCTCCAAAACTATAACTGTTGCAAACTTGTCCTGTGTGGTGGAGATGAGATTTGTTAAAATAAGTGGAAATCCAGTAAAAGTTTCATTTGGCTACGTTGCACTCTCGAGATAATCGTCACCATGTGCCAAATGCAATATAAAAGCAATCTGAGCACATTTCGCACATAAATGAAATGACCACAATTTTCTCCAAAACTATAACAGATGCAAACTTGTCCTGTGTGGTGGGGATGAGATTTGATAAAATAAGTGGAAATCCAGTAAAAGTTTCATTTGGCTACCTTGCACTCTCGAGATAATCGTCACCATGTGCCAAATGCAATATAAAAGCAATCTGAGCGCATTTCGCGCATCCAGTAAAAGTTTCATTTGGCTATTTTGCACTCTCGACATAATCATCACCATGTGAAAAATGCAATATAAAAGCAATCTGAGCACATTTCGCTCATAAATGAAATGACCACATTTTTCTCCAAAACTATAACAGATGCAAACTTGTCCTGTGTGGTGGAGATGAGATTTGATAAAATAAGTGGAAATCCAGTAAAAGTTTCATTTGGCTACTTTGCACTCTCGAGATAATCGTCACCATGTGCCAAATGCAATATAAAAGTAATCTGAGCACATTTCGCGCATAAATGAAATGACCACAATTTTCTCCAAAACTATAACAGATGCAAACTTGTCCTGTGTGGTGATGAGATTTGATAAAATAAGTGGAAATCCAGTAAAAGTTTCATTTGGCTACTTTGCACTCTCGAGATAATCGTCACCATGTGCCCAATGCAATATAAAAGCAATCTGAGCACATTTCGAAGCATAAATGAAATGACCACAATTTTCTCCAAAACTATAACAGATGCAAACTTGTCCTGTGTGGTGGAGATGAGATTTGATAAAATAAGTGGAAATCCAGTAAAAGTTTCATTTGGCTACCGTGCACTCTTGACATAATCGTCACCATGTGCCAAATGCAATATAAAAGCAATCTGAGCACATTTCGCGCATAAATGAAATGACCACAATTTTCTCCAAAACAATAACAGATGCAAACTTGTCCTGTGTGGTGGAGATGAGATTTGATAAAATAGGTGGAAATCCAGTAAAAGTTTCATTGAGCTACTTTGCACTCTCGACATAATCGTCACCATGTGCCAAATGCAATATAAAAGCAATCTGAGCACATTTCGCGCATAAATGAAATGACCACAATTTTCTCCAAAACTATAACAGATGCAAACTTGTCCTGTGTGGTGGAGATGAGATTTGATAAAATAAGTGGAAATCCAGTAAAAGTTTCATTTGGATACTTTGCACTCTCGACATAATCGTCACCATGTGCCAAATGCAATATAAAGGCAATCTGAGCACATTTCGCGCATAAATGAAATGACCACAATTTTCTCCAAAACTATAACAGATGCAAACTTGTCCTGTGTGGTGGAGATGAGATTTGATAAAATAAGTGGAAACCCAGTAAAAGTTTCTTTTGGCTACCTTGCGCTCTCGAGATAATCGTCACTATGTGCCAAATGCAATATAAAAGCAATCTGAGCACATTTCGCGCATAAATGAAATGACCACAATTTTCTCCAAAACTATGACAGATGCAAACTTGTCCTGTGTGGTGGAGATGAGATTTTATAAAATAAGTGGAAACCCAGTAAAAGTTTCATTTGGCTACCTTGCACTCTCGAGATAATCGTCACCATGTGCCAAATGCAATATAAAAGCAATCTGAGCACATTTCGCGCATAAATGAAATGACTACAATTTTCTCCGAAACTATAACAGATGCAAACTTGTCCTGTGTGGCGGAGATGAGATTTGATAAAATAAGTGGAAATCCAGTAAAAGTTTCATTTGGCTATTTTGCACTCTCAACATAATCGTCACCATGTGCCAAATGCAATATAAAGGCAATCTGAGCACATTTCGCGCATAAATGAAATGACCACAATTTTCTCCAAAACTATAACAGATGCAAACTTGTCCTGTGTGGTGGAGATGAGATTTGATAAAATAAGTGGAAACCCAGTAAAAGTTTCATTTGGCTACGTTGCACTCTCGAGATAATCGTCACCATGTGCCAAATGCAATATAAAAGCAATCTGAGCACATTTCGCACATAAATGAAATGACCACAATTTTCTCCAAAACTATAACAGATGCAAACTTGTCCTGTGTGGTGGAGATGAGATTTGATAAAATAAGTGGAAATCCAGTAAAAGTTTCATTTGGCTATTTTGCACTCTCAACATAATCGTCACCATGTGCCAAATGCAATATAAAGGCAATCTGAGCACATTTCGCGCATAAATGAAATGACCACAATTTTCTCCAAAACTATAACAGATGCAAACTTGTCCTGTGTGGTGATGAGATTTGATAAAATAAGTGGAAATCCAGTAAAAGTTTCATTTGGCTACTTTGCACTCTCGAGATAATCGTCACCATGTGCCCAATGCAATATAAAAGCAATCTGAGCACATTTCGAAGCATAAATGAAATGACCACAATTTTCTCCAAAACTATAACAGATGCAAACTTGTCCTGTGTGGTGGAGATGAGATTTGATAAAATAAGTGGAAATCCAGTAAAAGTTTCATTTGGCTACCGTGCACTCTTGACATAATCGTCACCATGTGCCAAATGCAATATAAAAGCAATCTGAGCACATTTCGCGCATAAATGAAATGACCACAATTTTCTCCAAAACAATAACAGATGCAAACTTGTCCTGTGTGGTGGAGATGAGATTTGATAAAATAGGTGGAAATCCAGTAAAAGTTTCATTGAGCTACTTTGCACTCTCGACATAATCGTCACCATGTGCCAAATGCAATATAAAAGCAATCTGAGCACATTTCGCGCATAAATGAAATGACCACAATTTTCTCCAAAACTATAACAGATGCAAACTTGTCCTGTGTGGTGGAGATGAGATTTGATAAAATAAGTGGAAATCCAGTAAAAGTTTCATTTGGATACTTTGCACTCTCGACATAATCGTCACCATGTGCCAAATGCAATATAAAGGCAATCTGAGCACATTTCGCGCATAAATGAAATGACCACAATTTTCTCCAAAACTATAACAGATGCAAACTTGTCCTGTGTGGTGGAGATGAGATTTGATAAAATAAGTGGAAACCCAGTAAAAGTTTCTTTTGGCTACCTTGCGCTCTCGAGATAATCGTCACTATGTGCCAAATGCAATATAAAAGCAATCTGAGCACATTTCGCGCATAAATGAAATGACCACAATTTTCTCCAAAACTATGACAGATGCAAACTTGTCCTGTGTGGTGGAGATGAGATTTTATAAAATAAGTGGAAACCCAGTAAAAGTTTCATTTGGCTACCTTGCACTCTCGAGATAATCGTCACCATGTGCCAAATGCAATATAAAAGCAATCTGAGCACATTTCGCGCATAAATGAAATGACTACAATTTTCTCCGAAACTATAACAGATGCAAACTTGTCCTGTGTGGCGGAGATGAGATTTGATAAAATAAGTGGAAATCCAGTAAAAGTTTCATTTGGCTATTTTGCACTCTCAACATAATCGTCACCATGTGCCAAATGCAATATAAAGGCAATCTGAGCACATTTCGCGCATAAATGAAATGACCACAATTTTCTCCAAAACTATAACAGATGCAAACTTGTCCTGTGTGGTGGAGATGAGATTTGATAAAATAAGTGGAAACCCAGTAAAAGTTTCATTTGGCTACGTTGCACTCTCGAGATAATCGTCACCATGTGCCAAATGCAATATAAAAGCAATCTGAGCACATTTCGCACATAAATGAAATGACCACAATTTTCTCCAAAACTATAACAGATGCAAACTTGTCCTGTGTGGTGGAGATGAGATTTGATAAAATAAGTGGAAATCCAGTAAAAGTTTCATTTGGCTACCTTGCACTCTCGAGATAATCGTTACCATGTGCCAAATGCAATATAAAAGCAATCTGAGCACATTTCGCGCATCCAGTAAAAGTTTCATTTGGCTATTTTGCACTCTCGACATAATCATCACCATGTGCCAAATGCAATATAAAAGCAATCTGAGCACATTTCGCTCATAAATGAAATGACCACATTTTTCTCCAAAACTATAACAGATGCAAACTTGTCCTGTATGGTGGAGATGAGATTTGATAAAATAAGTGGAAATCCAGTAAAAGTTTCATTTGGCTACTTTGCACTCTCGAGATAATCGTCACCATGTGCCAAATGCAATATAAAAGTAATCTGAGCACATTTCGCGCATAAATGAAATGACCACAATTTTCTCCAAAACTATAACAGATGCAAACTTGTCCTGTGTGGTGATGAGATTTGATAAAATAAGTGGAAATCCAGTAAAAGTTTCATTTGGCTACTTTGCACTCTCGAGATAATCGCCACCATGTGCCCAATGCAATATAAAAGCAATCTGAGCACATTTCGAAGCATAAATGAAATGACCACAATTTTCTCCAAAACTATAACAGATGCAAACTTGTCCTGTGTGATGGAGATGAGATTTGATAAAATAAGTGGAAATCCAGTAAAAGTTTCATTTGGCTACCGTGCACTCTTGACATAATCGTCACCATGTGCCAAATGCAATATAAAAGCAATCTGAGCACATTTCGCGCATAAATGAAATGACCACAATTTTCTCCAAAACTATGACAGATGCAAACTTGTCCTGTGTGGTGGAGATGAGATTTGATAAAATAAGTGGAAACCCAGTAAAAGTTTCATTTGGCTACCTTGCACTCTCGAGATAATCGTCACTATGTGCCAAATGCAATATAAAAGCAATCTGAGCACATTTCGCGCATAAATGAAATGACCACAATTTTCTCCAAAACTATGACAGATGCAAACTTGTCCTGTGTGGTGGAGATGAGATTTTATAAAATAAGTGGAAACCCAGTAAAAGTTTCATTTGGCTACCTTGCACTCTCGAGATAATCGTCACCATGTGCCAAATGCAATATAAAAGCAATCTGAGCACATTTCGCGCATAAATGAAATGACTACAATTTTCTCCAAAACTATAACAGATGCAAACTTGTCCTGTGTGGCGGAGATGAGATTTGATAAAATAAGTGGAAATCCAGTAAAAGTTTCATTTGGCTATTTTGCACTCTCAACATAATCGTCACCATGTGCCAAATGCAATATAAAGCAATCTGAGCACATTTCGCGCATAAATGAAATGACCACAATTTTCTCCAAAACTATAACAGATGCAAACTTGTCCTGTGTGGTGGAGATGAGATTTGATAAAATAAGTGGAAACCCAGTAAAAGTTTCATTTGGCTACCTTGCACTCTCGAGATAATCGTCACTATGTGCCAAATGCAATATAAAAGCAATCTGAGCACATTTCGCGCATAAATGAAATGACCACAATTTTCTCCAAAACTATAACAGATGCAAACTTGTCCTGTGATGTGGAAATGAGATTTAATAAAATAAGTGGAAACCCGGTAAAAGTTTCATTTGGCTACTTTGCACTCTCGAGATAATCATCACCATGTGCCAAATGCAATATAAAAGCAATCCGAGCACATTTTGCGCATAAATGAAATGACCACAATTTTCTCCAAAACTATAACAGATGCAAACTAGTCCTGTGTGGTGGAGATGAGATTTGATAAAATAAGTGGAAATCCAGTAAAAGTTTCATTTGGCTACTTTGCACTCTCGAGATAATCGTCACCATGTGCCAAATGCAATATAAAAGTAATCTGAGCACATTTCGCGCATAAATGAAATGACCACAATTTTCTCCAAAACTATAACAGATGCAAACTTGTCCTGTGTGGTGAAGATGAGATTTGATAAAATAAGTGGAAATCCAGTAAAAGTTTCATTTGGCTACGTTGCACTCTCGAGATAATCGTCACCATGTGCCAAATGCAATATAAAAGCAATCTGAGCACATTTCACGCATAAATGAAATGACCACAGTTTTCTCCAAAACTATGACAGATGCAAACTTGTCCTGTGTGGTGGAGATGAGATTTGTTAAAATAAGTGGAAATCCAGTAAAAGTTTATTTTGGCTACATTGCACTCTCGAGATAATCGTCACCATGTGCCAAATGCAATATAAAAGCAATCTGAGCACATTTCGCGCATAAATGAAATGACCACAATTTTCTCCAAAACTATAACAGATGCAAACTTGTCCTGTGTGGTGGAGATGAGATTTGATAAAATAAGTGGAAATCCAGTAAAAGTTTCATTTGGCTACGTTGCACTCTCGAGATAATCGTCACCATGTGCCAAATGCAATATAAAAGCAATCTGAGCACATTTCGCGCATAAATGAAATGACCACAATTTTCTCCAAAACTATAACAGATGCAAACTTGTCCTGTGTGGTGGAGATGAGATTTGTTAAAATAAGTGGAAATCCAGTAAAAGTTTCATTTGGCTACGTTGCACTCTCGAGATAATCGTCACCATGTGCCAAATGCAATATAAAAGCAATCTGAGCACATTTCGCACATAAATGAAATGACCACAATTTTCTCCAAAACTATAACAGATGCAAACTTGTCCTGTGTGGTGGAGATGAGATTTGATAAAATAAGTGGAAATCCAGTAAAAGTTTCATTTGGCTACTTTGCACTCTCGAGATAATCGTCACCATGTGCCAAATGCAATATAAAAGCAATCTGAGCACATTTCGCGCATCCAGTAAAAGTTTCATTTGGCTATTTTGCACTCTCGACATAATCATCACCATGTGCCAAATGCAATATAAAAGCAATCTGAGCACATTTCGCTCATAAATGAAATGACCACATTTTTCTCCAAAACTATAACAGATGCAAACTTGTCCTGTGTGGTGGAGATGAGATTTGATAAAATAAGTGGAAATCCAGTAAAAGTTTCATTTGGCTACTTTGCACTCTCGAGATAATCGTCACCATGTGCCAAATGCAATATAAAAGTAATCTCAGCACATTTCGAGCATAAATGAAATGACCACAATTTTCTCCAAAACTATAACAGATGCAAACACTTCCTGTGTGGTGATGAGATTTGATAAAATAAGTGGAAATCCAGTAAAAGTTTCATTTGGCTACTTTGCACTCTCGAGATAATCGTCACCATGTGCCCAATGCAATATAAAAGCAATCTGAGCACATTTCGAAGCATAAATGAAATGACCACAATTTTCTCCAAAACTATAACAGATGCAAACTTGTCCTGTGTTGTGGAGATGAGATTTGATAAAATAAGTGGAAATCCAGTAAAAGTTTCATTTGGCTACCGTGCACTCTTTACATAATCGTCACCATGTGCCAAATGCAATATAAAAGCAATCTGAGCACATTTCGCGCATAAATGAAATGACCACAATTTTCTCCAAAACAATAACAGATGCAAACTTGTCCTGTGTGGTGGAGATGAGATTTGATAAAATAGGTGGAAATCCAGTAAAAGTTTCATTTAGCTACTTTGCACTCTCGACATAATCGTCACCATGTGCCAAATGCAATATAAAAGCAATCTGAGCACATTTCGCGCATAAATGAAATGACCACAATTTTCTCCAAAACTATAACAGATGCAAACTTGTCCTGTGTGGTGGAGATGAGATTTGATAAAATAAGTGGAAATCCAGTAAAAGTTTCATTTGGATACTTTGCACTCTCGACATAATCGTCACCATGTGCCAAATGCAATATAAAGGCAATCTGAGCACATTTCGCGCATAAATGAAATGACCACAATTTTCTCCAAAACTATAACAGATGCAAACTTGTCCTGTGTGGTGGAGATGAGATTTGATAAAATAAGTGGAAACCCAGTAAAAGTTTCATTTGGCTACCTTGCACTCTCGAGATAATCGTCACTATGTGCCAAATGCAATATAAAAGCAATCTGAGCACATTTCGCGCATAAATGAAATGACCACAATTTTCTCCAAAACTATGACAGATGCAAACTTGTCCTGTGTGGTGGAGATGATATTTGATAAAATAAGTGGAAACCCAGTAAAAGTTTCATTTGGCTACCTTGCACTCTCGAGATAATCGTCACCATGTGCCAAATGCAATATAAAAGCAATCTGAGCACATTTCGCGCATAAATGAAATGACCACAATTTTCTCCAAAACTATAACAGATGCAAACTTGTCCTGTGTGGTGGAGATGAGATTTGATAAAATAAGTGGAAATTCAGTAAAAGTTTCATTTGGCTACTTTGCACTCTCGAGATAATCGTCACCATGTGCCAAATGCAATATAAAAGCAATCTGAGCACATTTCGCGCATAAATGAAATGACCACAATTTTCTCCAAAACTATAACAGATGCAAACTTGTCCTGTGTGGTGGAGATGAGATTTGATAAAATAAGTGGAAATTCAGTAAAAGTTTCATTTGGCTACTTTGCACTCTCGAGATAATCGTCACCATGTGCCAAATGCAATATAAAAGCAATCTGAGCACATTTCGCGCATAAATGAAATGACCACAATTTTCTCCAAAACTATAACAGATGCAAACTTATCCTGTGTGGTGGAGATGAGATTTGATAAAATAAGTAAAAATCCAGTAAAAGTTTCATTTGGCTACCTTGCACTCTCGAGATAATCGTCACCATTTGCCAAATGCAATATAAAAGCAATTTGAGCACATTTCGCGCATAAATGAAATGACCACAATTTTCTCCAAAACTCTAACAGATGCAAACTTGTCCTGTGTGGTGGAGATGAGATTTGATAAAATAAGTGGAAATCCAGTAAAAGTTTCATTTGGCTACTTTGCACTCTCGAGATAATCGTCACCATGTGCAAAATGCAATATAAAAGCAATCTGAGCACATTTCGCGCATAAATGAAATGACCACAATTTTCTCCAAAACTATAACAGATGCAAACTTGTCCTGTGTGGTGGAGATGAGATTTGATAAAATAAGTGGAAATTCAGTAAAAGTTTCATTTGGCTACTTTGCACTCTCGAGATAATCGTCACCATGTGCCAAATGCAATATAAAAGCAATCTGAGCACATTTCGCGCATAAATGAAATGACCACAATTTTCTCCAAAACTATAACAGATGCAAACTTGTCCTGTGTGGTGGAAATGAGATTTGATAAAATATGTAAAAATCCAGTAAAAGTTTCATTTGGCTACCTTGCACTCTCGAGATAAAAGTCACCATGTGCCAAATGCAATATAAAAGCAATCTGAGCACATTTCGCGCATAAATGAAATGACCACAATTTTCTCCAAAACTCTAACAGATGCAAACTTGTCCTGTGTGGTGGAGATGAGATTTGATAAAATAAGTGGAAATCCAGTAAAAGTTTTATTTGGCTACTTTGCACTCTCGAGATAATTGTCACCATGTGCCAAATGCAATATAAAAGCAATCTGAGCACATTTCGCGCATAAATGAAATGACCACAATTTTCTCCAAAACTATAACAGATGCAAACTTGTCCTGTGTGGTGGAGATGAGATTTGATAAAATAAGTGGAAATCCAGTAAAAGTTTCATTTGGCTATTTTGCACTCTCGACATAATCGTCACCATGTGCCAAATGCAATATAAAGGGAATCTGAGCACATTTCGCGCATAAATGAAATGACCACAATTTTCTCCAAAACTATAACAGATGCAAACTTGTCCTGTGTGGTGGAGATGAGATTTGATAAAATAAGTGGAAACCCAGTAAAAGTTTCATTTGGCTACCTTGCACTCTCGAGATAATCGTCACTATGTGCCAAATGCAATATAAAAGCAATCTGAGCACATTTCGCGCATAAATGAAATGACCACAATTTTCTCCAAAACTATGACAGATGCAAACTTGTCCTGTGTGGTGGAGATGAGATTTGATAAAATAAGTGGAAACCCAGTAAAAGTTTCATTTGGCTACTTTGCACTCTCGAGATAATCGTCACCATGTGCCAAATGCAATATAAAAGCAATCTGAGCACATTTCGCGCATAAATTAAATGACCACAATTTTCTCCAAAACTATAACAGATGCAAACTTGTCCTGTGTGGTGGAGATGAGATTTGATAAAATAAGTGGAAATTCAGTAAAAGTTTCATTTGGCTACTTTGCACTCGAGATAATCGTCACCATGTGCCAAATGCAATATAAAAGCAATCTGAGCACATTTCGCGCATAAATGAAATGACCACAATTTTCTCCAAAACTATAACAGATGCAAACTTGTCCTGTGTGGTGGAGATGAGATTTGATAAAATAAGCGGAAATTCAGTAAAAGTTTCATTTGGCTACTTTGCACTCTCGAGATAATCGTCACCATGTGCCAAATGCAATATAAAAGCAATCTGAGCACATTTCGCGCATAAATGAAATGACCACAATTTTCTCCAAAACTATAACAGATGCAAACTTGTCATGTGTGGTGGAGATGAGTTTGATAAAAATAAGTGGAAACCCGGTAAAAGTTTCATTTGGCTACTTTGCACTCTCGAGATAATCATTACCATGTGCCAAATGCAATATAAAAGCAATCTGAGCACATTTCGCGCATAAATGAAATGACCACAATTTTCTCCAAAACTATAACAGATGCAAACTTGTCCTGTGTGGTGGAAATGAGATTTGATAAAATATGTAAAAATCCAGTAAAAGTTTCATTTGGCTACCTTGCACTCTCGAGATAATCGTCACCATGTGCCAAATGCAATATAAAAGCAATCTGAGCACATTTCGCGCATAAATGAAATGACCACAATTTTCTCCAAAACTCTAACAGATGCAAACTTGTCCTGTGTGGTGGAGATGAGATTTGATAAAATAAGTGGAAATCCAGTAAAAGTTTTATTTGGCTACTTTGCACTCTCGAGATAATTGTCACCATGTGCCAAATGCAATATAAAAGCAATCTGAGCACATTTCGCGCATAAATGAAATGACCACAATTTTCTCCAAAACTATAACAGATGCAAACTTGTCCTGTGTGGTGGAGATGAGATTTGATAAAATAAGTGGAAATTCAGTTAAAGTTTCATTTGGCTACTTTGCACTCTCGAGAAAATCGTCACCATGTGCCAAATCCAATATAAAAGCAATCTGAGCACATTTCGCGCATAAATGACATGACCACAATTTTCTCCAAAACTATAACAGATGCAAACTTGTCCTGTGTGGTGGAGATGAGATTTGATAAAATAAGTGGAAATCCAGTAAAAGTTTCATTTGGCTACCTTGCACTCTCGAGATAATCGTCACCATGTGCCAAATGCAATATAAAAGCAATCTGAGCACATTTCGCGCATAAATGAAATGACCACAATTTTCTCCAAAACTATAACAGATGCAAACTTGTCCTGTGTGGTGGAGATGAGATTTGATAAAATAAGTGGAAACCCGGTAAAAGTTTCATTTGGCTACTTTGCACTCTCGAGATAATCATCACCATGTGCCAAATGCAATATAAAAGCAATCTAAGCACATTTTGCGCATAAATGAAATGACCACAATTTTCTCCAAAACTATAACAGATGCAAACTTGTCCTGTGTGGTGGAGATGAGATTTGTTAAAATAAGTGGAAATCCAGTAAAAGTTTCATTTGGCTATTTTGCACTCTCGACATAATTGTCACCATGTGCCAAATGCAATATAAAGGCAATCTGAGCACATTTCGCGCATAAATGAAATGACCACAATTTTCTCCAAAATTATAACAGATGCAAACTTGTCCTGTGTGGTGGAGATGAGATTTGATAAAATAAGTGGAAACCCAGTAAAAGTTTCATTTGGCTACCTTGCACTCTCGAGATAATCGTCACTATGTGCCAAATGCAATATAAAAGCAATCTGAGCACATTTCGCGCATAAATGAAATGACCACAATTTTCTCCAAAACTATGACAGATGCAAACTTGTCCTGTGTGGTGGAGATGAGATTTGATAAAATAAGTGGAAACCCAGTAAAAGTTTCATTTGGCTACTTTGCACTCTCGAGATAATCGTCACCATGTGCCAAATGCAATATAAAAGCAATCTGAGCACATTTCGCGCATAAATTAAATGACCACAATTTTCTCCAAAACTATAACAGATGCAAACTTGTCCTGTGTGGTGGAGATGAGATTTGATAAAATAAGTGGAAATTCAGTAAAAGTTTCATTTGGCTACTTTGCACTCTTGAGATAATCGTCACCATGTGCCAAATGCAATATAAAAGCAATCTGAGCACATTTCGCGCATAAATGAAATGACCACAATTTTCTCCAAAACTATAACAGATGCAAACTTGTCCTGTGTGGTGGAGATGAGATTTGATAAAATAAGTGGAAATTCAGTAAAAGTTTCATTTGGCTACTTTGCACTCTCGAGATAATCGTCACCATGTGCCAAATGCAATATAAAAGCAATCTGAGCACATTTCGCGCATAAATGAAATGACCACAATTTTCTCCAAAACTATAACAGATGCAAACTTGTCATGTGTGGTGGAGATGAGTTTGATAAAATAAGTGGAAACCCGGTAAAAGTTTCATTTGGCTACTTTGCACTCTCGAGATAATCATTACCATGTGCCAAATGCAATATAAAAGCAATCTGAGCACATTTCGCGCATAAATGAAATGACCACAATTTTCTCCAAAACTATAACAGATGCAAACTTGTCCTGTGTGGTGGAAATGAGATTTGATAAAATATGTAAAAATCCAGTAAAAGTTTTATTTGGCTACCTTGCACTCTCGAGATAATCGTCACCATGTGCCAAATGCAATATAAAAGCAATCTGAGCACATTTCGCGCATAAATGAAATGACCACAATTTTCTCCAAAACTCTAACAGATGCAAACTTGTCCTGTGTGGTGGAGATGAGATTTGATAAAATAAGTGGAAATCCAGTAAAAGTTTTATTTGGCTACTTTGCACTCTCGAGATAATTGTCACCATGTGCCAAATGCAATATAAAAGCAATCTGAGCACATTTCGCGCATAAATGAAATGACCACAATTTTCTCCAAAACTATAACAGATGCAAACTTGTCCTGTGTGGTGGAGATGAGATTTGATAAAATAAGTGGAAATTCAGTTAAAGTTTCATTTGGCTACTTTGCACTCTCGAGATAATCGTCACCATGTGCCAAATCCAATATAAAAGCAATCTGAGCACATTTCGCGCATAAATGACATGACCACAATTTTCTCCAAAACTATAAAAGATGCAAACTTGTCCTGTGTGGTGGAGATGAGATTTGATAAAATAAGTGGAAATTTAGTAAAAGTTTCATTTGGCTACCTTGCACTCTCGAGATAATCGTCACCATGTGCCAAATGCAATATAAAAGCAATCTGAGCACATTTCGCGCATAAATGAAATGACCACAATTTTCTCCAAAACTATAACAGATGCAAACTTGTCCTGTGTGGTGGAGATGAGATTTGATAAAATAAGTGGAAACCCGGTAAAAGTTTCATTTGGCTACTTTGCACTCTCGAGATAATCATCACCATGTGCCAAATGCAATATAAAAGCAATCTGAGCACATTTCGCGCATAAATGAAATGACCACAATTTTCTCCAAAACTATAACAGATGCAATTTTGTCCTGTGTGGTGGAGATGAGATTTGTTAAAATAAGTGGAAATCCAGTAAAAGTTTTTTTTGGCTATTTTGCACTCTCGACATAATCGTCACCATGTGCCAAATGCAATATAAAGGCAATCTGAGCACATTTCGCGCATAAATGAAATGACCACAATTTTCTCCAAAACTATAACAGATGCAAACTTGTCCTGTGTGGTGGAGATGAGATTTGATAAAATAAGTGGAAACCCAGTAAAAGTTTCATTTGGCTACCTTGCACTCTCGAGATAATCGTCACTATGTGCCAAATGCAATATAAAAGCAATCTGAGCACATTTCGCGCATAAATGAAATGACCACAATTTTCTCCAAAACTATGACAGATGCAAACTTGTCCTGTGTGGTGGAGATGAGATTTGATAAAATAAGTGGAAACCCAGTAAAAGTTTCATTTGGCTACTTTGCACTCTCGAGATAATCGTCACCATGTGCCAAATGCAATATAAAAGCAATCTGAGCACATTTCGCGCATAAATTAAATGACCACAATTTTCTCCAAAACTATAACAGATGCAAACTTGTCCTGTGTGGTGGAGATGAGATTTGATAAAATAAGTGGAAATTCAGTAAAAGTTTCATTTGGCTACTTTGCACTCTTGAGATAATCGTCACCATGTGCCAAATGCAATATAAAAGCAATCTGAGCACATTTCGCGCATAAATGAAATGACCACAATTTTCTCCAAAACTATAACAGATGCAAACTTGTCCTGTGTGGTGGAGATGAGATTTGATAAAATAAGTGGAAATTCAGTAAAAGTTTCATTTGGCTACTTTGCACTCTCGAGATAATCGTCACCATGTGCCAAATGCAATATAAAAGCAATCTGAGCACATTTCGCGCATAAATGAAATGACCACAATTTTCTCCAAAACTATAACAGATGCAAACTTGTCATGTGTGGTGGAGATGAGTTTGATAAAAATAAGTGGAAACCCGGTAAAAGTTTCATTTGGCTACTTTGCACTCTCGAGATAATCATTACCATGTGCCAAATGCAATATAAAAGCAATCTGAGCACATTTCGCGCATAAATGAAATGACCACAATTTTCTCCAAAACTATAACAGATGCAAACTTGTCCTGTGTGGTGGAAATGAGATTTGATAAAATATGTAAAAATCCAGTAAAAGTTTCATTTGGCTACCTTGCACTCTCGAGATAATCGTCACCATGTGCCAAATGCAATATAAAAGCAATCTGAGCACATTTCGCGCATAAATGAAATGACCACAATTTTCTCCAAAACTCTAACAGATGCAAACTTGTCCTGTGTGGTGGAGATGAGATTTGATAAAATAAGTGGAAATCCAGTAAAAGTTTTATTTGGCTACTTTGCACTCTCGAGATAATTGTCACCATGTGCCAAATGCAATATAAAAGCAATCTGAGCACATTTCGCGCATAAATGAAATGACCACAATTTTCTCCAAAACTATAACAGATGCAAACTTGTCCTGTGTGGTGGAGATGAGATTTGATAAAATAAGTGGAAACCCGGTAAAAGTTTCATTTGGCTACTTTGCACTCTCGAGATAATCATCACCATGTGCCAAATGCAATATAAAAGCAATCTGAGCACATTTCGCGCATAAATGAAATGACCACAATTTTCTCCAAAACTATAACAGATGCAAACTTGTCCTGTGTGGTGGAGATGAGATTTGTTAAAATAAGTGGAAATCCAGTAAAAGTTTCATTTGGCTATTTTGCACTCTCGACATAATCGTCACCATGTGCCAAATGCAATATAAAGGCAATCTGAGCACATTTCGCGCATAAATGAAATGACCACAATTTTCTCCAAAACTATAACAGATGCAAACTTGTCCTGTGTGGTGGAGATGAGATTTGATAAAATAAGTGGAAACCCAGTAAAAGTTTCATTTGGCTACCTTGCACTCTCGAGATAATCGTCACTATGTGCCAAATGCAATATAAAAGCAATCTGAGCACATTTCGCGCATAAATGAAATGACCACAATTTTCTCCAAAACTATGACAGATGCAAACTTGTCCTGTGTGGTGGAGATGAGATTTGATAAAATAAGTGGAAACCCAGTAAAAGTTTCATTTGGCTACTTTGCACTCTCGAGATAATCGTCACCATGTGCCAAATGCAATATAAAAGCAATCTGAGCACATTTCGCGCATAAATTAAATGACCACAATTTTCTCCAAAACTATAACAGATGCAAACTTGTCCTGTGTGGTGGAGATGAGATTTGATAAAATAAGTGGAAATTCAGTAAAAGTTTCATTTGGCTACTTTGCACTCTTGAGATAATCGTCACCATGTGCCAAATGCAATATAAAAGCAATCTGAGCACATTTCGCGCATAAATGAAATGACCACAATTTTCTCCAAAACTATAACAGATGCAAACTTGTCCTGTGTGGTGGAGATGAGATTTGATAAAATAAGTGGAAATTCAGTAAAAGTTTCATTTGGCTACTTTGCACTCTCGAGATAATCGTCACCATGTGCCAAATGCAATATAAAAGCAATCTGAGCACATTTCGCGCTTAAATGAAATGACCACAATTTTCTCCAAAACTATAACAGATGCAAACTTGTCATGTGTGGTGGAGATGAGTTTGATAAAATAAGTGGAAACCCGGTAAAAGTTTCATTTGGCTACCTTGCACTCTCGAGATAATCGTCACCATGTGCCAAATGCAATATAAAAGCAATCTGAGCACATTTCGCGCATAAATGAAATGACCACAATTTTCTCCAAAACTCTAACAGATGCAAACTTGTCCTGTGTGGTGGAGATGAGATTTGATAAAATAAGTGGAAATCCAGTAAAATTTCATTTGGCTACTTTGCACTCTCGAGATAATCGTCACCATGTGCCAAATCCAATATAAAAGCAATCTGAGCACATTTCGCGCATAAATGACATGACCACAATTTTCTCCAAAACTATAACAGATGCAAACTTGTCCTGTGTGGTGGAGATGAGATTTGATAAAATAAGTGGAAATCCAGTAAAAGTTTCATTTGGCTACCTTGCACTCTCGAGATAATCGTCACCATGTGCCAAATGCAATATAAAAGCAATCTGAGCACATTTCGCGCATAAATGAAATGACCACAATTTTCTCCAAAACTCTAACAGATGCAAACTTGTCCTGTGTGGTGGAGATGAGATTTGATAAAATAAGTGGAAATCCAGTAAAAGTTTTATTTGGTTACTTTGCACTCTCGAGATAATTGTCACCATGTGCCAAATGCAATATAAAAGCAATCTGAGCACATTTCGCGCATAAATGAAATGACCACAATTTTCTCCAAAACTATAACAGATGCAAACTTGTCCTGTGTGGTGGAGATGAGATTTGATAAAATAAGTGGAAATTCAGTTAAAGTTTCATTTGGCTACTTTGCACTCTCGAGAAAATCGTCACCATGTGCCAAATCCAATATAAAAGCAATCTGAGCACATTTCGCGCATAAATGAAATGACCACAATTTTCTCCAAAACTATAACAGATGCAAACTTGTCCTGTGTGGTGGAGATGAGATTTGATAAAATAAGTGGAAACCCGGTAAAAGTTTTATTTGGCTACTTTGCACTCTCGAGATAATCATCACCATGTGCCAAATGCAATATAAAAGCAATCTGAGCACATTTCGCGCATAAATGAAATGACCACAATTTTCTCCAAAACTATAACAGATGCAAACTTGTCCTGTGTGGTGGAGATGAGATTTGTTAAAATAAGTGGAAATCCAGTAAAAGTTTCATTTGGCTATTTTGCACTCTCGACATAATCGTCACCATGTGCCAAATGCAATATAAAGGCAATCTGAGCACATTTCGCGCATAAATGAAATGACCACAATTTTCTCCAAAACTATGACAGATGCAAACTTGTCCTGTGTGGTGGAGATGAGATTTGATAAAATAAGTGGAAACCCAGTAAAAGTTTCATTTGGCTACTTTGCACTCTCGAGATAATCGTCACCATGTGCCAAATGCAATATAAAAGCAATCTGAGCACATTTCGCGCATAAATTAAATGACCACAATTTTCTCCAAAACTATAACAGATGCAAACTTGTCCTGTGTGGTGGAGATGAGATTTGATAAAATAAGTGGAAATTCAGTAAAAGTTTCATTTGGCTACTTTGCACTCTTGAGATAATCGTCACCATGTGCCAAATGCAATATAAAAGCAATCTGAGCACATTTCGCGCATAAATGAAATGACCACAATTTTCTCCAAAACTATAACAGATGCAAACTTGTCCTGTGTGGTGGAGATGAGATTTGATAAAATAAGTGGAAATTCAGTAAAAGTTTCATTTGGCTACTTTGCACTCTCGAGATAATCGTCACCATGTGCCAAATGCAATATAAAAGCAATCTGAGCACATTTCGCGCATAAATGAAATGACCACAATTTTCTCCAAAACTATAACAGATGCAAACTTGTCATGTGTGGTGGAGATGAGTTTGATAAAATAAGTGGAAACCCAATAAAAGTTTCATTTGGCTACTTTGCACTCTCGAGATAATCATTACCATGTGCCAAATGCAATATAAAAGCAATCTGAGCACATTTCGCGCATAAATGAAATGACCACAATTTTCTCCAAAACTATAACAGATGCAAACTTGTCCTGTGTGGTGGAAATGAGATTTGATAAAATATGTAAAAATCCAGTAAAAGTTTCATTTGGCTACCTTGCACTCTCGAGATAATCGTCACCATGTGCCAAATGCAATATAAAAGCAATCTGAGCACATTTCGCGCATAAATGAAATGACCACAATTTTCTCCAAAACTCTAACAGATGCAAACTTGTCCTGTGTGGTGGAGATGAGATTTGATAAAATAAGTGGAAATCCAGTAAAAGTTTTATTTGGCTACTTTGCACTCTCGAGATAATTGTCACCATGTGCCAATGCAATATAAAAGCAATCTGAGCACATTTCGCGCATAAATGAAATGACCACAATTTTCTCCAAAACTATAACAGATGCAAACTTGTCCTGTGTGGTGGAGATGAGATTTGATAAAATAAGTGGAAATTCAGTTAAAGTTTCATTTGGCTACTTTGCACTCTCGAGATAATCGTCACCATGTGCCAAATCCAATATAAAAGCAATCTGAGCACATTTCGCGCATAAATGACATGACCACAATTTTCTCCAAAACTATAACAGATGCAAACTTGTCCTGTGTGGTGGAGATGAGATTTGATAAAATAAGTGGAAGTCCAGTAAAAGTTTCTTTTGGCTACCTTGCACTCTCGAGATAATCGTCACCATGTGCCAAATGCAATATAAAAGCAATCTGAGCACATTTCGCGCATAAATGAAATGACCACAATTTTCTCCAAAACTATAACAGATGCAAACTTGTCCTGTGTGGTGGAGATGAGATTTGATAAAATAAGTGGAAACCCGGTAAAAGTTTCATTTGGCTACTTTGCACTCTCGAGATAATCATCACCATGTGCCAAATGCAATATAAAAGCAATCTGAGCACATTTCGCGCATAAATGAAATGACCACAATTTTCTCCAAAACTATAACAGATGCAATTTTGTCCTGTGTGGTGGAGATGATATTTGTTAAAATAAGTGGAAATCCAGTAAAAGTTTTTTTTGGCTATTTTGCACTCTCGACATAATCGTCACCATGTGCCAAATGCAATATAAAGGCAATCTGAGCACATTTCGCGCATAAATGAAATGACCACAATTTTCTCCAAAACTATAACAGATGCAAACTTGTCCTGTGTGGTGGAGATGAGATTTGATAAAATAAGTGGAAACCCAGTAAAAGTTTCATTTGGCTACCTTGCACTCTCGAGATAATCGTCACTATGTGCCAAATGCAATATAAAAGCAATCTGAGCACATTTCGCGCATAAATGAAATGACCACAATTTTCTCCAAAACTATGACAGATGCAAACTTGTCCTGTGTGGTGGAGATGAGATTTGATAAAATAAGTGGAAACCCAGTAAAAGTTTCATTTGGCTACTTTGCACTCTCGAGATAATCGTCACCATGTGCCAAATGCAATATAAAAGCAATCTGAGCACATTTCGCGCATAAATTAAATGACCACAATTTTCTCCAAAACTATAACAGATGCAAACTTGTCCTGTGTGGTGGAGATGAGATTTGATAAAATAAGTGGAAATTCAGTAAAAGTTTCATTTGTCTACTTTTCACTCTTGAGATAATCGTCACCATGTGCCAAATGCAATATAAAAGCAATCTGAGCACATTTCGCGCATAAATGAAATGACCACAATTTTCTCCAAAACTATGACAGATGCAAACTTGTCCTGTGTGGTGGAGATGAGATTTGATAAAATAAGTGGAAATTCAGTTAAAGTTTCATTTGGCTACTTTGCACTCTCGAGATAACCGTCACCATGTGCCAAATCCAATATAAAAGCAATCTGAGCACATTTCGCGCATAAATGACATGACCACAATTTTCTCCAAAACTATAACAGATGCAAACTTGTCCTGTGTGGTGGAGATGAGATTTGATAAAATAAGTGGAAATCCAGTAAAAGTTTCATTTGGCTACCTTGCACTCTCGAGATAATCGTCACCATGTGCCAAATGCAATATAAAAGCAATCTGAGCACATTTCCCGCATAAATGAAATGACCACAATTTTCTCCAAAACTATAACAGATGCAAACTTGTCCTGTGTGGTGGAGATGAGATTTGATAAAATAAGTGGAAACCCGGTAAAAGTTTCATTTGGCTACTTTGCACTCTCGAGATAATCATCACCATGTGCCAAATGCAATATAAAAGCAATCTGAGCACATTTCGCGCATAAATGAAATGACTACAATTTTCTCCAAAACTATAACAGATGAAAACTTGTCCTGTGTGGTGGAGATGAGATTTGTTAAAATAAGTGGAAATCCAGTAAAAGTTTCATTTGGCTACGTTGCACTCTCGAGACAATCGTCACCATGTGCCAAATGCAATATAAAAGCAATCTGAGCACATTTCGCGCATAAATGAAATGACCACAATTTTCTCCAAAACTATAACAGATGCAAACTTGTCCTGTGTGGTGGAGATGAGATTTGATAAAATAAGTGGAAATCCAGTAAAAGTTTCATTTGGCTACGTTGCACTCTCGAGATAATCGTCACCATGTGCCAAATGCAATATAAAAGCAATCTGAGCACATTTCGCGCATAAATGAAATGACCACAATTTTCTCCAAAACTATAACAGATGCAAACTTGTCCTGTGTGGTGGAGATGAGATTTGATAAAATAAGTGGAAATCCAGTAAAAGTTTCATTTGGCTACGTTGCACTCTCGAGATAATCGTCACCATGTGCCAAATGCAATATAAAAGCAATCTGAGCACATTTCGCGCATAAATGAAATGACCACAATTTTCTCCAAAACTATAACAGATGCAAACTTGTCCTGTGTGGTGGAGATGAGATTTGATAAAATAAGTGGAAACCCAGTAAAAGTTTCATTTGGCTACCTTGCACTCTCGAGATAATCGTCACCATGTGCCAAATGCAATATAAAAGCAATTTGAGCACATTTCGCGCATAAATGAAATGACCACAATTTTCTCCAAAACTATGACAGATGCAAACTTGTCCTGTGTGGTGGAGATGAGATTTGATAAAATAAGTGGAAATCCAGTAAAAGTTTCATTTGGCTACTTTGCACTCTCGAGATAATCGTCACCATGTGCCAAATGCAATATAAAAGTAATCTGAGCACATTTCGCGCATAAATGAAATGACCACAATTTTCTCCAAAACTATAACAGATGCAAACTTCTCCTGTGTGGTGATGAGATTTGATAAAATAAGTGGAAATCCAGTAAAATTTTCATTTGGCTACTTTGCACTCTCGAGATAATCGTCACCATGTGCCCAATGCAATATAAAAGCAATCTGAGCACATTTCGCGCATAAATGAAATGACCACAATTTTCTCCAAAACTATAACAGATGCAAACTTGTCCTGTGTGGTGATGAGATTTGATAAAATAAGTGGAAATCCAGTAAAAGTTTCATTTGGCTACCTTGCACTCTTGACATAATCGTCACCATGTGCCAAATGCAATATAAAAGCAATCTGAGCACATTTCGCGCATAAATGAAATGACCACAATTTTCTCCAAAACTATAACAGATGCAAACTTGTCCTGTGTGGTGGAGATGAGATTTGATAAAATAAGTGGAAACCCAGTAAAAGTTTCATTTGGCTACCTTGCACTCTCGAGATAATCGTCACCATGTGCCAAATGCAATATAAAAGCAATCTGAGCACATTTCGCGCATAAATGAAATGACCACAATTTTCTCCAAAACTATAACAGATGCAAACTTGTCCTGTGTGGTGGAGATGAGATTTGATAAAATAAGTGGAAATCCAGTAAAAGTTTCATTTGGCTACTTTGCACTCTCGACATAATCGTCACCATGTGCCAAATGCAATATAAAAGCAATCTGAGCACATTTCGCGCATAAATGAAATGACCACAATTTTCTCCAAAACTATAACAGATGCAAACTTGTCCTGTGTAGTGGAGATGAGATTTGTTAAAATAAGTGGAAACCCAGTAAAAGTTTCATTTGGCTACCTTGCACTCTCGAGATAATCGTCACCATGTGCCAAATGCAATATAAAAGCAATCTGAGCACATTTCGCGCATAAATGAAATGACTACAATTTTCTCCAAAACTATAACAGATGCAAACTTGTCCTGTGTGGCAGAGATGAGATTTGATAAAATAAGTGGAAATCCAGTAAAAGTTTCATTTGGCTATTTTGCACTCTCGACATAATCGTCACCATGTGCCAAATGCAATATAAAGGCAATCTGAGCACATTTCGCGCATAAATGAAATGACCACAATTTTCTCCAAAACTATAACAGATGCAAACTTGTCCTGTGTGGTGGAAATGAGATTTGATAAAATATGTAAAAATCCAGTAAAAGTTTCATTTGGCTACCTTGCACTCTCAAGATAATCGTCACCATGTGCCAAATGCAATATAAAAGCAATCTGAGCACATTTCGCGCATAAATGAAATGACCACAATTTTCTCCAAAACTATAACAGATGCAAACTTGTCCTGTGTGGCGGAGATGAGATTTGATAAAATAAGTGGAAATCCAGTAAAAGTTTCATTTGGCTATTTTGCACTCTCGACATAATCATCACCATGTGCCAAATGCAATATAAAAGCAATCTGAGCACATTTAGCTCATAAATGAAATGACTACATTTTTCTCCAAAACTATAACAGATGCAAACTTGTCCTGTGTGGTGGAGATGAGATTTGATAAAATAAGTGGAAATCCAGTAAAAGTTTCATTTGGCTACCTTGCACTCTTGACATAATCGTCACCATGTGCCAAATGCAATATAAAAGCAATCTGAGCACATTTCGCGCATAAATGAAATGACCACAATTTTCTCCAAAACTATAACAGATGCAAACTTGTCCTGTGTGGTGGAGATGAGATTTGATAAAATAAGTGGAAATCCAGTAAGTTTCATTTAGCTACTTTGCACTCTCGACATAATCGTCACCATGTGCCAAATGCAATATAAAAGCAATCTGAGCACATTTCGCGCATAAATGAAATGACCACAATTTTCTCCAAAACTATAACAGATGCAAACTTGTCCTGTGTGGTGGAGATGAGATTTGATAAAATAAGTGGAAATCCAGTAAAAGTTTCATTTGGATACTTTGCACTCTCGACATAATCGTCACCATGTGCCAAATGCAATATAAAGGCAATCTGAGCACATTTCGCGCATAAATGAAATGACCACAATTTTCTCCAAAACTATAACAGATGCAAACTTATCCTGTGTGGTGGAGATGAGATTTGATAAAATAAGTGGAAACCCAGTAAAAGTTTCATTTGGCTACCTTGCACTCTCGAGATAATCGTCACTATGTGCCAAATGCAATATAAAAGCAATCTGAGCACATTTCGCGCATAAATGAAATGACCACAATTTTCTCCAAAACTATAACAGATGCAAACTTCTCCTGTGTGGTGATGAGATTTGATAAAATAAGTGGAAATCCAGTAAAATTTTCATTTGGCTACTTTGCACTCTCGAGATAATCGTCACCATGTGCCCAATGCAATATAAAAGCAATCTGAGCACATTTCGCGCATAAATGAAATGACCACAATTTTCTCCAAAACTATAACAGATGCAAACTTGTCCTGTGTGGTGATGAGATTTGATAAAATAAGTGGAAATCCAGTAAAAGTTTCATTTGGCTACCTTGCACTCTTGACATAATCGTCACCATGTGCCAAATGCAATATAAAAGCAATCTGAGCACATTTCGCGCATAAATGAAATGACCACAATTTTCTCCAAAACTATAACAGATGCAAACTTGTCCTGTGTGGTGGAGATGAGATTTGATAAAATAAGTGGAAACCCAGTAAAAGTTTCATTTGGCTACCTTGCACTCTCGAGATAATCGTCACCATGTGCCAAATGCAATATAAAAGCAATCTGAGCACATTTCGCGCATAAATGAAATGACCACAATTTTCTCCAAAACTATAACAGATATAAACTTGTCCTGTGTGGTGGAGATGAGATTTGATAAAATAAGTGGAAATCCAGTAAAAGTTTCATTTGGCTACTTTGCACTCTCGACATAATCGTCACCATGTGCCAAATGCAATATAAAAGCAATCTGAGCACATTTCGCGCATAAATGAAATGACCACAATTTTCTCCAAAACTATAACAGATGCAAACTTGTCCTGTGTGGTGGAGATGAGATTTGATAAAATAAGTGGAAATCCAGTAAAAGTTTCATTCGGATACTTTGCACTCTCGACATAATCGTCACCATGTGCCAAATGCAATATAAAGGCAATCTGAGCACATTTCGCGCATAAATGAAATGACCACAATTTTCTCCAAAACTATAACAGATGCAAACTTGTCCTGTGTGGTGGAGATGAGATTTGATAAAATAAGTGGAAACCCAGTAAAAGTTTCATTTGGCTACCTTGCACTCTCGAGATAATCGTCACTATGTGCCAAATGCAATATAAAAGCAATCTGAGCACATTTCGCGCATAAATGAAATGACCACAATTTTCTCCAAAACTATGACAGATGCAAACTTGTCCTGTGTGGTGGAGATGAAATTTGATAAAATAAGTGGAAACCCAGTAAAAGTTTCATTTGGCTACCTTGCACTCTCGAGATAATCGTCATCATGTGCCAAATGCAATATAAAAGCAATCTGAGCACATTTCGCGCATAAATGAAATGACCACAATTTTCTCCAAAACTATAACAGATGCAAACTTGTCCTGTGTGGTGGAGATGAGATTTGATAAAATAAGTGGAAATCCAGTAAAAGTTTCATTTGGCTACTTTGCACTGTCGACATAATCATCACCATGTGCCAAATGCAATATAAAAGCAATCTGAGCACATTTCGCTCATAAATGAAATGACCACATTTTTCTCCAAAACTATAACAGATGCAAACTTGTCCTGTGTAGTGGAGATGAGATTTGTTAAAATAAGTGGAAACCCAGTAAAAGTTTCATTTGGCTACCTTGCACTCTCGAGATAATCGTCACCATGTGCCAAATGCAATATAAAAGCAATCTGAGCACATTTCGCGCATAAATGAAATGACTACAATTTTCTCCAAAACTATAATAGATGCAAACTTGTCCTTTGTGGCGGAGATGAGATTTGATAAAATAAGTGGAAATCCAGTAAAAGTTTCATTTGGCTATTTTGCACTCTCGACATAATCGTCACCATGTGCCAAATGCAATATAAAGGCAATCTGAGCACATTTCGCGCATAAATGAAATGACCACAATTTTCTCCAAAACTATAACAGATGCAAACTTGTCCTGTGTGGTGGAAATGAGATTTGATAAAATATGTAAAAATCCAGTAAAAGTTTCATTTGGCTACCTTGCACTCTCGAGATAATCGTCACCATGTGCCAAATGCAATATAAAAGCAATCTGAGCACATTTCGCGCATAAATGAAATGACCACAATTTTCTCCAAAACTATAACAGATGCAAACTTGTCCTGTGTGGTGATGAGATTTGATAAAATAAGTGGAAATCCAGTAAAAGTTTCATTTGGCTACCTTGCACTCTTGACATAATCGTCACCATGTGCCAAATGCAATATAAAAGCAATCTGAGCACATTTCGCGCATAAATGAAATGACCACAATTTTCTCCAAAACTATAACAGATGCAAACTTGTCCTGTGTGGTGGAGATGAGATTTGATAAAATAAGTGGAAACCCAGTAAAAGTTTCATTTGGCTACCTTGCACTCTCGAGATAATCGTCACCATGTGCCAAATGCAATATAAAAGCAATCTGAGCACATTTCGCGCATAAATGAAATGACCACAATTTTCTCCAAAACTATAACAGATATAAACTTGTCCTGTGTGGTGGAGATGAGATTTGATAAAATAAGTGGAAATCCAGTAAAAGTTTCATTTGGCTACTTTGCACTCTCGACATAATCGTCACCATGTGCCAAATGCAATATAAAAGCAATCTGAGCACATTTCGCGCATAAATGAAATGACCACAATTTTCTCCAAAACTATAACAGATGCAAACTTGTCCTGTGTGGTGGAGATGAGATTTGATAAAATAAGTGGAAATCCAGTAAAAGTTTCATTCGGATACTTTGCACTCTCGACATAATCGTCACCATGTGCCAAATGCAATATAAAGGCAATCTGAGCACATTTCGCGCATAAATGAAATGACCACAATTTTCTCCAAAACTATAACAGATGCAAACTTGTCCTGTGTGGTGGAGATGAGATTTGATAAAATAAGTGGAAACCCAGTAAAAGTTTCATTTGGCTACCTTGCACTCTCGAGATAATCGTCACTATGTGCCAAATGCAATATAAAAGCAATCTGAGCACATTTCGCGCATAAATGAAATGACCACAATTTTCTCCAAAACTATGACAGATGCAAACTTGTCCTGTGTGGTGGAGATGAAATTTGATAAAATAAGTGGAAACCCAGTAAAAGTTTCATTTGGCTACCTTGCACTCTCGAGATAATCGTCATCATGTGCCAAATGCAATATAAAAGCAATCTGAGCACATTTCGCGCATAAATGAAATGACCACAATTTTCTCCAAAACTATAACAGATGCAAACTTGTCCTGTGTGGTGGAGATGAGATTTGATAAAATAAGTGGAAATCCAGTAAAAGTTTCATTTGGCTACTTTGCACTGTCGACATAATCATCACCATGTGCCAAATGCAATATAAAAGCAATCTGAGCACATTTCGCTCATAAATGAAATGACCACATTTTTCTCCAAAACTATAACAGATGCAAACTTGTCCTGTGTAGTGGAGATGAGATTTGTTAAAATAAGTGGAAACCCAGTAAAAGTTTCATTTGGCTACCTTGCACTCTCGAGATAATCGTCACCATGTGCCAAATGCAATATAAAAGCAATCTGAGCACATTTCGCGCATAAATGAAATGACTACAATTTTCTCCAAAACTATAATAGATGCAAACTTGTCCTGTGTGGCGGAGATGAGATTTGATAAAATAAGTGGAAATCCAGTAAAAGTTTCATTTGGCTATTTTGCACTCTCGACATAATCGTCACCATGTGCCAAATGCAATATAAAGGCAATCTGAGCACATTTCGCGCATAAATGAAATGACCACAATTTTCTCCAAAACTATAACAGATGCAAACTTGTCCTGTGTGGTGGAAATGAGATTTGATAAAATATGTAAAAATCCAGTAAAAGTTTCATTTGGCTACCTTGCACTCTCGAGATAATCGTCACCATGTGCCAAATGCAATATAAAAGCAATCTGAGCACATTTCGCGCATAAATGAAATGACCACAATTTTCTCCAAAACTCTAACAGATGCAAACTTGTCCTGTGTGGTGGAGATGAGATTTGATAAAATAAGTGGAAATTCAGTTAAAGTTTCATTTGGCTACTTTGCACTCTCGAGATAATCGTCACCATGTGCCAAATCCAATATAAAAGCAATCTGAGCACATTTCGCGCATAAATGACATGACCACAATGTCTCCAAAACTATAACAGATGCAAACTTGTCCTGTGTGGTGGAGATGAGATTTGATAAAATAAGTGGAAACCCAGTAAAAGTTTCATTTGGCTACCTTGCACTCTCGAGATAATCGTCACCATGTGCCAAATGCAATATAAAAGCAATCTGAGCACATTTCGCGCATAAATGAAATGACTACAATTTTCTCCAAAACTATAACAGATGCAAACTTGTCCTGTGTGGCGGAGATGAGATTTGATAAAATATTTGGAAATCCAGTAAAAGTTTCATTTGGCTATTTTGCACTCTCGACATAATCGTCACCATGTGCCAAATGCAATATAAAAGCAATCTGAGCACATTTCGCGCATAAATGAAATGACCACAATTTTCTCCAAAACTATAACAGATGCAAACTTGTCCTGTGTGGTGGAAATGAGATTTGATAAAATATGTAAAAATCCAGTAAAAGTTTCATTTGGCTACCTTGCACTCTCGAGATAATCGTCACCATGTGCCAAATGCAATATAAAAGCAATCTGAGCACATTTCACGCATAAATGAAATTTTCTCCAAAACTCTAACAGATGCAAACTTGTCCTGTGTGGTGGAGATGAGATTTGATAAAATAAGTGGAAATCCAGTAAAAGTTTCATTTGGCTACTTTGCACTCTCGAGATAATTGTCACCATGTGCCAAATGCAATATAAAAGCAATCTGAGCACATTTCGCGCATAAATGAAATGACCACAATTTTCTCCAAAACTATAACAGATGCAAACTTGTCCTGTGTGGTGGAGATGAGATTTGATAAAATAAGTGGAAATTCAGTTAAAGTTTCATTTGGCTACTTTGCACTCTCGAGATAATCGTCACCATGTGCCAAATCCAATATAAAAGCAATCTGAGCACATTTCGCGCATAAATAAAATGACCACAATTTTCTCCAAAACTATAACAGATGCAAACTTGTCCTGTGTGGTGGAGATGAGATTTGATAAAAAAAGTGGAAATCCAGTAAAAGTTTCATTTGGATACTTTGCACTCTCGACATAATCGTCACCATGTGCCAAATGCAATATAAAGGCAATCTGAGCTCATTTCGCGCATAAATGAAATGACCACAATTTTCTCCAAAACTATAACAGATGCAAACTTGTCCTGTGTGATGGAGATGAGATTTCATAAAATAAGTGGAAACCCAGTAAATGTTTCAATTGGCTTCCTTGCACTCTCGAGATAATCGTCACTATGTGCCAAATGCAATATAAAAGCAATCTGAGCACATTTCGCGCATAAATGAAATGACCACAATTTTCTCCAAAACTATGACAGATGCAAACTTGTCCTGTGTGGTGGAGATGAGATTTGATAAAATAAGTGGAAACCCAGTAAAAGTTTCATTTGGCTACCTTGCATTCTCGAGATAATCGTCACCATGTGCCAAATGCAATATAAAAGCAATCTGAGCACATTTCGCGCATAAATGAAATGACCACAATTTTCTCCAAAACTATAACAGATGCAAACTTGTCCTGTGTGGTGGAGATGAGATTTGATAAAATAAGTGGAAATCCAGTAAAAGTTTTATTTGGCTACTTTGCACTCTCGACATAATCGTCACCATGTGCCAAATGCAATATAAGAGCAATCTGAGCACATTTCGCGCATAAATGAAATGACCACAATTTTCTCCAAAACTATAACAGATGCAAACTTGTCCTGTGTAGTGGAGATGAGATTTGATAAAATAAGTGGAAATCCAGTAAAAGATTCACTTGGCTACTTTGCACTCTCGAGATAATCGTCACCATGTGCAAAATGCAATATAAAAGCAAGCTGAGCACATTTCGCGCATAAATGAAATGACCACAATTTTCTCCAAAACTATAACAGATGCAAACTTGTCCTGTGTGGTGGAGATGAGATTTGATAAAATAAGTGGAAATTCAGTTAAAGTTTCATTTGGCTACTTTGCACTCTCGAGATAATCATCACCATGTTCCAAATCCAATATAAAAGCAATCTGAGCACATTTCGCGCATAAATGAAATGACCACAATTTTCTCCAAAACTATAACAGATGCAAACTTGTCCTGTGTGGTGGAGATGAGATTTGATAAAATAAGTGGAAATCCAGTAAAAGTTTCATTTGGCTACCTTGCACTCTCGAGATAATGGTCACCATGTGCCAAAGGCAATATAAAAGCAATCTTAGCACATTTCGCGCATAAATGAAATGACCACAATTTTCTCCAAAACTATAACAGATGCAAACTTGTCCTGTGTGGTGGAGATGAGATTTGATAAAATAAGTGGAAACCCAGTAAAAGTTTCATTTGGCTACCTTGCACTCTCGAGATAATCGTCACTATGTGCCAAATGCAATATAAAAGCAATCTGAGCACATTTCGCGCATAAATGAAATGACCACAATTTTCTCCAAAACTATGACAGATGCAAACTTGTCCTGTGTGGTGGAGATGAAATTTGATAAAATAAGTGGAAACCCAGTAAAAGTTTCATTTGGCTACCTTGCACTCTCGAGATAATCGTCATCATGTGCCAAATGCAATATAAAAGCAATCTGAGCACATTTCGCGCATAAATGAAATGACCACAATTTTCTCCAAAACTATAACAGATGCAAACTTGTCCTGTGTGGTGGAGATGAGATTTGATAAAATAAGTGGAAATCCAGTAAAAGTTTCATTTGGCTACTTTGCACTGTCGACATAATCATCACCATGTGCCAAATGCAATATAAAAGCAATCTGAGCACATTTCGCTCATAAATGAAATGACCACATTTTTCTCCAAAACTATAACAGATGCAAACTTGTCCTGTGTAGTGGAGATGAGATTTGTTAAAATAAGTGGAAACCCAGTAAAAGTTTCATTTGGCTACCTTGCACTCTTGAGATAATCGTCACCATGTGCCAAATGCAATATAAAAGCAATCTGAGCACATTTCGCGCATAAATGAAATGACTACAATTTTCTCCAAAACTATAATAGATGCAAACTTGTCCTGTGTGGCGGAGATGAGATTTGATAAAATAAGTGGAAATCCAGTAAAAGTTTCATTTGGCTATTTTGCACTCTCGACATAATCGTCACCATGTGCCAAATGCAATATAAAGGCAATCTGAGCACATTTCGCGCATAAATGAAATGACCACAATTTTCTCCAAAACTATAACAGATGCAAACTTGTCCTGTGTGGTGGAAATGAGATTTGATAAAATATGTAAAAATCCAGTAAAAGTTTCATTTGGCTACCTTGCACTCTCGAGATAATCGTCACCATGTGCCAAATGCAATATAAAAGCAATCTGAGCACATTTCGCGCATAAATGAAATGACCACAATTTTCTCCAAAACTCTAACAGATGCAAACTTGTCCTGTGTGGTGGAGATGAGATTTGATAAAATAAGTGGAAATTCAGTTAAAGTTTCATTTGGCTACTTTGCACTCTCGAGATAATCGTCACCATGTGCCAAATCCAATATAAAAGCAATCTGAGCACATTTCGCGCATAAATGACATGACCACAATTTTCTCCAAAACTATAACAGATGCAAACTTGTCCTGTGTGGTGGAGATGAGATTTGATAAAATAAGTGGAAACCCAGTAAAAGTTTCATTTGGCTACCTTGCACTCTCGAGATAATCGTCACCATGTGCCAAATGCAATATAAAAGCAATCTGAGCACATTTCGCGCATAAATGAAATGACTACAATTTTCTCCAAAACTATAACAGATGCAAACTTGTCCTGTGTGGCGGAGATGAGATTTGATAAAATATTTGGAAATCCAGTAAAAGTTTCATTTGGCTATTTTGCACTCTCGACATAATCGTCACCATGTGCCAAATGCAATATAAAAGCAATCTGAGCACATTTCGCGCATAAATGAAATGACCACAATTTTCTCCAAAACTATAACAGATGCAAACTTGTCCTGTGTGGTGGAAATGAGATTTGATAAAATATGTAAAAATCCAGTAAAAGTTTCATTTGGCTACCTTGCACTCTCGAGATAATCGTCACCATGTGCCAAATGCAATATAAAAGCAATCTGAGCACATTTCACGCATAAATGAAATTTTCTCCAACACTCTAACAGATGCAAACTTGTCCTGTGTGGTGGAGATGAGATTTGATAAAATAAGTGGAAATCCAGTAAAAGTTTCATTTGGCTACTTTGCACTCTCGAGATAATTGTCACCATGTGCCAAATGCAATATAAAAGCAATCTGAGCACATTTCGCGCATAAATGAAATGACCACAATTTTCTCCAAAACTATAACAGATGCAAACTTGTCCTGTGTGGTGGAGATGAGATTTGATAAAATAAGTGGAAATTCAGTTAAAGTTTCATTTGGCTACTTTGCACTCTCGAGATAATCGTCACCATGTGCCAAATCCAATATAAAAGCAATCTGAGCACATTTCGCGCATAAATAAAATGACCACAATTTTCTCCAAAACTATAACAGATGCAAACTTGTCCTGTGTGGTGGAGATGAGATTTGATAAAAAAAGTGGAAATCCAGTAAAAGTTTCATTTGGATACTTTGCACTCTCGACATAATCGTCACCATGTGCCAAATGCAATATAAAGGCAATCTGAGCTCATTTCGCGCATAAATGAAATGACCACAATTTTCTCCAAAACTATAACAGATGCAAACTTGTCCTGTGTGGTGGAGATGAGATTTCATAAAATAAGTGGAAACCCAGTAAATGTTTCAATTGGCTTCCTTGCACTCTCGAGATAATCGTCACTATGTGCCAAATGCAATATAAAAGCAATCTGAGCACATTTCGCGCATAAATGAAATGACCACAATTTTCTCCAAAACTATGACAGATATAACAGATGCAAACTTGTCCTGTGTGGCGGAGATGAGATTTGATAAAATATTTGGAAATCCAGTAAAAGTTTCATTTGGCTATTTTGCACTCTCGACATAATCGTCACCATGTGCCAAATGCAATATAAAAGCAATCTGAGCACATTTCGCGCATAAATGAAATGACCACAATTTTCTCCAAAACTATAACAGATGCAAACTTGTCCTGTGTGGTGGAAATGAGATTTGATAATATATGTAAAAATCCAGTAAAAGTTTCATTTGGCTACCTTGCACTCTCGAGATAATCGTCACCATGTGCCAAATGCAATATAAAAGCAATCTGAGCACATTTCACGCATAAATGAAATTTTCTCCAAAACTCTAACAGATGCAAACTTGTCCTGTGTGGTGGAGATGAGATTTGATAAAATAAGTGGAAATCCAGTAAAAGTTTCATTTGGCTACTTTGCACTCTCGAGATAATTGTCACCATGTGCCAAATGCAATATAAAAGCAATCTGAGCACATTTCGCGCATAAATGAAATGACCACAATTTTCTCCAAAACTATAACAGATGCAAACTTGTCCTGTGTGGTGGAGATTAGATTTGATAAAATAAGTGGAAATTCAGTTAAAGTTTCATTTGGCTACCTTGCACTCTCGAGATAATCGTCACCATGTGCCAAATGCAATATAAAAGCAATCTGAGCACATTTCGCGCATAAATGAAATGACCACAATTTTCTCCAAAACTATAACAGATGCAAACTTGTCCTGTGTGGTGGAAATGAGATTTGATAATATATGTAAAAATCCAGTAAAAGTTTCATTTGGCTACCTTGCACTCTCGAGATAATCGTCACCATGTGCCAAATGCAATATAAAAGCAATCTGAGCACATTTCACGCATAAATGAAATTTTCTCCAAAACTCTAACAGATGCAAACTTGTCCTGTGTGGTGGAGATGAGATTTGATAAAATAAGTGGAAATTCAGTTAAAGTTTCATTTGGCTACTTTGCACTCTCGAGATAATCGTCACCATGTGCCAAATCCAATATAAAAGCAATCTGAGCACATTTCGCGCATAAATGACATGACCACAATTTTCTCCAAAACTATAACAGATGCAAACTTGTCCTGTGTGGTGGAGATGAGATTTGATAAAATAAGTGGAAACCCAGTAAAAGTTTCATTTGGCTACCTTGCACTCTCGAGATAATCGTCACCATGTGCCAAATGCAATATAAAAGCAATCTGAGCACATTTCGCGCATAAATGAAATGACTACAATTTTCTCCAAAACTATAACAGATGCAAACTTGTCCTGTGTGGCGGAGATGAGATTTGATAAAATATTTGGAAATCCAGTAAAAGTTTCATTTGGCTATTTTGCACTCTCGACATAATCGTCACCATGTGCCAAATGCAATATAAAAGCAATCTGAGCACATTTCGCGCATAAATGAAATGACCACAATTTTCTCCAAAACTATAACAGATGCAAACTTGTCCTGTGTGGTGGAAATGAGATTTGATAAAATATGTAAAAATCCAGTAAAAGTTTCATTTGGCTACCTTGCACTCTCGAGATAATCGTCACCATGTGCCAAATGCAATATAAAAGCAATCTGAGCACATTTCACGCATAAATGAAATTTTCTCCAACACTCTAACAGATGCAAACTTGTCCTGTGTGGTGGAGATGAGATTTGATAAAATAAGTGGAAATCCAGTAAAAGTTTCATTTGGCTACTTTGCACTCTCGAGATAATTGTCACCATGTGCCAAATGCAATATAAAAGCAATCTGAGCACATTTCGCGCATAAATGAAATGACCACAATTTTCTCCAAAACTATAACAGATGCAAACTTGTCCTGTGTGGTGGAGATGAGATTTGATAAAATAAGTGGAAATTCAGTTAAAGTTTCATTTGGCTACTTTGCACTCTCGAGATAATCGTCACCATGTGCCAAATCCAATATAAAAGCAATCTGAGCACATTTCGCGCATAAATAAAATGACCACAATTTTCTCCAAAACTATAACAGATGCAAACTTGTCCTGTGTGGTGGAGATGAGATTTGATAAAAAAAGTGGAAATCCAGTAAAAGTTTCATTTGGATACTTTGCACTCTCGACATAATCGTCACCATGTGCCAAATGCAATATAAAGGCAATCTGAGCTCATTTCGCGCATAAATGAAATGACCACAATTTTCTCCAAAACTATAACAGATGCAAACTTGTCCTGTGTGGTGGAGATGAGATTTCATAAAATAAGTGGAAACCCAGTAAATGTTTCAATTGGCTTCCTTGCACTCTCGAGATAATCGTCACTATGTGCCAAATGCAATATAAAAGCAATCTGAGCACATTTCGCGCATAAATGAAATGACCACAATTTTCTCCAAAACTATGACAGATATAACAGATGCAAACTTGTCCTGTGTGGCGGAGATGAGATTTGATAAAATATTTGGAAATCCAGTAAAAGTTTCATTTGGCTATTTTGCACTCTCGACATAATCGTCACCATGTGCCAAATGCAATATAAAAGCAATCTGAGCACATTTCGCGCATAAATGAAATGACCACAATTTTCTCCAAAACTATAACAGATGCAAACTTGTCCTGTGTGGTGGAAATGAGATTTGATAATATATGTAAAAATCCAGTAAAAGTTTCATTTGGCTACCTTGCACTCTCGAGATAATCGTCACCATGTGCCAAATGCAATATAAAAGCAATCTGAGCACATTTCACGCATAAATGAAATTTTCTCCAAAACTCTAACAGATGCAAACTTGTCCTGTGTGGTGGAGATGAGATTTGATAAAATAAGTGGAAATCCAGTAAAAGTTTCATTTGGCTACTTTGCACTCTCGAGATAATTGTCACCATGTGCCAAATGCAATATAAAAGCAATCTGAGCACATTTCGCGCATAAATGAAATGACCACAATTTTCTCCAAAACTATAACAGATGCAAACTTGTCCTGTGTGGTGGAGATGAGATTTGATAAAATAAGTGGAAATTCAGTTAAAGTTTCATTTGGCTACTTTGCACTCTCGAGATAATCGTCACCATGTGCCAAATCCAATATAAAAGCAATCTGAGCACATTTCGCGCATAAATAAAATGACCACAATTTTCTCCAAAACTATAACAGATGCAAACTTGTCCTGTGTGGTGGAGATGAGATTTGATAAAAAAAGTGGAAATCCAGTAAAAGTTTCATTTGGATACTTTGCACTCTCGACATAATCGTCACCATGTGCCAAATGCAATATAAAGGCAATCTGAGCTCATTTCGCGCATAAATGAAATGACCACAATTTTTTCCAAAACTATAACAGATGCAAACTTGTCCTGTGTGGTGGAGATGAGATTTCATAAAATAAGTGGAAACCCAGAAAATGTTTCAATTGGCTTCCTTGCACTCTCGAGATAATCGTCACTATGTGCCAAATGCAATATAAAAGCAATCTGAGCACATTTCGCGCATAAATGAAATGACCACAATTTTCTCCAAAACTATGACAGATGCAAACTTGTCCTGTGTGGTGGAGATGAGATTTGATAAAATAAGTGGAAACCCAGTAAAAGTTTCATTTGGCTACCTTGCATTCTCGAGATAATCGTCACCATGTGCCAAATGCAATATAAAAGCAATCTGAGCACATTTCGCGCATAAATGAAATGACCACAATTTTCTCCAAAACTATAACAGATGCAAACTTGTCCTGTGTGGTGGAGATGAGATTTGATAAAATAAGTGGAAATCCAGTAAAAGTTTTATTTGGCTACTTTGCACTCTCGACATAATCGTCACCATGTGCCAAATGCAATATAAGAGCAATCTGAGCACATTTCGCGCATAAATGAAATGACCACAATTTTCTCCAAAACTATAACAGATGTAAACTTGTCCTGTGTAGTGGAGATGAGATTTGATAAAATAAGTGGAAATCCAGTAAAAGATTCACTTGGCTACTTTGCACTCTCGAGATAATCGTCACCATGTGCAAAATGCAATATAAAAGCAAGCTGAGCACATTTCGCGCATAAATGAAATGACCACAATTTTCTCCAAAACTATAACAGATGCAAACTTGTCCTGTGTGGTGGAGATGAGATTTGATAAAATAAGTGGAAATTCAGTTAAAGTTTCATTTGGCTACTTTGCACTCTCGAGATAATCATCACCATGTTCCAAATCCAATATAAAAGCAATCTGAGCACATTTCGCGCATAAATGAAATGACCACAATTTTCTCCAAAACTATAACAGATGCAAACTTGTCCTGTGTGGTGGAGATGAGATTTGATAAAATAAGTGGAAATCCAGTAAAAGTTTCATTTGGCTACCTTGCACTCTCGAGATAATCGTCACCATGTGCCAAAGGCAATATAAAAGCAATCTTAGCACATTTCGCGCATAAATGAAATGACCACAATTTTCTCCAAAACTCTAACAGATGCAAACTTGTCCTGTGTGGTGGAGATGAGATTTGATAAAATAAGTGGAAATCCAGTAAAAGTTTCATTTGGCTACTTTGCACTCTCGAGATAATCGTCACCATGTGCCAAATGCAATATAAAAGCAATCTGAGCACATTTCGCGCATAAATGAAATGACCACAATTTTCTCCAAAACTATAACAGATGCAAACTTGTCCTGTGTGGTGGAGATGAGATTTGATAAAATAAGTGAAAATCCAGTAAAAGTTTCATTTGGCTACTTTGCACTCTCGAGATAATCGTCACCATGTGCCAAATGCAATATAAAAGTAATCTGAGCACATTTCGCGCATAAATGAAATGACCACAATTTTCTCCAAAACTATAACAGATGCAAACTTGTCCTGTGTGGTGGAGATGAGATTTGATAAAATAAGTGGAAATCCAGTAAAAGTTTCATTTGGCTACGTTGCACTCTCGAGATAATCGTCACCATGTGCCAAATGCAATATAAAAGCAATCTGAGCACATTTCACGCATAAATGAAATGACCACAATTTTCTCCAAAACTATAACTGATGCAAACTTGTCCTGTGTGGTGGAGATGAGATTTGTTAAAATAAGTGGAAATCCAGTAAAAGTTTCACTTGGCTACGTTGCACTCTCGAGATAATCGTCACCATGTGCCAAATGCAATATAAAAGCAATCTGAGCACATTTCGCGCATAAATGAAATGACCACAATTTTCTCCAAAACAATAACAGATGCAAACTTGTCCTGTGTGGTGGAGATGAGATTTGATAAAATAGGTGGAAATCCAGTAAAAGTTTCATTTGGATACTTTGCACTCTCGACATAATCGTCACCATGTGCCAAATGCAATATAAAGGCAATCTGAGCACATTTCGCGCATAAATGAAATGACCACAATTTTCTCCAAAACTATAACAGATGCAAACTTGTCCTGTGTGGTGGAGATGAGATTTGATAAAATAAGTGGAAACCCAGTAAAAGTTTCATTTGGCTACCTTGCACTCTCGAGATAATCGTCACTATGTGCCAAATGCAATATAAAAGCAATCTGAGCACATTTCGCGCATAAATGAAATGACCACAATTTTCTCCAAAACTATGACAGATGCAAACTTGTCCTGTGTGGTGGAGATGAGATTTGATAAAATAAGTGGAAACCCAGTAAAAGTTTCATTTGGCTACCTTGCACTCTCGAGATAATCGTCACCATGTGCCAAATGCAATATAAAATCAATCTGAGCACATTTCGCGCATAAATGAAATGACTACAATTTTCTCCAAAACTATAACAGATGCAAACTTGTCCTGTGTGGCGGAGATGAGATTTGATAAAATAAGTGGAAATCCAGTAAAAGTTTCATTTGGCTATTTTGCACTCTCAACATAATCGTCACCATGTGCCAAATACAATATATAAAGGCAATCTGAGCACATTTCGCGCATAAATGAAATGACCACAATTTTCTCCAAAACTATAACAGATGCAAACTTGTCCTGTGTGGTGGAGATGAGATTTGATAAAATAAGTGGAAACCCAGTAAAAGTTTCATTTGGCTACCTTGCACTCTCGAGATAATCGTCACTATGTGCCAAATGCAATATAAAAGCAATCTGAGCACATTTCGCGCATAAATGAAATGACTACAATTTTCTCCAAAACTATAACAGATGCAAACTTGTCCTGTGTGGTGGACATGAGATTTGATAAAATAAGTGGAAACCCGGTAAAAGTTTCATTTGGCTACTTTGCACTCTCGAGATAATCATCACCATGTGCCAAATGCAATATAAAAGCAATCCGAGCACATTTCGCGCATAAATGAAATGACCACAATTTTCTCCAAAACTATAACAGATGCAAACTTGTCCTGTGTGGTGGAGATGAGATTTGATAAAATAAGTGGAAATCCAGTAAAAGTTTCATTTGGCTACTTTGCACTCTCGAGATAATCGTCACCATGTGCCAAATGCAATATAAAAGTAATCTGAGAACATTTCGCGCATAAATGAAATGACCACAATTTTCTCCAAAACTATAACAGATGCAAACTTGTCCTGTGTGGTGGAGATGAGATTTGATAAAATAAGTGGAAATCCAGTAAAAGTTTCATTTGGCTACGTTGCACTCTCGAGATAATCGTCACCATGTGCCAAATGCAATATAAAAGCAATCTGAGCACATTTCACGCATAAATGAAATGACCACAGTTTTCTCCAAAACTATAACTGATGCAAACTTGTCCTGTGTGGTGGAGATGAGATTTGTTAAAATAAGTGGAAATCCAGTAAAAGTTTAATTTGGCTACGTTGCACTCTCGAGATAATCGTCACCATGTGCCAAATGCAATATAAAAGCAATCTGAGCACATTTCGCGCATAAATGAAATGACCACAATTTTCTCCAAAACTATAACAGATGCAAACTTGTCCTGTGTGGTGGAGATGAGATTTGATAAAATAAGTGGAAATCCAGTAAAAGTTTCATTTGGCTACCTTGCACTCTCGAGATAATCGTCACCATGTGCCAAATGCAATATAAAAGCAATCTGAGCACATTTCGCGCATCCAGTAAAAGTTTCATTTGGCTATTTTGCACTCTCGACATATTCATCACCATGTGCCAAATGCAATATAAAAGCAATCTGAGCACATTTCGCTCATAAATGAAATGACCACATTTTTCTCCAAAACTATAACAGATGCAAACTTGTCCTGTGTGGTGGAGATGAGATTTGATAAAATAAGTGGAAATCCAGTAAAAGTTTCATTTGGCTACTTTGCACTCTCGAGATAATCGTCACCATGTGCCAAATGCAATATAAAAGTAATCTGAGCACATTTCGCGCATAAATAAAATGACCACAATTTTCTCCAAAACTATAACAGATGCAAACACTTCCTGTGTGGTGATGAGATTTGATAAAATAAGTGGAAATCCAGTAAAAGTTTCATTTGGCTACTTTGCACTCTCGAGATAATCGTCACCATGTGCCCAATGCAATATAAAAGCAATCTGAGCACATTTCGAAGCATAAATGAAATGACCACAATTTTCTCCAAAACTATAACAGATGCAAACTTGTCCTGTGTGGTGGAGATGAGATTTGATAAAATAAGTGGAAATCCAGTAAAAGTTTCATTTGGCTACCGTGCACTCTTGACATAATCGTCACCATGTGCCAAATGCAATATAAAAGCAATCTGAGCACATTTCGCGCATAAATGAAATGACCACAATTTTCTCCAAAACAATAACAGATGCAAACTTGTCCTGTGTGGTGGAGATGAGATTTGATAAAATAAGTGGAAACCCAGTAAAAGTTTCATTTGGCTACCTTGCACTTTCGAGATAATCGTCACCATGTGCCAAATGCAATATAAAAGCAATCTGAGCACATTTCGCGCATAAATGAAATGACCACAATTTTCTCCAAAACTATAACAGATGCAAACTTGTCCTGTGTGGTGGAGATGAGATTTGATAAAATAAGTGGAAATTCAGTAAAAGTTTCATTTGGCTACTTTGCACTCTCGAGATAATCGTCACCATGTGCCAAATGCAATATAACAGCAATCTGAGCACATTTCACGCATAAATGAAATGACCACAATTTTCTCCAAAACTATAACAGATGCAAACTTGTCCTGTGTGGTGGAGATGAGATTTGATAAAATAAGTGGAAATTCAGTAAAAGTTTCATTTGGCTACTTTGCACTCTCGAGATAATCGTCACCATGTGCCAAATGCAATATAAAAGCAATCTGAGCACATTTCGCGCATAAATGAAATGACCACAATTTTCTCCAAAACTATAACAGATGCAAACTTGTCCTGTGTGGTGGAGATGAGATTTGATAAAATAAGTAAAAATCCAGTAAAAGTTTCATTTGGCTACCTTGCACTCTCGAGATAATCGTCACCATTTGCCAAATGCAATATAAAAGCAATTTGAGCACATTACGCGCATAAATGAAATGACCACAATTTTCTCCAAAACTCTAACAGATGCAAACTTGTCCTGTGTGGTGGAGATGAGATTTGATAAAATAAGTGGAAATCCAGTAAAAGATTCATTTGGCTACTTTGCACTCTCGAGATAATCGTCACCATGTGCAAAATGCAATATAAAAGCAATCTGAGCACATTTCGCGCATAAATGAAATGACCACAATTTTCTCCAAAACTATAACAGATGCAAACTTGTCCTGTGTGGTGGAGATGAGATTTCATAAAATAAGTGGAAATCCAGTAAAAGTTTCATTTGGCTACTTTGCACTCTCGAGATAATTGTCACCATGTGCCAAATGCAATATAAAAGCAATCTGAGCACATTTCGCGCATAAATGAAATGACCACAATTTTCTCCGAAACTATAACAGATGCAAACTTGTCCTGTGTGGTGGAGATGAGATTTGATAAAATAAGTGGAAATTCAGAAAAAGTTTCATTTGGCTACTTTGCACTCTCAAAATAATCGTCACCATGTGCCAAATGCAATATAAAAGCAATCTGAGCACATTTCGCGCATAAATGAAATGACCACAATTTTCTCCGAAACTATAACAGATGCAAACTTGTCCTGTGTGGTGGAGATGAGATTTGATAAAATAAGTGGAAACCCGGTAAAAGTTTCATTTGGCTACTTTGCACTCTCGAGATAATCATCACCATGTGCCAAATGCAATATAAAAGCAATCTGAGCACATTTCGCGCATAAATGAAATGACCACAATTTTCTCCAAAACTATAACAGATGCAAACTTGTCCTGTGTGGTGGAGATGAGATTTGGTAAAATAAGTGGAAATCCAGTAAAAGTTTCATTTGGCTACTTTGCACTCTCGAGATAATCGTCACCATGTGCCAAATGCAATATAAAAGCAATCTGAGCACATTTCGCGCATAAATGAAATGACCACAATTTTCTCCAAAACTATAACAGATGCAAACTTGTCCTGTGTGGTGGAGATGAGATTTGATAAAATAAGTGGAAATCCAGTAAAAGTTTCATTTGGCTACGTTGCACTCTCGAGATAATCGTCACCATGTGCCAAATGCAATATAAAAGCAATCTGAGCACATTTCACGCATAAATGAAATGACCACAATTTTCTCCAAAACTATAACAGATGCAAACTTGTCCTGTGTGGTGGAGATGAGATTTGTTAAAATAAGTGGAAATCCAGTAAAAGTTTCATTTGGCTACGTTGCACTCTCGAGATAATCGTCACCATGTGCCAAATGCAATATAAAAGCAATCTGAGCACATTTCGCGCATAAATGAAATGACCACAATTTTCTCCAAAACTATAACAGATGCAAACTTGTCCTGTGTGGTGGAGATGAGATTTGATAAAATAAGTGGAAATCCAGTAAAAGTTTCATTTGGCTACGTTGCACTCTCGAGATAATCGTCACCATGTGCCAAATGCAATATAAAAGCAATCTGAGCACATTTCGCGCATAAATGAAATGACCACAATTTTCTCCAAAACTATAACAGATGCAAACTTGTCCTGTATGGTGGAGATGAGATTTGTTAAAATAAGTGGAAATCCAGTAAAAGTTTCATTTGGCTACGTTGCACTCTCGAGATAATCGTCACCATGTGCCAAATGCAATATAAAAGCAATCTGAGCACATTTCGCGCATAAATGAAATGACCACAATTTTCTCCAAAACTATAACAGATGCAAACTTGTCCTGTGTGGTGGAGATGAGATTTGATAAAATAAGTGGAAATCCAGTAAAAGTTTCATTTGGCTACCTTGCACTCTCGAGATAATCGTCACCATGTGCCAAATGCAATATAAAAGCAATCTGAGCACATTTCGCGCATAAATGAAATGACCACAATTTTCTCCGAAACTATAACAGATGCAAACTTGTCCTGTGTGGTGGAGATGAGATTTGATAAAATAAGTGGAAATTCAGTAAAAGTTTAATTTGGCTACTTTGCACTCTCAAAATAATCGTCACCATGTGCCAAATGCAATATAAAAGCAATCTGAGCACATTTCGCGCATAAATGAAATGACCACAATTTTCTCCAAAACTATAACAGATGCAAACTTGTCCTGTGTGGTGGAGATGAGATTTGATAAAATAAGTGGAAATCCAGTAAAAGTTTCATTTGGCTACTTTGTACTCTCGAGATAATCGTCACCATGTGCCAAATGCAATATAAAAGCAATCTGAGCACATTTTGCGCATAAATGAAATGACCACAATTTTCTCCAAAACTATAACAGATGCAAACTTGTCCTGTGTGGTGGAGATGAGATTTGATAAAATAAGTGGAAATCCAGTAAAAGTTTCATTTGGCTACGTTGCACTCTCGAGATAATCGTCACCATGTGCCAAATGCAATATAAAAGCAATCTGAGCACATTTCGCGCATAAATGAAATGACCACAATTTTCTCCAAAACTATAACAGATGCAAACTTGTCCTGTGTGGTGGAGATGAGATTTGATAAAATAAGTGGAAATCCAGTAAAAGTTTCATTTGGCTACTTTGCACTCTCGAGATAATCGTCACCATGTGCCAAATGCAATATAAAAGCAATCTGAGCACATTTCGCGCATAAATGAAATGACCACAATTTTCTCCAAAACTATAACAGATGCAAACTTGTCCTGTATGGTGGAGATGAGATTTGTTAAAATAAGTGGAAATCCAGTAAAAGTTTCATTTGGCTACGTTGCACTCTCGAGATAATCGTCACCATGTGCCAAATGCAATATAAAAGCAATCTGAGCACATTTCGCGCATAAATGAAATGACCACAATTTTCTCCAAAACTATAACAGATGCAAACTTGTCCTGTGTGGTGGAGATGAGATTTGATAAAATAAGTGGAAATCCAGTAAAAGTTTCATTTGGCTACCTTGCACTCTCGAGATAATCGTCACCATGTGCCAAATGCAATATAAAAGCAATCTGAGCACATTTCGCGCATAAATGAAATGACCACAATTTTCTCCGAAACTATAACAGATGCAAACTTGTCCTGTGTGGTGGAGATGAGATTTGATAAAATAAGTGGAAATTCAGTAAAAGTTTCATTTGGCTACTTTGTACTCTCGAGATAATCGTCACCATGTGCCAAATGCAATATAAAAGCAATCTGAGCACATTTTGCGCATAAATGAAATGACCACAATTTTCTCCAAAACTATAACAGATGCAAACTTGTCCTGTGTGGTGGAGATGAGATTTGATAAAATAAGTGGAAATCCAGTAAAAGTTTCATTTGGCTACGTTGCACTCTCGAGATAATCGTCACCATGTGCCAAATGCAATATAAAAGCAATCTGAGCACATTTCGCGCATAAATGAAATGACCACAATTTTCTCCAAAACTATAACAGATGCAAACTTGTCCTGTGTGGTGGAGATGAGATTTGATAAAATAAGTGGAAATCCAGTAAAAGTTTCATTTGGCTACTTTGCACTCTCGAGATAATCGTCACCATGTGCCAAATGCAATATAAAAGCAATCTGAGCACATTTCGCGCATAAATGAAATGACCACAATTTTCTCCAAAACTATAACAGATGCAAACTTGTCCTGTGTGGTGGAGATGAGATTTGATAAAATAAGTGGAAATCCAGTAAAAGTTTCATTTGGCTACGTTGCACTCTCGAGATAATCGTCACCATGTGCCAAATGCAATATAAAAGCAATCTGAGCACATTTCACACATAAATGAAATGACCACAATTTTCTCCAAAACTATAACAGATGCAAACTTGTCCTGTGTGGTGGAGATGAGATTTGTTAAAATAAGTGGAAATCCAGTAAAAGTTTCATTTGGCTACTTTGCACTCTCGAGATAATCGTCACCATGTGCCAAATGCAATATAAAAGCAATCTGAGCACATTTCGCGCATAAATGAAATGACCACAATTTTCTCCAAAACTATAACAGATGCAAACTTGTCCTGTGTGGTGGAGATGAGATTTGATAAAATAAGTAAAAATCCAGTAAAAGTTTCATTTGGCTACCTTGCACTCTCGAGATAATCGTCACCATTTGCCAAATGCAATATAAAAGCAATTTGAGCACATTTCGCGCATAAATGAAATGACCACAATTTTCTCCAAAACTCTAACAGATGCAAACTTGTCCTGTGTGGTGGAGATGAGATTTGATAAAATAAGTGGAAATCCAGTAAAAGATTCATTTGGCTACTTTGCACTCTCGAGATAATCGTCACCATGTGCAAAATGCAATATAAAAGCAATCTGAGCACATTTTGCGCATAAATGAAATGACCACAATTTTCTCCAAAACTATAACAGATGCAAACTTGTCCTGTGTGGTGGAGATGAGATTTCATAAAATAAGTGGAAATCCAGTAAAAGTTTCATTTGGCTACTTTGCACTCTCGAGATAATTGTCACCATGTGCCAAATGCAATATAAAAGCAATCTGAGCACATTTCGCGCATAAATGAAATGACCACAATTTTCTCCGAAACTATAACAGATGCAAACTTGTCCTGTGTGGTGGAGATGAGATTTGATAAAATAAGTGGAAATTCAGTAAAAGTTTCATTTGGCTACTTTGCACTCTCAAAATAATCGTCACCATGTGCCAAATGCAATATAAAAGCAATCTGAGCACATTTCGCGCATAAATGAAATGACCACAATTTTCTCCAAAACTATAACAGATGCAAACTTGTCCTGTGTGGTGGAGATGAGATTTGATAAAATAAGTGGAAATCCAGTAAAAGTTTCATTTGGCTACTTTACACTCTCGAGATAATCGTCACCATGTGCCAAATGCAATATAAAAGCAATCTGAGCATATTTCGCGCATAAATGAAATGACCACAATTTTCTCCAAAACTATAACAGATGCAAACTTGTCCTGTGTGGTGGAGATGAGATTTGATAAAATAAGTGGAAATCCAGTAAAAGTTTCATTTGGCTACGTTGCACTCTCGAGATAATCGTTACCATGTGCCAAATGCAATATAAAAGCAATCTGAGCACATTTCACGCATAAATGAAATGACCACAATTTTCTCCAAAACTATAACAGATGCAAACTTGTCCTGTGTGGTGGAGATGAGATTTGTTAAAATAAGTGGAAATCCAGTAAAAGTTTCATTTGGCTACGTTGCACTCTCGAGATAATCGTCACCATGTGCCAAATGCAATATAAAAGCAATCTGAGCACATTTCGCGCATAAATGAAATGACCACAATTTTCTCCAAAACTATAACAGATGCAAACTTGTCCTGTGTGGTGGAGATGAGATTTGATAAAATAAGTGGAAATCCAGTAAAAGTTTCATTTGGCTACGTTGCACTCTCGAGATAATCGTCACCATGTGCCAAATGCAATATAAAAGCAATCTGAGCACATTTCGCGCATAAATGAAATGACCACAATTTTCTCCAAAACTATAACAGATGCAAACTTGTCCTGTGTGGTGGAGATGAGATTTGTTAAAATAAGTGGAAATCCAGTAAAAGTTTCATTTGGCTACGTTGCACTCTCGAGATAATCGTCACCATGTGCCAAATGCAATATAAAAGCAATCTGAGCACATTTCGCGCATAAATGAAATGACCACAATTTTCTCCAAAACTATAACAGATGCAAACTTGTCCTGTGTGGTGGAGATGAGATTTGATAAAATAAGTGGAAATCCAGTAAAAGTTTCATTTGGCTACCTTGCACTCTCGAGATAATCGTCACCATGTGCCAAATGCAATATAAAAGCAATCTGAGCACATTTCGCGCATAAATGAAATGACCACAATTTTCTCTGAAACTATAACAGATGCAAACTTGTCCTGTGTGGTGGAGATGAGATTTGATAAAATAAGTGGAAATTCAGTAAAAGTTTCATTTGGCTACTTTGCACTCTCAAAATAATCGTCACCATGTGCCAAATGCAATATAAAAGCAATCTGAGCACATTTCGCGCATAAATGAAATGACCACAATTTTCTCCAAAACTATAACAGATGCAAACTTGTCCTGTGTGGTGGAGATGAGATTTGATAAAATAAGTGGAAATCCAGTAAAAGTTTCATTTGGCTACTTTGTACTCTCGAGATAATCGTCACCATGTGCCAAATGCAATATAAAAGCAATCTGAGCACATTTCGCGCATAAATGAAATGACCACAATTTTCTCCAAAACTATAACAGATGCAAACTTGTCCTGTGTGGTGGAGATGAGATTTGATAAAATAAGTGGAAATCCAGTAAAAGTTTCATTTGGCTACGTTGCACTCTCGAGATAATCGTCACCATGTGCCAAATGCAATATAAAAGCAATCTGAGCACATTTCGCGCATAAATGAAATGACCACAATTTTCTCCGAAACTATAACAGATGCAAACTTGTCCTGTGTGGTGGAGATGAGATTTGATAAAATAAGTGGAAATTCAGTAAAAGTTTCATTTGGCTACTTTGCACTCTCAAAATAATCGTCACCATGTGCCAAATGCAATATAAAAGCAATCTGAGCACATTTCGCGCATAAATGAAATGACCACAATTTTCTCCAAAACTATAACAGATGCAAACTTGTCCTGTGTGGTGGAGATGAGATTTGATAAAATAAGTGGAAATCCAGTAAAAGTTTCATTTGGCTACGTTGCACTCTCGAGATAATCGTTACCATGTGCCAAATGCAATATAAAAGCAATCTGAGCACATTTCACGCATAAATGAAATGACCACAATTTTCTCCAAAACTATAACAGATGCAAACTTGTCCTGTGTGGTGGAGATGAGATTTGTTAAAATAAGTGGAAATCCAGTAAAAGTTTCATTTGGCTACGTTGCACTCTCGAGATAATCGTCACCATGTGCCAAATGCAATATAAAAGCAATCTGAGCACATTTCGCGCATAAATGAAATGACCACAATTTTCTCCAAAACTATAACAGATGCAAACTTGTCCTGTGTGGTGGAGATGAGATTTGATAAAATAAGTGGAAATCCAGTAAAAGTTTCATTTGGCTACGTTGCACTCTCGAGATAATCGTCACCATGTGCCAAATGCAATATAAAAGCAATCTGAGCACATTTCGCGCATAAATGAAATGACCACAATTTTCTCCAAAACTATAACAGATGCAAACTTGTCCTGTGTGGTGGAGATGAGATTTGTTAAAATAAGTGGAAATCCAGTAAAAGTTTCATTTGGCGACGTTGCACTCTCGAGATAATCGTCACCATGTGCCAAATGCAATATAAAAGCAATCTGAGCACATTTCGCGCATAAATGAAATGACCACAATTTTCTCCAAAACTATAACAGATGCAAACTTGTCCTGTGTGGTGGAGATGAGATTTGATAAAATAAGTGTAAATCCAGTAAAAGTTTCATTTGGCTACCTTGCACTCTCGAGATAATCGTCACCATGTGCCAAATGCAATATAAAAGCAATCTGAGCACATTTCGTGCATAAATGAAATGACCACAATTTTCTCCGAAACTATAACAGATGCAAACTTGTCCTGTGTGGTGGAGATGAGATTTGATAAAATAAGTGGAAATTCAGTAAAAGTTTCATTTGGCTACTTTGCACTCACAAAATAATCGTCACCATGTGCCAAATGCAATATAAAAGCAATCTGAGCACATTTCGCGCATAAATGAAATGACCACAATTTTCTCCAAAACTATAACAGATGCAAACTTGTCCTGTGTGGTGGAGATGAGATTTGATAAAATAAGTGGAAATCCAGTAAAAGTTTCATTTGGCTACTTTGTACTCTCGAGATAATCGTCACCATGTGCCAAATGCAATATAAAAGCAATCTGAGCACATTTCGCGCATAAATGAAATGACCACAATTTTCTCCAAAACTATAACAGATGCAAACTTGTCCTGTGTGGTGGAGATGAGATTTGATAAAATAAGTGGAAATCCAGTAAAAGTTTCATTTGGCTACGTTGCACTCTCGAGATAATCGTCACCATGTGCCAAATGCAATATAAAAGCAATCTGAGCACATTTCGCGCATAAATGAAATGACCACAATTTTCTCCAAAACTATAACAGATGCAAACTTGTCCTGTGTGGTGGAGATGAGATTTGATAAAATAAGTGGAAATCCAGTAAAAGTTTCATTTGGCTACTTTGCACTCTCGAGATAATCGTCACCATGTGCCAAATGCAATCTGAGCACATTTCGCGCATAAATGAAATGACCACAATTTTCTCCAAAACTATAACAGATGCAAACTTGTCCTGTGTGGTGGAGATGAGATTTGATAAAATAAGTGGAAATCCAGTAAAAGTTTCATTTGGCTACGTTGCACTCTCGAGATAATCGTCACCATGTGCCAAATGCAATATAAAAGCAATCTGAGCACATTTCACGCATAAATGAAATGACCACAATTTTCTCCAAAACTATAACAGATGCAAACTTGTCCTGTGTGGTGGAGATGAGATTTGTTAAAATAAGTGGAAATCCAGTAAAAGTTTCATTTGGCTACGTTGCACTCTCGAGATAATCGTCACCATGTGCCAAATGCAATATAAAAGCAATCTGAGCACATTTCGCGCATAAATGAAATGACCACAATTTTCTCCAAAACTATAACAGATGCAAACTTGTCCTGTGTGGTGGAGATGAGATTTGATAAAATAAGTGGAAATCCAGTAAAAGTTTCATTTGGCTACTTTGCACTCTCGAGATAATCGTCACCATGTGCCAAATGCAATCTGAGCACATTTCGCGCATAAATGAAATGACCACAATTTTCTCCAAAACTATAACAGATGCAAACTTGTCCTGTGTGGTGGAGATGAGATTTGATAAAATAAGTGGAAATCCAGTAAAAGTTTCATTTGGCTACGTTGCACTCTCGAGATAATCGTCACCATGTGCCAAATGCAATATAAAAGCAATCTGAGCACATTTCACGCATAAATGAAATGACCACAATTTTCTCCAAAACTATAACAGATGCAAACTTGTCCTGTGTGGTGGAGATGAGATTTGTTAAAATAAGTGGAAATCCAGTAAAAGTTTCATTTGGCTACGTTGCACTCTCGAGATAATCGTCACCATGTGCCAAATGCAATATAAAAGCAATCTGAGCACATTTCGCGCATAAATGAAATGACCACAATTTTCTCCAAAACTATAACAGATGCAAACTTGTCCTGTGTGGTGGAGATGAGATTTGATAAAATAAGTGGAAATCCAGTAAAAGTTTCATTTGGCTACGTTGCACTCTCGAGATAATCGTCACCATGTGCCAAATGCAATATAAAAGCAATCTGAGCACATTTCGCGCATAAATGAAATGACCACAATTTTCTCCAAAACTATAACAGATGCAAACTTCTCCTGTGTGGTGGAGATGAGATTTGATAAAATAAGTGGAAATCCAGTAAAAGTTTCATTTGGCTACTTTGCACTCTCGACATAATCGTCACCATGTGCCAAATGCAATATAAAAGCAATCTGAGCACATTTCACGCATAAATGAAATGACCACAATTTTCTTCAAAACTATAACAGATGCAAACTTGTCCTGTGTGGTGGAGATGAGATTTGATAAAATAAGTGGAAATCCAGTAAAAGTTTCATTTGGCTACGTTGCACTCTCGAGATAATCGTCACCATGTGCCAAATGCAATATAAAAGCAATCTGAGCACATTTCGCGCATAAATGAAATGACCACAATTTTCTCCAAAACTATAACAGATGCAAACTTGTCCTGTGTGGTGGAGATGAGATTTGATAAAATAAGTGGAAATCCAGTAAAAGTTTCATTTGGCTACTTTGCACTCTCGAGATAATCGTCACCATGTGCCAAATGCAATCTGAGCACATTTCGCGCATAAATGAAATGACCACAATTTTCTCCAAAACTATAACAGATGCAAACTTGTCCTGTGTGGTGGAGATGAGATTTGATAAAATAAGTGGAAATCCAGTAAAAGTTTCATTTGGCTACGTTGCACTCTCGAGATAATCGTCACCATGTGCCAAATGCAATATAAAAGCAATCTGAGCACATTTCACGCATAAATGAAATGACCACAATTTTCTTCAAAACTATAACAGATGCAAACTTGTCCTGTGTGGCGGAGATGAGATTTGATAAAATAAGTGGAAATCCAGTAAAAGTTTCATTTGGCTACGTTGCACTCTCGAGATAATCGTCACCATGTGCCAAATGCAATATAAAAGCAATCTGAGCACATTTCGCGCATAAATGAAATGACCACAATTTTCTCCAAAACTATAACAGATGCAAACTTGTCCTGTGTGGTGGAGATGAGATTTGATAAAATAAGTGGAAATCCAGTAAAAGTTTCATTTGGCTACTTTGCACTCTCGAGATAATCGTCACCATGTGCCAAATGCAATCTGAGCACATTTCGCGCATAAATGAAATGACCACAATTTTCTCCAAAACTATAACAGATGCAAACTTGTCCTGTGTGGTGGAGATGAGATTTGATAAAATAAGTGGAAATCCAGTAAAAGTTTCATTTGGCTACGTTGCACTCTCGAGATAATCGTCACAATGTGCCAAATGCAATATAAAAGCAATCTGAGCACATTTCACGCATAAATGAAATGACCACAATTTTCTCCAAAACTATAACAGATGCAAACTTGTCCTGTGTGGTGGAGATGAGATTTGTTAAAATAAGTGGAAATCCAGTAAAAGTTTCATTTGGCTACGTTGCACTCTCGAGATAATCGTCACCATGTGCCAAATGCAATATAAAAGCAATCTGAGCACATTTCGCGCATAAATGAAATGACCACAATTTTCTCCAAAACTATAACAGATGCAAACTTGTCCTGTGTGGTGGAGATGAGATTTGATAAAATAAGTGGAAATCCAGTAAAAGTTTCATTTGGCTACGTTGCACTCTCGAGATAATCGTCACCATGTGCCAAATGCAATATAAAAGCAATCTGAGCACATTTCGCGCATAAATGAAATGACCACAATTTTCTCCAAAACTATAACAGATGCAAACTTCTCCTGTGTGGTGGAGATGAGATTTGATAAAATAAGTGGAAATCCAGTAAAAGTTTCATTTGGCTACTTTGCACTCTCGACATAATCGTCACCATGTGCCAAATGCAATATAAAAGCAATCTGAGCACATTTCACGCATAAATGAAATGACCACAATTTTCTTCAAAACTATAACAGATGCAAACTTGTCCTGTGTGGTGGAGATGAGATTTGTTAAAATAAGTGGAAATCCAGTAAAAGTTTCATTTGGCTACGTTGCACTCTCGAGATAATCGTCACCATGTGCCAAATGCAATATAAAAGCAATCTGAGCACATTTCGCGCATAAATGAAATGACCACAATTTTCTCCAAAACTATAACAGATGCAAACTTGTCCTGTGTGGTGGAGATGAGATTTGATAAAATAAGTGGAAATCCAGTAAAAGTTTCATTTGGCTACCTTGCACTCTCGAGATAATCGTCACCATGTGCCAAATGCAATATAAAAGCAATCTGAGCACATTTCGCGCATAAATGAAATGACCACAATTTTCTCCAAAACTCTAACAGATGCAAACCTGTCCTGTGTGGTGGAGATGAGATTTGATAAAATAGGTGGAAATCCAGTAAAAGTTTCATTTGGCTACTTTGCACTCTCGAGATAATCGTCACCATGTGCCAAATGCAATATAAAAGAAATCTGAGCACATTTCGCGCATAAATGAAACGACCACAATTTTCTCCAAAACTATGACAGATGCAAACTTGTCCTGTGTGGTGGAGATGAGATTTGTTAAAATAAGTGGAAATCCAGTAAAAGTTTCATTTGACTACCTTGCACTCTCGAGATAATCGTCACCATGTGCCAAATGCAATATAAAAGCAATCTGAGCACATTTCGGGCATAAATGAAATGACAACAATTTTCTCCAAAACTATAACAGATGCAAACTTGTCCTGTGTGGCGGAGATGAGATTTGATAAAATAAGTGGAAATCCAGTAAAAGTTTAATTTGGCTATTTTGCACTCTCGACATAATCATCACCATGTGCCAAATGCAATATAAAAGCAATCTGAGCACATTTCGCTCATAAATGAAATGACCACATTTTTCTCCAAAACTATAACAGATGCAAACTTGTCCTGTGTGGTGGAGATGAGATTTGATAAAATAAGTGGAAATCCAGTAAAAGTTTCATTTGGCTACTTTGCACTCTCGACATAATGGTCACCATGTGCCAAATGCAATATAAAAGCAATCTGAGCACATTTCACGCATAAATGAAATGACCACATTTTTCTCCAAAACTATAACAGATGCAAACTTGTCCTGTGTGGTGGAGATGAGATTTGTTAAAATAAGTGGAAATCCAGTAAAAGTTTCATTTGGCTACGTTGCACTCTCGAGATAATCGTCACCATGTGCCAAATGCAATATAAAAGTAATCTGAGCACATTTCGCGCATAAATGAAATGACCACAATTTTCTCCAAAACTATAACAGATGCAAACTTGTCCTGTGTGGTGGAGATGAGATTTGATAAAATAAGTAAAAATCCAGTAAAAGTTTCATTTGGCTACTTTGCACTCTCGAGATAATCGTCACCATGTGCCCAATGCAATATAAAAGCAATCTGAGCACATTTCGCACATAAATGAAATGACCACAATTTTCTCCAAAACTATAACAGATGCAAACTTGTCCTGTGTGGTGGAGATGAGATTTGATAAAATAAGTGGAAATCCAGTAAAAGTTTCATTTGGCTACCTTGCACTCTTGACATAATCGTCACCATGTGCCAAATGCAATATAAAAGCAATCTGAGCACATTTCGCGCATAAATGAAATGACCACAATTTTCTCCAAAACTCTAACAGATGCAAACTTGTCCTGTGTGGTGGAGATGAGATTTGATAAAATAAGTGGAAATCCAGTAAAAGATTAATTTGGCTACTTTGCACTCTCGAGATAATCGTCACCATGTGCAAATTGCAATATAAAAGCAATCTAAACACATTTCGCGCATAAATGAAATGACCACAATTTTCTCCAAAACTATAACAGATGCAAACTTGTCCTGTGTGGTGGAGATGAGATTTGATAAAATAAGTGGAAATCCAGTAAAAGTTTCATTTGGCTACTTTGCACTCTCGAGATAATTGTCACCATGTGCCAAATGCAATATAAAAGCAATCTGAGCACATTTCGCGCATAAATGAAATGACCACAATTTTCTCCGAAACTATAACAGATGCAAACTTGTCCTGTGTGGTGGAAATGAGATTTGATAAAATAAGTAAAAATCCAGTAAAAGTTTCATTTGGCTACCTTGCACTCTCGAGATAATCGTCACCATGTGCCAAATGCAATATAAAAGCAATCTGAGCACATTTCGCGCATAAATGAAATGACCACAATTTTCTCCAAAACTCTAACAGATGCAAACTTGTCCTGTGTGGTGGAGATGAGATTTGATAAAATAAGTGGAAATTCAGTAAAAGTTTCATTTGGCTACTTTGCACTCTCGAGATAATCGTCACCATGTGCCCAATGCAATATAAAAGCAATCTGAGCACATTTCGCGCATAAATGAAATGACCACAATTTTCTCCAAAACTATAACAGATGCAAACTTGTCCTGTGTGGTGCAGATGAGATTTGATAAAATAAGTGGAAATCCAGTAAAAGTTTCATTTGGCTACCTTGCACTCTTGACATAATCGTCACCATGTGCCAAATGCAATATAAAAGCAATCTGAGCACATTTCGCGCATAAATGAAATGACCACAATTTTCTCCAAAACTCTAACAGATGCAAACTTGTCCTGTGTGGTGGAGATGAGATTTGATAAAATAAGTGGAAATCCAGTAAAAGATTAATTTGGCTACTTTGCACTCTCGAGATAATCGTCACCATGTGCAAAATGCAATATAAAAGCAATCTAAACACATTTCGCGCATAAATGAAATGACCACAATTTTCTCCAAAACTATAACAGATGCAAACTTGTCCTGTGTGGTGGAGATGAGATTTGATAAAATAAGTGGAAATCCAGTAAAAGTTTCATTTGGCTACTTTGCACTCTCGAGATAATTGTCACCATGTGCCAAATGCAATATAAAAGCAATCTGAGCACATTTCGCGCATAAATGAAATGACCACAATTTTCTCCGAAACTATAACAGATGCAAACTTGTCCTGTGTGGTGGAGATGAGATTTGATAAAATAAGTGGAAATTCAGTTAAAGTTTCATTTGGCTACTTTGCACTCTTGAGATAATCGTCACCATGTGCCAAATCCAATATAAAAGCAATCTGAGCACATTTCGCGCATAAATGACATGACCACAATTTTCTTCAAAACTCTAACAGATGCAAACTTGTCCTGTGTGGTGGAGATGAGATTTGATAAAATAAGTGGAAATCCAGTAAAAGTTTCATTTGGCTACTTTGCACTCTCGAGATAATTGTCACCATGTGCCAAATGCAATATAAAAGCAATCTGAGCACATTTCGCGCATAAATTAAATGACCACAATTTTCTCCAAAACTATAACAGATGCAAACTTGTCCAGTGTGGTGGAAATGAGATTTGATAAAATAAGTAAAAATCCAGTAAAAGTTTCATTTGGCTACCTTGCACTCTCGAGATAATCGTCACCATGTGCCAAATGCAATATAAAAGCAATCTGAGCACATTTCGCGCATAAATGAAATGACCACAATTTTCTCCAAAACTCTAACAGATGCAAACTTGTCCTGTGTGGTGGAGATGAGATTTGATAAAATAAGTGGAAATCCAGTAAAAGTTTCATTTGGCTACTTTGCACTCTCGAGATAATTGTCACCATGTGCCAAATGCAATATAAAAGCAATCTGAGCACATTTCGCGCATAAATTAAATGACCACAATTTTCTCCAAAACTATAACAGATGCAAACATGTCCTGTGTGGTGGAGATGAGATTTGATAAAAATAAGTGGAAATTCAGTAAAAGTTTCATTTGGCTACTTTGCACTCTCGAGATAATCGTCACCATGTGCCAAATGCAATATAAAAGCAATCTGAGCACATTTCGCGCATAAATGAAATGACCACAATTTTCTCCAAAACTATAACAGATGCAAACTTGTCCTGTGTGGTGGAGATGAGATTTGATAAAATAAGTGGAAACCCGGTAAAAGTTTCATTTGGCTACTTTGCACTCTCGAGATAATCATCACCATGTGCCAAATGCAATATAAAAGCAATCTGAGCACATTTCGCGCATAAATGAAATGACCACAATTTTCTCCAAAACTATAACAGATGCAAACTTGTCCTGTGTGGTGGAGATGAGATTTGATAAAATAAGTGGAAATCCAGTAAAAGTTTCATTTGGCTACTTTGCACTCTCGAGATAATTGTCACCATGTATCATAGTATCATAGTATCATAGTTTTTAAGGTTGAAGGGAGACTCTAAGTCCATCTAGTTCAACCCGTAGCCTAACATGTTGATCCAGAGGAAGGCAAAAAACCCCAATGTGGCAAACAAATTCCAATGGGGAAAAAATTTCCTTCCTGACTCCACATCCGGCAATCAGACTAGTTCCCTGGATCAATACCCTGTCATGAAATCTAATATACATAACTGGTTATATTAAATTTTTCAAGAAAGGCATCCAGGCTCTGCTTAAATGTTAGTAGTGAATCACTCGTTACAACATCATGCGGCAGAGAGTTCCATAGTCTCACTGCTCGTACAGTAAAGAATCCTTGTCTGTGATTATGATTAAACCTTCTTTCCTCAAGACGTAGCGGATGCCCCCGTGTTCCAGTCGCAGGCCTAGGTGTAAATAGATCTTTGGAAAGGTCTCTGTACTGTCCCCTCATATATTTATACATTGTGATTAGATCTCCCCTAAGCCTTCGTTTTTCCAGACTAAATAACCCCAAGTTTAATAACCTGTCTTCGTATTGCAGCCCCCCCATTCCTCTAATAATCTTGGTCGCTCTTCTTTGCACCCTCTCCAGTTCAGCTATGTCCTTCTTATATATCGGTGACCAGAATTGTACACAGTATTCTAAGTGCGGTCGCACTAGTGACTTGTACAGAGGTAGAACTATATTTTTTTCATGAACACTTATACCTCTTTTAATACATCCCATTATTTTATTAGCCCTGGCAGCAGCTGCCTGACACTGTCCACTAAAGTGAAGTTTACCATCCACCCATACACCCAAGTCTTTTTCTGTGTCTGTTTTACCCAGTGTTCTACAATTAAGTACATAATCATAAATGTTATTTCCTCTACCCAAGTGCATGACCTTACATTTATCTACATTAAACTTCAATTGCCACTTCTCAGCCCAATCCTCCAATTTACATAAATCTCCCTGTAATATAAAATTATCCTCCTCTGTATTGATTACCCTGCAGAGTTTAGTATCATCTGCAAATATTGAAATTCTACTCCGCATGCCCCCAACAAGGTCATTTATAAATATGTTGAAAAGAAGCGGGCCCAATACTGACCCCTGTGGTACCCCACTATGAACTGAGACCCAGTCCGAGTACGTACCATTAATAACCACCCTTTGTTTCCTATCACTGAGCCAGTTTTTAACCCAGTTACACATATTTTCCCCTATCCCCATTATTCTCATTTTATGTACCAACCTTTTGTGTGGCACCGTATCAAAAGCTTTTGAAAAGTCCATATACACAACATCCACTGCATTTCCCTGGTCCAGGCTTGAACTTACCTCTTCATAGAAGCTGATCAAATTAGTTTGACAGGACCGATCCCTCATAAACCCATGTTGATACTCTGTCATAAGGTTATTTTTCTTGAGATACTCCAGTATAGCATCTCTCAAGAAACCCTCAAGGATTTTACCAACTGTAGAGGTTAAACTTACCGGCCTATAATTTCCCGGCTCAGTTTTTGTCCCCTTTTTGAATATTGGCACCACATTTGCTATGCGCCAGTCCTGCGGTACCGACCCTGTTATTAAGGAATCTGAGAAGATTAAAAATAATGGTCTATCTATCACAGAACTCAATTCCTGTAGTACTCTGGGGTGTATGCCATCCGGGCCCGGAGATTTGTCAACCTTAGTGATTTCGAGGCGGCGGCGTACTTCCTGCTGGGTTAAGCAGGTAATATTCAAGGGTGAATTTATGGCATCACTGGTCATGTCATCTGCCATGGCATTTTCTTGTATAAAAACCGTAGAAAAAAAGTCATTCAGCAGGTTGGCTTTACCCTCATCCCCTTCCACCATTTCACCAAGACTATTTTTAAGGGGGCCAACACTATCGCTTTTCAGTTTTTTACTGTTTATGTAGTTAAAGAATATTTTAGGATTATTTTTACTTTCTCTCGCAATGAGTCTCTCTGTCTCAAACTTAGCTAACTTAATTTGCTTTTTACATATTTTATTTAATTTTCTATAATTATATAATGCCTCATCACTACCTACCCTCTTTAATTCTTTTAAGGCTTTCTGTTTTTCTTTTATTGCTTCCCTTACAGCTCTATTTAGCCATAGGGGTTTCCTCCTATTTCTAGCATGTTTGTTCCCATAGGGTATATTTTCTGCACAAGCCCTATTCAGGATGCTCATAAAAGTCTCCCATTTGCTTTGTGTACTTTTATTACTTAGTACATCATCCCAGTTTATTGCACTAAGATCATCTCTCAACCGTTTAAAATTTGCTTTCCTGAAGTTTAGTGTCCTTGTAGCCCCTCTACTATACATCTTACTAAAGAATACATGAAAACTTATTATTTTGTGATCACTATTCCCCAAGTAACCCCCAACTTGTATATTTGATATGCGGTCTGGCCTATTGGTTAGTACAAGGTCTAGTAGTGCTCCCCCTCTTGTGGGGTCCTGTACCATTTGTGAAAGGTAATTATCTTTCATTGTTATCAAAAATCTATTTCCTTTGCTGGAACTGCAAGTTTCTGTTCCCCAATTTATATCAGGATAGTTAAAGTCCCCCATAATAATTACCTCTCCGAGACTCGCTGCTTTATCAATTTGCTTTATGAGGAGATTCTCTACCTCTTCCATAATATTCGGCATCTTATAACACACCCCTATCAGTATTTTATTATTCACTCTCCCCCCCCTTATCTCCACCCATAGGGACTCTACATTCTCAGTACCCTCACATATGTTGTCACGCAGGATGGGTTTTAAGGATGATTTTACATATAGACACACACCTCCCCCTCGCTTATTTGTACGGTCATTCCTGAATAGGCTATAACCCTGTAAATTAACAGCCCAGTCATAGCTCTCATCCAGCCATGTCTCTGATATCCCCACTATATCATAATTTTCTTCCAACAATATTAATTCTAATTCCTCCACCTTATTTGTGAGGCTTCGGGCATTAGTGTACATGCACGTTACGTATGACTCTGTACCTATATTCCTGCTTACTGTATTGACTGTCCTAACCCTTCCCCCCGTACCACCCCCAATTTCATTACTTGTGCCCTGGTCACTATCTGCACTACATTCCCCTTCTATAAAGTGAATACCCTCGCCCCCCATTCCTAGTTTAAACACTCCTCCAACCTTCTAGCCATTTTCTGCCCCAGCAGAGCTGCACCCTCCCCATTAAGATGCAGCCCATCCCTAGCATAGAATCTGTAGCCAACTGAAAAGTCGGCCCAATTCTCCAGGAACCCAAAACCCTCTTTCCTACACCAATTCTTGAGCCACCTGTTAACCTCCCTGATCTCTCTTTTCCTCTCTGGTGTGGCTCGTGGCACAGGTAGTATTTCCGAAAATACCACCTTTGAGGTCCATGCTTTAAGCTTACAACCTAATTCCCTGAAATCATCTTTAAGGACCTTCCACCTACCTCTAACTTTGTCATTTGTGCCAATATGTACAATGACCGCTGGGTCCTCCCCAGCCCCTCCCAGTAATCTGTCAACCCGATCAGCGATGTGCCGAACTCGAGCACCAGGAAGACAACACACTGTTCGGCGATCCCTGTCTTTGTGACAGATTGCCCTATCTGTCCCCCTAATAATTGAGTCCCCCACTACCAGTACCTGTCTTGCCTGCCCTGCACTCCTATTCCCCCCCCTTACTCGAGCAGACACTCCTCTGGCGTTCAGAGGTCATGCCTTGCTGCAGCAATGCTACCCCTGTAATGACATCCCCCTCATCTGCCAAGTTTGCAAACCTATTGGGGTGTGTCAGTTCAGGACTAGCCTCCCTAGCACTTTTCCCTTTACCCCCCTTTCTAACTGTCACCCAGCTACCTACCTCACCGTCCTGCCGCTCCCTACTACGATCCTCCCTCACATCTGACCCAGCAAGCTGCTGCTCAGTGAGCAGCACACTCCTTTCCATATTGCTAATGCATCTCAGAGTTGCCAGCTGCTCATTTAGATCCAGTATCTGGGCTTCCAAACGTGCAACTTGCGCACATCTCGAACAACAGTATGCACCCTCGAACGGCTTTTCAAGGACTGCATACATGAGACAAGATGTACACTGGATCGCATTAGCAATAGTGGAGCACATTTTCTAATGGGGATAGCACTAAACAAATGTTAAGTAATTAAACAACTAAATACAAACAATTCTATTCACACTTACTTTTGCTCACACTTTGCTCACTCACGCTCACAATGAAGAAGACAGGCTAAAATTCGCGCGCCTAGCGGCGCGCGGCTTTCAGAAGTCTTCCTTCCGGCTGTAACGGCCAAAACCCGGTTCTCCTTGAGCTCGCGGTGACTCTTCACTTATCCCAGAAGGCACTGGGAATATGCAAATTATCCTCGCAAGACTCCTTCCCTGTGCCAAATGCAATATAAAAGCAATCTGAGCACATTTCGCGCATAAATGAAATGACCACAATTTTCTCCGAAACTATAACAGATGCAAACTTGTCCTGTGTGGTGGAGATGAGATTTGATAAAATAAGTGGAAATTCAGTTAAAGTTTCATTTGGCTACTTTGCACTCTCGAGATAATCGTCCCCATGTGCCAAATCCAATATAAAAGCAATCTGAGCACATTTCGCGCATAAATGACATGACCACAATTTTCTCCAAAACTATAACAGATGCAAACTTGTCCTGTGTGGTGGAGATGAGATTTGATAAAATAAGTGGAAATCCAGTAAAAGTTTCATTTGGCTACCTTGCACTCTCGAGATAATCGTCACCATGTGCCAAATGCAATATAAAAGCAATCTGAGCACATTTCGCGCATAAATGAAATGACCACAATTTTCTCCAAAACTCTAACAGATGCAAACTTGTCCTGTGTGGTGGAGATGAGATTTGATAAAATAAGTGGAAATCCAGTAAAAGTTTCATTTGGCTACTTTGCACTCTCGAGATAATCGTCACCATGTGCCAAATGCAATATAAAAGCAATCTGAGCACATTTCGCGCATAAATTAAATGACCACAATTTTCTCCAAAACTATAACAGATGCAAACTTGTCCTGTGTGGTGGAGATGAGATTTGATAAAATAAGTGGAAATTCAGTAAAAGTTTCATTTGGCTACTTTGCACTCTCGAGATAATCGTCACCATGTGCCAAATGCAATATAAAAGCAATCTGAGCACATTTCGCGCATAAATGAAATGACCACAATTTTCTCCAAAACTATAACAGATGCAAACTTGTCCTGTGTGGTGGAGATGAGATTTGATAAAATAAGTGGAAACCCGGTAAAAGTTTCATTTGGCTACTTTGCACTCTCGAGATAATCATCACCATGCGCCAAATGCAATATAAAAGCAATCTGAGCACATTTCGCGCATAAATGAAATGACCACAATTTTCTCCAAATCTATAACAGATGCAAACTTGTCCTGTGTGGTGGAGATGAGATTTGATAAAATAAGTGGAAATCCAGTAAAAGATTCATTTGGCTACTTTGCACTCTCGACATAATCGTCACCATGTGCCAAATGCAATATAAAAGCAATCTGAGCACATTTCACGCATAAATGAAATGACCACAATTTTCTCCAAAACTATAACAGATGCAAACTTGTCCTGTGTGGTGGAGATGAGATTTGTTAAAATAAGTGGAAATCCAGTAAAAGTTTCATTTGGCTACGTTGCACTCTCGAGATAATCGTCACCATGTGCCAAATGCAATATAAAAGCAATCTGAGCACATTTCGCGCATAAATGAAATGACCACAATTTTCTCCAAAACTATAACAGATGCAAACTTGTCCTGTGTGGTGGAGATGAGATTTGATAAAATAAGTGGAAATCCAGTAAAAGTTTCATTTGGCTACTTTGCACTCTCGAGATAATCGTCACCATGTGCCAAATGCAATATAAAAGCAATCTGAGCACATTTCGCGCATAAATGAAATGACCACAATTTTCTCCAAAACTATGACAGATGCAAACTTGTCATGTGTGGTGGAGATGAGATTTGTTAAAATAAGTGGAAATCCAGTAAAAGTTTCATTTGACTACCTTGCACTCTCGAGATAATCGTCACCATGTGCCAAATGCAATATAAAAGCAATCTGAGCACATTTCGCGCATAACTGAAATGACCACAATTTTCTCCAAAACTATAACAGATGCAAACTTGTCCTGTGTGGCGGAGATGAGATTTGATAAAATAAGTGGAAATCCAGTAAAAGTTTCATTTGGCTATTTTGCACTCTCGACATGATCATCACCATGTGCCAAATGCAATATAAAAGCAATCTGAGCACATTTCGCGCATAAATGAAATGACCACAATTTTCTCCAAAACTATAACAGATGCAAACTTGTCCTGTGTGGTGGAGATGAGATTTGATAAAATAAGTGGAAATCCAGTAAAAGTTTCATTTGGCTACTTTGCACTCTCGAGATAATCGTCACCATGTGCCCAATGCAATATAAAAGCAATCTGAGCACATTTTGCGCATAAATGAAATGACCACAATTTTCTCCAAAACTATAACAGATGCAAACTTGTCCTTTGTGGTGGAGATGAGATTTGATAAAATAAGTGGAAATCCAGTAAAAGTTTCATTTGGCTACCTTGCACTCTTGACATATTCGTCACCATGTGCCAAATGCAATATAAAAGCAATCTGAGCACATTTCGCGCATAAATGAAATGACCACAATTTTCTCCAAAACTATAACAGATGCAAACTTGTCCTGTGTGGTGGAGATGAGATTTGATAAAATAAGTGGAAATCCAGTAAAAGTTTCATTTGACTACCTTGCACTCTCGAGATAATCGTCACCATGTGCCAAATGCAATATAAAAGCAATCTGAGCACATTTCGCGCATAACTGAAATGACCACAATTTTCTCCAAAACTATAACAGATGCAAACTTGTCCTGTGTGGTGGAGATGAGATTTGATAAAATAAGTGGAAATCCAGTAAAAGTTTCATTTGGCTATTTTGCACTCTCGACATGATCATCACCATGTGCCAAATGCAATATAAAAGCAATCTGAGCACATTTCGCGCATAAATGAAATGACCACAATTTTCTCCAAAACTATAACAGATGCAAACTTGTCCTGTGTGGTGGAGATGAGATTTGATAAAATAAGTGGAAATCCAGTAAAAGTTTCATTTGGCTACTTTGCACTCTCGAGATAATCGTCACCATGTGCCCAATGCAATATAAAAGCAATCTGAGCACATTTTGCGCATAAATGAAATGACCACAATTTTCTCCAAAACTATAACAGATGCAAACTTGTCCTTTGTGGTGGAGATGAGATTTGATAAAATAAGTGGAAATCCAGTAAAAGTTTCATTTGGCTACCTTGCATTCTTGACATATTCGTCACCATGTGCCAAATGCAATATAAAAGCAATCTGAGCACATTTCGCGCATAAATGAAATGACCACAATTTTCTCCAAAACTATAACAGATGCAAACTTGTCCTGTGTGGTGGAGATGAGATTTGATAAAATAAGTGGAAATCCAGTAAAAGTTTCATTTGGCTACCTTGCACTCTTGACATAATCGTCACCATGTGCCAAATGCAATATAAAAGCAATCTGAGCACATTTCGCGCATAAATGAAATGACCACAATTTTCTCCAAATCTATAACAGATGCAAACTTGTCCTGTGTGGTGATGAGATTTGTTAAAATAAGTGGAAATCCAGTAAAAGTTTCATTTGGCTACATTGCACTCTCGAGATAATCGTCACCATGTGCCAAATGCAATATAAAAGCAATCTGAGCACATTTCGCGCATAAATGACATGACCACAATTTTCTCCAAAACTCTAACAGATGCAAACTTGTCCTGTGTGGTGGAGATGAGATTTGATAAAATAAGTGGAAATCCAGTAAAAGTTTAATTTGGCTACTTTGCACTCTCGAGATAATCGTCACCATGTGCCAAATGCAATATAAAAGCAATCTGAGCACATTTCGCGCATAAATTAAATGACCACAATTTTCTCCAAAACTATAACAGATGCAAACTTGTCCTGTGTGGTGGAAATGAGATTTGATAAAATAAGTAAAAATCCAGTAAAAGTTTCATTTGGCTACCTTGCACTCTCGAGATAATCGTCACCATGTGCCAAATGCAATATAAAAGCAATCTGAGCACATTTCGCGCATAAATGAAATGACCACAATTTTCTCCAAAACTCTAACAGATGCAAACTTGTCCTGTGTGGTGGAGATGAGATTTGATAAAATAAGTGGAAATCCAGTAAAAGTTTCATTTGGCTACTTTGCACTATCGAGATAATTGTCACCATGTGCCAAATGCAATATAAAAGCAATCTGAGCACATTTCGCGCATAAATGAAATGACCACAATTTTCTCCGAAACTATAACAGATGCAAACTTGTCCTGTGTGGTGGAGATGAGATTTGATAAAATAAGTGGAAATTCAGTTAAAGTTTCATTTGGCTACTTTGCACTCTCGAGATAATCGTCACCATGTGCCAAATCCAATATAAAAGCAATCTGAGCACATTTCGCGCATAAATGACATGACCACAATTTTCTCCAAAACTATAACAGATGCAAACTTGTCCTGTGTGGTGGAGATGAGATTTGATAAAATAAGTGGAAATCCAGTAAAAGTTTCATTTGGCTACTTTGCACTCTCGAGATAATCGTCACCATGTGCCAAATGCAATATAAAAGCAATCTGAGCACATTTCGCGCATAAATTAAATGACCACAATTTTCTCCAAAACTATAACAGATGCAAACATGTCCTGTGTGGTGGAGATGAGATTTGATAAAAATAAGTGGAAATTCAGTAAAAGTTTCATTTGGCTACTTTGCACTCTCGAGATAATCGTCACCATGTGCCAAATGCAATATAAAAGCAATCTGAGCACATTTCGAGCAGAAATGAAATGACCACAATTTTCTCCAAAACTATAACAGATGCAAACTTGTCCTGTGTGGTGGAGATGAGATTTGATAAAATAAGTGGAAACCCGGTAAAAGTTTCATTTGGCTACTTTGCACTCTCGAGATAATCGTCACCATGTGCCAAATGCAATATAAAAGCAATCTGAGCACATTTCGCACATAAATGAAATGACCACAATTTTCTCCAAAACTATAACAGATGCAAACTTGTCCTGTGTGGTGGAGATGAGATTTGATAAAATAATTGGAAACCCGGTAAAAGTTTCATTTGGCTACTTTGCACTCTCGAGATAATCATCACCATGTGTCAAATGCAATATAAAAGCAATCTGAGCACATTTCGCGCATAAATGAAATGACCACAATTTTCTCCAAAACTATAACAGATGCAAACTTGTCCTTTGTGGTGGAGATGAGATTTGATAAAATAAGTAAAAATCCAGTAAAAGTTTCATTTGGCTACCTTGCACTCTTGACATATTCGTCACCATGTGCCAAATGCAATATAAAAGCAATCTGAGCACATTTCGCGCATAAATGAAATGACCACAATTTTCTCCAAAACTATAACAGATGCAAACTTGTCCTGTGTAGTGGAGATGAGATTTGTTAAAATAAGTGGAAATCCAGTAAAAGTTTCATTTGGCTACCTTGCACTCTCGAGATAATCGTCACCATGTGCCAAATGCAATATAAAAGCAATCTGAGCACATTTCGCGCATAAATGAAATGACCACAATTTTCTCCAAAACTATAACAGATGCAAACTTGTCCTGTGTGGTGGAGATGAGATTTGATAAAATAAGTGGAAATCCAGTAAAAGTTTCATTTGGCTACTTTGCACTCTCGAGATAATCGTCACCATGTGCCCAATGCAATATAAAAGCAATCTGAGCACATTTTGCGCATAAATGAAATGACCACAATTTTCTCCAAAACTATAACAGATGCAAACTTGTCCTGTGTGGTGGAGATGAGATTTGATAAAATAAGTGGAAATCCAGTAAAAGTTTCATTTGGCTACATTGCACTCTCGAGATAATCGTCACCATGTGCCAAATGCAATATAAAAGCAATCTGAGCACATTTCGCGCATAAATGACATGACCACAATTTTCTCCAAAACTCTAACAGATGCAAACTTGTCCTGTGTGGTGGAGATGAGATTTGATAAAATAAGTGGAAATCCAGTAAAAGTTTAATTTGGCTACTTTGCACTCTCGAGATAATCGTCACCATGTGCCAAATGCAATATAAAAGCAATCTGAGCACATTTCGCGCATAAATTAAATGACCACAATTTTCTCCAAAACTATAACAGATGCAAACTTGTCCTGTGTGGTGGAAATGAGATTTGATAAAATAAGTGGAAATCCAGTAAAAGTTTCATTTGGCTACCTTGCATTCTTGACATATTCGTCACCATGTGCCAAATGCAATATAAAAGCAATCTGAGCACATTTCGCGCATAAATGAAATGACCACAATTTTCTCCAAAACTATAACAGATGCAAACTTGTCCTGTGTGGTGGAGATGAGATTTGATAAAATAAGTGGAAATCCAGTAAAAGTTTCATTTGGCTACCTTGCACTCTTGACATAATCGTCACCATGTGCCAAATGCAATATAAAAGCAATCTGAGCACATTTCGCGCATAAATGAAATGACCACAATTTTCTCCAAATCTATAACAGATGCAAACTTGTCCTGTGTGGTGGAGATGAGATTTGTTAAAATAAGTGGAAATCCAGTAAAAGTTTCATTTGGCTACATTGCACTCTCGAGATAATCGTCACCATGTGCCAAATGCAATATAAAAGCAATCTGAGCACATTTCGCGCATAAATGACATGACCACAATTTTCTCCAAAACTCTAACAGATGCAAACTTGTCCTGTGTGGTGGAGATGAGATTTGATAAAATAAGTGGAAATCCAGTAAAAGTTTAATTTGGCTACTTTGCACTCTCGAGATAATCGTCACCATGTGCCAAATGCAATATAAAAGCAATCTGAGCACATTTCGCGCATAAATTAAATGACCACAATTTTCTCCAAAACTATAACAGATGCAAACTTGTCCTGTGTGGTGGAAATGAGATTTGATAAAATAAGTAAAAATCCAGTAAAAGTTTCATTTGGCTACCTTGCACTCTCGAGATAATCGTCACCATGTGCCAAATGCAATATAAAAGCAATCTGAGCACATTTCGCGCATAAATGAAATGACCACAATTTTCTCCAAAACTCTAACAGATGCAAACTTGTCCTGTGTGGTGGAGATGAGATTTGATAAAATAAGTGGAAATCCAGTAAAAGTTTCATTTGGCTACTTTGCACTATCGAGATAATTGTCACCATGTGCCAAATGCAATATAAAAGCAATCTGAGCACATTTCGCGCATAAATGAAATGACCACAATTTTCTCCGAAACTATAACAGATGCAAACTTGTCCTGTGTGGTGGAGATGAGATTTGATAAAATAAGTGGAAATTCAGTTAAAGTTTCATTTGGCTACTTTGCACTCTCGAGATAATCGTCACCATGTGCCAAATCCAATATAAAAGCAATCTGAGCACATTTCGCGCATAAATGACATGACCACAATTTTCTCCAAAACTATAACAGATGCAAACTTGTCCTGTGTGGTGGAGATGAGATTTGATAAAATAAGTGGAAATCCAGTAAAAGTTTCATTTGGCTACTTTGCACTCTCGAGATAATCGTCACCATGTGCCAAATGCAATATAAAAGCAATCTAAACACATTTCGCGCATAAATTAAATGACCACAATTTTCTCCAAAACTATAACAGATGCAAACATGTCCTGTGTGGTGGAGATGAGATTTGATAAAAATAAGTGGAAATTCAGTAAAAGTTTCATTTGGCTACTTTGCACTCTCGAGATAATCGTCACCATGTGCCAAATGCAATATAAAAGCAATCTGAGCACATTTCGAGCAGAAATGAAATGACCACAATTTTCTCCAAAACTATAACAGATGCAAACTTGTCCTGTGTGGTGGAGATGAGATTTGATAAAATAAGTGGAAACCCGGTAAAAGTTTCATTTGGCTACTTTGCACTCTCGAGATAATCGTCACCATGTGCCAAATGCAATATAAAAGCAATCTGAGCACATTTCGCACATAAATGAAATGACCACAATTTTCTCCAAAACTATAACAGATGCAAACTTGTCCTGTGTGGTGGAGATGAGATTTGATAAAATAATTGGAAACCCGGTAAAAGTTTCATTTGGCTACTTTGCACTCTCGAGATAATCATCACCATGTGCCAAATGCAATATAAAAGCAATCTGAGCACATTTCGCGCATAAATGAAATGACCACAATTTTCTCCAAAACTATAACAGATGCAAACTTGTCCTTTGTGGTGGAGATGAGATTTGATAAAATAAGTAAAAATCCAGTAAAAGTTTCATTTGGCTACCTTGCACTCTTGACATATTCGTCACCATGTGCCAAATGCAATATAAAAGCAATCTGAGCACATTTCGCGCATAAATGAAATGACCACAATTTTCTCCAAAACTATAACAGATGCAAACTTGTCCTGTGTAGTGGAGATGAGATTTGTTAAAATAAGTGGAAATCCAGTAAAAGTTTCATTTGGCTACCTTGCACTCTCGAGATAATCGTCACCATGTGCCAAATGCAATATAAAAGCAATCTGAGCACATTTCGCGCATAAATGAAATGACCACAATTTTCTCCAAAACTATAACAGATGCAAACTTGTCCTGTGTGGTGGAGATGAGATTTGATAAAATAAGTGGAAATCCAGTAAAAGTTTCATTTGGCTACTTTGCACTCTCGAGATAATCGTCACCATGTGCCCAATGCAATATAAAAGCAATCTGAGCACATTTTGCGCATAAATGAAATGACCACAATTTTCTCCAAAACTATAACAGATGCAAACTTGTCCTGTGTGGTGGAGATGAGATTTGATAAAATAAGTGGAAATCCAGTAAAAGTTTCATTTGGCTACATTGCACTCTCGAGATAATCGTCACCATGTGCCAAATGCAATATAAAAGCAATCTGAGCACATTTCGCGCATAAATGACATGACCACAATTTTCTCCAAAACTCTAACAGATGCAAACTTGTCCTGTGTGGTGGAGATGAGATTTGATAAAATAAGTGGAAATCCAGTAAAAGTTTAATTTGGCTACTTTGCACTCTCGAGATAATCGTCACCATGTGCCAAATGCAATATAAAAGCAATCTGAGCACATTTCGCGCATAAATTAAATGACCACAATTTTCTCCAAAACTATAACAGATGCAAACTTGTCCTGTGTGGTGGAAATGAGATTTGATAAAATAAGTAAAAATCCAGTAAAAGTTTCATTTGGCTACCTTGCACTCTCGAGATAATCGTCACCATGTGCCAAATGCAATATAAAAGCAATCTGAGCACATTTCGCGCATAAATTAAATGACCACAATTTTCTCCAAAACTATAACAGATGCAAACTTGTCCTGTGTAGTGGAGATGAGATTTGTTAAAATAAGTGGAAATCCAGTAAAAGTTTCATTTGGCTACCTTGCACTCTCGAGATAATCGTCACCATGTGCCAAATGCAATATAAAAGCAATCTGAGCACATTTCGCGCATAAATGAAATGACCACAATTTTATCCAAAACTATAACATGCAAACTTGTCCTGTGTGGTGGAGATGAGATTTGATAAAATAAGTGGAAATCCAGTAAAAGTTTCATTTGGCTACTTTGCACTCTCGAGATAATCGTCACCATGTGCCCAATGCAATATAAAAGCAATCTGAGCACATTTTGCGCATAAATGAAATGACCACAATTTTCTCCAAAACTATAACAGATGCAAACTTGTCCTGTGTGGTGGAGATGAGATTTGTTAAAATAAGTGGAAATCCAGTAAAAGTTTCATTTGGCTACATTGCACTCTCGAGATAATCGTCACCATGTGCCAAATGCAATATAAAAGCAATCTGGGCACATTTCGCGCATAAATGACATGACCACAATTTTCTCCAAAACTCTAACAGATGCAAACTTGTCCTGTGTGGTGGAGATGAGATTTGATAAAATAAGTGGAAATCCAGTAAAAGTTTCATTTGGCTACTTTGCACTATCGAGATAATTGTCACCATGTGCCAAATGCAATATAAAAGCAATCTGAGCACATTTCGCGCATAAATGAAATGACCACAATTTTCTCCGAAACTATAACAGATGCAAACTTGTCCTGTGTGGTGGAGATGAGATTTGATAAAATAAGTGGAAATTCAGTTAAAGTTTCATTTGGCTACTTTGCACTCTCGAGATAATCGTCACCATGTGCCAAATCCAATATAAAAGCAATCTGAGCACATTTCGCGCATAAATGACATGACCACAATTTTCTCCAAAACTATAACAGATGCAAACTTGTCCTGTGTGGTGGAGATGAGATTTGATAAAATAAGTGGAAATCCAGTAAAAGTTTCATTTGGCTACCTTGCACTCTCGAGATAATCGTCACCATGTGCCAAATGCAATATAAAAGCAATCTGAGCACATTTCGCGCATAAATGAAATGACCACAATTTTCTCCAAAACTCTAACAGATGCAAACTTGTCCTGTGTGGTGGAGATGAGATTTGATAAAATAAGTGGAAATCCAGTAAAAGTTTCATTTGGCTACTTTGCACTCTCGAGATAATCGTCACCATGTGCCAAATGCAATATAAAAGCAATCTGAGCACATTTCGCGCATAAATTAAATGACCACAATTTTCTCCAAAACTATAACAGATGCAAACATGTCCTGTGTGGTGGAGATGAGATTTGATAAAAATAAGTGGAAATTCAGTAAAAGTTTCATTTGGCTACTTTGCACTCTCGAGATAATCGTCACCATGTGCCAAATGCAATATAAAAGCAATCTGAGCACATTTCGAGCAGAAATGAAATGACCACAATTTTCTCCAAAACTATAACAGATGCAAACTTGTCCTGTGTGGTGGAGATGAGATTTGATAAAATAAGTGGAAACCCGGTAAAAGTTTCATTTGGCTACTTTGCACTCTCGAGATAATCATCACCATGTGCCAAATGCAATATAAAAGCAATCTGAGCACATTTCGCGCATAAATGAAATGACCACAATTTTCTCCAAAACTATAACAGATGCAAACTTGTCCTGTGTGGTGGAGATGAGATTTGATAAAATAAGTGGAAATCCAGTAAAAGATTCATTTGGCTACTTTGCACTCTCGACATAATCGTCACCATGTGCCAAATGCAATATAAAAGCAATCTGAGCACATTTCACGCATAAATGAAATGACCACAATTTTCTCCAAAACTATAACAGATGCAAACTTGTCCTGTTTGGTGGAGATGAGATTTGTTAAAATAAGTGGAAATCCAGTAAAAGTTTCATTTGGCTACGTTGCACTCTCGAGATATTCGTCACCATGTGCCAAATGCAATATAAAAGCAATCTGAGCACATTTCGCGCATAAATGAAATGACCACAATTTTCTCCAAAACTATAACAGATGCAAACTTGTCCTGTGTGGTGGAGATGAGATTTGATAAAATAAGTGGAAATCCAGTAAAAGTTTCATTTGGCTACTTTGCACTCTCGAGATAATCGTCACCATGTGCCAAATGCAATATAAAAGCAATCTGAGCACATTTCGCGCATAAATGAAATGACCACAATTTTCTCCAAAACTATGACAGATGCAAACTTGTCATATGTGGTGGAGATGAGATTTGTTAAAATAAGTGGAAATCCAGTAAAAGTTTCATTTGACTACCTTGCACTCTCGAGATAATCGTCACCATGTGCCAAATGCAATATAAAAGCAATCTGAGCACATTTCGCGCATAACTGAAATGACCACAATTTTCTCCAAAACTATAACAGATGCAAACTTGTCCTGTGTGGCGGAGATGAGATTTGATAAAATAAGTGGAAATCCAGTAAAAGTTTCATTTGGCTATTTTGCACTCTCGACATAATCATCACCATGTGCCAAATGCAATATAAAAGCAATCTGAGCACATTTCGCGCATAACTGAAATGACCACAATTTTCTCCAAAACTATAACAGATGCAAACTTGTCCTGTGTGGCGGAGATGAGATTTGATAAAATAAGTGGAAATCCAGTAAAAGTTTCATTTGGCTACTTTGCACTCTCGAGATAATCGTCACCATGTGCCCAATGCAATATAAAAGCAATCTGAGCACATTTTGCGCATAAATGAAATGACCACAATTTTCTCCTAAACTATAACAGATGCAATCTTGTCCTGTGCGGTGGAGATGAGATTTGATAAAATAAGTGGAAATCCAGTAAAAGTTTCATTTGGCTACCTTGCACTCTTGACATAATCGTCACCATGTGCCAAATGCAATATAAAAGCAATCTGAGCACATTTCGCGCATAAATGAAATGACCACAATTTTCTCCAAAACTATAACAGATGCAAACTTGTCCTGTGTGGTGGAGATGAGATTTGATAAAATAAGTGGAAATCCAGTAAAAGTTTCATTTGGCTACTTTGCACTCTCGAGATAATCGTCACCATGTGCCCAATGCAATATAAAAGCAATCTGAGCACATTTTGCGCATAAATGAAATGACCACAATTTTCTCCAAAACTATAACAGATGCAAACTTGTCCTGTGTGGTGGAGATGAGATTTGATAAAATAAGTGGAAATCCAGTAAAAGTTTCATTTGGCTACCTTGCACTCTTGACATAATCGTCACCATGTGCCAAATGCAATATAAAAGCAATCTGAGCACATTTCGCGCATAAATGAAATGACCACAATTTTCTCCAAAACTATAACAGATGCAAACTTGTCCTGTGTGGTGGAGATGAGATTTGTTAAAATAAGTGGAAATCCAGTAAAAGTTTCATTTGGCTACATTGCACTCTCGAGATAATCGTCACCATGTGCCAAATGCAATATAAAAGCAATCTGAGCACACTTCGCGCATAAATGACATGACCACAATTTTCTCCAAAACTCTAACAGATGCAAACTTGTCCTATGTGGTGGAGATGAGATTTGATAAAATAAGTGGAAATCCAGTAAAAGTTTAATTTGGCTACTTTGCACTCTCGAGATAATCGTCACCATGTGCCAAATGCAATATAAAAGCAATCTGAGCACATTTCGCGCATAAATGAAATGACCACAATTTTCTCCGAAACTATAACAGATGCAAACTTGTCCTGTGTGGTGGAGATGAGATTTGATAAAATAAGTGGAAATTCAGTTAAAGTTTCATTTGGCTACTTTGCACTCTCGAGATAATCGTCACCATGAGCCAAATCCATTATAAAAGCAATCTGAGCACATTTCGCGCATAAATGACATGACCACAATTTTCTCCAAAACTATAACAGATGCAAACTTGTCCTGTGTGGTGGAGATGAGATTTGATAAAATAAGTGGAAATCCAGTAAAAGTTTCATTTGGCTACTTTGCACTCTCGAGATAATCGTCACCATGTGCCCAATGCAATATAAAAGCAATCTGAGCACATTTTGCGCATAAATGAAATGACCACAATTTTCTCCAAAACTATAACAGATGCAAACATGTCCTGTGTGGTGGAGATGAGATTTGATAAAAATAAGTGGAAATTCAGTAAAAGTTTCATTTGGCTACTTTGCACTCTCGAGATAATCGTCACCATGTGCCAAATGCAATATAAAAGCAATCTGAGCACATTTCGAGCAGAAATGAAATGACCACAATTTTCTCCAAAACTATAACAGATGCAAACTTGTCCTGTGTGGTGGAGATGAGATTTGATAAAATAAGTGGAAACCCGGTAAAAGTTTCATTTGGCTACTTTGCACTCTCGAGATAATCGTCACCATGTGCCAAATGCAATATAAAAGCAATCTGAGCACATTTCGCACATAAATGAAATGACCACAATTTTCTCCAAAACTATAACAGATGCAAACTTGTCCTGTGTGGTGGAGATGAGATTTGATAAAATAATTGGAAACCCGGTAAAAGTTTCATTTGGCTACTTTGCACTCTCGAGATAATCATCACCATGTGCCAAATGCAATATAAAAGCAATCTGAGCACATTTCGCGCATAAATGAAATGACCACAATTTTCTCCAAAACTATAACAGATGCAAACTTGTCCTTTGTGGTGGAGATGAGATTTGATAAAATAAGTGGAAATCCAGTAAAAGTTTCATTTGGCTACCTTGCACTCTTGACATATTCGTCACCATGTGCCAAATGCAATATAAAAGCAATCTGAGCACATTTCGCGCATAAATGAAATGACCACAATTTTCTCCAAAACTATAACAGATGCAAACTTGTCCTGTGTAGTGGAGATGAGATTTGTTAAAATAAGTGGAAATCCAGTAAAAGTTTCATTTGGCTACCTTGCACTCTCGAGATAATCGTCACCATGTGCCAAATGCAATATAAAAGCAATCTGAGCACATTTCGCGCATAAATGAAATGACCACAATTTTCTCCAAAACTATAACAGATGCAAACTTGTCCTGTGTGGTGGAGATGAGATTTGATAAAATAAGTGAAAATCCAGTAAAAGTTTCATTTGGCTACTTTGCACTCTCGAGATAATCGTCACCATGTGCCCAATGCAATATAAAAGCAATCTGAGCACATTTTGCGCATAAATGAAATGACCACAATTTTCTCCAAAACTATAACAGATGCAAACTTGTCCTGTGTGGTGGAGATGAGATTTGATAAAATAAGTGGAAATCCAGTAAAAGTTTCATTTGGCTACCTTGCACTCTTGACATAATCGTCACCATGTGCCAAATGCAATATAAAAGCAATCTGAGCACATTTCGCGCATAAATGAAATGACCACAATTTTCTCCAAATCTATAACAGATGCAAACTTGTCCTGTGTGGTGGAGATGAGATTTGTTAAAATAAGTGGAAATCCAGTAAAAGTTTCATTTGGCTACATTGCACTCTCGAGATAATCGTCACCATGTGCCAAATGCAATATAAAAGCAATCTGAGCACATTTCGCGCATAAATGACATGACCACAATTTTCTCCAAAACTCTAACAGTTGCAAACTTGTCCTGTGTGGTGGAGATGAGATTTGATAAAATAAGTGGAAATCCAGTAAAAGTTTCATTTGGCTACTTTGCACTATCGAGATAATTGTCACCATGTGCCAAATGCAATATAAAAGCAATCTGAGCACATTTCGCGCATAAATGAAATGACCACAATTTTCTCCGAAACCATAACAGATGCAAACTTGTCCTGTGTGGTGGAGATGAGATTTGATAAAATAAGTGGAAATTCAGTTAAAGTTTCATTTGGCTACTTTGCACTCTCGAGATAATCGTCACCATGTGCCAAATCCAATATAAAAGCAATCTGAGCACATTTCGCGCATAAATGACATGACCGCAATTTTCTCCAAAACTATAACAGATGCAAACTTGTCCTGTGTGGTGGAGATGAGATTTGATAAAATAAGTGGAAATCCAGTAAAAGTTTCATTTGGCTACCTTGCACTCTCGAGATAATCGTCACCATGTGCCAAATGCAATATAAAAGCAATCTGAGCACATTTCGCGCATAAATGAAATGACCACAATTTTCTCCAAAACTCTAACAGATGCAAACTTGTCCTGTGTGGTGGAGATGAGATTTGATAAAATAAGTGGAAATCCAGTAAAAGTTTCATTTGGCTACTTTGCACTCTCGAGATAATCGTCACCATGTGCCAAATGCAATATAAAAGCAATCTGAGCACATTTCGCGCATAAATTAAATGACCACAATTTTCTCCAAAACTATAACAGATGCAAACATGTCCTGTGTGGTGGAGATGAGATTTGATAAAAATAAGTGGAAATTCAGTAAAAGTTTCATTTGGCTACTTTGCACTCTCGAGATAATCGTCACCATGTGCCAAATGCAATATAAAAGCAATCTGAGCACATTTCGAGCAGAAATGAAATGACCACAATTTTCTCCAAAACTATAACAGATGCAAACTTGTCCTGTGTAATGGAGATGAGATTTGATAAAATAAGTGGAAACCCGGTAAAAGTTTCATTTGGCTACTTTGCACTCTCGAGATAATCGTCACCATGTGCCAAATGCAATATAAAAGCAATCTGAGCACATTTCGCACATAAATGAAATGACCACAATTTTCTCCAAAACTATAACAGATGCAAACTTGTCCTGTGTGGTGGAGATGAGATTTGATAAAATAATTGGAAACCCGGTAAAAGTTTCATTTGGCTACTTTGCACTCTCGAGATAATCATCACCATGTGCCAAATGCAATATAAAAGCAATCTGAGCACATTTCGCGCATAAATGAAATGACCACAATTTTCTCCAAAACTCTAACAGATGCAAACGTCCTGTGTGGTAGAGATGAGATTTGATAAAATAAGTGGAAATCCAGTAAAAGTTTCATTTGGCTACTTTGCACTCTCGAGATAATCGTCACCATGTGCCAAATGCAATATAAAAGCAATCTGAGCACATTTCGCGCATAAATTAAATGACCACAATTTTCTCCAAAACTATAACAGATGCAAACTTGTCCTGTGTGGTGGAGATGAGATTTGATAAAATAAGTGGAAATTCAGTAAAAGTTTCATTTGGCTACTTTGCACTCTCGAGATAATCGTCACCATGTGCCAAATGCAATATAAAACAATCTGAGCACATTTCGCGCATAAATGAAATGACCACAATTTTCTCCAAAACTATAACAGATGCAAACTTGTCCTGTGTGGTGGAGATGAGATTTGATAAAATAAGTGGAAACCCGGTAAAAGTTTCATTTGGCTACTTTGCACTCTCGAGATAATCATCACCATGTGCCAAATGCAATATAAAAGCAATCTGAGCACATTTCGCGCATAAATGAAATGACCACAATTTTCTCCAAAACTATAACAGATGCAAACTTGTCCTGTGTGGTGGAGATGAGATTTGATAAAATAAGTGGAAATCCAGTAAAAGATTCATTTGGCTACTTTGCACTCTCGACATAATCGTCACCATGTGCCAAATGCAATATAAAAGCAATCTGAGCACATTTCACGCATAAATGAAATGACCACAATTTTCTCCAAAACTATAACAGATGCAAACTTGTCCTGTGTGGTGGAGATGAGATTTGTTAAAATAAGTGGAAATCCAGTAAAAGTTTCATTTGGCTACGTTGCACTCTCGAGATATTCGTCACCATGTGCCAAATGCAATATAAAAGCAATCTGAGCACATTTCGCGCATAAATGAAATGACCACAATTTTCTCCAAAACTATAACAGATGCAAACTTGTCCTGTGTGGTGGAGATGAGATTTGATAAAATAAGTGGAAATCCAGTAAAAGTTTCATTTGGCTACTTTGCACTCTCGAGATAATCGTCACCATGTGCCAAATGCAATATAAAAGCAATCTGAGCACATTTCGCGCATAAATGAAATGACCACAATTTTCTCCAAAACTATGACAGATGCAAACTTGTCATGTGTGGTAGAGATGAGATTTGTTAAAATAAGTGGAAATCCAGTAAAAGTTTCATTTGACTACCTTGCACTCTCGAGATAATCGTCACCATGTGCCAAATGCAATATAAAAGCAATCTGAGCACATTTCGCGCATAACTGAAATGACGACAATTTTCTCCAAAACTATAACAGATGCAAACTTGTCCTGTGTGGCGGAGATGAGATTTGATAAAATAAGTGGAAATCCAGTAAAAGTTTCATTTGGCTATTTTGCACTCTCGACATAATCATCACCATGTGCCAAATGCAATATAAAAGCAATCTGAGCACATTTCGCGCATAAATGAAATGACCACAATTTTCTCCAAAACTATAACAGATGCAAACTTGTCCTGTGTGGTGGAGATGAGATTTGATAAAATAAGTGGAAATCCAGTAAAAGTTTCATTTGGCTACTTTGCACTCTAGAGATAATCGTCACCATGTGCCCAATGCAATATAAAAGCAATCTGAGCACATTTTGCGCATAAATGAAATGACCACAATTTTCTCCAAAACTATAACAGATGCAATCTTGTCCTGTGCGGTGGAGATGAGATTTGATAAAATAAGTGGAAATCCAGTAAAAGTTTCATTTGGCTACCTTGCACTCTTGACATAATCGTCACCATGTGCCAAATGCAATATAAAAGCAATCTGAGCACATTTCGCGCATAAATGAAATGACCACAATTTTCTCCAAAACTATAACAGATGCAAACTTGTCCTGTGTGGTGGAGATGAGATTTGATAAAATAAGTGGAAATCCAGTAAAAGTTTCATTTGGCTACTTTGCACTCTCGAGATAATCGTCACCATGTGCCCAATGCAATATAAAAGCAATCTGAGCACATTTTGCGCATAAATGAAATGACCACAATTTTCTCCAAAACTATAACAGATGCAAACTTGTCCTGTGTGGTGGAGATGAGATTTGATAAAATAAGTGGAAATCCAGTAAAAGTTTCATTTGGCTACCTTGCACTCTTGACATAATCGTCACCATGTGCCAAATGCAATATAAAAGCAATCTGAGCACATTTCGCGCATAAATGAAATGACCACAATTTTCTCCAAAACTATAACAGATGCAAACTTGTCCTGTGTGGTGGAGATGAGATTTGTTAAAATAAGTGGAAATCCAGTAAAAGTTTCATTTGGCTACATTGCACTCTCGAGATAATCGTCACCATGTGCCAAATGCAATATAAAAGCAATCTGAGCACACTTCGCGCATAAATGACATGACCACAATTTTCTCCAAAACTCTAACAGATGCAAACTTGTCCTATGTGGTGGAGATGAGATTTGATAAAATAAGTGGAAATCCAGTAAAAGTTTAATTTGGCTACTTTGCACTCTCGAGATAATCGTCACCATGTGCCAAATGCAATATAAAAGCAATCTGAGCACATTTCGCGCATAAATTAAATGACCACAATTTTCTCCAAAACTATAACAGATGCAAACTTGTCCTGTGTGGTGGAAATGAGATTTGATAAAATAAGTAAAAATCCAGTAAAAGTTTCATTTGGCTACCTTGCACTCTCGAGATAATCGTCACCATGTGCCAAATGCAATATAAAAGCAATCTGAGCACATTTCGCGCATAAATGAAATGACCACAATTTTCTCCAAAACTCTAACAGATGCAAACTTGTCCTGTGTGGTTGAGATGAGATTTGATAAAATAAGTGGAAATCCAGTAAAAGTTTCATTTGGCTACTTTGCACTATCGAGATAATTGTCACCATGTGCCAAATGCAATATAAAAGCAATCTGAGCACATTTCGCGCATAAATGAAATGACCACAATTTTCTCCGAAACTATAACAGATGCAAACTTGTCCTGTGTGGTGGAGATGAGATTTGATAAAATAAGTGGAAATTCAGTTAAAGTTTCATTTGGCTACTTTGCACTCTCGAGATAATCGTCACCATGAGCCAAATCCATTATAAAAGCAATCTGAGCACATTTCGCGCATAAATGACATGACCACAATTTTCTCCAAAACTATAACAGATGCAAACTTGTCCTGTGTGGTGGAGATGAGATTTGATAAAATAAGTGGAAATCCAGTAAAAGTTTCATTTGGCTACCTTGCACTCTCGAGATAATCGTCACCATGTGCCAAATGCAATATAAAAGCAATCTGAGCACATTTCACGCATAAATGAAATGACCACAATTTTCTCCAAAACTCTAACAGATGCAAACTTGTCCTGTGTGGTGGAGATGAGATTTGATAAAATAAGTGGAAATCCAGTAAAAGTTTCATTTGGCTACTTTGCACTCTCGAGATAATCGTCACCATGTGCCAAATGCAATATAAAAGCAATCTGAGCACATTTCGCGCATAAATGAAATGACCGCAATTTTCTCCAAAACTATAACAGATGCAAACTTGTCCTGTGTGGTGGAGATGAGATTTGATAAAATAATTGGAAACTTGGTAAAAGTTTCATTTGGCTACTTTGCACTCTCGAGATAATCATCACCATGTGCCAAATGCAATATAAAAGCAATCTGAGCACATTTCGCGCATAAATGAAATGACCACAATTTTCTCCAAAACTCTAACAGATGCAAACTTGTCCTGTGTGGTGGAGATGAGATTTGATAAAATAAGTGGAAATCCAGTAAAAGTTTCATTTGGCTACTTTGCACTCTCGAGATAATCGTCACCATGTGCCAAATGCAATATAAAAGCAATCTGAGCACATTTCGCGCATAAATTAAATGACCACAATTTTCTCCAAAACTATAACAGATGCAAACTTGTCCTGTGTGGTGGAGATGAGATTTGATAAAATAAGTGGAAATTCAGTAAAAGTTTCATATGGCTACTTTGCACTCTCGAGATAATCGTCACCTTGTGCCAAATGCAATATAAAAGCAATCTGAGCACATTTCGCGCATAAATGAAATGACCACAATTTTCTCCAAAACTATAACAGATGCAAACTTGTCCTGTGTGGTGGAGATGAGATTTGATAAAATAAGTGGAAACCCGGTAAAAGTTTCATTTGGCTACTTTGCACTCTCGAGATAATCATCACCATGTGCCAAATGCAATATAAAAGCAATCTGAGCACATTTCGCGCATAAATAAAATGACCACAATTTTCTCCAAAACTATAACAGATGCAAACTTGTCCTGTGTGGTGGAGATGAGATTTGATAAAATAAGTGGAAATCCAGTAAAAGTTTCATTTGGCTACTTTGCACTCTCGAGATAATCGTCACCATGTGCCAAATGCAATATAAAAGCAATCTGAGCACATTTCGCGCATAAATGAAATGACCACAATTTTCTCCAAAACTATGACAGATGCAAACTTGTCATGTGTGGTGGAGATGAGATTTGTTAAAATAAGTGGAAATCCAGTAAAAGTTTCATTTGACTACCTTGCACTCTCGAGATAATCGTCACCATGTGCCAAATGCAATATAAAAGCAATCTGAGCACATTTCGCGCATAACTGAAATGACCACAATTTTCTCCAAAACTATAACAGATGCAAACTTGTCCTGTGTGGCGGAGATGAGATTTGATAAAATAAGTGGAAATCCAGTAAAAGTTTCATTTGGCTATTTTGCACTCTCGAGATAATCGTCACCATGTGCCAAATGCAATATAAAAGCAATCTGAGCACATTTCGCGCATAAATGAAATGACCACAATTTTCTCCAAAACTATAACAGATGCAAACTTGTCCTGTGTGGTGGAGATGAGATTTGATAAAATAAGTGGAAATCCAGTAAAAGTTTCATTTGGCTACTTTGCACTCTCGAGATAATCGTCACCATGTGCCCAATGCAACATAAAAGCAATCTGAGCACATTTTGCGCATAAATGAAATGACCACAATTTTCTCCAAAACTATAACAGATGCAATCTTGTCCTGTGCGGTGGAGATGAGATTTGATAAAATAAGTGGAAATCCAGTAAAAGTTTCATTTGGCTACCTTGCACTCTTGACATAATCGTCACCATGTGCCAAATGCAATATAAAAGCAATCTGAGCACATTTCGCGCATAAATGAAATGACCACAATTTTCTCCAAAACTATAACAGATGCAAACTTGTCCTGTGTGGTGGAGATGAGATTTGATAAAATAAGTGGAAATTCAGTTAAAGTTTCATTTGGCTACTTTGCACTCTCGAGATAATCGTCACCATGAGCCAAATCCATTATAAAAGCAATCTGAGCACATTTCGCGCATAAATGACATGACCACAATTTTCTCCAAAACTATAACAGATGCAAACTTGTCCTGTGTGGTGGAGATGAGATTTGATAAAATAAGTGGAAATCCAGTAAAAGTTTCATTTGGCTACCTTGCACTCTCGAGATAATCGTCACCATGTGCCAAATGCAATATAAAAGCAATCTGAGCACATTTCACGCATAAATGAAATGACCACAATTTTCTCCAAAACTCTAACAGATGCAAACTTGTCCTGTGTGGTGGAGATGAGATTTGATAAAATAAGTGGAAATCCAGTAAAAGTTTCATTTGGCTACTTTGCACTCTCGAGATAATCGTCACCATGTGCCAAATGCAATATAAAAGCAATCTGAGCACATCTCGCGCATAAATTAAATGACCACAATTTTCTCCAAAACTATAACAGATGCAAACATGTCCTGTGTGGTGGAGATGAGATTTGATAAAAATAAGTGGAAATTCAGTAAAAGTTTCATTTGGCTACTTTGCACTCTCGAGATAATCGTCACCATGTGCCAAATGCAATATAAAAGCAATCTGAGCACATTTCGCGCATAAATGAAATGACCACAATTTTCTCCAAAACTATAACAGATGCAAACTTGTCCTGTGTGGTGGAGATGAGATTTGATAAAATAAGTGGAAACCCGGTAAAAGTTTCATTTGGCTACTTTGCACTCTCGAGATAATCGTCACCATGTGCCAAATGCAATATAAAAGCAATCTGAGCACATTTCGCGCATAAATGAAATGACCGCAATTTTCTCCAAAACTATAACAGATGCAAACTTGTCCTGTGTGGTGGAGATGAGATTTGATAAAATAATTGGAAACTTGGTAAAAGTTTCATTTGGCTACTTTGCACTCTCGAGATAATCATCACCATGTGCCAAATGCAATATAAAAGCAATCTGAGCACATTTCGCGCATAAATGAAATGACCACAATTTTCTCCAAAACTCTAACAGATGCAAACTTGTCCTGTGTGGTGGAGATGAGATTTGATAAAATAAGTGGAAATCCAGTAAAAGTTTCATTTGGCTACTTTGCACTCTCGAGATAATCGTCACCATGTGCCAAATGCAATATAAAAGCAATCTGAGCACATTTCGCGCATAAATTAAATGACCACAATTTTCTCCAAAACTATAACAGATGCAAACTTGTCCTGTGTGGTGGAGATGAGATTTGATAAAATAAGTGGAAATTCAGTAAAAGTTTCATATGGCTACTTTGCACTCTCGAGATAATCGTCACCTTGTGCCAAATGCAATATAAAAGCAATCTGAGCACATTTCGCGCATAAATGAAATGACCACAATTTTCTCCAAAACTATAACAGATGCAAACTTGTCCTGTGTGGTGGAGATGAGATTTGATAAAATAAGTGGAAACCCGGTAAAAGTTTCATTTGGCTACTTTGCACTCTCGAGATAATCATCACCATGTGCCAAATGCAATATAAAAGCAATCTGAGCACATTTCGCGCATAAATAAAATGACCACAATTTTCTCCAAAACTATAACAGATGCAAACTTGTCCTGTGTGGTGGAGATGAGATTTGATAAAATAAGTGGAAATCCAGTAAAAGTTTCATTTGGCTATTTTGCACTCTCGAGATAATCGTCACCATGTGCCAAATGCAATATAAAAGCAATCTGAGCACATTTCGCGCATAAATGAAATGACCACAATTTTCTCCAAAACTATAACAGATGCAAACTTGTCCTGTGTGGTGGAGATGAGATTTGATAAAATAAGTGGAAATCCAGTAAAAGTTTCATTTGGCTACTTTGCACTCTCGAGATAATCGTCACCATGTGCCCAATGCAACATAAAAGCAATCTGAGCACATTTTGCGCATAAATGAAATGACCACAATTTTCTCCAAAACTATAACAGATGCAAACTTGTCCTGTGTGGTGGAGATGAGATTTGATAAAATAAGTGGAAATCCAGTAAAAGTTTCATTTGGCTACCTTGCACTCTTGACATAATCGTCACCATGTGCCAAATGCAATATAAAAGCAATCTGAGCACATTTCGCGCATAAATGAAATGACCACAATTTTCTCCAAAACTATAACAGATGCAAACTTGTCCTGTGTGGTGGAGATGAGATTTGTTAAAATAAGTGGAAATCCAGTAAAAGTTTCATTTGGCTACGTTGCACTCTCGAGATAATCGTCACCATGTGCCAAATGCAATATAAAAGCAATCTGAGCACATTTTGCGCATAAATGAAATGACCACAATTTTCTCCAAAACTATAACAGATGCAAACTTGTCATGTGTGGTGGAGATGAGATTTGTTAAAATAAGTGGAAATCCAGTAAAAGTTTCATTTGACTACCTTGCACTCTCGAGATAATCGTCACCATGTGCCAAATGCAATATAAAAGCATTCTGAGCACATTTCGCGCATAACTGAAATGACCACAATTTTCTCCAAAACTATAACAGATGCAAACTTGTCCTGTGTGGTGGAGATGAGATTTGATAAAATAAGTGGAAATCCAGTAAAAGTTTCATTTGGCTACCTTGCACTCTTGACATAATCGTCACCATGTGCCAAATGCAATATAAAAGCAATCTGAGCACATTTCGCGCATAAATGAAATGACCACAATTTTCTCCAAAACTATAACAGATGCAAACTTGTCCTGTGTAGTGGAGATGAGATTTGTTAAAATAAGTGGAAATCCAGTAAAAGTTTCATTTGGCTACCTTGCACTCTTGACATAATCGTCACCATGTGCCAAATGCAATATAAAAGCAATCTGAGCACATTTCGCGCATAAATGAAATGACCACAATTTTCTCCAAAACTATGACAGATGCAAACTTGTCATGTGTGGTAGAGATGAGATTTGTTAAAATAAGTGGAAATCCAGTAAAAGTTTCATTTGACTACCTTGCACTCTCGAGATAATCACCATGTGCCAAATGCAATATAAAAGCAATCTGAGCACATTTCGCGCATAACTGAAATGACCACAATTTTCTCCAAAACTATAACAGATGCAAACTTGTCCTGTGTGGTGGAGATGAGATTTGATAAAATAAGTGGAAATCCAGTAAAAGTTTCATTTGGCTACCTTGCACTCTTGACATAATCGTCACCATGTGCCAAATGCAATATAAAAGCAATCTGAGCACATTTCGCGCATAAATGAAATGACCACAATTTTCTCCAAAACTATAACAGATGCAAACTTGTCCTGTGTAGTGGAGATGAGATTTGTTAAAATAAGTGGAAATCCAGTAAAAGTTTCATTTGGCTACCTTGCACTCTTGACATAATCGTCACCATGTGCCAAATGCAATATAAAAGCAATCTGAGCACATTTCGCGCATAAATGAAATGACCACAATTTTCTCCAAAACTATAACAGATGCAAACTTGTCCTGTGTGGTGGAGATGAGATTTGATTAAATAAGTGGAAATCCAGTAAAAGTTTCATTTGGCTACTTTGCACTCTCGACATAATCGTCACCATGTGCCAAATGCAATATAAAAGCAATCTGAGCACATTTCGCGCATAAATGAAATGACCACAATTTTCTCCAAAACTATAACAGATGCAAACTTGTCCTGTGTGGCGGAGATGAGATTTGATAAAATAAGTGGAAATCCAGTAAAAGTTACATTTGGCTACGTTGCACTCTCGAGATAATCGTCACCATGTGCCAAATGCAATATAAAAGCAATCTGAGCACATTTTGCGCATAAATGAAATGACCACAATTTTCTCCAAAACTATAACAGATGCAAACTTGTCATGTGTGGTGGAGATGAGATTTGTTAAAATAAGTGGAAATCCAGTAAAAGTTTCATTTGACTACCTTGCACTCTCGAGATAATCGTCACCATGTGCCAAATGCAATATAAAAGCATTCTGAGCACATTTCGCGCATAACTGAAATGACCACAATTTTCTCCAAAACTATAACAGATGCAAACTTGTCCTGTGTGGTGGAGATGAGATTTGATAAAATAAGTGGAAATCCAGTAAAAGTTTCATTTGGCTACCTTGCACTCTTGACATAATCGTCACCATGTGCCAAATGCAATATAAAAGCAATCTGAGCACATTTCGCGCATAAATGAAATGACCACAATTTTCTCCAAAACTATGACAGATGCAAACTTGTCATGTGTGGTAGAGATGAGATTTGTTAAAATAAGTGGAAATCCAGTAAAAGTTTCATTTGACTACCTTGCACTCTCGAGATAATCGTCACCATGTGCCAAATGCAATATAAAAGCAATCTGAGCACATTTCGCGCATAACTGAAATGACCACAATTTTCTCCAAAACTATAACAGATGCAAACTTGTCCTGTGTGGTGGAGATGAGATTTGATAAAATAAGTGGAAATCCAGTAAAAGATTCATTTGGCTACCTTGCACTCTTGACATAATCGTCACCATGTGCCAAATGCAATATAAAAGCAATCTGAGCACATTTCGCGCATAAATGAAATGACCACAATTTTCTCCAAAACTATAACAGATGCAAACTTGTCCTGTGTGGTGGAGATGAGATTTGATAAAATAAGTGGAAATCCAGTAAAAGTTTCATTTGGCTACTTTGCACTCTCGACATAATCGTCACCATGTGCCAAATGCAATATAAAAGCAATCTGAGCACATTTCGCGCATAAATGAAATGACCACAATTTTCTCCAAAACTATAACAGATGCAAACTTGTCCTGTGTGGTGGAGATGAGATTTGATAAAATAAGTGGAAATCCAGTAAAAGTTTCATTTGGCTACTTTGCACTCTCGACATAATCGTCACCATGTGCCAAATGCAATATAAAAGCAATCTGAGCACATTTCGCGCATAAATGAAATGACCACAATTTTCTCCAAAACTATAACAGATGCAAACTTGTCCTGTGTGGTGGAGATGAGATTTGATTAAATAAGTGGAAATCCAGTAAAAGTTTCATTTGGCTACTTTGCACTCTCGACATAATCGTCACCATGTGCCAAATGCAATATAAAAGCAATCTGAGCACATTTCGCGCATAAATGAAATGACCACAATTTTCTCCAAAACTATAACAGATGCAAACTTGTCCTGTGTAGTGGAGATGAGATTTGATAAAATAAGTGGAAATCCAGTAAAAGTTTCATTTGGCTACCTTGCACTCTCGAGATAATCGTCACCATGTGCCAAATGCAATATAAAAGCAATCTGAGCACATTTCGCGCATAAATGAAATGACTACAATTTTCTCCAAAACTATAACAGATGCAAACTTGTCCTGTGTGGCGGAGATGAGATTTGATAAAATAAGTGGAAATCCAGTAAAAGTTTCATTTGGCTACGTTGCACTCTCGAGATAATCGTCACCATGTGCCAAATGCAATATAAAAGCAATCTGAGCACATTTTGCGCATAAATGAAATGACCACAATTTTCTCCAAAACTATAACAGATGCAAACTTGTCATGTGTGGTGGAGATGAGATTTGTTAAAATAAGTGGAAATCCAGTAAAAGTTTCATTTGACTACCTTGCACTCTCGAGATAATCGTCACCATGTGCCAAATGCAATATAAAAGCATTCTGAGCACATTTCGCGCATAACTGAAATGACCACAATTTTCTCCAAAACTATAACAGATGCAAACTTGTCCTGTGTGGTGGAGATGAGATTTGATAAAATAAGTGGAAATCCAGTAAAAGTTTCATTTGGCTACCTTGCACTCTTGACATAATCGTCACCATGTGCCAAATGCAATATAAAAGCAATCTGAGCACATTTCGCGCATAAATGAAATGACCACAATTTTCTCCAAAACTATAACAGATGCAAACTTGTCCTGTGTAGTGGAGATGAGATTTGTTAAAATAAGTGGAAATCCAGTAAAAGTTTCATTTGGCTACCTTGCACTCTTGACATAATCGTCACCATGTGCCAAATGCAATATAAAAGCAATCTGAGCACATTTCGCGCATAAATGAAATGACCACAATTTTCTCCAAAACTATGACAGATGCAAACTTGTCATGTGTGGTAGAGATGAGATTTGATAAAATAAGTGGAAATCCAGTAAAAGTTTCATTTGACTACCTTGCACTCTCGAGATAATCGTCACCATGTGCCAAATGCAATATAAAAGCAATCTGAGCACATTTCGCGCATAACTGAAATGACCACAATTTTCTCCAAAACTATAACAGATGCAAACTTGTCCTGTGTGGTGGAGATGAGATTTGATAAAATAAGTGGAAATCCAGTAAAAGTTTCATTTGGCTACCTTGCACTCTTGACATAATCGTCACCATGTGCCAAATGCAATATAAAAGCAATCTGAGCACATTTCGCGCATAAATGAAATGACCACAATTTTCTCCAAAACTATAACAGATGCAAACTTGTCCTGTGTGGTGGAGATGAGATTTGATAAAATAAGTGGAAATCCAGTAAAAGTTTCATTTGGCTACTTTGTACTCTCGACATAATCGTCACCATGTGCCAAATGCAATATAAAAGCAATCTGAGCACATTTCGCGCATAAATGAAATGACCACAATTTTCTCCAAAACTATAACAGATGCAAACTTGTCCTGTGTAGTGGAGATGAGATTTGTTAAAATAAGTGGAAATCCAGTAAAAGTTTCATTTGGCTACCTTGCACTCTCGAGATAATCGTCACCATGTGCCAAATGCAATATAAAAGCAATCTGAGCACATTTCGCGCATAAATGAAATGACCACAATTTTCTCCAAAACTATAACAGATGCAAACTTGTCCTGTGTGGTGGAGATGAGATTTGATAAAATAAGTGGAAATCCAGTAAAAGTTTCATTTGGCTACTTTGCACTCTCGAGATAATCGTCACCATGTGCCCAATGCAATATAAAAGCAATCTGAGCACATTTTGCGCATAAATGAAATGACCACAATTTTCTCCAAAACTATAACAGATGCAAACTTGTCCTGTGTGGTGGAGATGAGATTTGATTAAATAAGTGGAAATCCAGTAAAAGTTTCATTTGGCTACTTTGCACTCTCGACATAATCGTCACCATGTGCCAAATGCAATATAAAAGCAATCTGAGCACATTTCGCGCATAAATGAAATGACCACAATTTTCTCCAAAACTATAACAGATGCAAACTTGTCCTGTGTAGTGGAGATGAGATTTGTTAAAATAAGTGGAAATCCAGTAAAAGTTTCATTTGGCTACCTTGCACTCTCGAGATAATCGTCACCATGTGCCAAATGCAATATAAAAGCAATCTGAGCACATTTCGCGCATAAATGAAATGACTACAATTTTCTCCAAAACTATAACAGATGCAAACTTGTCCTGTGTGGCGGAGATGAGATTTGATAAAATAAGTGTAAATCCAGTAAAAGTTTCATTTGGCTATTTTGCACTCTCGACATAATCGTCACCATGTGCCAAATGCAATATAAAGGCAATCTGAGCACATTTCGCGCATAAATGAAATGACCACAATTTTCTCCAAAACTATAACAGATGCAAACTTGTCCTGTGTGGTGGAGATGAGATTTGATAAAATAAGTGGAAATCCAGTAAAAGTTTCATTTGGCTACTTTGCACTCTCGACATAATCGTCACCATGTGCCAAATGCAATATAAAAGCAATCTGAGCACATTTCGCGCATAAATCAAATGACCACAATTTTCTCCAAAACTATAACAGATGCAAACTTGTCCTGTGTAGTGGAGATGAGATTTGTTAAAATAAGTGGAAATCCAGTAAAAGTTTCATTTGGCTACCTTGCACTCTCGAGATAATCGTCACCATGTGCCAAATGCAATATAAAAGCAATCTGAGCACATTTCGCGCATAAATGAAATGACCACAATTTTCTCCAAAACTATAACAGATGCAAACTTGTCCTGTGTGGTGGAGATGAGATTTGATAAAATAAGTGGAAATCCAGTAAAAGTTTCATTTGGCTACTTTGCACTCTCGAGATAATCGTCACCATGTGCCCAATGCAATATAAAAGCAATCTGAGCACATTTTGCGCATAAATGAAATGACCACAATTTTCTCCAAAACTATAACAGATGCAAACTTGTCCTGTGTGGTGGAGATGAGATTTGATAAAATAAGTGGAAATCCAGTAAAAGTTTCATTTGGCTACCTTGCACTCTTGACATAATCGTCACCATGTGCCAAATGCAATATAAAAGCAATCTGAGCACATTTCGCGCATAAATGAAATGACCACAATTTTCTTCAAAACTATAACAGATGCAAACTTGTCCTGTGTGGTGGAGATGAGATTTGTTAAAATAAGTGGAAATCCAGTAAAAGTTTCATTTGGCTACGTTGCACTCTCGAGATAATCGTCACCATGTGCCAAATGCAATATAAAAGCAATCTGAGCACATTTTGCGCATAAATAAAATGACCACAATTTTCTCCAAAACTATAACAGATGCAAACTTGTCCTGTGTGGTGGAGATGAGATTTGATAAAATAAGTGGAAATCCAGTAAAAGTTTCATTTGGCTACTTTGCACTCTCGAGATAATCGTCACCATGTGCCAAATGCAATATAAAAGCAATCTGAGCACATTTTGCGCATAAATGAAATGACCACAATTTTCTCCAAAACTATGACAGATGCAAACTTGTCATGTGTGGTGGAGATGAGATTTGTTAAAATAAGTGGAAATCCAGTAAAAGTTTCATTTGACTACCTTGCACTCTCGAGATAATCGTCACCATGTGCCAAATGCAATATAAAAGCAATCTGAGCACATTTCGCGCATAACTGAAATGACCACAATTTTCTCCAAAACTATAACAGATGCAAACTTGTCCTGTGTAATGGAGATGAGATCTGATAAAATAAGTGGAAATCCAGTAAAAGTTTCATTTGGCTACCTTGCACTCTTGACATAATCGTCACCATGTGCCAAATGCAATATAAAAGCAATCTGAGCACATTTCGCGCATAAATGAAATGACCACAATTTTCTCCAAAAATATAACAGATGCAAACTTGTCCTGTGTAGTGGAGATGAGATTTGTTAAAATAAGTGGAAATCCAGTAAAAGTTTCAATTGGCTACCTTGCACTCTTGACATAATCGTCACCATGTGCCAAATGCAATATAAAAGCAATCTGAGCACATTTCGCGCATAAATGAAATGACCACAATTTTCTCCAAAACTATGACAGATGCAAACTTGTCATGTGTGGTGGAGATGAGATTTGTTAAAATAAGTGGAAATCCAGTAAAAGTTTCATTTGACTACCTTGCACTCTCGAGATAATCGTCACCATGTGCCAAATGCAATATAAAAGCAATCTGAGCACATTTCGCGCATAACTGAAATGACCACAATTTTCTCCAAAACTATAACAGATGCAAACTTGTCCTGTGTGGTGGAGATGAGATTTGATAAAATAAGTGGAAATCCAGTAAAAGTTTCATTTGGCTACTTTGCACTCTCGAGATAATCGTCACCATGTGCCCAATGCAATATAAAAGCAATCTGAGCACATTTCGCGCATAAATGAAATGACCACAATTTTCTCCAAAACTATAACAGATGCAAACTTGTCCTGTGTGGTGGAGATGAGATTTGATAAAATAAGTGGAAATCCAGTAAAAGTTTCATTTTGCTACTTTGCACTCCCGACATAATCGTCACCATGTGCCCAATGCAATATAAAAGCAATCTGAGCACATTTCGCGCATAAATGAAATGACCACAATTTTCTCCAAAACTATAACAGATGCAAACTTGTCCTGTGTGGTGGAGATGAGATTTGATAAAATAAGTGGAAACCCAGTAAAAGTTTCATTTGACTACCTTGCACTCTCGAGATAATCGTCACCATGTGCCAAATGCAATATAAAAGCAATCTGAGCACATTTTGCGCATAAATGAAATGACCACAATTTTCTCCAAAACTATAACAGATGCAAACTTGTCCTGTGTGGTGGAGATGAGATTTGATAAAATAAGTGGAAATCCAGTAGAAGTTTCATTTTGCTACTTTGCACTCTCGAGATAATCGTCACCATGTGCCAAATGCAATCTAAAAGCAATCTGAGCACATTTCGCGTATAAATGAAATGACCACAATTTTCTCCAAAACTATAACAGATGCAAACTTGTCCTGTGTGGTGGAGATGAGATTTGATAAAATAAGTGGAAATCCAGTAAAAGTTTCATTTGGCTACTTTGCACTCTCGAGATAATCGTCACCATGTGCCCAATGCAATATAAAAGCAATCTGAGCACATTTCGCGCCTAAATGAAATGACCACAATTTTCTCCAAAACTATAACAGATGCAAACTTGTCCTGTGTGGTGGAGATGAGATTTGATAAAATAAGTGGAAATCCAGTAAAAGTTTCATTTGGCTACCTTGCACTCTCGAGATAATCGTCACCATGTGCTAAATGCAATATAAAAGCAATCTGAGCACATTTCGCGCATAAATGAAATGACCACAATTTTCTCCAAAACTATAACAGATGCAAACTTGTCCTGTGTGGTGGAGATGAGATTTGATAAAATAAGTGGAAATCCAGTAAAAGTTTCATTTGGCTACTTTGCACTCTCGACATAATCGTCACCATGTGCCAAATGCAATATAAAAGCAATCTGAGCACATTTCGCGCATAAATGAAATGACCACAATTTTCTCCAAAACTCTAACAGATGCAAACTTGTCCTGTGTGGTGGAGATGAGATTTGATAAAATAAGTGGAAATCCAGTAAAAGTTTCATTTTGCTACTTTGCACTCTCGAGATAATCGTCACCATGTGCCAAATGCAATATAAAAGTAATCTGAGCACATTTCGCGCATAAATGAAATGACCACAATTTTCTCCAAAACTATAACAGATGCAAACTTGTCCTGTGTGGTGGAGATGAGATTTGATAAAATAAGTGGAAATCCAGTAAAAGTTTCATTTGGCTACCTTGCACTCTCGAGATAATCGTCACCATGTGCCAAATGCAATATAAAAGCAATCTGAGCACATTTCGCGCATAAATGAAATGACCACAATTTTCTCCAAAACTATAACAGATGCAAACTTGTCCTGTGTGGTGGAAATGAGATTTGATAAAATAAGTGGAAATCTAGTAAAAGTTTCATTTGGCTACTTTGCACTCTCGACATAATCGTCACCATGTGCCAAATGCAATATAAAACCAATCTGAGCACATTTCGCGCATAAATGAAATGACCACAATTTTCTCCAAAACTATAACAGATGCAAACTTGTCCTGTGTGGTGGAGATGAGATTTGTTAAAATAAGTGGAAATCCAGTAAAAGTTTCATTTGGCTACCTTGCACTCTCGAGATAATCGTCACCATGTGCCAAATGCAATATAAAAGCAATCTGAGCACATTTCGCTCATAAATGAAATGACCACAATTTTCTCCAAAACTATAACAGATGAAAACTTGTCCTGTGTGGCGGAGATGAGATTTGATAAAATAAGTGGAAATCCAGTAAAAGTTTCATTTGGCTACTTTGCACTCTCGAGATAATCGTCACCATGTGCCCAATGCATTATAAAAGCAATCTGAGCACATTTCGCCCATAAATGAAATGACCACAATTTTCTCCAAAACTCTAACAGATGCAAACTTGTCCTGTGTGGTGGAGATGAGATTTGATAAAATAAGTGGAAACCCGGTAAAAGTTTAATTTGGCTACTTTGCACTCTCGAGATAATCGTCACCATGTGCCAAATGCAATATAAAAGCAATCTGAGCACATTTCGCGCATAAATGAAATGACCACAATTTTCTCCAAAACTATAACAGATGCAAACTTGTCCTGTGTGGTGGAGATGAGATTTGATAAAATAAGTTGAAATCCAGTAAAAGTTTCATTTGGCTACATTGCACTCTCGAGATAATCGTCACCATGTGCCAAATGCAATATAAAAGCAATATGAGCACATTTCGCGCATAAATTAAATGACCACAATTTTCTCCAAAACTCTAACAGATGCAAACTTGTCCTGTGTGGTGGAGATGAGATTTGATAAAATAAGTGGAAACCCGGTAAAAGTTTAATTTGGCTACTTTGCACTCTCGAGATAATCATCACCATGTGCCAAATGCAATATAAAAGCAATCTGAGCACATTTCGCGCATAAATGAAAAGACCACAATTTTCTCCAAAACTATAACAGATGCAAACTTGTCCTGTGTGGTGGAGATGAGATTTGATAAAATAAGTGGAAATCCAGTAAAAGTTTCATTTGGCTACATTGCACTCTCGAGATAATCGTCACCATGTGCCAAATGCAATATAAAAGCAATATGAGCACATTTCGCGCATAAATGAAATGACCACAATTTTCTCCAAAACTATAACAGATGCAAACTTGTCCTGTGTGGTGGAGATGAGATTTGATAAAATAAGTGGAAATCCAGTAAAAGTTTCATTTGGCTACGTTGCACTCTCGAGATAATCGTCACCATGTGCCAAATGCAATATAAAAGCAATCTGAGCACATTTCGCGCATAAATGAAATGACCACAATTTTCTCCAAAACTATAACAGATGCAAACTTGTCCTGTGTGGTGGAGATGAGATTTGATAAAATAAGTGGAAATCTAGTAAAAGTTTCATTTGGCTACTTTGCACTCTCGACATAATCGTCACCATGTGCCAAATGCAATATAAAACCAATCTGAGCACATTTCGCGCATAAATGAAATGACCACAATTTTCTCCAAAACTATAACAGATGCAAACTTGTCCTGTGTGGTGGAGATGAGATTTGTTAAAATAAGTGGAAATCCAGTAAAAGTTTCATTTGGCTACCTTGCACTCTCGAGATAATCGTCACCATGTGCCAAATGCAATATAAAAGCAATCTGAGCACATTTCGCTCATAAATGAAATGACCACAATTTTCTCCAAAACTATAACAGATGAAAACTTGTCCTGTGTGGCGGAGATGAGATTTGATAAAATAAGTGGAAATCCAGTAAAAGTTTCATTTGGCTACTTTGCACTCTCGAGATAATCGTCACCATGTGCCCAATGCATTATAAAAGCAATCTGAGCACATTTCGCCCATAAATGAAATGACCACAATTTTCTCCAAAACTCTAACAGATGCAAACTTGTCCTGTGTGGTGGAGATGAGATTTGATAAAATAAGTGGAAACCCGGTAAAAGTTTAATTTGGCTACTTTGCACTCTCGAGATAATCATCACCATGTGCCAAATGCAATATAAAAGCAATCTGAGCACATTTCGCGCATAAATGAAATGACCACAATTTTCTCCAAAACTATAACAGATGCAAACTTGTCCTGTGTGGTGGAGATGAGATTTGATAAAATAAGTTGAAATCCAGTAAAAGTTTCATTTGGCTATATTGCACTCTCGAGATAATCGTCACCATGTGCCAAATGCAATATAAAAGCAATATGAGCACATTTCGCGCATAAATGAAATGACCACAATTTTCTCCAAAACTATAACAGATGAAAACTTGTCCTGTGTGGCGGAGATGAGATTTGATAAAATAAGTGGAAATCCAGTAAAAGTTTCATTTGGCTACTTTGCACTCTCGAGATAATCGTCACCATGTGCCCAATGCATTATAAAAGCAATCTGAGCACATTTCGCCCATAAATGAAATGACCACAATTTTCTCCAAAACTCTAACAGATGCAAACTTGTCCTGTGTGGTGGAGATGAGATTTGATAAAATAAGTGGAAACCCGGTAAAAGTTTAATTTGGCTACTTTGCACTCTCGAGATAATCGTCACCATGTGCCAAATGCAATATAAAAGCAATCTGAGCACATTTCGCGCATAAATGAAATGACCACAATTTTCTCCAAAACTATAACAGATGCAAACTTGTCCTGTGTGGTGGAGATGAGATTTGATAAAATAAGTTGAAATCCAGTAAAAGTTTCATTTGGCTACATTGCACTCTCGAGATAATCGTCACCATGTGCCAAATGCAATATAAAAGCAATATGAGCACATTTCGCGCATAAATTAAATGACCACAATTTTCTCCAAAACTCTAACAGATGCAAACTTGTCCTGTGTGGTGGAGATGAGATTTGATAAAATAAGTGGAAACCCGGTAAAAGTTTAATTTGGCTACTTTGCACTCTCGAGATAATCATCACCATGTGCCAAATGCAATATAAAAGCAATCTGAGCACATTTCGCGCATAAATGAAAAGACCACAATTTTCTCCAAAACTATAACAGATGCAAACTTGTCCTGTGTGGTGGAGATGAGATTTGATAAAATAAGTGGAAATCCAGTAAAAGTTTCATTTGGCTACATTGCACTCTCGAGATAATCGTCACCATGTGCCAAATGCAATATAAAAGCAATATGAGCACATTTCGCGCATAAATGAAATGACCACAATTTTCTCCAAAACTATAACAGATGCAAACTTGTCCTGTGTGGTGGAGATGAGATTTGATAAAATAAGTGGAAATCCAGTAAAAGTTTCATTTGGCTACGTTGCACTCTCGAGATAATCGTCACCATGTGCCAAATGCAATATAAAAGCAATCTGAGCACATTTCGCGCATAAATGAAATGACCACAATTTTCTCCAAAACTATAACAGATGCAAACTTGTCCTGTGTGGTGGAGATGAGATTTGATAAAATAAGTGGAAATCTAGTAAAAGTTTCATTTGGCTACTTTGCACTCTCGACATAATCGTCACCATGTGCCAAATGCAATATAAAACCAATCTGAGCACATTTCGCTCATAAATGAAATGACCACAATTTTCTCCAAAACTATAACAGATGAAAACTTGTCCTGTGTGGCGGAGATGAGATTTGATAAAATAAGTGGAAATCCAGTAAAAGTTTCATTTGGCTACTTTGCACTCTCGAGATAATCGTCACCATGTGCCCAATGCATTATAAAAGCAATCTGAGCACATTTCGCCCATAAATGAAATGACCACAATTTTCTCCAAAACTCTAACAGATGCAAACTTGTCCTGTGTGGTGGAGATGAGATTTGATAAAATAAGTGGAAACCCGGTAAAAGTTTAATTTGGCTACTTTGCACTCTCGAGATAATCATCACCATGTGCCAAATGCAATATAAAAGCAATCTGAGCACATTTCGCGCATAAATGAAATGACCACAATTTTCTCCAAAACTATAACAGATGCAAACTTGTCCTGTGTGGTGGAGATGAGATTTGATAAAATAAGTTGAAATCCAGTAAAAGTTTCATTTGGCTATATTGCACTCTCGAGATAATCGTCACCATGTGCCAAATGCAATATAAAAGCAATATGAGCACATTTCGCGCATAAATGAAATGACCACAATTTTCTCCAAAACTATAACAGATGCAAACTTGTCCTGTGTGGTGGAGATGAGATTTGATAAAATAAGTGGAAATCCAGTAAAAGTTTTATTTGGCTACGTTGCACTCTCGAGATAATCGTCACCATGTGCCAAATGCAATATAAAGGCAATCTGAGCACATTTCGCGCCTAAATGAAATGACCACAATTTTCTCCAAAACTATAACAGATGCAAACTTGTCCTGTGTGGTGGAGATGAGATTTGATAAAATAAGTGGAAATCTAGTAAAAGTTTCATTTGGCTACTTTGCACTCTCGACATAATCGTCACCATGTGCCAAATGCAATATAAAAGCAATCTGAGCACATTTCACGCATAAATAAAATGACCACAATTTTCTCCAAAACTATAACAGATGCAAACTTGTCCTGTGTGGTGGAGATAAGATTTGTTAAAATAAGTGGAAATCCAGTAAAAGTTTCATTTGGCTACCTTGCACTCTCGAGATAATCGTCACCATTTGCCAAATGCAATATAAAAGCAATCTGAGCACATTTCGCGCAAAAAATGAAATGACCACAATTTTCTCCAAAACTTTAACAGATGCAAACTTGTCCTGTGTGGCGGAGATGAGATTTGATAAAATAAGTGGAAATCCAGTAAAAGTTTCATTTGGCTACTATGCACTCTCGAGATAATCGTCACCATGTGCCCAATGCAATATAAAAGCAATCTGAGCACATTTCGCGCACAAATGAAATGACCACAATTTTCTCCAAAACTATAACAGATGCAAACTTGTCCTGTGTGGTGGAGATGAGATTTGATAAAATAAGTGGAAATCCAGTAAAAGTTTCATTTGGCTACTTTGCACTCTCGAGATAATCGTCACCATGTGCCCAATGCAATATAAAAGCAATCTGAGCACATTTCGCGCATAAATGAAATTACCACAATTTTCTCCAAAACTATAACAGATGCAAACTTGTCCTGTGTTGTGGAGATGAGATTTGATAAAATAAGTGGAAATCCAGTAAAAGTTTCATTTGGCTACCTTGCACTCTCGAGATAATCGTCACCATGTGCCAAATGCAATATAAAAGCAATCTGAGCACATTTTGCGCATAAATGAAATGACCACAATTTTCTCCAAAACTCTAACAGATGCAAACTTGTCCTGTGTGGTGGAGATGAGATTTGATAAAATAAGTGGAAATCCAGTAAAAGTTTCATTTGGCTACTTTGCACTCTCGAGATAATCGTCACCATGTGCCAAATGCAATATAAAAGCAATCTGAGCACATTTCGCGCATAAATGAAATGACCACAATTTTCTCCAAAACTATAACAGATGCAAACTTGTCCTGTGTGGTGGAGATGAGATTTGATAAAATAAGTGGAAATCCAGTAAAAGTTTCATTTGGCTACTTTGCACTCTCGAGATAATTGTCACCATGTGCCAAATGCAATATAAAAGCAATCTGAGCACATTTCGCGCATAATTGAAATGACCACAATTTTCTCCGAAACTATAACAGATGCAAACTTGTCCTGTGTGGTGGAGATGAGATTTGATAAAATAAGTGGAAATTCAGTTAAAGTTTCATTTGGCTACTTTGCACTCTCGAGATAATCGTCACCATGTGCCAAATCCAATATAAAAGCAATCTGAGCACATTTCGCGCATAAATGACATGCCCACAGTTTTCTCCAAAACTATAACAGATGCAAACTTGTCCTGTGTGGTGGAGATGAGATTCGATAAAATAAGTGGAAATCCATTAAAAGTTTCATTTGGCTACGTTGCACTCTCGAGATAATCGTCACCATGTGCCAAATGCAATATAAAAGCAATCTGAGCACATTTCGCGCATAAATGAAATGACCACAATTTTCTCCAAAACTATAACAGATGCAAACTTGTCCTGTGTGGTGGAGATGAGATTTGATAAAATAAGTGGAAATCCAGTAAAAGTTTCATTTGGCTACTTTGCACTCTCGACATAATCGTCACCATGTGCCAAATGCAATATAAAACCAATCTGAGCACATTTCGCGCATAAATGAAATGACCACAACTTTCTCCAAAACTATAACAGATGCAAACTTGTCCTGTGTGGTGGAGATGAGATTTGTTAAAATAAGTGGAAATCCAGTAAAAGTTTCATTTGGCTACCTTGCACTCTCGAGATAATCGTCACCATGTGCCAAATGCAATATAAAAGCAATCTGAGCACATTTCGCTCATAAATGAAATGACCACAATTTTCTCCAAAACTATAACAGATGCAAACTTGTCCTGGGTGGCGGAGATGAGATTTCATAAAATAAGTGGAAATCCAGTAAAAGTTTCATTTGGCTACTTTGCACTCTCGAGATAATCGTCACCATGTGCCCAATGCATTATAAAAGCAATCTGAGCACATTTCGCCCATAAATGAAATGACCACAATTTTCTCCAAAACTATAACAGATGCAAACTTGTCCTGTGTGGTGGAGATGAGATTTGATAAAATAAGTGGAAACCCAGTAAAAGTTTCATTTGACTACCTTGCACTCTCGAGATAATCGTCACCATGTGCCAAATGCAATATAAAAGCAATCTGAGCACATTTTGCGCATAAATGAAATGACCACAATTTTCTCCAAAACTATAACAGATGCAAACTTGTCCTGTGTGGTGGAGATGAGATTTGATAAAATAAGTGGAAATCCAGTAAAAGTTTCATTTGGCTACCTTGCACTCTCGAGATAATCGTCACCATGTGCCAAATGCAATATAAAAGCAATCTGAGCACATTTCGCGCATAAATGAAATGACCACAATTTTCTCCAAAACTATAACAGATGCAAACTTGTCCTGTGTGGTGGAGATGAGATTTGTTAAAATAAGTGGAAATCCAGTAAAAGTTTCATTTGGCTACCTTGCACTCTCGAGATAATCGTCACCATGTGCCAAATGCAATATAAAAGCAATCTGAGCACATTTCGTGCAAAAAATGAAATGACCACAATTTTCTCCAAAACTATAACAGATGCAAACTTGTCCTGTGTGGCGGAGATGAGATTTGATAAAATAAGTGGAAATCCAGTAAAAGTTTCACTTGGCTATTTTGCACTCTCGACATAATCGTCACCATGTGCCAAATGCAATATAAAAGCAATCTGAGCACATTTCGCGCATAAATGAAATGACCACAATTTTCTCCAAAACTATAACAGATGCAAACTTGTCCTGTGTGGTGGAGATGAGATTTGATAAAATAAGTGGAAATCCAGTAAAAGTTTCATTTTGCTACCTTGCACTCTCGAGATAATCGTCACCATGTGCCAAATGCAATATAAAAGTAATCTGAGCACATTTCGCGCATAAATGAAATGACCACAATTTTCTCCAAAACTATAACAGATGCAAACTTGTCCTGTGTGGTGGAGATGAGATTTGATAAAATAAGTGGAAATCCAGTAAAAGTTTCATTTGGCTACTTTGCACTCTCGAGATAATCGTCACCATGTGCCCAATGCAATATAAAAGCAATCTGAGCACATTTCGCGCATAAATGAAATGACCACAATTTTCTCCAAAACTATAACAGATGCAAACTTGTCCTGTGTGGTGGAGATGAGATTTGATAAAATAAGTGGAAATCCAGTAAAAGTTTCATTTGGCTACTTTGCACTCTCGAGATAATCGTCACCATGTGCCAAATGCAATATAAAAGCAATCTGAGCACATTTCGCGCATAAATGAAATGACCACAATTTTCTCCAAAACTATAACAGATGCAAACTTGTCCTGTGTGGTGGAGATGAGATTTGATAAAATAAGTGGAAATCCAGTAAAAGTTTCATTTGGCTACTTTGCACTCTCGAGATAATTGTCACCATGTGCCAAATGCAAAATAAAAGCAATCTGAGCACATTTCACGCATAAATGAAATGACCACAATTTTCTCCGAAACTATAACAGATGGAAACTTGTCCTGTGTGGTGGAGATGAGATTTGATAAAATAAGTGGAAATTCAGTTAAAGTTTCATTTGGCTACTTTGCACTCTCGAGATAATCGTCACCATGTGCCAAATCCAATATAAAAGCAATCTGAGCACATTTCGCGCATAAATGACATGCCCACAATTTTCTCCAAAACTATAACAGATGCAAACTTGTCCTGTGTGGTGGAGATGAGATTCGATAAAATAAGTGGAAATCCATTAAAAGTTTCATTTGTCTACGTTGCACTCTCGAGATAGTCGTCACCATGTGCCAAATGCAATATAAAAGCAATCTGAGCACATTTCGCGCATAAATGAAATGACCACAATTTTCTCCAAAACTATAACAGATGCAAACTTGTCCTGTGTGGTGGAGATGAGATTTGATAAAATAAGTGGAAATCCAGTAAAAGTTTCATTTGGCTACTTTGCACTCTCGACATAATCGTCACCATGTGCCAAATGCAATATAAAAGCAATCTGAGCACATTTCGCTCATAAATGAAATGACCACAATTTTCTACAAAACTATAACAGATGCAAACTTGTCCTGTGTGGCGGAGATGAGATTTGATAAAATAAGTGGAAATCCAGTAAAAGTTTCATTTGGCTACTTTGCACTCTCGAGATAATCGTCACCATGTGCCCAATGCATTATAAAAGCAATCTGAGCACATTTCGCCCATAAATGAAATGACCACAATTTTCCCCAAAACTCTAACAGATGCAAACTTGTCCTGTGTGGTGGAGATGAGATTTGATAAAATAAGTGGAAACCCGGTAAAAGTTTAATTTGGCTACTTTGCACTCTCGAGATAATCGTCACCATGTGCCAAATGCAATATAAAAGCAATCTGAGCACATTTCGCGCATAAATGAAATGACCACAATTTTCTCCAAAACTATAACAGATGCAAACTTATCCTGTGTGGTGGAGATGAGATTTGATAAAATAAGTGGAAATCCAGTAAAAGTTTCATTTGGCTACATTGCACTCTCGAGATAATCGTCACCATGTGCCAAATGCAATATAAAAGCAATATGAGCACATTTCGCGCATAAATGAAATGACCACAATTTTCTCCAAAACTATAACAGATGCAAACTTGTCCTGTGTGGTGGAGATGAGATTTGATAAAATAAGTGGAAATCCAGTAAATGTTTCATTTGGCTACTTTGCACTCTCGAGATAATCGTCACCATGTGCCCAATGCAATATAAAAGCAATCTGAGCACATTTCGCGCATAAATGAAATGACCACAATTTTCTCCAAAACTATAACAGATGCAAACTTGTCCTGTGTGGTGGAGATGAGATTTGACAAAATAAGTGGAAATCCAGTAAAAGTTTCATTTGGCTACCTTGCACTCTTGACATAATCGTCACCATGTGCCAAATGCAATATAAAAGCAATCTGAGCACATTTCGCGCATAAATGAAATGACCACAATTTTCTCCAAAACTATAACAGATGCAAACTTGTCCTGTGTGGTGGAGATGAGATTTGATAAAATAAGTGGAAATCCAGTAAAAGTTTCATTTGGCTACTTTGCACTCTCGAGATAATCGTCACCATGTGCCAAATGCAATATAAAAGCAATCTGAGCACATTTCGCGCATAAATGAAATGACCACAATTTTCTCCAAAACTATAACAGATGCAAACTTGTCCTGTGTGGTGGAGATGAGATTTGATAAAATAAGTGGAAATCCAGTAAAAGTTTCATTTGGCTACTTTGCACTCTCGAGATAATTGTCACCATGTGCCAAATGCAATATAAAAGCAATCTGAGCACATTTCGCGCATAATTGAAATGACCACAATTTTCTCCCAAACTATAACAGATGCAAACTTGTCCTGTGTGGTGGAGATGAGATTTGATAAAATAAGTGGAAACCCGGTAAAAGTTTAATTTGGCTACTTTGCACTCTCGAGATAATCATCACCATGTGCCAAATGCAATATAAAAGCAATCTGAGCACATTTCGCGCATAAATGAAATGACCACAATTTTCTCCAAAACTATAACAGATGCAAACTTGTCCTGTGTGGTGGAGATGAGATTTGATAAAATAAGTGGAAATCCAGTAAAAGTTTCATTTGGCTACATTGCACTCTCGAGATAATCGTCACCATGTGCCAAATGCAATATAAAAGCAATATGAGCACATTTCGCGCATAAATGAAATGACCACAATTTTCTCCAAAACTATAACAGATGCAAACTTGTCCTGTGTGGTGGAGATGAGATTTGATAAAATAAGTGGAAATCCAGTAAATGTTTCATTTGGATACGTTGCACTCTCGAGATAATCGTCACCATGTGCCAAATGCAATATAAAAGCAATCTGAGCACATTTCGCGCATAAATGAAATGACCACAATTTTCTCCAAAACTATAACAGATGCAAACTTGTCCTGTGTGGTGGAGATGAGATTTGATAAAATAAATGGAAATCTAGTAAAAGTTTCATTTGGCTACTTTGCACTCTCGACATAATCGTCACCATGTGCCAAATGCAATATAAAAGCAATCTGAGCACATTTCACGCATAAATGAAATGACCACAATTTTCTCCACAACTATAACAGATGCAAACTTGTCCTGTGTGGTGGAGATAAGATTTGTTAAAATAAGTGGAAATCCAGTAAAAGTTTCATTTGGCTACCTTGCACTCTCGAGATAATCGTCACCATTTGCCAAATGCAATATAAAAGCAATCTGAGCACATTTCGCGCAAAAAATGAAATGACTACAATTTTCTCCAAAACTTTAACAGATGCAAACTTGTCCTGTGTGGCGGAGATGAGATTTGATAAAATAAGTGGAAATCCAGTAAAAGTTTAATTTGGCTATTTTGCACTCTCGACATAATCGTCACCATGTGCCAAATGCAATATAAAAGCAATCTGAGCACATTTCGCGCATAAATGAAATGACCACAATTTTCTCCAAAACTATAACAGATGCAAACTTGTCCTGTGTGGTGGAGATGAGATTTGATAAAATAAGTGGAAATCCAGTAAAAGTTTCATTTGGCTACCTTGCACTCTCGAGATAATCGTCACCATGTGCCAAATGCAATATAAAAGCAATCTGAGCACATTTAGCGCATAAATGAAATGACCACAATTTTCTCCAAAACTCTAACAGATGCAAACTTGTCCTGTGTGGTGGAGATGAGATTTGATAAAATAAGTGGAAATCCAGTAAAAGTTTAATTTGGCTACTTTGCACTCTCGAGATAATCGTCACCATGTGCCAAATGCAATATAAAAGCAATCTGAGCACATTTCGCGCATAAATGAAATGACCACAATTTTCTCCAAAACTATAACAGATGCAAACTTGTCCTGTGTGGTGGAGATGAGATTTGATAAAATAAGTGGAAATCCAGTAAAAGTTTCATTTGGCTACTTTGCACTCTCGAGATAATTGTCACCATGTGCCAAATGCAATATAAAAGCAATCTGAGCACATTTCGCGCATAATTGAAATGACCACAATTTTCTCCAAAACTATAACAGATGCAAACTTGTCCTGTGTGGTGGAGATGAGATTTGATAAAATAAGTGGAAATTCAGTTTAAGTTTCATTTGGCTACTTTGCACTCTCGAGATAATCGTCACCATGTGCCAAATCCAATATAAAAGCAATCTGAGCACATTTCGCGCATAAATGACATGCCCACAATTTTCTCCAAAACTATAACAGATGCAAACTTGTCCTGTGTGGTGGAGATGAGATTTGATAAAATAAGTGGAAATCCAGTAAAAGTTTCATTTGGCTACGTTGCACTCTCGAGATAATCGTCACCATGTGCCAAATGCAATATAAAAGCAATCTGAGCACATTTCGCGCATAAATGAAATGACCACAATTTTCTCCAAAACTATAACAGATGCAAACTTGTCCTGTGTGGTGGAGATGAGATTTGATAAAATAAGTGGAAATCTAGTAAAAGTTTCATTTGGCTACTTTGCACTCTCGACATAATCGTCACCATGTGCCAAATCCAATATAAAAGCAATCTGAGCACATTTCACGCATAAATGAAATGACCACAATTTTCTCCAAAACTATAACAGATGCAAACTTGTCCTGTGTGGTGGAGATAAGATTTGTTAAAATAAGTGGAAATCCAGTAAAAGTTTCATTTGGCTACCTTGCACTCTCGAGATAATCGTCACCATTTGCCAAATGCAATATAAAAGCAATCTGAGCACATTTCGCGCAAAAAATGAAATGACCACAATTTTCTCCAAAACTTTAACAGATGCAAACTTGTCCTGTGTGGCGGAGATGAGATTTGATAAAATAAGTGGAAATCCAGTAAAAGTTTCATTTGGCTACCTTGCACTCTCGAGATAATCGTCACCATGTGCCAAATGCAATATAAAAGCAATCTGAGCACATTTAGCGCATAAATGAAATGACCACAATTTTCTCCAAAACTCTAACAGATGCAAACTTGTCCTGTGTGGTGGAGATGAGATTTGATAAAATAAGTGGAAATCCAGTAAAAGTTTCATTTGGCTACTTTGCACTCTCGAGATAATCGTCACCATGTGCCAAATGCAATATAAAAGCAATCTGAGCAAATTTCGCGCATAAATGAAATGACCACAATTTTCTCCAAAACTATAACAGATGCAAACTTGTCCTGTGTGGTGGAGATGAGATTTGATAAAATAAGTGGAAATCCAGTAAAAGTTTCATTTGGCTACTTTGCACTCTCGAGATAATTGTCACCATGTGCCAAATGCAATATAAAAGCAATCTGAGCACATTTCGCGCATAAATGAAATGACCACAATTTTCTCCGAAACTATAACAGATGGAAACTTGTCCTGTGTGGTGGAGATGAGATTTGATAAATTAAGTGGAAATTCAGTTAAAGTTTCATTTGGCTACTTTGCACTCTCGAGATAATCGTCACCATGTGCCAAATCCAATATAAAAGCAATCTGAGCACATTTCGCGCATAAATGACATGCCCACAATTTTCTCCAAAACTATAACAGATGCAAACTTGTCCTGTGTGGTGGAGATGAGATTCGATAAAATAAGTGGAAATCCATTAAAAGTTTCATTTGGCTACGTTGCACTCTCGAGATAATCGTCACCATGTGCCAAATGCAATATAAAAGCAATCTGAGCACATTTCGCGCATAAATGAAATGACCACAATTTTCTCCAAAACTATAACAGATGCAAACTTGTCCTGTGTGGTGGAGATGAGATTTGATAAAATAAGTGGAAATCCAGTAAAAATTTCATTTGGATACTTTGCACTCTCGACATAATCGTCACCATGTGCCAAATGCAATATAAAACCAATCTGAGCACATTTCGCGCATAAATGAAATGACTACAATTTTCTCCAAAACTATAACAGATGCAAACTTGTCCTGTGTGGTGGAGATGAGATTTGTTAAAATAAGTGGAAATCCAGTAAAAGTTTCATTTGGCTACCTTGCACTCTCGAGATAATCGTCACCATGTGCCAAATGCAATATAAAAGCAATCTGAGCACATTTCGCTCATAAATGAAATGACCACAATTTTCTACAAAACTATAACAGATGCAAACTTGTCCTGTGTGGCGGAGATGAGATTTGATAAAATAAGTGGAAATCCAGTAAAAGTTTCATTTGGCTACTTTGCACTCTCGAGATAATCGTCACCATGTGCCCAATGCATTATAAAAGCAATCTGAGCACATTTCGCCCATAAATGAAATGACCACAATTTTCTCCAAAACTCTAACAGATGCAAACTTGTCCTGTGTGGTGGAGATGAGATTTGATAAAATAAGTGGAAACCCGGTAAAAGTTTAATTTGGCTACTTTGCACTCTCGATATAATCATCACCATGTGCCAAATGCAATATAAAAGCAATATGAGCACATTTCGCGCATAAATGAAATGACCACAATTTTCTCCAAAACTATAACAGATGCAAACTTGTCCTGTGTGGTGGAGATGAGATTTGATAAAATAAGTGGAAATCCAGTAAAAGTTTCATTTGGCTACGTTGCACTCTCGAGATAATCGTCACCATGTGCCAAATGCAATATAAAAGCAATCTGAGCACATTTCGCGCATAAATGAAATGACCACAATTTTCTCCAAAACTATAACAGATGCAAACTTGTCCTGTGTGGTGGAGATGAGATTTGATAAAATAAGTGGAAATCTAGTAAAAGTTTCATTTGGCTACTTTGCACTCTCGACATAATCGTCACCATGTGCCAAATCCAATATAAAAGCAATCTGAGCACATTTCACGCATAAATGAAATGACCACAATTTTCTCCAAAACTATAACAGATGCAAACTTGTCCTGTGTGGTGGAGATAAGATTTGTTAAAATAAGTGGAAATCCAGTAAAAGTTTCATTTGGCTACCTTGCACTCTCGAGATAATCGTCACCATTTGCCAAATGCAATATAAAAGCAATCTGAGCACATTTCGCGCAAAAAATGAAATGACCACAATTTTCTCCAAAACTTTAACAGATGCAAACTTGTCCTGTGTGGCGGAGATGAGATTTGATAAAATAAGTGGAAATCCAGTAAAAGTTTCATTTGGCTACCTTGCACTCTCGAGATAATCGTCACCATGTGCCAAATGCAATATAAAAGCAATCTGAGCACATTTAGCGCATAAATGAAATGACCACAATTTTCTCCAAAACTCTAACAGATGCAAACTTGTCCTGTGTGGTGGAGATGAGATTTGATAAAATAAGTGGAAATCCAGTAAAAGTTTCATTTGGCTACTTTGCACTCTCGAGATAATCGTCACCATGTGCCAAATGCAATATAAAAGCAATCTGAGCACATTTCGCGCATAAATGAAATGACCACAATTTTCTCCAAAACTATAACAGATGCAAACTTGTCCTGTGTGGTGGAGATGAGATTTGATAAAATAAGTGGAAATCCAGTAAAAGTTTCATTTGGCTACTTTGCACTCTCGAGATAATTGTCACCATGTGCCAAATGCAATATAAAAGCAATCTGAGCACATTTCGCGCATAAATGAAATGACCACAATTTTCTCCGAAACTATAACAGATGGAAACTTGTCCTGTGTGGTGGAGATGAGATTTGATAAATTAAGTGGAAATTCAGTTAAAGTTTCATTTGGCTACTTTGCACTCTCGAGATAATCGTCACCATGTGCCAAATCCAATATAAAAGCAATCTGAGCACATTTCGCGCATAAATGACATGCCCACAATTTTCTCCAAAACTATAACAGATGCAAACTTGTCCTGTGTGGTGGAGATGAGATTCGATAAAATAAGTGGAAATCCATTAAAAGTTTCATTTGGCTACGTTGCACTCTCGAGATAATCGTCACCATGTGCCAAATGCAATATAAAAGCAATCTGAGCACATTTCGCGCATAAATGAAATGACCACAATTTTCTCCAAAACTATAACAGATGCAAACTTGTCCTGTGTGGTGGAGATGAGATTTGATAAAATAAGTGGAAATCCAGTAAAAATTTCATTTGGCTACTTTGCACTCTCGACATAATCGTCACCATGTGCCAAATGCAATATAAAACCAATCTGAGCACATTTCGCGCATTAATGAAATGACTACAATTTTCTCCAAAACTATAACAGATGCAAACTTGTCCTGTGTGGTGGAGATGAGATTTGTTAAAATAAGTGGAAATCCAGTAAAAGTTTCATTTGGCTACCTTGCACTCTCGAGATAATCGTCACCATGTGCCAAATGCAATATAAAAGCAATCTGAGCACATTTCGCTCATAAATGAAATGACCACAATTTTCTACAAAACTATAACAGATGCAAACTTGTCCTGTGTGGCGGAGATGAGATTTGATAAAATAAGTGGAAATCCAGTAAAAGTTTCATTTGGCTACTTTGCACTCTCGAGATAATCGTCACCATGTGCCCAATGCATTATAAAAGCAATCTGAGCACATTTCGCCCATAAATGAAATGACCACAATTTTCTCCAAAACTCTAACAGATGCAAACTTGTCCTGTGTGGTGGAGATGAGATTTGATAAAATAAGTGGAAACCCGGTAAAAGTTTAATTTGGCTACTTTGCACTCTCGATATAATCATCACCATGTGCCAAATGCAATATAAAAGCAATATGAGCACATTTCGCGCATAAATGAAATGACCACAATTTTCTCCAAAACTATAACAGATGCAAACTTGTCCTGTGTGGTGGAGATGAGATTTGATAAAATAAGTGGAAATCCAGTAAAAGTTTCATTTGGCTACGTTGCACTCTCGAGATAATCGTCACCATGTGCCAAATGCAATATAAAAGCAATCTGAGCACATTTCGCGCATAAATGAAATGACCACAATTTTCTCCAAAACTATAACAGATGCAAACTTGTCCTGTGTGGTGGAGATGAGATTTGATAAAATAAGTGGAAATCTAGTAAAAGTTTCATTTGGCTACCTTGCACTCTCGAGATAATCGTCACCATTTGCCAAATGCAATATAAAAGCAATCTGAGCACATTTCGCGCAAAAAATGAAATGACCACAATTTTCTCCAAAACTTTAACAGATGCAAACTTGTCCTGTGTGGCGGAGATGAGATTTGATAAAATAAGTGGAAATCCAGTAAAAGTTTCATTTGGCTATTTTGCACTCTCGACATAATCGTCACCATGTGCCAAATGCAATATAAAAGCAATCTGAGCACATTTCGCGCATAAATGAAATGACCACAATTTTCTCCAAAACTATAACAGATGCAAACTTGTCCTGTGTGGTGGAGATGAGATTTGATAAAATAAGTGGAAATCCAGTAAAAGTTTCATTTTGCTACTTTGCACTCTCGAGATAATCGTCACCATGTGCCAAATGCAATATAAAAGTAATCTGAGCACATTTCGCGCATAAATGAAATGACCACAATTTTCTCCAAAACTATAACAGATGCAAACTTGTCCTGTGTGGTGGAGATGAGATTTGATAAAATAAGTGGAAATCCAGTAAAAGTTTGATTTGGCTACTTTGCACTCTCGAGATAATCGTCACCATGTGCCCAATGCAATATAAAAGCAATCTGAGCACATTTCGCGCATAAATGAAATGACCACAATTTTCTCCAAAACTATAACAGATGCAAACTTGTCCTGTGTGGTGGAGATGAGATTTGACAAAATAAGTGGAAATCCAGTAAAAGTTTCATTTGGCTACGTTGCACTCTCGAGATAATCGTCACCATGTGCCAAATGCAATATAAAAGCAATCTGAGCACATTTAGCGCATAAATGAAATGACCACAATTTTCTCCAAAACTCTAACAGATGCAAACTTGTCCTGTGTGGTGGAGATGAGATTTGATAAAATAAGTGGAAATCCAGTAAAAGTTTAATTTGGCTACTTTGCACTCTCGAGATAATCGTCACCATGTGCCAAATGCAATATAAAAGCAATCTGAGCACATTTCGCGCATAAATGAAATGACCACAATTTTCTCCAAAACTATAACAGATGCAAACTTGTCCTGTGTGGTGGAGATGAGATTTGATAAAATAAGTGGAAATCCAGTAAAATTTTCATTTGGCTACTTTGCACTCTCGAGATAATTGTCACCATGTGCCAAATGCAATATAAAAGCAATCTGAGCACATTTCGCGCATAAATGAAATGACCACAATTTTCTCCAAAACTATAACAGATGCAAACTTGTCCTGTGTGGTGGAGATGAGATTTGATAAAATAAGTGGAAATCCAGTAAAAGTTTCATTTTGCTACTTTGCACTCTCGAGATAATCGTCACCATGTGCCAAATGCAATATAAAAGTAATCTGAGCACATTTCGCGCATAAATGAAATGACCACAATTTTCTCCAAAACTATAACAGATGCAAACTTGTCCTGTGTGGTGGAGATGAGATTTGATAAAATAAGTGGAAATCCAGTAAAAGTTTGATTTGGCTACTTTGCACTCTCGAGATAATCGTCACCATGTGCCCAATGCAATATAAAAGCAATCTGAGCACATTTCGCGCATAAATGAAATGACCACAATTTTCTCCAAAACTATAACAGATGCAAACTTGTCCTGTGTGGTGGAGATGAGATTTGACAAAATAAGTGGAAATCCAGTAAAAGTTTCATTTGGCTACCTTGCACTCTTGACATAATCGTCACCATGTGCCAAATGCAATATAAAAGCAATCTGAGCACATTTCGCGCATAAATGAAATGACCACAATTTTCTCCAAAACTATAACAGATGCAAACTTGTCCTGTGTGGTGGAGATGAGATTTGATAAAATAAGTGGAAATCCAGTAAAAGTTTCATTTGGCTACCTTGCACTCTCGAGATAATCGTCACCATGTGCCAAATGCAATATAAAAGCAATCTGAGCACATTTAGCGCATAAATGAAATGACCACAATTTTCTCCAAAACTCTAACAGATGCAAACTTGTCCTGTGTGGTGGAGATGAGATTTGATAAAATAAGTGGAAATCCAGTAAAAGTTTAATTTGGCTACTTTGCACTCTCGAGATAATCGTCACCATGTGCCAAATGCAATATAAAAGCAATCTGAGCACATTTCGCGCATAAATGAAATGACCACAATTTTCTCCAAAACTATAACAGATGCAAACTTGTCCTGTGTGGTGGAGATGAGATTTGATAAAATAAGTGGAAATCCAGTAAAAGTTTCATTTGGCTACTTTGCACTCTCGAGATAATTGTCACCATGTGCCAAATGCAATATAAAAGCAATCTGAGCACATTTCGCGCATAATTGAAATGACCACAATTTTCTCCAAAACTATAACAGATGCAAACTTGTCCTGTGTGGTGGAGATGAGATTTGATAAAATAAGTGGAAATTCAGTTAAAGTTTCATTTGGCTACTTTGCACTCTCGAGATAATCGTCACCATGTGCCAAATCCAATATAAAAGCAATCTGAGCACATTTCGCGCATAAATGAAATGACCACAATTTTCTCCAAAACTATAACAGATGCAAACTTGTCCTGTGTGGTGGAGATGAGATTTGATAAAATAAGTGGAAATCTAGTAAAAGTTTCATTTGGCTACTTTGCACTCTCGACATAATCGTCACCATGTGCCAAATGCAATATAAAAGCAATCTGAGCACATTTCACGCATAAATGAAATGACCACAATTTTCTCCAAAACTATAACAGATGCAAACTTGTCCTGTGTGGTGGAGATGAGATTTGATAAAATAAGTGGAAATCCAGTAAAAGTTTCATTTTGCTACTTTGCACTCTCGAGATAATCGTCACCATGTGCCAAATGCAATATAAAAGTAATCTGAGCACATTTCGCGCATAAATGAAATGACCACAATTTTCTCCAAAACTATAACAGATGCAAACTTGTCCTGTGTGGTGGAGATGAGATTTGATAAAATAAGTGGAAATCCAGTAAAAGTTTCATTTGGCTACTTTGCACTCTCGAGATAATCGTCACCATGTGCCCAATGCAATATAAAAGCAATCTGAGCACATTTCGCGCATAAATCAAATGACCACAATTTTCTCCAAAACTATAACAGATGCAAACTTGTCCTGTGTGGTGGAGATGAGATTTGATAAAATAAGTGGAAATCCAGTAAAAGTTTCATTTGGCTACCTTGCACTCTTGACATAATCGTCACCATGTGCCAAATGCAATATAAAAGCAATCTCAGCACATTTCGCGCATAAATGAAATGACCACAATTTTCTCCAAAACTATAACAGATGCAAACTTGTCCTGTGTGGTGGAGATGAGATTTGATAAAATAAGTGGAAATCCAGTAAAAGTTTCATTTGGCTACCTTGCACTCTCGAGATAATCGTCACCATGTGCCAAATGCAATATAAAAGCAATCTGAGCACATTTAGCGCATAAATGAAATGACCACAATTTTCTCCAAAACTCTAACAGATACAAACTTGTCCTGTGTGGTGGAGATGAGATTTGATAAAATAAGTGGAAATCCAGTAAAAGTTTCATTTGGCTACTTTGCACTCTCGAGATAATCGTCACCATGTGCCAAATGCAATATAAAAGCAATCTGAGCACATTTCGCGCATAAATGAAATGACCACAATTTTCTCCAAAACTATAACAGATGCAAACTTGTCCTGTGTGGTGGAGATGAGATTTGATAAAATAAGTGGAAATCCAGTAAAAGTTTCATTTGGCTACTTTGCACTCTCGAGATAATTGTCACCATGTGCCAAATGCAATATAAAAGCAATCTGAGCACATTTCGCGCATAATTGAAATGACCACAATTTTCTCCGAAACTATAACAGATGCAAACTTGTCCTGTGTGGTGGAGATGAGATTTGATAAAATAAGTGGAAATTCAGTTAAAGTTTCATTTGGCTACTTTGCACTCTCGAGATAATCGTCACCATGTGCCAAATCCAATATAAAAGCAATCTGAGCACATTTCGCGCATAAATGACATGCCCACAATTTTCTCCAAAACTATAACAGATGCAAACTTGTCCTGTGTGGTGGAGATGAGATTTGATAAAATAAGTGGAAATCCAGTAAAAGTTTCATTTTGCTACTTTGCACTCTCGAGATAATCGTCACCATGTGCCAAATCCAATATAAAAGCAATCTGAGCACATTTCGCGCATAAATGACATGCCCACAATTTTCTCCAAAACTATAACAGATGCAAACTTGTCCTGTGTGGTGGAGATGAGATTCGATAAAATAAGTGGAAATCCATTAAAAGTTTCATTTGGCTACGTTGCACTCTCGAGATAATCGTCACCATGTGCCAAATGCAATATAAAAGCAATCTATGCACATTTCGCGCATAAATGAAATGACCACAATTTTCTCCAAAACTATAACAGATGCAAACTTGTCCTGTGTGGTGGAGATGAGATTTGATAAAATAAGTGGAAATCCAGTAAAAGTTTCATTTGGCTACTTTGCACTCTCGACATAATCGTCACCATGTGCCAAATGCAATATAAAACCAATCTGAGCACATTTCGCGCATAAATGAAATGACCACAATTTACTCCAAAACTATAACAGATGCAAACTTGTCCTGTGTGGTGGAGATGAGATTTGTTAAAATAAGTGGAAATCCAGTAAAAGTTTCATTTGGCTACCTTGCACTCTCGAGATAATCGTCACCATGTGCCAAATGCAATATAAAAGCAATCTGAGCACATTTCGCTCATAAATGAAATGACCACAATTTTCTACAAAACTATAACAGATGCAAACTTGTCCTGTGTGGCGGAGATGAGATTTGATAAAATAAGTGGAAATCCAGTAAAAGTTTCATTTGGCTACTTTTCACTCTCGAGATAATCGTCACCATGTGCCCAATGCATTATAAAAGCAATCTGAGCACATTTCGCCCATAAATGAAATGACCACAATTTTCTCCAAAACTCTAACAGATGCAAACTTGTCCTGTGTGGTGGAGATGAGATTTGATAAAATAAGTGGAAACCCGGTAAAAGTTTAATTTGGCTACTTTGCACTCTCGAGATAATCATCACCATGTGCCAAATGCAATATAAAAGCAATCTGAGCACATTTCGCGCATAAATGAAATGACTACAATTTTCTCCAAAACTATAACAGATGCAAACTTGTCCTGTGTGGTGGAGATGAGATTTGATAAAATAAGTGGAAATCCAGTAAAAGTTTCATTTGGCTACGTTGCACTCTCGAGATAATCGTCACCATGTGCCAAATGCAATATAAAAGCAATCTGAGCACATTTCGCGCATAAATGAAATGACCACAATTTTCTCCAAAACTATAACAGATGCAAACTTGTCCTGTGTGGTGGAGATAAGATTTGTTAAAATAAGTGGAAATCCAGTAAAAGTTTCATTTGGCTACCTTGCACTCTCGAGATAATCGTCACCATTTGCCAAATGCAATATAAAAGCAATCTGAGCACATTTCGCGCAAAAAATGAAATGACCACAATTTTCTCCAAAACTTTAACAGATGCAAACTTGTCCTGTGTGGCGGAGATGAGATTTGATAAAATAAGTGGAAATCCAGTAAAAGTTTCATTTGGCTATTTTGCACTCTCGACATAATCGTCACCATGTGCCAAATGCAATATAAAAGCAATCTGAGCACATTTCGCGCATAAATGAAATGCCCACAATTTTCTCCAAAACTATAACAGATGCAAACTTGTCCTGTGTGGTGGAGATGAGATTTGATAAAATAAGTGGAAATCCAGTAAAAGTTTCATTTTGCTACTTTGCACTCTCGAGATAATCGTCACCATGTGCCAAATGCAATATAAAAGTAATCTGAGCACTATTCGCTCATAAATGAAATGACCACAATTTTCTCCAAAACTATAACAGATGCAAACTTGTCCTGTGTTGTGGAGATAAGATTTGTTAAAATAAGTGGAAATCCAGTAAAAGTTTCATTTGGCTACCTTGCACTCTCGAGATAATCGTCACCATTTGCCAAATGCAATATAAAAGCAATCTGAGCACATTTCGCGCAAAAAATGAAATGACCACAATTTTCTCCAAAACTTTAACAGATGCAAACTTGTCCTGTGTGGCGGAGATGAGATTTGATAAAATAAGTGGAAATCCAGTAAAAGTTTCATTTGGCTATTTTGCACTCTCGACATAATCGTCACCATGTGCCAAATGCAATATAAAAGCAATCTGAGCACATTTCGCGCATAAATGAAATGACCACAATTTTCTCCAAAACTATAACAGATGCAAACTTGTCCTGTGTGGTGGAGATGAGATTTGATAAAATAAGTGGAAATCCAGTAAAAGTTTCATTTTGCTACTTTGCACTCTCGAGATAATCGTCACCATGTGCCAAATGCAATATAAAAGTAATCTGAGCACATTTCGCGCATAAATGAAATGACCACAATTTTCTCCAAAACTATAACAGATGCAAACTTGTCCTGTGTGGTGGAGATGAGATTTGATAAAATAAGTGGAAATCCAGTAAAAGTTTCATTTGGCTACTTTGCACTCTCGAGATAATCGTCACCATGTGCCCAATGCAATATAAAAGCAATCTGAGCACATTTCGCGCATAAATGAAATGACCACAATTTTCTCCAAAACTATAACAGATGCAAACTTGTCCTGTGTGGTGGAGATGAGATTTGACAAAATAAGTGGAAATCCAGTAAAAGTTTCATTTGGCTACCTTGCACTCTTGACATAATCGTCACCATGTGCCAAATGCAATATAAAAGCAATCTGAGCACATTTCGCGCATAAATGAAATGACCACAATTTTCTCCAAAACTATAACAGATGCAAACTTGTCCTGTGTGGTGGAGATGAGATTTGATAAAATAAGTGGAAATCCAGTAAAAGTTTCATTTGGCTACCTTGCACTCTCGAGATAATCGTCACCATGTGCCAAATGCAATATAAAAGCAATCTGAGCACATTTCGCGCATAAATGACATGCCCACAATTTTCTGCAAAACTATAACAGATGCAAACTTGTCCGGTGTGGTGGAGATGAGATTTGATAAAATAAGTGGAAATCCAGTAAAAGTTTCATTTGGCTACGTTGCACTCTCGAGATAATCGTCACCATGTGCCAAATGCAATATAAAAGCAATCTGAGCACATTTCGCGCATAAATGAAATGACCACAATTTTCTCCAAAACTATAACAGATGCAAACTTGTCCTGTGTGCTGGAGATGAGATTTGATAAAATAAGTGGAAATCTAGTAAAAGTTTCATTTGGCTACTTTGCACTCTCGACATAATCGTCACCATGTGCCAAATGCAATATAAAAGCAATCTGAGCACATTTCACGCATAAATGAAATGACCACAATTTTCTCCAAAACTATAACAGATGCAAACTTGTCCTGTGTGGTGGAGATAAGATTTGTTAAAATAAGTGGAAATCCAGTAAAAGTTTCATTTGGCTACCTTGCACTCTCGAGATAATCGTCACCATTTGCCAAATGCAATATAAAAGCAATCTGAGCACATTTCGCGCAAAAAATGAAATGACCACAATTTTCTCCAAAACTTTAACAGATGCAAACTTGTCCTGTGTGGCGGAGATGAGATTTGATAAAATAAGTGGAAATCCAGTAAAAGTTTCATTTGGCTATTTTGCACTCTCGACATAATCGTCACCATGTGCCAAATGCAATATAAAAACAATCTGAGCACATTTCGCGCATAAATGAAATGACCACAATTTTCTCCAAAACTATAACAGATGCAAACTTGTCCTGTGTGGTGGAGATGAGATTTGATAAAATAAGTGGAAATCCAGTAAAAGTTTCATTTTGCTACTTTGCACTCTCGAGATAATCGTCACCATGTGCCAAATGCAATATAAAAGTAATCTGAGCACATTTCGCGCATAAATGAAATGACCACAATTTTCTCCAAAACTATAACAGATGCAAACTTGTCCTGTGTGGTGGAGATGAGATTTGATAAAATAAGTGGAAATCCAGTAAAAGTTTCATTTGGCTACTTTGCACTCTCGAGATAATCGTCACCATGTGCCCAATGCAATATAAAAGCAATCTGAGCACATTTCGCGCATAAATGAAATGACCACAATTTTCTCCAAAACTATAACAGATGCAAACTTGTCCTGTGTGGTGGAGATGAGATTTGATAAAATAAGTGGAAATCCAGTAAAAGTTTCATTTGGCTACCTTGCACTCTTGACATAATCGTCACCATGTGCCAAATGCAATATAAAAGCAATCTGAGCACATTTCGCGCATAAATGAAATGACCACAATTTTCTCCAAAACTATAACAGATGCAAACTTGTCCTGTGTGGTGGAGATGAGATTTGATAAAATAAGTGGAAATCCAGTAAAAGTTTCATTTGGCTACCTTGCACTCTCGAGATAATCGTCACCATGTGCCAAATGCAATATAAAAGCAATCTGAGCACATTTAGCGCATAAATGAAATGACCACAATTTTCTCCAAAACTCTAACAGATACAAACTTGTCCTGTGTGGTGGAGATGAGATTTGATAAAATAAGTGGAAATCCAGTAAAAGTTTCATTTGGCTACTTTGCACTCTCGAGATAATCGTCACCATGTGCCAAATGCAATATAAAAGCAATCTGAGCACATTTCGCGCATAAATGAAATGACCACAATTTTCTCCAAAACTATAACAGATGCAAACTTGTCCTGTGTGGTGGAGATGAGATTTGATAAAATAAGTGGAAATCCAGTAAAAGTTTCATTTGGCTACTTTGCACTCTCGAGATAATTGTCACCATAAGCCAAATGCAATATAAAAGCAATCTGAGCACATTTCGCGCATAATTGAAATGACCACAATTTTCTCCGAAACTATAACAGATGCAAACTTGTCCTGTGTGGTGGAGATGAGATTTGATAAAATAAGTGGAAATTCAGTTAAAGTTTCATTTGGCTACTTTGCACTCTCGAGATAATCGTCACCATGTGCGAAATCCAATATAAAAGCAATCTGAGCACATTTCGCGCATAAATGACATGCCCACAATTTTCTCCAAAACTATAACAGATGCAAACTTGTCCTGTGTGGTGGAGATGAGATTCGATAAAATAAGTGGAAATCCATTAAAAGTTTCATTTGGCTACGTTGCACTCTCGAGATAATCGTCACCATGTGCCAAATGGAATATAAAAGCAATCTGAGCACATTTCGCGCATAAATGAAATGACCACAATTTTCTCCAAAACTATAACAGATGCAAACTTGTCCTGTGTGGTGGAGATGAGATTTGATAAAATAAGTGGAAATCCAGTAAAAGTTTCATTTGGCTACTTTGCACTCTCGACATAATCGTCACCATGTGCCAAATGCAATATAAAACCAATCTGAGCACATTTCGCGCATAAATGAAATGACAATTTTCTCCAAAACTATAACAGATGCAAACTTGTCCTGTGTGGTGGAGATGAGATTTGTTAAAATAAGTGGAAATCCAGTAAAAGTTTCATTTGGCTACCTTGCACTCTCGAGATAATCGTCACCATGTGCCAAATGCAATATAAAAGCAATCTGAGCACATTTCGCTCATAAATGAAATGACCACAATTTTCTCCAAAACTATAACAGATGCAAACTTGTCCTGTGTGGCGGAGATGAGATTTGATAAAATAAGTGGAAATCCAGTAAAAGTTTCATTTGGCTACTTTGCACTCTCGAGATAATCGTCACCATGTGCCCAATGCATTATAAAAGCAATCTGAGCACATTTCGCCCATAAATGAAATGACCACAATTTTCTCCAAAACTATAACAGATGCAAACTTGTCCTGTGTGGTGGAGATGAGATTTGATAAAATAAGTGGAAATCCAGTAAAAGTTTCATTTGGCTACCTTGCACTCTCGAGATAATCGTCACCATGTGCCAAATGCAATATAAAAGCAATCTGAGCACATTTCGCGCATAAATGAAATGACCACAATTTTCTCCAAAACTATAACAGATGCAAACTTGTCCTGTGTGGTGGAGATGAGATTTGATAAAATAAGTGGAAATCCAGTAAAAGTTTCATTTGGTTACTTTGCACTCTCGACATAATCGTCACCATGTGCCAAATGCAATATAAAAGCAATCTGAGCACATTTCGCGCATAAATGAAATGACCACAATTTTCTCCAAAACTATAACAGATGCAAACTTGTCCTGTGTGGTGGAGATGAGATTTGATAAAATAAGTGGAAATCCAGTAAAAGTTTCATTTGGCTACTTTGCACTCTCGAGATAATCGTCACCATGTGCCCAATGCAATATAAAAGCAATCTGAGCACATTTCGCGCATAAATGAAATGACCACAATTTTCTCCAAAACTATAACAGATGCAAACTTGTCCTGTGTGGTGGAGATGAGATTTGATAAAATAAGTGGAAATCCAGTAAAAGTTTCATTTGGCTACTTTGCACTCTCGACATAATCGTCACCATGTGCCAAATGCAATATAAAACCAATCTGAGCACATTTCGCGCATAAATGAAATGACAATTTTCTCCAAAACTATAACAGATGCAAACTTGTCCTGTGTGGTGGAGATGAGATTTGTTAAAATAAGTGGAAATCCAGTAAAAGTTTCATTTGGCTACCTTGCACTCTCGAGATAATCGTCACCATGTGCCAAATGCAATATAAAAGCAATCTGAGCACATTTCGCTCATAAATGAAATGACCACAATTTTCTCCAAAACTATAACAGATGCAAACTTGTCCTGTGTGGCGGAGATGAGATTTGATAAAATAAGTGGAAATCCAGTAAAAGTTTCATTTGGCTACTTTGCACTCTCGAGATAATCGTCACCATGTGCCCAATGCATTATAAAAGCAATCTGAGCACATTTCGCCCATAAATGAAATGACCACAATTTTCTCCAAAACTATAACAGATGCAAACTTGTCCTGTGTGGTGGAGATGAGATTTGATAAAATAAGTGGAAATCCAGTAAAAGTTTCATTTGGCTACCTTGCACTCTCGAGATAATCGTCACCATGTGCCAAATGCAATATAAAAGCAATCTGAGCACATTTCGCGCATAAATGAAATGACCACAATTTTCTCCAAAACTATAACAGATGCAAACTTGTCCTGTGTGGTGGAGATGAGATTTGATAAAATAAGTGGAAATCCAGTAAAAGTTTCATTTGGTTACTTTGCACTCTCGACATAATCGTCACCATGTGCCAAATGCAATATAAAAGCAATCTGAGCACATTTCGCGCATAAATGAAATGACCACAATTTTCTCCAAAACTATAACAGATGCAAACTTGTCCTGTGTGGTGGAGATGAGATTTGATAAAATAAGTGGAAATCCAGTAAAAGTTTCATTTGGCTACTTTGCACTCTCGAGATAATCGTCACCATGTGCCCAATGCAATATAAAAGCAATCTGAGCACATTTCGCGCATAAATGAAATGACCACAATTTTCTCCAAAACTATAACAGATGCAAACTTGTCCTGTGTGGTGGAGATGAGATTTGATAAAATAAGTGGAAATCCAGTAAAAGTTTCATTTGGCTACCTTGCACTCTTGACATAATCGTCACCATGTGCCAAATGCAATATAAAAGCAATCTGAGCACATTTCGCGCATAAATGAAATGACCACAATTTTCTCCAAAACTATAACAGATGCAAACTTGTCCTGTGTGGTGGAGATGAGATTTGATAAAATAAGTGGAAATCCAGTAAAAGTTTCATTTTGCTACTTTGCACTCTCGAGATAATCGTCACCATGTGCCAAATGCAATATAAAAGTAATCTGAGCACATTTCGCGCATAAATGAAATGACCACAATTTTCTCCAAAACTATAACAGATGCAAACTTGTCCTGTGTGGTGGAGATGAGATTTGATAAAATAAGTGGAAATCCAGTAAAAGTTTCATTTGGCTACTTTGCACTCTCGAGATAATCGTCACCATGTGCCCAATGCAATATAAAAGCAATCTGAGCACATTTCGCGCATAAATGAAATGACCACAATTTTCTCCAAAACTATAACAGATGCAAACTTGTCCTGTGTGGTGGAGATGAGATTTGATAAAATAAGTGGAAATCCAGTAAAAGTTTCATTTGGCTACCTTGCACTCTTGACATAATCGTCCCCATGTGCCAAATGCAATATAAAAGCAATCTGAGCACATTTCGCGCATAAATGAAATGACCACAATTTTCTCCAAAACTATAACAGATGCAAACTTGTCCTGTGTGGTGGAGATGAGATTTGATAAAATAAGTGGAAATCCAGTAAAAGTTTCATTTGGCTACCTTGCACTCTCGAGATAATCGTCACCATGTGCCAAATGCAATATAAAAGCAATCTGAGCACATTTAGCGCATAAATGAAATGACCACAATTTTCTCCAAAACTCTAACAGATACAAACTTGTCCTGTGTGGTGGAGATGAGATTTGATAAAATAAGTGGAAATCCAGTAAAAGTTTAATTTGGCTACTTTGCACTCTCGAGATAATCGTCACCATGTGCCAAATGCAATATAAAAGCAATCTGAGCACATTTCGCGCATAAATGAAATGACCACAATTTTCTCCAAAACTATAACAGATGCAAACTTGTCCTGTGTGGTGGAGATGAGATTTGATAAAATAAGTGGAAATCCAGTAAAAGTTTCATTTGGCTACTTTGCACTCTCGAGATAATTGTCACCATGTGCCAAATGCAATATAAAAGCAATCTGAGCACATTTCGCGCATAATTGAAATGACCACAATTTTCTCCGAAACTATAACAGATGCAAACTTGTCCTGTGTGGTGGAGATGAGATTTGATAAAATAAGTGGAAATTCAGTTAAAGTTTCATTTGGCTACTTTGCACTCTCGAGATAATCGTCACCATGTGCCAAATCCAATATAAAAGCAATCTGAGCACATTTCGCGCATAAATGACATGCCCACAATTTTCTCCAAAACTATAACAGATGCAAACTTGTCCTGTGTGGTGGAGATGAGATTCGATAAAATAAGTGGAAATCCATTAAAAGTTTCATTTGGCTACGTTGCACTCTCGAGATAATCGTCACCATGTGCCAAATGGAATATAAAAGCAATCTGAGCACATTTCGCGCATAAATGAAATGACCACAATTTTCTCCAAAACTATAACAGATGCAAACTTGTCCTGTGTGGTGGAGATGAGATTTGATAAAATAAGTGGAAATCCAGTAAAAGTTTCATTTGGCTACTTTGCACTCTCGACATAATCGTCACCATGTGCCAAATGCAATATAAAACCAATCTGAGCACATTTCGCGCATAAATGAAATGACCACAATTTTCTCCAAAACTATAACAGATGCAAACTTGTCCTGTGTGGTGGAGATGAGATTTGTTAAAATAAGTGGAAATCCAGTAAAAGTTTCATTTGGCTACCTTGCACTCTCGAGATAATCGTCACCATGTGCCAAATGCAATATAAAAGCAATCTGAGCACATTTCGCTCATAAATGAAATGACCACAATTTTCTCCAAAACTATAACAGATGCAAACTTGTCCTGTGTGGCGGAGATGAGATTTGATAAAATAAGTGGAAATCCAGTAAAAGTTTCATTTGGCTACTTTGCACTCTCGAGATAATCGTCACCATGTGCCCAATGCATTATAAAAGCAATCTGAGCACATTTCGCCCATAAATGAAATGACCACAATTTTCTCCAAAACTATAACAGATGCAAACTTGTCCTGTGTGGTGGAGATGAGATTTGATAAAATAAGTGGAAATCCAGTAAAAGTTTCATTTGGCTACCTTGCACTCTCGAGATAATCGTCACCATGTGCCAAATGCAATATAAAAGCAATCTGAGCACATTTCGCGCATAAATGAAATGACCACAATTTTCTCCAAAACTATAACAGATGCAAACTTGTCCTGTGTGGTGGAGATGAGATTTGATAAAATAAGTGGAAATCCAGTAAAAGTTTCATTTGGCTACTTTGCACTCTCGACATAATCGTCACCATGTGCCAAATGCAATATAAAAGCAATCTGAGCACATTTCGCGCATAAATTAAATGACCACAATTTTCTCCAAAACTATAACAGATGCAAACTTGTCCTGTGTGGTGGAGATGAGATTTGATAAAATAAGTGGAAATCCAGTAAAAGTTTCATTTGGCTACTTTGCACTCTCGACATAATCGTCACCATGTGCCAAATGCAATATAAAAGCAATGTGAGCACATTTCGCGCATAAATGAAATGACCACAATTTTCTCCAAAACTATAACAGATGCAAACTTGTCCTGTGTGGTGGAGATGAGATTTGATAAAATAAGTGGAAATCCAGTAAAAGTTTCATTTTGCTACTTTGCACTCTCGAGATAATCGTCACCATGTGCCAAATGCAATAAAAAAGTAATCTGAGCACATTTCGCGCATAAATGAAATGACCACAATTTTCTCCAAAACTATAACAGATGCAAACTTGTCCTGTGTGGTGGAGATGAGATTTGATAAAATAAGTGGAAATCCAGTAAAAGTTTCATTTGGCTACCTTGCACTCTCGAGATAATCGTCACCATGTGCCAAATGCAATATAAAAGCAATCTGAGCACATTTCGCACATAAATGAAATGACCACAATTTTCTCCAAAACTCTAACAGATGCAAACTTGTCCTGTGTGGTGGAGATGAAATTTGATAAAATAAGTGGAAATCCAGTAAAAGATTCATTTGGCTACTTTGCACTCTCGAGATAATCGTCACCATGTGCAAATTGCAATATAAAAGCAATCTGAGCACATTTCGCGCATAAATGAAATGACCACAATTTTCTCCAAAACTCTAACAGATGCAAACTTGTCCTGTGTGGTGGAGATGAGATTTGATAAAATAAGTGGAAATCCAGTAAAAGTTTCATTTGGCTACGTTGCACTCTCGAGATAATCGTCACCATGTGCCAAATGCAATATAAAAGCAATCTGAGCACATTTCGCGCATAAATGAAATTACCACAATTTTCTCCAAAACTATAACAGATGCAAACTTGTCCTGTGTGGTGGAGATGAGATTTGATAAAATAAGTGGAAATCCAGTAAAAGTTTCATTTGGCTACTTTGCACTCTCGACATAATCGTCACCATGTGCCAAATGCAATATAGAAGCAATCTGAGCACATTTCACGCATAAATGAAATGACCACAATTTTCTCCAAAACTATAACAGATGCAAACTTGTCCTGTGTGGTGATGAGATTTGATAAAATAAGTGGAAATCCAGTAAAAGTTTCATTTGGCTACCTTGCACTCTCGAGATAATCGTCACCATGTGCCAAATGCAATATAAAAGCAATCTGAGCACATTTCGCGCAAAAAATGAAATGACCACAATTTTCTCCAAAACTATAACAGATGCAAACTTGTCCTGTGTGGCGGAGATGAGATTTGATAAAATAAGTGGAAATCCAGTAAAAGTTTCATTTGGCTATTTTGCACTCTCGACATAATCGTCACCATGTGCCAAATGCAATATAAAAGCAATCTGAGCACATTTCGCGCATAAATGAAATGACCACAATTTTCTCCAAAACTATAACAGATGCAAACTTGTCCTGTGTGGTGGAGATGAGATTTGATAAAATAAGTGGAAATCCAGTAAAAGTTTCATTTTGCTACTTTGCACTCTCGAGATAATCGTCACCATGTGCCAAATGCAATATAAAAGTAATCCGAGCACATTTCGCGCATGAATGAAATGACCACAATTTTCTCCAAAACTATAACAGATGCATACTTGTCCTGTGTGGTGGAGATGAGATTTGATAAAATAAGTGGAAATCCAGTAAAAGTTTCATTTGGCTAATTTGCACTCTCGAGATAATCGTCACCATGTGCCCAATGCAATATAAAAGCAATCTGAGCACATTTCGCGCATAAATGAAATGACCACAATTTTCTCCAAAACTATAACAGATGCAAACTTGTCCTGTGTGGTGGAGATGAGATTTGATAAAATAAGTGGAAATCCAGTAAAAGTTTCATTTGGCTACCTTGCACTCTTGACATAATCGTCACCATGTGCCAAATGCAATATAAAAGCAATCTGAACACATTTCGCGCATAAATGAAATGACCACAATTTTCTCCAAAACTATAACAGATGCAAACTTGTCCTGTGTGGCGGAGATGAGATTTGATAAAATAAGTGGAAATCCAGTAAAAGTTTCATTTGGCTACCTTGCACTCTCGAGATAATCGTCACCATGTGCCAAATGCAATATAAAAGCAATCTGAGCACATTTCGCGCATAAATGAAATGACCACAATTTTCTCCAAAACTATAACAGATGCAAACTTGTCCTGTGTGGTGGAGATGAGATTTGATAAAATAAGTGGAAATCCAGTAGAAGTTTCATTTTGCTACTTTGCACTCTCGAGATAATCGTCACCATGTGCCAAATGCAATATAAAAGTAATCTGAGCACATTTCGCGCATAAATGAAATGACCACAATTTTCTCCAAAACTATAACAGATGCAAACTTGCCCTGTGTGGTGGAGATGAGATTTGATAAAATAAGTGGAAATCCAGTAAAAGTTTCATTTGGCTACTTTGCACTCTCGAGATAATCGTCACCATGTGCCCAATGCAATATAAAAGCAATCTGAGCACATTTCGCGCATAAATGAAATGACCACAATTTTCTCCAAAACTATAACAGATGCAAACTTGTCCTGTGTGGTGGAGATGAGATTTGATAAAATAAGTGGAAATCCAGTAAAAGTTTCATTTGGCTACCTTGCACTCTCGAGATAATCGTCACCATGTGCTAAATGCAATATAAAAGCAATCTGAGCACATTTCGCGCATAAATGAAATGACCACAATTTTCTCCAAAACTATAACAGATGCAAACTTGTCCTGTGTGGTGGAGATGAGATTTGATAAAATAAGTGGAAATCCAGTAAAAGTTTCATTTTGCTACTTTGCACTCTCGAGATAATCGTCACCATGTGCCAAATGCAATATAAAAGTAATCTGAGCACATTTCGCGCATAAATGAAATGACCACAATTTTCTCCAAAACTATAACAGATGCAAACTTGTCCTGTGTGGTGGAGATGAGATTTGATAAAATAAGTGGAAATCCAGTAAAAGTTTCATTTGGCTACTTTGCACTCTCGAGATAATCGTCACCATGTGCCAAATGCAATATAAAAGCAATCTGAGCACATTTCGCGCATAAATGAAATGACCACAATTTTCTCCAAAACTATAACAGATGCAAACTTGTCCTGTGTGGTGGAAATGAGATTTGATAAAATAAGTAAAAATCCAGTAAAAGTTTCATTTGGCTACCTTGCACTCTCGAGATAATCGTCACCATGTGCCAAATGCAATATAAAAGCAATCTGAGCACATTTCGCGCATAAATGAAATGACCACAATTTTCTCCAAAACTATAACAGATGCAAACTTGTCCTGTGTGGTGGAGATGAGATTTGATAAAATAAGTGGAAATCCAGTAAAAGTTTCATTTGGCTACTTTGCACTCTCGACATAATCGTCACCATGTGCCAAATGCAATATAAAAGCAATGTGAGCACATTTCGCGCATAAATTAAATGACCACAATTTTCTCCAAAACTATAACAGATGCAAACTTGTCCTGTGTGGTGGAGATGAGATTTGATAAAATAAGTGGAAATCCAGTAAAAGTTTCATTTTGCTACTTTGCACTCTCGAGATAATCGTCACCATGTGCCAAATGCAATAAAAAAGTAATCTGAGCACATTTCGCGCATAAATGAAATGACCACAATTTTCTCCAAAACTATAACAGATGCAAACTTGTCCTGTGTGGTGGAGATGAGATTTGATAAAATAAGTGGAAATCCAGTAAAAGTTTCATTTGGCTACCTTGCACTCTCGAGATAATCGTCACCATGTGCCAAATGCAATATAAAAGCAATCTGAGCACATTTCGCACATAAATGAAATGACCACAATTTTCTCCAAAACTCTAACAGATGCAAACTTGTCCTGTGTGGTGGAGATGAAATTTGATAAAATAAGTGGAAATCCAGTAAAAGATTCATTTGGCTACCTTGCACTCTCGAGATAATCGTCACCATGTGCAAATTGCAATATAAAAGCAATCTGAGCACATTTCGCGCATAAATGAAATGACCACAATTTTCTCCAAAACTCTAACAGATGCAAACTTGTCCTGTGTGGTGGAGATGAGTTTTGATAAAATAAGTGGAAATCCAGTAAAAGTTTCATTTGGCTACGTTGCACTCTCGAGATAATCGTCACCATGTGCCAAATGCAATATAAAAGCAATCTGAGCACATTTCGCGCATAAATGAAATTACCACAATTTTCTCCAAAACTATAACAGATGCAAACTTGTCCTGTGTGGTGGAGATGAGATTTGATAAAATAAGTGGAAATCCAGTAAAAGTTTCATTTGGCTACTTTGCACTCTCGACATAATCGTCACCATGTGCCAAATGCAATATAGAAGCAATCTGAGCACATTTCACGCATAAATGAAATGACCACAATTTTCTCCAAAACTATAACAGATGCAAACTTGTCCTGTGTGGTGGAGATGAGATTTGATAAAATAAGTGGAAATCCAGTAAAAGTTTCATTTGGCTACCTTGCACTCTCGAGATAATCGTCACCATGTGCCAAATGCAATATAAAAGCAATCTGAGCACATTTCGCGCAAAAAATGAAATGACCACAATTTTCTCCAAAACTATAACAGATGCAAACTTGTCCTGTGTGGCGGAGATGAGATTTGATAAAATAAGTGGAAATCCAGTAAAAGTTTCATTTGGCTATTTTGCACTCTCGACATAATCGTCACCATGTGCCAAATGCAATATAAAAGCAATCTGAGCACATTTCGCGCATAAATGAAATGACCACAATTTTCTCCAAAACTATAACAGATGCAAACTTGTCCTGTGTGGTGGAGATGAGATTTGATAAAATAAGTGGAAATCCAGTAAAAGTTTCATTTTGCTACTTTGCACTCTCGAGATAATCGTCACCATGTGCCAAATGCAATATAAAAGTAATCCGAGCACATTTCGCGCATAAATGAAATGACCACAATTTTCTCCAAAACTATAACAGATGCATACTTGTCCTGTGTGGTGGAGATGAGATTTGATAAAATAAGTGGAAATCCAGTAAAAGTTTCATTTGGCTAATTTGCACTCTCGAGATAATCGTCACCATGTGCCCAATGCAATATAAAAGCAATCTGAGCACATTTCGCGCATAAATGAAATGACCACAATTTTCTCCGAAACTATAACAGATGCAAACTTGTCCTGTGTGGTGGAGATGAGATTTGATAAAATAAGTGGAAATCCAGTAGAAGTTTCATTTTGCTACTTTGCACTCTCGAGATAATCGTCACCATGTGCCAAATGCAATATAAAAGTAATCTGAGCACATTTCGCGCATAAATGAAATGACCACAATTTTCTCCAAAACTATAACAGATGCAAACTTGTCCTGTGTGGTGGAGATGAGATTTGATAAAATAAGTGGAAATCCAGTAAAAGTTTCATTTGGCTACTTTGCACTCTCGAGATAATCGTCACCATGTGCCCAATGCAATATAAAAGCAATCTGAGCACATTTCGCGCATAAATGAAATGACCACAATTTTCTCCAAAACTATAACAGATGCAAACTTGTCCTGTGTGGTGGAGATGAGATTTGATAAAATAAGTGGAAATCCAGTAAAAGTTTCATTTGGCTACCTTGCACTCTCGAGATAATCGTCACCATGTGCTAAATGCAATATAAAAGCAATCTGAGCACATTTCGCGCATAAATGAAATGACCACAATTTTCTCCAAAACTATAACAGATGCAAACTTGTCCTGTGTGGTGGAGATGAGATTTGATAAAATAAGTGGAAATCCAGTAAAAGTTTCATTTTGCTACTTTGCACTCTCGAGATAATCGTCACCATGTGCCAAATGCAATATAAAAGTAATCTGAGCACATTTCCCGCATAAATGAAATTACCACAATTTTCTCCAAAACTATAACAGATGCAAACTTGTCCTGTGTGGTGGAGATGAGATTTGATAAAATAAGTGGAAATCCAGTAAAAGTTTCATTTGGCTACTTTGCACTCTCGAGATAATCGTCACCATGTGCCCAATGCAATATAAAAGCAATCTGAGCACATTTCGCGCATAAATGAAATTACCACAATTTTCTCCAAAACTATAACAGATGCAAACTTGTCCTGTGTGGTGGAGATGAGATTTGATAAAATAAGTGGAAATCCAGTAAAAGTTTCATTTGGCTACCTTGCACTCTCGAGATAATCGTCACCATGTGCCAAATGCAATATAAAAGCAATCTGAGCACATTTCGCGCATAAATGAAATGACCACAATTTTCTCCAAAACTATAACAGATGCAAACTTGTCCTGTGTGGTGGAAATGAGATTTGATAAAATAAGTAAAAATCCAGTAAAAGTTTCATTTGGCTACCTTGCACTCTCGAGATAATCGTCACCATGTGCCAAATGCAATATAAAAGCAATCTGAGCACATTTCGCGCATAAATGAAATGACCACAATTTTCTCCAAAACTATAACAGATGCAAACTTGTCCTGTGTGGTGGAGATGAGATTTGTTAAAATAAGTGGAAACCCAGTAAAAGTTTCCTTTGGGTACCTTGCACTCTCGAGATAATCGTCACCATGTGCCAAATGCAATATAAAAGCAATCTGAGCACATTTCGCTCATAAATGAAATGACCACAATTTTCTCCAAAACTATAACAGATGCAAACTTGTCCTGTGTGGCGGAGATGAGATTTGATAAAATAAGTGGAAATCCAGTAAAAGTTTCATTTGGCTACGTTGCACTCTCGAGATAATCGTTACCATGTGCCAAATGCAATATAAAAGCAATCTGAGCACATTTCGCGCATAAATGAAATGACCACAATTTTCTCCAAAACTATAACAGATGCAAACTTGTCCTGTGTGGTGGAGATGAGATTTGATAAAATAAGTGGAAATCCAGTAAAAGTTTCATTTGGCTACTTTGCACTCTTGACATAATCGTCACCATGTGCCAAATGCAAAATAAAACCAATCTGAGCACATTTCGCGCATAAATGAAATGACCACAATTTTCTCCAAAACTATAACAGATGCAAACTTGTCCTGTGTGGTGGAGATGAGATTTGTTAAAATAAGTGGAAATCCAGTAAAAGTTTCATTTGACTACCTTGCACTCTCGAGATAATCGTCATCATGTGCCAAATGCAATATAAAAGCAATCTGAGCACATTTCGCGCATAAATGAAATGACCACAATTTTCTCCAAAACTATAACAGATGCAAACTTGTCCTGTGTGGTGGAAATGAGATTTGATAAAATAAGTAAAAATCCAGTAAAAGTTTCATTTGGCTACCTTGCACTCTCGAGATAATAGTCACCATGTGCCAAATGCAATATAAAAGCAATCTGAGCACATTTCGCGCATAAATGAAATGACCACAATTTTTTCCAAAACTATAACAGATGCAAACTTGTCCTGTGTGGTGGAGATGAGATTTGTTAAAATAAGTGGAAACCCAGTAAAAGTTTCCTTTGGGTACCTTGCACTCTCGAGATAATCGTCACCATGTGCCAAATGCAATATAAAAGCAATCTGAGCACATTTCGCTCATAAATGAAATGACCACAATTTTCTCCAAAACTATAACAGATGCAAACTTGTCCTGTGTGGCGGAGATGAGATTTGATAAAATAAGTGGAAATCCAGTAAAAGTTTCATTTGGCTACGTTGCACTCTCGAGATAATCGTTACCATGTGCCAAATGCAATATAAAAGCAATCTGAGCACATTTCGCGCATAAATGAAATGACCACAATTTTCTCCAAAACTATACCAGATGCAAACTTGTCCTGTGTGGTGGAGATGAGATTTGATAAAATAAGTGGAAATCCAGTAAAAGTTTCATTTGGCTACTTTGCACTCTTGACATAATCGTCACCATGTGCCATATGCAAAATAAAACCAATCTGAGCACATTTCACGCATAAATGAAATGACCACAATTTTCTCCAAAACTATAACAGATGCAAACTTGTCCTGTGTGGTGGAGATGAGATTTGTTAAAATAAGTGGAAATCCAGTAAAAGTTTCATTTGGCTACCTTGCACTCTCGAGATAATCGTCACCATGTGCCAAATGCAATATAAAAGCAATCTGAGCACATTTCGCTCATAAATGAAATGACCACAATTTTCTCCAAAACTATAACACATGCAAACTAGTCCTGTGTGGCGGAGATGAGATTTGATAAAATAAGTGGAAATCCAGTAAAAGTTTCATTTGGCTACTTTGCACTCTCGACATAATCGTCACCATGTGCCAAATGCAATATAAAAGCAATCTGAGCACATTTCGCGCATAAATGAAATGACCACAATTTTCTCCAAAACTATAACAGATGCAAACTTGTCCTGTGTGGTGGAGATGAGATTTGATAAAATAAGTGGAAATCCAGTAAAAGTTTCATTTTGCTACTTTGCACTCTCGAGATAATCGTCACCATGTGCCAAATGCAATATAAAAGTAATCTGAGCACATTTCGCGCATAAATGAAATGACCACAATTTTCTCCAAAACTATAACAGATGCAAACTTGTCCTGTGTGGTGGAGATGAGATTTGATAAAATAAGTGGAAATCCAGTAAAAGTTTCATTTGGCTACTTTGCACTCTCGAGATAATCGTCACCATGTGCCCAATGCAATATAAAAGCAATCTGAGCACATTTCGCGCATAAATGAAATGACCACAATTTTCTCCAAAACTATAACAGATGCAAACTTGTCCTGTGTGGTGGAGATGAGATTTGATAAAATAAGTGGAAATCTAGTAAAAGTTTCATTTGGCTACCTTGCACTCTCGAGATAATCGTCACCATGTGCCCAATGCAATATAAAAGCAATCTGAGCACATTTCGCGCATAAATGAAATGACCACAATTTTCTCCAAAACTATAACAGATGCAAACTTGTCCTGTGTGGTGGAGATGAGATTTGATAAAATAAGTGGAAATCCAGTAAAAGTTTCATTTGGCTACCTTGCACTCTCTAGATAATCGTCACCATGTGCTAAATGCAATATAAAAGCAATCTGAGCACATTTCGAGCATAAATGAAATGACCACAATTTTCTCCAAAACTATAACAGATGCAAACTTGTCCTGTGTGGTGGAGATGAGATTTGATAAAATAAGTGGAAATCCAGTAAAAGTTTCATTTGGCTATTTTGCACTCCCGACATAATCGTCACCATGTGCCAAATGCAATATAAAAGCAATCTGAGCACATTTCGCGCATAAATGAAATGACCACAATTTTCTCCAAAACTTTAACAGATGCAAACTTGTCCTGTGTGGTGGAGATGAGATTTGATAAAATAAGTGGAAACCCAGTAAAAGTTTCATTTGACTACCTTGCACTCTCGAGATAATCGTCACCATGTGCCAAATGCAATATAAAAGCAATCTGAGCACATTTCGCTCATAAATGAAATGACCACAATTTTCTCCAAAACTATAACAGATGCAAACTTGTCCTGTGTGGCGGAGATGAGATTTGATAAAATAAGTGGAAATCCAGTAAAAGTTTCATTTTGCTATTTTGCACTCTCGACATAATCGTCACCATGTGCCAAATGCAATATAAAAGCAATCTGAGCACATTTCGCGCATAAATGAAATGACCACAATTTTCTCCAAAACTATAACAGATGCAAACTTGTCCTGTGTGGTGGAGATGAGATTTGATAAAATAAGTGGAAATCCAGTAAAAGTTTCATTTTGCTACTTTGCACTCTCGAGATAATCGTCACCATGTGCCAAATGCAATATAAATTTAATCTGAGCACATTTCGCGCATAAATGAAATGACCACAATTTTCTCCAAAACTATAACAGATGCAAACTTGTCCTGTGTGGTGGAGATGAGATTTGATAAAATAAGTGGAAATCCAGTAAAAGTTTCATTTGGCTACTTTGCACTCTCGAGATAATCGTCACCATGTGCCCAATGCAATATAAAAGCAATCTGAGCACATTTCGCGCATAAATGAAATGACCACAATTTTCTCCAAAACTATAACAGATGCAAACTTGTCCTGTGTGGTGGAGATGAGATTTGATAAAATAAGTGGAAATCCAGTAAAAGTTTCATTTGGCTACCTTGCACTCTCGAGATAATCGTCACCATGTGCTAAATGCAATATAAAAGCAATCTGAGCACATTTCGAGCATAAATGAAATGACCACAATTTTCTCCAAAACTATAACAGATGCAAACTTGTCCTGTGTGGTGGAGATGAGATTTGATAAAATAAGTGGAAATCCAGTAAAAGTTTCATTTGGCTATTTTGCACTCCCGACATAATCGTCACCATGTGCCAAATGCAATATAAAAGCAATCTGAGCACATTTCGTGCATAAATGAAATGACCACAATTTTCTCCAAAACTATAACAGATGCAAACTTGTCCTGTGTGGTGGAGATGAGATTTGATAAAATAAGTGGAAACCCAGTAAAAGTTTCATTTGACTACCTTGCACTCTCGAGATAATCGTCACCATGTGCCAAATGCAATATAAAAGCAATCTGAGCACATTTTGCGCATAAATGAAATGACCACAATTTTCTCCAAAACTCTAACAGATGCAAACTTGTCCTGTGTGGTGGAGATGAAATTTGATAAAATAAGTGGAAATCCAGTAAAACATTCATTTGGCTACTTTGCACTCTCGAGATAATCGTCACCATGTGCCAAATGCAATATAAAAGTAATCTGAGCACATTTCGCGCATAAATGAAATGACCACAATTTTCTCCAAAACTATAACAGATGCAAACTTGTCCTGTGTGGTGGAGATGAGATTTGATAAAATAAGTGGAAATCCAGTAAAAGTTTCATTTGGCTACTTGGCACTCTCGAGATAATCGTCACCATGTGCCCAATGCAATATAAAAGCAATCTGAGCACATTTCGCGCATAAATGAAATGACCACAATTTTCTCCAAAACTATAACAGATGCAAACTTGTCCTGTGTGGTGGAGATGAGATTTGATAAAATAAGTGGAAATCCAGTAAAAGTTTCATTTGGCTACCTTGCACTCTCGAGATAATCGTCACCATGTGCCAAATGCAATATAAAAGCAATCTGAGCACATTTTGCGCATAAATGAAATGACCACAATTTTCTCCGAAACTATAACAGATGGAAACTTGTCCTGTGTGGTGGAGATGAGATTTGATAAAATAAGTGGAAATTCAGTTAAAGTTTCATTTGGCTACTTTGCACTCTCGAGATAATCGTCACCATGTGCCAAATCCAATATAAAAGCAATCTGAGCACATTTCGCGCATAAATGACATGCCCACAATTTTCTCCAAAACTATAACAGATGCAAACTTGTCCTGTGTGGTGGAGATGAGATTCGATAAAATAAGTGGAAATCCATTAAAAGTTTCATTTGGCTACGTTGCACTCTCGAGATAATCGTCACCATGTGCCAAATGCAATATAAAAGCAATCTGAGCACATTTCGCGCATAAATGAAATGACCACAATTTTCTCCAAAACTATAACAGATGCAAACTTGTCCTGTGTGGTGGAGATGAGATTTGATAAAATAAGTGGAAATCCATTAAAAGTTTCATTTGGCTACGTTGCACTCTCGAGATAATCGTCACCATGTGCCAAATGCAATATAAAAGCAATCTGAGCACATTTCGCGCATAAATGAAATGACCACAATTTTCTCCAAAACTATAACAGATGCAAACTTGTCCTGTGTGGTGGAGATGAGATTTGATAAAATAAGTGGAAATCCAGTAAAAGTTTCATTTGGCTACTTTGCACGCTCGACATAATCGTCACCATGTGCCAAATGCAATATAAAACCAATCTGAGCACATTTCGCGCATAAATGAAATGACCATAATTTTCTCCAAAACTATAACAGATGCAAACTTGTCCTGTGTGGTGGAGATGAGATTTGATAAAATAAGTGGAAATCCAGTAAAAGTTTCATTTGGCTATTTTGCACTCCCGACATAATCGTCACCATGTGCCAAATGCAATATAAAAGCAATCTGAGCACATTTCGCGCATAAATGAAATGACCACAATTTTCTCCAAAACTATAACAGATGCAAACTTGTCCTGTGTGGTGGAGATGAGATTTGATAAAATAAGTGGAAACCCAGTAAAAGTTTCATTTGACTACCTTGCACTCTCGAGATAATCGTCACCATGTGCCAAATGCAATATAAAAGCAATCTGAGCACATTTTGCGCATAAATGAAATGACCACAATTTTCTCCAAAACTCTAACAGATGCAAACTTGTCCTGTGTGGTGGAGATGAAATTTGATAAAATAAGTGGAAATCCAGTAAAAGATTCATTTGGCTACTTTGCACTCTCGAGATAATCGTCACCATGTGCCAAATGCAATATAAAAGTAATCTGAGCACATTTCGCGCATAAATGAAATGACCACAATTTTCTCCAAAACTATAACAGATGCAAACTTGTCCTGTGTGGTGGAGATGAGATTTGATAAAATAAGTGGAAATCCAGTAAAAGTTTCATTTGGCTACTTTGCACTCTCGAGATAATCGTCACCATGTGCCCAATGCAATATAAAAGCAATCTGAGCACATTTCGCGCATAAATGAAATGACCACAATTTTCTCCAAAACTATAACAGATGCAAACTTGTCCTGTGTGGTGGAGATGAGATTTGATAAAATAAGTGGAAATCCAGTAAAAGTTTCATTTGGCTACCTTGCACTCTTGACATAATCGTCACCATGTGCCAAATGCAATATAAAAGCAATCTGAGCACATTTCGCGCATAAATGAAATGACCACAATTTTCTCCAAAACTATAACAGATGCAAACTTGTCCTGTGTGGTGGAGATGAGATTTGATAAAATAAGTGGAAATCCAGTAAAAGTTTCATTTGGCTACCTTGCACTCTCGAGATAATCGTCACCATGTGCCAAATGCAATATAAAAGCAATCTGAGCACATTTCGAGCATAAATGAAATGACCACAATTTTCTCCGAAACTATAACAGATGGAAACTTGTCCTGTGTGGTGGAGATGAGATTTGATAAAATAAGTGGAAATTCAGTTAAAGTTTCATTTGGCTACTTTGCACTCTCCTCGAGATAATCGTCACCATGTGCCAAATCCAATATAAAAGCAATCTGAGCACATTTCGCGCATAAATGACATGCCCACAATTTTCTCCAAAACTATAACAGATGCAAACTTGTCCTGTGTGGTGGAGATGAGATTTGATAAAATAAGTGGAAATCCAGTAAAAGTTTCATTTGGCTACTTTGCACTCTCGACATAATCGTCACCATGTGCCAAATGCAATATAAAACCAATCTGAGCACATTTCGCGCATAAATGAAATGACCACAATTTTCTCCAAAACTATAACAGATGCAAACTTGTCCTGTGTGGTGGAGATGAGATTTGTTAAAATAAGTGGAAATCCAGTAAAAGTTTCATTTGGCTACCTTGCACTCTCGAGATAATCGTCACCATGTGCCAAATGCAATATGAAAGCAATCTGAGCACATTTCGCTCATAAATGAAATGACCACAATTTTCTACAAAACTATAACAGATGCAAACTTGTCCTGTGTGGCGGAGATGAGATTTGATAAAATAAGTGGAAATCCAGTAAAAGTTTCATTTGGCTACTTTGCACTCTCGAGATAATCGTCACCATGTGCCCAATGCATTATAAAAGCAATCTGAGCACATTTCGCCCATAAATGAAATGACCACAATTTTCTCCAAAACTCTAACAGATGCAAACTTGTCCTGTGTGGTGGAGATGAGATTTGATAAAATAAGTGGAAACCCGGTAAAAGTTTAATTTGGCTACTTTGCACTCTCGAGATAATCATCACCATGTGCCAAATGCAATATAAAAGCAATCTGAGCACATTTCGCGCATAAATGAAATGACCACAATTTTCTCCAAAACTATAACAGATGCAAACTTGTCCTGTGTGGTGGAGATGAGATTTGATAAAATAAGTGGAAATCCAGTAAAAGTTTCATTTGGCTACATTGCACTCTCGAGGTAATCGTCACCATGTGCCAAATGCAATATAAAAGCAATATGAGCACATTTCGCGCATAAATGAAATGACCACAATTTTCTCCAAAACTATAACAGATGCAAACTTGTCCTGTGTGGTGGAGATGAGATTTGATAAAATAAGTGGAAATCCAGTAAAAGTTTCATTTGGCTACGTTGCACTCTCGAGATAATCGTCACCATGTGCCAAATGCAATATAAAAGCAATCTGAGCACATTTCGCGCTTAAATGAAATGACCACAATTTTCTCCAAAACTATAACAGATGCAAACTTGTCCTGTGTGGTGGAGATGAGATTTGATAAAATAAGTGGAAATCCAGTAAAAGTTTCATTTGGCTACCTTGCACTCTTGACATAATCGTCACCATGTGCCAAATGCAATATAAAAGCAATCTGAGCACATTTCGCGCATAAATGAAATGACCACAATTTTCTCCAAAACTATAACAGATGCAAACTTGTCCTGTGTGGTGGAGATGAGATTTGATAAAATAAGTGGAAATCCAGTAAAAGTTTCATTTGGCTACCTTGCACTCTCGAGATAATCGTCACCATGTGCCAAATGCAATATAAAAGCAATCTGAGCACATTTCGCGCATAAATGAAATGACCACAATTTTCTCCAAAACTATAACAGATGCAAACTTGTCCTGTGTGGTGGAGATGAGATTTGATAAAATAAGTGGAAATCCATTAAAAGTTTCATTTGGCTACGTTGCACTCTCGAGATAATCGTCACCATGTGCCAAATGCAATATAAAAGCAATCTGAGCACATTTCGCGCATAAATGAAATGACCACAATTTTCTCCAAAACTATAACAGATGCAAACTTGTCCTGTGTGGTGGAGATGAGATTTGATAAAATAAGTGGAAATCCAGTAAAAGTTTCATTTGGCTACTTTGCACTCTCGACATAATCGTCACCATGTGCCAAATGCAATATAAAACCAATCTGAGCACATTTCGCGCATAAATGAAATGACCACAATTTTCTCCAAAACTATAACAGATGCAAACTTGTCCTGTGTCGTGGAGATGAGATTTGATAAAATAAGTGGAAATCCAGTAAAAGTTTCATTTGGCTATTTTGCACTCCCGACATAATCGTCACCATGTGCCAAATGCAATATAAAAGCAATCTGAGCACATTTCGCACATAAATGAAATGACCACAATTTTCTCCAAAACTATAACAGATGCAAACTTGTCCTGTGTGGTGGAGATGAGATTTGATAAAATAAGTGGAAACCCAGTAAAAGTTTCATTTGACTACCTTGCACTCTCGAGATAATCGTCACCATGTGCCAAATGCAATATAAAAGCAATCTGAGCACATTTTGCGCATAAATGAAATGACCACAATTTTCTCCAAAACTCTAACAGATGCAAACTTGTCCTGTGTGGTGGAGATGAAATTTGATAAAATAAGTGGAAATCCAGTAAAAGATTCATTTGGCTACTTTGCACTCTCGAGATAATCGTCACCATGTGCCAAATGCAATATAAAAGTAATCTGAGCACATTTCGCGCATAAATGAAATGACCACAATTTTCTCCAAAACTATAACAGATGCAAACTTGTCCTGTGTGGTGGAGATGAGATTTGATAAAATAAGTGGAAATCCAGTAAAAGTTTCATTTGGCTACTTTGCACTCTCGAGATAATCGTCACCATGTGCCCAATGCAATATAAAAGCAATCTGAGCACATTTCGCGCATAAATGAAATGACCACAATTTTCTCCAAAACTATAACAGATGCAAACTTGTCCTGTGTGGTGGAGATGAGATTTGATAAAATAAGTGGAAATCCAGTAAAAGTTTCATTTGGCTACCTTGCACTCTTGACATAATCGTCACCATGTGCCAAATGCAATATAAAAGCAATCTGAGCACATTTCGCGCATAAATGAAATGACCACAATTTTCTCCAAAACTATGACAGATGCAAACTTGTCCTGTGTGGTGGAGATGAGATTTGATAAAATAAGTGGAAATCCAGTAAAAGTTTCATTTGGCTACCTTGCACTCTCGAGATAATCGTCACCATGTGCCAAATGCAATATAAAAGCAATCTGAGCACATTTCGCGCATAAATGAAATGACCACAATTTTCTCCAAAACTATAACAGATGCAAACTTGTCCTGTGTGGTGGAGATGAGATTTGATAAAATAAGTGGAAATCCAGTAAAAGTTTCATTTGGCTACTTTGCACTCTCGAGATAATTGTCACCATGTGCCAAATGCAATATAAAAGCAATCTGAGCACATTTCGAGCATAAATGAAATGACCACAATTTTCTCCGAAACTATAACAGATGGAAACTTGTCCTGTGTGGTGGAGATGAGATTTGATAAAATAAGTGGAAATTCAGTTAAAGTTTCATTTGGCTACTTTGCACTCTCGAGATAATCGTCACCATGTGCCAAATCCAATATAAAAGCAATCTGAGCACATTTCGCGCATAAATGACATGCCCACAATTTTCTCCAAAACTATAACAGATGCAAACTTGTCCTGTGTGGTGGAGATGAGATTCGATAAAATAAGTGGAAATCCATTAAAAGTTTCATTTGGCTACGTTGCACTCTCGAGATAATCGTCACCATGTGCCAAATGCAATATAAAAGCAATCTGAGCACATTTCGCGCATAAATGAAATGACCACAATTTTCTCCAAAACTATAACAGATGCAAACTTGTCCTGTGTGGTGGAGATGAGATTTGATAAAAAAAAAGGAAATCCAGTAAAAGTTTCATTTGGCTACTTTGCACTCTCGACATAATCGTCACCATGTGCCAAATGCAATATAAAACCAATCTGAGCACATTTCGCGCATAAATGAAATGACCACAATTTTCTCCAAAACTATAACAGATGCAAACTTGTCCTGTGTGGTGGAGATGAGATTTGTTAAAATAAGTGGAAATCCAGTAAAAGTTTCATTTGGCTACCTTGCACTCTCGAGATAATCGTCACCATGTGCCAAATGCAATATGAAAGCAATCTGAGCACATTTCGCTCATAAATGAAATGACCACAATTTTCTACAAAACTATAACAGATGCAAACTTGTCCTGTGTGGCGGAGATGAGATTTGATAAAATAAGTGGAAATCCAGTAAAAGTTTCATTTGGCTATTTTGCACTCTCGAGATAATCGTCACCATGTGCCCAATGCATTATAAAAGCAATCTGAGCACATTTCGCCCATAAATGAAATGACCACAATTTTCTCCAAAACTCTAACAGATGCAAACTTGTCCTGTGTGGTGGAGATGAGATTTGATAAAATAAGTGGAAACCCGGTAAAAGTTTAATTTGGCTACTTTGCACTCTCGAGATAATCATCACCATGTGCCAAATGCAATATAAAAGCAATCTGAGCACATTTCGCGCATAAATGAAATGACCACAATTTTCTCCAAAACTATAACAGATGCAAACTTGTCCTGTGTGGTGGAGATGAGATTTGATAAAATAAGTGGAAATCCAGTAAAAGTTTCATTTGGCTACATTGCACTCTCGAGGTAATCGTCACCATGTGCCAAATGCAATATAAAAGCAATATGAGCACATTTCGCGCATAAATGAAATGACCACAATTTTCTCCAAAACTATAACAGATGCAAACTTGTCCTGTGTGGTGGAGATGAGATTTGATAAAATAAGTGGAAATCCAGTAAAAGTTTCATTTGGCTACGTTGCACTCTCGAGATAATCGTCACCATGTGCCAAATGCAATATAAAAGCAATCTGAGCACATTTCGCGCATAAATGAAATGACCACAATTTTCTCCAAAACTATAACAGATGCAAACTTGTCCTGTGTGGTGGAGATGAGATTTGATAAAATAAGTGGAAATCTAGTAAAAGTTTCATTTGGCTACTTTGCACTCTCGACATAATCGTCACCATGTGCCAAATGCAATATAAAAGCAATCTGAGCACATTTCACGCATAAATGAAATGACCACAATTTTCTCCAAAACTATAACAGATGCAAACTTGTCCTGTGTGGTGGAGATAAGATTTGTTAAAATAAGTGGAAATCCAGTAAAAGTTTCATTTGGCTACCTTGCACTCTCGAGATAATCGTCACCATTTGCCAAATGCAATATAAAAGCAATCTGAGCACATTTCGCGCAAAAAATGAAATGACCACAATTTTCTCCAAAACTTTAACAGATGCAAACTTGTCCTGTGTGGCGGAGATGAGATTTGATAAAATAGGTGGAAATCCAGTAAAAGTTTCATTTGGCTATTTTGCACTCTCGACATAATCGTCACCATGTGCCAAATGCAATATAAAAGCAATCTGAGCACATTTCGCGCATAAATGAAATGACCACAATTTTCTCCAAAACTATAACAGATGCAAACTTGTCCTGTGTGGTGGAGATGAGATTTGATAAAATAAGTGGAAATCCAGTAAAAGTTTCATTTTGCTACTTTGCACTCTCGAGATAATCGTCACCATGTGCCAAATGCAATATAAAAGTAATCTGAGCACATTTCGCGCATAAATGAAATGACCACAATTTTCTCCAAAACTATAACAGATGCAAACTTGTCCTGTGTGGTGGAGATGAGATTTGATAAAATAAGTGGAAATCCAGTAAAAGTTTCATTTGGCTACTTTGCACTCTCGAGATAATCGTCACCATGTGCCCAATGCAATATAAAAGCAATCTGAGCACATTTCGCGCATAAATGAAATGACCACAATTTTCTCCAAAACTATAACAGATGCAAACTTGTCCTGTGTGGTGGAGATGAGATTTGACAAAATAAGTGGAAATCCAGTAAAAGTTTCATTTGGCTACCTTGCACTCTTGACATAATCGTCACCATGTGCCAAATGCAATATAAAAGCAATCTGAGCACATTTCGCGCATAAATGAAATGACCACAATTTTCTCCAAAACTATAACAGATGCAAACTTGTCCTGTGTGGTGGAGATGAGATTTGATAAAATAAGTGGAAATCCAGTAAAAGTTTCATTTGGCTACCTTGCACTCTCGAGATAATCGTCACCATGTGCCAAATGCAATATAAAAGCAATCTGAGCACATTTAGCGCATAAATGAAATGACCACAATTTTCTCCAAAACTCTAACAGATGCAAACTTGTCCTGTGTGGTGGAGATGAGATTTGATAAAATAAGTGGAAATCCAGTAAAAGTTTCATTTGGCTACTTTGCACTCTCGAGATAATCGTCACCATGTGCCAAATGCAATATAAAAGCAATCTGAGCACATTTCGCGCATAAATGAAATGACCACAATTTTCTCCAAAACTATAACAGATGCAAACTTGTCCTGTGTGGTGGAGATGAGATTTGATAAAATAAGTGGAAATCCAGTAAAAGTTTCATTTGGCTACTTTGCACTCTCGAGATAATTGTCACCATGTGCCAAATGCAATATAAAAGCAATCTGAGCACATTTCGCGCATAATTGAAATGACCACAATTTTCTCCAAAACTATAACAGATGCAAACTTGTCCTGTGTGGTGGAGATGAGATTTGATAAAATAAGTGGAAATTCAGTTAAAGTTACATTTGGCTACTTTGCACTCTCGAGATAATTGTCACCATGTGCCAAATCCAATATAAAAGCAATCTGAGCACATTTCGCGCATAAATGACATGCCCACAATTTTCTCCAAAACTATAACAGATGCAAACTTGTCCTGTGTGGTGGAGATGAGATTTGATAAAATAAGTGGAAATCCAGTAAAAGTTTCATTTGGCTACGTTGCACTCTCGAGATAATCGTCACCATGTGCCAAATGCAATATAAAAGCAATCTGAGCACATTTCGCGCATAAATGAAATGACCACAATTTTCTCCAAAACTATAACAGATGCAAACTTGTCCTGTGTGGTGGAGATGAGATTTGATAAAATAAGTGGAAATCTAGTAAAAGTTTCATTTGGCTACTTTGCACTCTCGACATAATCGTCACCATGTGCCAAATGCAATATAAAAGCAATCTGAGCACATTTCACGCATAAATGAAATGACCACAATTTTCTCCAAAACTATAACAGATGCAAACTTGTCCTGTGTTGTGGAGATAAGATTTGTTAAAATAAGTGGAAATCCAGTAAAAGTTTCATTTGGCTACCTTACACTCTCGAGATAATCGTCACCATTTGCCAAATGCAATATAAAAGCAATCTGAGCACATTTCGCGCAAAAAATGAAATGACCACAATTTTCTCCAAAACTTTAACAGATTCAAACTTGTCCTGTGTGGCGGAGATGAGATTTGATAAAATAACTGGAAATCCAGTAAAAGTTTTATTTGGCTATTTTGCACTCTCGACATAATCGTCACCATGTGCCAAATGCAATATAAAAGTAATCTGAGCACATTTCGCGCATAAATGAAATGACCACAATTTTCTCCAAAACTATAACAGATGCAAACTTGTCCTGTGTGGTGGAGATGAGATTTGATAAAATAAGTGGAAATCCAGTAAAAGTTTCATTTGGCTACTTTGCACTCTCGAGATAATCGTCACCATGTGCCCAATGCAATATAAAAGCAATCTGAGCACATTTCACGCAGAAATGAAATGACCACAATTTTCTCCAAAACTATAACAGATGCAAACTTGTCCTGTGTGGTGGAGATGAGATTTGATAAAATAAGTGGAAATCCAGTAAAAGTTTCATTTGGCTACCTTGCACTCTTGACATAATCGTCACCATGTGCCAAATGCAATATAAAAGCAATCTGAGCACATTTCGCGCATAAATGAAATGACCACAATTTTCTCCAAAACTATAACAGATGCAAACTTGTCCTGTGTGGTGGAGATGAGATTTGATAAAATAAGTGGAAATCCAGTAAAAGTTTCATTTGGCTACCTTGCACTCTCGAGATAATCGTCACCATGTGCCAAATGCAATATAAAAGCAATCTGAGCACATTTAGCGCATAAATGAAATGACCACAATTTTCTCCAAAACTCTAACAGATACAAACTTGTCCTGTGTGGTGGAGATGAGATTTGATAAAATAAGTGGAAATCCAGTAAAAGTTTCATTTGGCTACTTTGCACTCTCGAGATAATCGTCACCATGTGCCAAATGCAATATAAAAGCAATCTGAGCACATTTCGCGCATAAATGAAATGACCACAATTTTCTCCAAAACTATAACAGATGCAAACTTGTCCTGTGTGGTGGAGATGAGATTTGATAAAATAAGTGGAAATCCAGTAAAAGTTTCATTTGGCTACTTTGCACTCTCGAGATAATTGTCACCATGTGCCAAATGCAATATAAAAGCAATCTGAGCACATTTCGCGCATAATTGAAATGACCACAATTTTCTCCGAAACTATAACAGATGCAAACTTGTCCTGTGTGGTGGAGATGAGATTTGATAAAATAAGTGGAAATTCAGTTAAAGTTTTATTTGGCTACTTTGCACTCTCGAGATAATCGTAACCATGTGCCAAATCCAATATAAAAGCAATCTGAGCACATTTCGCGCATAAATGACATGCCCACAATTTTCTCCAAAACTATAACAGATGCAAACTTGTCCTGTGTGGTGGAGATGAGATTTGATAAAATAAGTGGAAATCCAGTAAAAGTTTCATTTTGCTACTTTGCACTCTCGAGATAATCGTCACCATGTGCCAAATCCAATATAAAAGCAATCTGAGCACATTTCGCGCATAAATGACATGCCCACAATTTTCTCCAAAACTATAACAGATGCAAACTTGTCCTGTGTGGTGGAGATGAGATTCGATAAAATAAGTGGAAATCCATTAAAAGTTTCATTTGGCTACGTTGCACTCTCGAGATAATCGTCACCATGTGCCAAATGCAATATAAAAGCAATCTGAGCACATTTCGCGCATAAATGAAATGACCACAATTTTCTCCAAAACTATAACAGATGCAAACTTGTCCTGTGTGGTGGAGATGAGATTTGATAAAATAAGTGGAAATCCAGTAAAAGTTTCATTTGGCTACTTTGCACTCTCGACATAATCGTCACCATGTGCCAAATGCAATATAAAACCAATCTGAGCACATTTCGCGCATAAATGAAATGACCACAATTTTCTCCAAAACTATAACAGATGCAAACTTGTCCTGTGTGGTGGAGATGAGATTTGTTAAAATAAGTGGAAATCCAGTAAAAGTTTCATTTGGCTACCTTGCACTCTCGAGATAATCGTCACCATGTGCCAAATGCAATATAAAAGCAATCTGAGCACATTTCGCTCATAAATGAAATGACCACAATTTTCTACAAAACTATAACAGATGCAAACTTGTCCTGTGTGGCGGAGATGAGATTTGATAAAATAAGTGGAAATCCAGTAAAAGTTTCATATGGCTACTTTGCACTCTCGAGATAATCGTCACCATGTGCCCAATGCATTATAAAAGCAATCTGAGCACATTTCGCCCATAAATGAAATGACCACAATTTTCTCCAAAACTCTAACAGATGCAAACTTGTCCTGTGTGGTGGAGATGAGATTTGATAAAATAAGTGGAAACTCGGTAAAAGTTTAATTTGGCTACTTTGCACTCTCGAGATAATCGTCACCATGTGCCAAATGCAATATAAAAGCAATATGAGCACATTTCGCGCATAAATGAAATGACCACAATTTTCTCCAAAAATATAACAGATGCAAACGTGTCCTGTGTGGTGGAGATGAGATTTGATAAAATAAGTGGAAATCTAGTAAAAGTTTCATTTGGCTACTTTGCACTCTCGACATAATCGTCACCATGTGCCAAATGCAATATAAAAGCAATCTGAGCACATTTCACGCATAAATGAAATGACCACAATTTTCTCCAAAACTATAACAGATGCAAACTTGTCCTGTGTGGTGGAGATAAGATTTGTTAAAATAAGTGGAAATCCAGTAAAAGTTTCATTTGGCTACCTTGCACTCTCGAGATAATCGTCACCATTTGCCAAATGCAATATAAAAGCAATCTGAGCACATTTCGCGCAAAAAATGAAAGGACCACAATTTTCTCCAAAACTTTAACAGATGCAAACTTGTCCTGTGTGGCGGAGATGAGATTTGATAAAATAAGTGGAAATCCAGTAAAAGTTTCATTTGGCTATTTTGCACTCTCGACATAATCGTCACCATGTGCCAAATGCAATATAAAAGCAATCTGAGCACATTTCGCGCATAAATGAAATGACCACAATTTTCTCCAAAACTATAACAGATGCAAACTTGTCCTGTGTGGTGGAGATGAGATTTGACAAAATAAGTGGAAATCCAGTAAAAGTTTCATTTGGCTACCTTGCACTCTTGACATAATCGTCACCATGTGCCAAATGCAATATAAAAGCAATCTGAGCACATTTCGCGCATAAATGAAATGACCACAATTTTCTCCAAAACTATAACAGATGCAAACTTGTCCTGTGTGGTGGAGATGAGATTTGATAAAATAAGTGGAAATCCAGTAAAAGTTTCATTTTGCTACTTTGCACTCTCGAGATAATCGTCACCATGTGCCAAATGCAATATAAAAGTAATCTGAGCACATTTCGCGCATAAATGAAATGACCACAATTTTCTCCAAAACTATAACAGATGCAAACTTGTCCTGTGTGGTGGAGATGAGATTTGATAAAATAAGTGGAAATCCAGTAAAAGTTTCATTTGGCTACTTTGCACTCTCGAGATAATCGTCACCATGTGCCCAATGCAATATAAAAGCAATCTGAGCACATTTCGCGCATAAATGAAATGACCACAATTTTCTCCAAAACTATAACAGATGCAAACTTGTCCTGTGTGGTGGAGATGAGATTTGATAAAATAAGTGGAAATCCAGTAAAAGTTTCATTTAGCTACCTTGCACTCTTGACATAATCGTCACTATGAGCCAAATGCAATATAAAAGCAATCTGAGCACATTTCGCGCATAAATGAAATGACCACAATTTTCTCCAAAACTATAACAGATGCAAACTTGTCCTGTGTGGTGGAGATGAGATTTGATAAAATAAGTGGAAATCCAGTAAAAGTTTCATTTGGCTACCTTGCACTCTCGAGATAATCGTCACCATGTGCCAAATGCAATATAAAAGCAATCTGAGCACATTTAGCGCATAAATGAAATGACCACAATTTTCTCCAAAACTCTAACAGATACAAACTTGTCCTGTGTGGTGGAGATGAGATTTGATAAAATAAGTGGAAATCCAGTAAAAGTTTCATTTGGCTACTTTGCACTCTCGAGATAATCGTCACCATGTGCCAAATGCAATATAAAAGCAATCTGAGCACATTTCGCGCATAAATGAAATGACCACAATTTTCTCCAAAACTATAACAGATGCAAACTTGTCCTGTGTGGTGGAGATGAGATTTGATAAAATAAGTGGAAATTCAGTTAAAGTTTCATTTGGCTACTTTGCACTCTCGAGATAATCGTCACCATGTGCCAAATCCAATATAAAAGCAATCTGAGCACATTTCGCGCATAAATGACATGCCCACAATTTTCTCCAAAACTATAACAGATGCAAACTTGTCCTGTGTGGTGGAGATGAGATTCGATAAAATAAGTGGAAATCCATTTAAAGTTTCATTTGGCTACGTTGCACTCTCGAGATAATCGTCACCATGTGCCAAATGCAATATAAAAGCAATCTGAGCACATTTCGCGCATAAATGAAATGACCACAATTTTCTCCAAAACTATAACAGATGCAAACTTGTCCTGTGTGGTGGAGATGAGATTTGATAAAATAAGTGGAAATCCAGTAAAAGTTTCATTTGGCTACTTTGCACTCTCGACATAATCGTCACCATGTGCCCAATGCAATATAAAAGCAATCTGAGCACATTTCGCGCATAAATGAAATGACCACAATTTTCTCCAAAACTATAACAGATGCAAACTTGTCCTGTGTGGTGGAGATGAGATTTGATAAAATAAGTGGAAATCCAGTAAAAGTTTCATTTAGCTACCTTGCACTCTTGACATAATCGTCACTATGAGCCAAATGCAATATAAAAGCAATCTGAGCACATTTCGCGCATAAATGAAATGACCACAATTTTCTCCAAAACTATAACAGATGCAAACTTGTCCTGTGTGGTGGAGATGAGATTTGATAAAATAAGTGGAAATCCAGTAAAAGTTTCATTTGGCTACCTTGCACTCTCGAGATAATCGTCACCATGTGCCAAATGCAATATAAAAGCAATCTGAGCACATTTAGCGCATAAATGAAATGACCACAATTTTCTCCAAAACTCTAACAGATACAAACTTGTCCTGTGTGGTGGAGATGAGATTTGATAAAATAAGTGGAAATCCAGTAAAAGTTTCATTTGGCTACTTTGCACTCTCGAGATAATCGTCACCATGTGCCAAATGCAATATAAAAGCAATCTGAGCACATTTCGCGCATAAATGAAATGACCACAATTTTCTCCAAAACTATAACAGATGCAAACTTGTCCTGTGTGGTGGAGATGAGATTTGATAAAATAAGTGGAAATTCAGTTAAAGTTTCATTTGGCTACTTTGCACTCTCGAGATAATCGTCACCATGTGCCAAATCCAATATAAAAGCAATCTGAGCACATTTCGCGCATAAATGACATGCCCACAATTTTCTCCAAAACTATAACAGATGCAAACTTGTCCTGTGTGGTGGAGATGAGATTCGATAAAATAAGTGGAAATCCATTTAAAGTTTCATTTGGCTACGTTGCACTCTCGAGATAATCGTCACCATGTGCCAAATGCAATATAAAAGCAATCTGAGCACATTTCGCGCATAAATGAAATGACCACAATTTTCTCCAAAACTATAACAGATGCAAACTTGTCCTGTGTGGTGGAGATGAGATTTGATAAAATAAGTGGAAATCCAGTAAAAGTTTCATTTGGCTACTTTGCACTCTCGACATAATCGTCACCATGTGCCAAATGCAATATAAAACCAATCTGAGCACATTTCGCGCATAAATGAAATGACCACAATTTTCTCCAAAACTATAACAGATGCAAACTTGTCCTGTGTGGTGGAGATGAGATTTGTTAAAATAAGTGGAAAACCAGTAAAAGTTTCATTTGGCTACCTTGCACTCTCGAGATAATCGTCACCATGTGCCAAATGCAATATAAAAGCAATCTGAGCATATTTCGCTCATAAATGAAATGACCACAATTTTCTCCAAAACTATAACAGATGCAAACTTGTCCTGTGTGGCGGAGATGAGATTTGATAAAATAAGTGGAAATCCAGTAAAAGTTTCATTTGGCTACTTTGCACTCTCGAGATAATCGTCACCATGTGCCCAATGCATTATAAAAGCAATCTGAGCACATTTCGCCCATAAATGAAATGACCACAATTTTCTCCAAAACTATAACAGATGCAAACTTGTCCTGTGTGGTGGAGATGAGATTTGATAAAATAAGTGGAAATCCAGTAAAAGTTTCATTTGGCTACCTTGCACTCTCGAGATAATCGTCACCATGTGCCAAATGCAATATAAAAGCAATCTGAGCACATTTCGCGCATAAATGAAATGACCACAATTTTTCCAAAACTATAACAGATGCAAACTTGTCCTGTGTGGTGGAGATGAGATTTGATAAAATAAGTGGAAATCCAGTAAAAGTTTCATTTGGCTACTTTGCACTCTCGACATAATCGTCACCATGTGCCAAATGCAATATAAAAGTAATCTGAGCACATTTCGCGCATAAATGAAATGACCACAATTTTCTCCAAAGCTATAACAGATGCAAACTTGTCCTGTGTGGTGGAGATGAGATTTGATAAAATAAGTGGAAATCCAGTAAAAGTTTCATTTGGCTACCTTGCACTCTCGAGATAATCGTCACCATGTGCCAAATGCAATATAAAAGCAATTTGAGCACATTTCGCACATAAATGAAATGACCACAATTTTCTCCAAAACTCTAACAGATGCAAACTTGTCCTGTGTGGTGGAGATGAAATTTGATAAAATAAGTGGAAATCCAGTAAAAGATTCATTAGGCTACTTTGCACTCTCGAGATAATCGTCACCATGTGCAAAATGCAATATAAAAGCAATCTGAGCACATTTCGCGCATAAATGAAATGACCACAATTTTCTCCAAAACTATAACAGATGCAAACTTGTCCTGTGTGGTGGAGATGAGATTTGATAAAATAAGTGGAAATCCAGTAAAAGTTTCATTTGGCTACTTTGCACTCTCGAGATAATCGTCACCATGTGCCAAATCCAATATAAAAGCTGTTACGGTTGCTGCGAGCACTGGAGACTATGTCCAGATTTCTTGCTACTGCACATGTGCGAGCGCTGGAGACTAAGTCCAGATTTCTTGCTACTGCACATGTGCGAGCGCTGGAGACTAAGTCCAGATTTCTTGCTACTGCACATGTGCGAGCGCTGGAGACTAAGTCCAGATTTCTTGCTACTGCACATGTGCGAGCGCCGGAGACTAAGTCCAATCTTGGAGCCATTGCACATGTGCGGGTGACATCATCGCTGACATGAGGTCACATGTCTCTGACACCTTCTATGCCGATTGGTCACTGGTCATGTGCTTGTGACGTCTTGCTCGGTGATAGGCCAGCATGACGTCACTCCTGTCGTTCTGGCAGCGGATGGGCTCTGGTGTCCTCCATCTTGGATGAGGCACAGAGTCTATATAAGACCCTGACACACGCCGCATGGTGCTCAGTCCTCTTGGTTCATGCATATGAGTAGACGCTCTGTGCGCGTTCCTCTAGGCATTCCTCTGTCTATGCTAGGTGAGCGCTACCGGTAGGGTAGCGTTCTTATACCTTACAGCTTCGGCTGCTGTCCGTATCCTTACCTCTTAGGGGAGCGGACATAGGCAGGTGCCTGAGACACATGGTCTGGCTGGGCCTTGTGATTCTACTCGTAGGTGGACGTTGCCGCTAGGGTAACGTTCCTTATACTGCGTCTGGCAGTTGTTCGTATCCTCGCACACTGAGGGAGCGAACAGAGGTAGGAGCTTTGTGCGGCTTACGCTGCTGTTCGTCTCTTTTGCACCACTAGAAGAGCGGACCTAGGCAGGTGCCATATCTAGTGGTTTGTGTCCTCGCACACTAGTGGAGCGAACGCAGGTAGGAGCTTTGTGCGGCTTACGCTGCTGTTCGTCTCTTTTGCACCACTAGAAGAGCGGACCTAGGTAGGTGCCATTTCGCACACATTGCCTTTCTCTCTGTGATTATTAACAGAGATCATTCCACACACCCTCCAAGTAAGGGAGGAATTGCTTTACTTTCTTATTATATCCTTCTGTGAGTTAACAGAGGTATTGCACTCTGCCATAGTCTGCAGCAAAGTCTTTGCACGGTGGACCCTGACTGTCTGATACTCCTTTCGGTTATTATCAGACAGCCCCCCGTAACAAAAGCAATCTGAGCACATTTTGCGCATAAATGACATGACCACAATTTTCTCCAAAACTATAACAGATGCAAACTTGACCTGTGTGGTGGAGATGAGATTTGATAAAATAAGTGGAAATCCAGTAAAAGTTTCATTTGGCTACCTTGCACTCTCGAGATAATCGTCACCATGTGCCAAATGCAATATAAAAGCAATCTGAGCACATTTCGCGCATAAATGAAATGACCACAATTTTCTCCAAAACTCTAACAGATGCAAACTTGTCCTGTGTGGTGGAGATGAGATTTGATAAAATAAGTGGAAATTCAGTAAAAGTTTCATTTGGCTACTTTGCACTCTCGAGATAATCGTCACCATGTGCCAAATGCAATATAAAAGCAATCTGAGCACATTTCGCGCATAAATGAAATGACCACAATTTTCTCCAAAACTATAACAGATGCAAACTTGTCCTGTGTGGTGGAGATGAGATTTGATAAAATAAGTGGAAACCCGGTAAAAGTTTCATTTGGCTACTTTGCACTCTCGAGATAATCATCACCATGTGCCAAATGCAATATAAAAGCAATCTGAGCACATTTCGCGCATAAATGAAATGACCACAATTTTCTCCAAAACTATAACAGATGCAAACTTGTCCTGTGTGGTGGAGATGAGATTTGATAAAATAAGTGGAAATCCAGTAAAAGTTTCATTTGGCTACTTTGCACTCTCGAGATAATCGTCACCATGTGCCAAATGCAATATAAAAGCAATATGAGCACATTTCGCGCATAAATGAAATGACCACAATTTTCTCCAAAACTATAACAGATGCAAACTTGTCCTGTGTGGTGGAGATGAGATTTGATAAAATAAGTGGAAATCCAGTAAAAGTTTCATTTGGCTACGTTGCACTCTCGAGATAATCGTCACCATGTGCCAAATGCAATATAAAAGCAATCTGAGCACATTTCACGCATAAATGAAATGACCACAATTTTCTCCAAAACTATAACAGATGCAAACTTGTCCTGTGTGGTGGAGATGAGATTTGATAAAATAAGTGGAAATCCAGTAAAAGTTTCATTTGGCTACTTTGCACTCTCGACATAATCGTCACCATGTGCCAAATGCAATATAGAAGCAATCTGAGCACATTTCACGCATAAATGAAATGACCACAATTTTCTCCAAAACTATAACAGATGCAAACTTGTCCTGTGTGGTGGAGATAAGATTTGTTAAAATAAGTGGAAATCCAGTAAAAGTTTCATTTGGCTACCTTGCACTCTCGAGATAATCGTCACCATGTGCCAAATGCAATATAAAAGCAATCTGAGCACATTTCGCGCAAAAAATGAAATGACCACAATTTTCTCCAAAACTATAACAGATGCAAACTTGTCCTGTGTGGCGGAGATGAGATTTGATAAAATAAGTGGAAATCCAGTAAAAGTTTCATTTGGCTATTTTGCACTCTCGACATAATCGTCACCATGTGCCAAATGCAATATAAAAGCAATCTGAGCACATTTCGCGCATAAATGAAATGACCACAATTTTCTCCAAAACTATAACAGATGCAAACTTGTCCTGTGTGGTGGAGATGAGATTTCATAAAATAAGTGGAAATCCAGTAAAAGTTTCATTTTGCTACTTTGCACTCTCGAGATAATCGTCACCATGTGCCAAATGCAATATAAAAGTAATCTGAGCACATTTCGCGCATAAATGAAATGACCACAATTTTCTCCAAAACTATAACAGATGCAAACTTGTCCTGTGTGGTGGAGATGAGATTTGATAAAATAAGTGGAAATCCAGTAAAAGTTTCATTTGGCTACTTTGCACTCTCGAGATAATCATCACCATGTGCCCAATGCAATATAAAAGCAATCTGAGCACATTTCGCGCATAAATGAAATGACCACAATTTTCTCCAAAACTATAACAGATGCAAACTTGTCCTGTGTGGTGGAGATGAGATTTGATAAAATAAGTGGAAATCCAGTAAAAGTTTCATTTTGCTACTTTGCACTCTCGAGATAATCGTCACCATGTACCAAATGCAATATAAAAGTAATCTGAGCACATTTCGCGCATAAATGAAATGACCACAATTTTCTCCAAAACTATAACAGATGCAAACTTGTCCTGTGTGGTGGAGATGAGATTTGATAAAATAAGTGGAAATCCAGTAAAAGATTCATTTGGCTACATTGCACTCTCGAGATAATCGTCACCATGTGCCCAATGCAATATAAAAGCAATCTGAGCACATTTCGCGCATAAATGAAATGACCACAATTTTCTCCAAAACTATAACAGATGCAAACTTGTCCTGTGTGGTGGAGATGAGATTTGATAAAATAAGTGGAAACCCGGTAAAAGTTTCATTTGGCTACTTTGCACTCTCGAGATAATCATCACCATGTGCCAAATGCAATATAAAAGCAATCTGAGCACATTTCGCGCATAAATGAAATGACCACAATTTTCTCCAAAACTATAACAGATGCAAACTTGTCCTGTGTGGTGGAGATGAGATTTGATAAAATAAGTGGAAATCCAGTAAAAGTTTCATTTGGCTACTTTGCACTCTCGAGATAATCGTCACCATGTGCCAAATGCAATATAAAAGCAATATGAGCACATTTCGCGCATAAATGAAATGACCACAATTTTCTCCAAAACTATAACAGATGCAAACTTGTCCTGTGTGGTGGAGATGAGATTTGATAAAATAAGTGGAAAATCAGTAAAAGTTTCATTTGGCTACGTTGCACTCTCGAGATAATCGTCACCATGTGCCAAATGCAATATAAAAGCAATCTGAGCACATTTCGCGCAAAAAATGAAATGACCACAATTTTCTCCAAAACTATAACAGATGCAAACTTGTCCTGTGTGGCGGAGATGAGATTTGATAAAATAAGTGGAAATCCAGTAAAAGTTTCATTTGGCTATTTTGCACTCTCGACATAATCGTCACCATGTGCCAAATGCAATATAAAAGTAATCTGAGCACATTTCGCGCATAAATGAAATGACCACAATTTTCTCCAAAACTATAACAGATGCAAACTTGTCCTGTGTGGTGGAGATGAGATTTGATAAAATAAGTGGAAATCCAGTAAAAGTTTCATTTGGCTACTTTGCACTCTCGAGATAATCGTCACCATGTGCCCAATGCAATATAAAAGCAATCTGAGCACATTTCGCGCATAAATGAAATGACCACAATTTTCTCCAAAACTATAACAGATGCAAACTTGTCCTGTGTGGTGGAGATGAGATTTGATAAAATAAGTGGAAATCCAGTAAAAGTTTCATTTTGCTACTTTGCACTCTCGAGATAATCGTCACCATGTGCCAAATGCAATATAAAAGTAATCTGAGCACATTTCGCGCATAAATGAAATGACCACAATTTTCTCCAAAACTATAACAGATGCAGACTTGTCCTGTGTGGTGGAGATGAGATTTGATAAAATAAGTGGAAATCCAGTAAAAGATTCATTTGGCTACTTTGCACTCTCGAGATAATCGTCACCATGTGCCCAATGCAATATAAAAGCAATCTGAGCACATTTCGCGCATAAATGAAATGACCACAATTTTCTCCAAAACTATAACAGATGCAAACTTGTCCTGTGTGGTGGAGATGAGATTTGATAAAATAAGTGGAAATCCAGTAAAAGTTTCATTTAGCTACCTTGAACTCTTGACATAATCGTCACCATGTGCCAAATGCAATATAAAAGCAATCTGAGCACATTTCGCGCATAAATGAAATGACCACAATTTTCTCCAAAACTATAACAGATGCAAACTTGTCTTGTGTGGTGGAGATGAGATTTAATAAAATAAGTGGAAATCCAGTAAAAGTTTCATTTGGCTACCTTGCACTCTCGAGATAATCGTCACCATGTGCCAAATGCAATATAAAAGCAATCTGAGCACATTTAGCGCATAAATGAAATGACCACAATTTTCTCCAAAACTATAACAGATGCAAACTTGTCCTGTGTGGTGGAGATGAGATTTGATAAAATAAGTGAAAATCCAGTAAAAGTTTCATTTGGCTACCTTGCACTCTCGAGATAATCGTCACCATGTGCCAAATGCAATATAAAAGCAATCTGAGCACATTTCGCGCATAAATGAAATGACCACAATTTTCTCCAAAACTCTAACAAATGCAAACTTGTCCTGTGTGGTGGAGATGAAATTTGATAAAATAAGTGGAAATCCAGTAAAAGTTTCATTTGGCTACTTTGCACTCTCGAGATAATCGTCACCATGTGCCAAATGCAATATAAAAGCAATCTGAGCACATTTCGCGCATAAATGAAATGACCACAATTTTCTCCAAAACTATAACAGATGCAAACTTGTCCTGTGTGGTGGAGATGAGATTTGATAAAATAAGTGGAAACCCGGTAAAAGTTTCATTTGGCTACTTTGCACTCTCGAGATAATCATCACCATGTGCCAAATGCAATATAAAAGCAATCTGAGCACATTTCGCGCATAAATGAAATGACCACAATTTTCTCCAAAACTATAACAGATGCAAACTTGTCCTGTGTGGTGGAGATGAGATTTGATAAAATAAGTGGAAATCCAGTAAAAGTTTCATTTGGCTACTTTGCACTCTCGAGATAATCGTCACCATGTGCCAAATGCAATATAAAAGCAATATGAGCACATTTCGCGCATAAATGAAATGACCACAATTTTCTCCAAAACTATAACAGATGCAAACTTGTCCTGTGTGGTGGAGATGAGATTTGATAAAATAAGTGGAAATCCAGTACAAGTTTCATTTGGCTACGTTGCACTCTCGAGATAATCGTCACCATGTGCCAAATGCAATATAAAAGCAATCTGAGCACATTTCACGCATAAATGAAATGACCACAATTTTCTCCAAAACTATAACAGATGTAAACTTGTCCTGTGTGGTGGAGATGAGATTTGATAAAATAAGTGGAAATCCAGTAAAAGTTTCATTTGGCTACTTTGCACTCTCGACATAATCGTCACCATGTGCCAAATGCAATATAGAAGCAATCTGAGCACATTTCACGCATAAATGAAATGACCACAATTTTCTCCAAAACTATAACAGATGCAAACTTGTCCTGTGTGGTGGAGATAAGATTTGTTAAAATAAGTGGAAATCCAGTAAAAGTTTCATTTGGCTACCTTGCACTCTCGAGATAATCGTCACCATGTGCCAAATGCAATATAAAAGCAATCTGAGCACATTTCGCGCAAAAAATGAAATGACCACAATTTTCTCCAAAACTATAACAGATGCAAACTTGTCCTGTGTGGCGGAGATGAGATTTGATAAAATAAGTGGAAATCCAGTAAAAGTTTCATTTGGCTATTTTGCACTCTCGACATAATCGTCACCATGTGCCAAATGCAATATAAAATCAATCTGAGCACATTTCGCGCATAAATGAAATGACCACAATTTTCTCCAAAACTATAACAGATGCAAACTTGTCCTGTGTGGTGGAGATGAGATTTGATAAAATAAGTGGAAATCCAGTAAAAGTTTCATTTTGCTACTTTGCACTCTCGAGATAATCGTCACCATGTGCCAAATGCAATATAAAAGTAATCTGAGCACATTTCGTGCATAAATGAAATGACCACAATTTTCTCCAAAACTATAACAGATGCAAACTTGTCCTGTGTGGTGGAGATGAGATTTGATAAAATAAGTGGAAATCCAGTAAAAGTTTCATTTGGCTACTTTGCACTCTCGAGATAATCGTCACCATGTGCCAAATCCAATATAAAAGCAATCTGAGCACATTTTGCGCATAAATGACATGACCACAATTTTCTCCAAAACTATAACAGATGCAAACTTGTCCTGTGTGGTGGAGATGAGATTTGATAAAATAAGTGGAAATCCAGTAAAAGTTTCATTTGGCTACCTTGCACTCTCGAGATAATCGTCACCATGTGCCAAATGCAATATAAAAGCAATCTGAGCACATTTCGCGCATAAATGAAATGACCACAATTTTCTCCAAAACTCTAACAGATGCAAACTTGTCCTGTGTGGTGGAGATGAGATTTGATAAAATAAGTGGAAATCCAGTAAAAGTTTCATTTGGCTACTTTGCACTCTCGAGATAATCGTCACCATATGCCAAATGCAATATAAAAGCAATCTGAGCACATTTCGCGCATAAATTAAATGACCACAATTTTCTCCAAAACTATAACAGATGCAAACTTGTCCTGTGTGGTGGAGATGAGATTTGATAAAATAAGTGGAAATTCAGTAAAAGTTTCATTTGGCTACTTTGCACTCTCAAGATAATCGTCACCATGTGCCAAATTCAATATAAAAGCAATCTGAGCACATTTCGCGCATAAATGAAATGACCACAATTTTCTCCAAAACTATAACAGATGCAAACTTGTCCTGTGTGGTGGAGATGAGATTTGATAAAATAAGTGGAAACCCGGTAAAAGTTTCATTTGGCTACTTTGCACTCTCGAGATAATCATCACCATGTGCCAAATGCAATATAAAAGCAATCTGAGCACATTTCGCGCATAAATGAAATGACCACAATTTTCTCCAAAACTATAACAGATGCAAACTTGTCCTGTGTGGTGGAGATGAGATTTGATAAAATAAGTGGAAATCCAGTAAAAGTTTCATTTGGCTACTTTGCACTCTCGAGATAATCGTCACCATGTGCCAAATGCAATATAAAAGCAATATGAGCACATTTCGCGCATAAATGAAATGACCACAATTTTCTACAAAACTATAACAGATGCAAACTTGTCCTGTGTGGTGGAGATGAGATTTGATAAAATAAGTGGAAATCCAGAAAAAGTTTCATTTGGCTACGTTGCACTCTCGAGATAATCGTCACCATGTGCCAAATGCAATATAAAAGCAATCTGAGCACATTTCACGCATAAATGAAATGACCACAATTTTCTCCAAAACTATAACAGATGCAAACTTGTCCTGTGTGGTGGAGATGAGATTTGATAAAATAAGTGGAAATCCAGTAAAAGTTTCATTTGGCTACTTTGCACTCTCGACATAATCGTCACCATGTGCCAAATGCAATATAGAAGCAATCTGAGCACATTTCACGCATAAATGAAATGACCACAATTTTCTCCAAAACTATAACAGATGCAAACTTGTCCTGTGTGGTGGAGATAAGATTTGTTAAAATAAGTGGAAATCCAGTAAAAGTTTCATTTGGCTACCTTGCACTCTCGAGATAATCGTCACCATGTGCCAAATGCAATATAAAAGCAATCTGAGCACATTTCGCGCAAAAAATGAAATGACCACAATTTTCTCCAAAACTATAACAGATGCAAACTTGTCCTGTGTGGCGGAGATGAGATTTGATAAAATAAGTGGAAATCCAGTAAAAGTTTCATTTGGCTATTTTGCACTCTCGACATAATCGTCACCATGTGCCAAATGCAATATAAAAGCAATCTGAGCACATTTCGCGCATAAATGAAATGACCACAATTTTCTCCAAAACTATAACAGATGCAAACTTGTCCTGTGTGGTGGAGATGAGATTTGATAAAATAAGTGGAAATCCAGTAAAAGTTTCATTTTGCTACTTTGCACTCTCGAGATAATCGTCACCATGTGCCAAATGCAATATAAAAGTAATCTGAGCACATTTCGCGCATAAATGAAATGACCACAATTTTCTCCAAAACAATAACAGATGCAAACTTGTCCTGTGTGGTGGAGATGAGATTTGATAAAATAAGTGGAAATCCAGTAAAAGATTCATTTGGCTACTTTGCACTCTCGAGATAATCGTCACCATGTGCCCAATGCAATATAAAAGCAATCTGAGCACATTTCGCGCATAAATGAAATGACCACAATTTTCTCCAAAACTATAACAGATGCAAACTTGTCCTGTGTGGTGGAGATGAGATTTAATAAAATAAGTGGAAATCCAGTAAAAGTTTCATTTGGCTACCTTGAACTCTTGACATAATCGTCACCATGTGCCAAATGCAATATAAAAGCAATCTGAGCACATTTCGCGCATAAATGAAATGACCACAATTTTCTCCAAAACTATAACAGATGCAAACTTGTCCTGTGTGGTGGAGATGAGATTTGATAAAATAAGTGTAAATCCAGTAAAAGTTTCATTTGGCTACCTTGCACTGTCGAGATAATCGTCACCATGTGCCAAATGCAATATAAAAGCAATCTGAGCACATTTAGCGCATAAATGAAATGACCACAATTTTCTCCAAAACTCTAACAGATGCAAACTTGTCCTGTGTGGTGGAGATGAGATTTGATAAAATAAGTGGAAATCCAGTAAAAGTTTCATTTGGCTACTTTGCACTCTCGAGATAATCGTCACCATGTGCCAAATGCAATATAAAAGCAATATGAGCACATTTCGCGCATAAATGAAATGACCACAATTTTCTCCAAAACTATAACAGATGCAAACTTGTCCTGTGTGGTGGAGATGAGATTTGATTAAATAAGTGGAAATCCAGTAAAAGTTTCATTTGGCTACGTTGCACTCTCGAGATAATTGTCACCATGTGCCAAATGCAATATAAAAGCAATCTGAGCACATTTCGCGCATAAATGAAATGACCACAATTTTCTCCAAAACTATAACAGATGCAAACTTGTCCTGTGTGGTGGAGATGAGATTTGATAAAATAAGTGGAAATCCAGTAAAAGTTTCATTTTGCTACTTTGCACTCTCGAGATAATCGTCACCATGTGCCAAATGCAATATAAAAGTAATCTGAGCACATTTCGCGCATAAATGAAATGACCACAATTTTCTCCAAAACTATAACAGATGCAAACTTGTCCTGTGTGGTGGAGATGAGATTTGATAAAATAAGTGGAAATCCAGTAAAAGTTTCATTTGGCTACCTTGCACTCTCGAGATAATCGTCACCATGTGCCAAATGCAATATAAAAGCAATCTGAGCACATTTCGCGCATAAATGAAATGACCACAATTTTCTCCAAAACTCTAACAAATGCAAACTTGTCCTGTGTGGTGGAGATGAAATTTGATAAAATAAGTGGAAATCCAGTAAAAGATTCATTTGGCTACTTTGCACTCTCGAGATAATCGTCACCATGTGCAAAATGCAATATAAAAGCAATCTGAGCACATTTCGCGCATAAATGAAATGACCACAATTTTCTCCAAAACTATAACAGATGCAAACTTGTCCTGTGTGGTGGAGATGAGATTTGATAAAATAAGTGGAAATCCAGTAAAAGTTTCATTTGGCTACTTTGCACTCTCGAGATAATCGTCACCATGTGCCAAATCCAATATAAAAGCAATCTGAGCACATTTTGCGCATAAATGACATGACCACAATTTTCTCCAAAACTATAACAGATGCAAACTTGTCCTGTGTGGTGGAGATGAGATTTGATAAAATAAGTGGAAATCCAGTAAAAGTTTCATTTGGCTACCTTGCACTCTCGAGATAATCGTCACCATGTGCCAAATGCAATATAAAAGCAATCTGAGCACATTTCGCGCATAAATGAAATGACCACAATTTTCTCCAAAACTCTAACAGATGCAAACTTGTCCTGTGTGGTGGAGATGAGATTTGATAAAATAAGTGGAAATCCACTAAAAGTTTCATTTGGCTACTTTGCACTCTCGAGATAATCGTCACCATATGCCAAATGCAATATAAAAGCAATCTGAGCACATTTCGCGCATAAATTAAATGACCACAATTTTCTCCAAAACTATAACAGATGCAAACTTGTCCTGTGTGGTGGAGATGAGATTTGATAAAATAAGTGGAAATTCAGTAAAAGTTTCATTTGGCTACTTTGCACTCTCGAGATAATCGTCACCATGTGCCAAATGCAATATAAAAGCAATCTGAGCACATTTCGCGCATAAATGAAATGACCACAATTTTCTCCAAAACTATAACAGATGCAAACTTGTCCTGTGTGGTGGAGATGAGATTTGATAAAATAAGTGGAAACCCGGTAAAAGTTTCATTTGGCTACTTTGCACTCTCGAGATAATCATCACCATGTGCCAAATGCAATATAAAAGCAATCTGAGCACATTTCGCGCATAAATGAAATGACCACAATTTTATCCAAAACTATAACAGATGCAAACTTGTCCTGTGTGGTGGAGATGAGATTTGATAAAATAAGTGGAAATCCAGTAAAAGTTTCATTTGGCTACTTTGCACTCTCGAGATAATCGTCACCATGTGCTAAATGCAATATAAAAGCAATATGAGCACATTTCGCGCATAAATGAAATGACCACAATTTTCTCCAAAACTATAACAGATGCAAACTTGTCCTGTGTGGTGGAGATGAGATTTGATAAAATAAGTGGAAATCCAGTAAAAGTTTCATTTGGCTACGTTGCACTCTCGAGATAATCGTCACCATGTGCCAAATGCAATATAAAAGCAATCTGAGCACATTTCACGCATAAATGAAATGACCACAATTTTTTCCAAAACTATAACAGATGCAAACTTGTCCTGTGTGGTGGAGATGAGATTTGATAAAATAAGTGGAAATCCAGTAAAAGTTTCATTTGGCTACTTTGCACTCTCGACATAATCGTCACCATGTGCCAAATGCAATATAGAAGCAGTCTGAGCACATTTCACGCATAAATGAAATGACCACAATTTTCTCCAAAACTATAACAGATGCAAACTTGTCCTGTGTGGTGGAGATAAGATTTGTTAAAATAAGTGGAAATCCAGTAAAAGTTTCATTTGGCTACCTTGCACTCTCGAGATAATCGTCACCATGTGCCAAATGCAATATAAAAGCAATCTGAGCACATTTCGCGCAAAAAATGAAATGACCACAATTTTCTCCAAAACTATAACAGATGCAAACTTGTCCTGTGTGGCGGAGATGAGATTTGATAAAATAAGTGAAAATCCAGTAAAAGTTTCATTTGGCTATTTTGCACTCTCGACATAATCGTCACCATGTGCCAAATGCAATATAAAAGCAATATGAGCACATTTCGCGCATAAATGAAATGACCACAATTTTCTCCAAAACTATAACAGATGCAAACTTGTCCTGTGTGGTGGAGATGAGATTTGATAAAATAAGTGGAAATCCAGTAAAAGTTTCATTTTGCTACTTTGCACTCTCGAGATAATCGTCACCATGTGCCAAATGCAATATAAAAGTAATCTGAGCACATTTCGCGCATAAATGAAATGACCACAATTTTCTCCAAAACTATAACAGATGCAAACTTGTCCTGTGTGGTGGAGATGAGATTTGATAAAATAAGTGGAAATCCAGTAAAAGATTCATTTGGCTACTTTGCACTCTTGAGATAATCGTCACCATGTGCCCAATGCAATATAAAAGCAATCTGAGCACATTTCGCGCATAAATGAAATGACCACAATTTTCTCCAAAACTATAACAGATGCAAACTTGTCCTGTGTGGTGGAGATGAGATTTAATAAAATAAGTGGAAATCCAGTAAAAGTTTCATTTGGCTACCTTGAACTCTTGACATAATCGTCACCATGTGCCAAATGCAATATAGAAGCAATCTGAGCACATTTCACGCATAAATGAAATGACCACAATTTTCTCCAAAACTATAACAGATGCAAACTTGTCCTGTGTGGTGGAGATAAGATTTGTTAAAATAAGTGGAAATCCAGTAAAAGTTTCATTTGGCTACCTTGCACTCTCGAGATAATCGTCACCATGTGCCAAATGCAATATAAAAGCAATCTGAGCACATTTCGCGCAAAAAATGAAATGACCACAATTTTCTCCAAAACTATAACAGATGCAAACTTGTCCTGTGTGGCGGAGATGAGATTTGATAAAATAAGTGGAAATCCAGTAAAAGTTTCATTTGGCTATTTTGCACTCTCGACATAATCGTCACCATGTGCCAAATGCAATATAAAAGCAATCTGAGCACATTTCGCGCATAAATGAAATGACCACAATTTTCTCCAAAACTATAACAGATGCAAACTTGTCCTGTGTGGTGGAGATGAGATTTGATAAAATAAGTGGAAATCCAGTAAAAGTTTCATTTTGCTACTTTGCACTCTCGAGATAATCGTCACCATGTGCCAAATGCAATATAAAAGTAATCTGAGCACATTTCGCGCATAAATGAAATGACCACAATTTTCTCCAAAACTATAACAGATGCAAACTTGTCCTGTGTGGTGGAGATGAGATTTGATAAAATAAGTGGAAATCCAGTAAAAGATTCATTTGGCTACCTTGAACTCTTGACATAATCGTCACCATGTGCCAAATGCAATATAAAAGCAATCTGAGCACATTTCGCGCATAAATGAAATGACCACAATTTTCTCCAAAACTATAACAGATGCAAACTTGTCCTGTGTGGTGGAGATGAGATTTGATAAAATAAGTGGAAATCCAGTAAAAGTTTCATTTGGCTACCTTGCACTCTCGAGATAATCGTCACTATGTGCCAAATGCAATATAAAAGCAATCTGAGCACATTTAGCGCATAAATGAAATGACCACAATTTTCTCCAAAACTCTAACAGATGCAAACTTGTCCTGTGTGGTGGAGATGAGATTTGATAAAATAAGTGGAAATCCAGTAAAAGTTTCATTTGGCTACTTTGCACTCTCGAGATAATCGTCACCATGTGCCAAATGCAATATAAAAGCAATATGAGCACATTTCGCGCATAAATGAAATGACCACAATTTTCTCCAAAACTATAACAGATGCAAACTTGTCCTGTGTGGTGGAGATGAGATTTGATTAAATAAGTGGAAATCCAGTAAAAGTTTCATTTGGCTACGTTGCACTCTCGAGATAATCGTCACCATGTGTCAAATGCAATATAAAAGCAATCTGAGCACATTTCGCGTATAAATGAAATGACCACAATTTTCTCCAAAACTATAACAGATGCAAACTTGTCCTGTGTGGTGGAGATGAGATTTGATAAAATAAGTGGAAATCCAGTAAAAGTTTCATTTTGCTACTTTGCACTCTCGAGATAATCGTCACCATGTGCCAAATGCAATATAAAAGTAATCTGAGCACATTTCGCGCATAAATGAAATGACCACAATTTTCTCCAAAACTATAACAGATGCAAACTTGTCCTGTGTGGTGGAGATGAGATTTGATAAAATAAGTGGAAATCCAGTAAAAGTTTCATTTGGCTACCTTGCACTCTCGAGATAATCGTTACCATGTGCCAAATGCAATATAAAAGCAATCTGAGCACATTTCGCGCATAAATGAAATGACCACAATTTTCTCCAAAACTCTAACAAATGCAAACTTGTCCTGTGTGGTGGAGATGAAATTTGATAAAATAAGTGGAAATCCAGTAAAAGATTCATTTGGCTACTTTGCATTCTCGAGATAATCGTCACCATGTGCAAAATGCAATATAAAAGCAATCTGAGCACATTTCGCGCATAAATGAAATGACCACAATTTTCTCCAAAACTATAACAGATGCAAACTTGTCCTGTGTGGTTGAGATGAGATTTGATAAAATAAGTGGAAATCCAGTAAAAGTTTCATTTGGCTACTTTGCACTCTCGAGATAATCGTCACCATGTGCCAAATCCAATATAAAAGCAATCTGAGCACATTTTGCGCATAAATGACATGACCACAATTTTCTCCAAAACTATAACAGATGCAAACTTGTCCTGTGTGATGGAGATGAGATTTGATAAAATAAGTGGAAATCCAGTAAAAGTTTCATTTGGCTACCTTGCACTCTCGAGATAATCGTCACCATGTGCCAAATGCAATATAAAAGCAATCTGAGCACATTTCGCGCATAAATGAAATGACCACAATTTTCTCCAAAACTATAACAGATGCAAACTTGTCCTGTGTGGTGGAGATGAGATTTGATAAAATAAGTGGAAATCCAGTAAAAGTTTCATTTTGCTACTTTGCACTCTCGAGATAATCGTCACCATGTGCCAAATGCAATATAAAAGTAATCTGAGCACATTTCGCGCATAAATGAAATGACCACAATTTTCTCCAAAACTATAACAGATGCAAACTTGTCCTGTGTGGTGGAGATGAGATTTGATAAAATAAGTGGAAATCCAGTAAAAGATTCATTTGGCTACCTTGAACTCTTGACATAATCGTCACCATGTGCCAAATGCAATATAAAAGCAATCTGAGCACATTTCGCGCATAAATGAAATGACCACAATTTTCTCCAAAACTATAACAGATGCAAACTTGTCCTGTGTGGTGGAGATGAGATTTGATAAAATAAGTGGAAATCCAGTAAAAGTTTCATTTGGCTACCTTGCACTCTCGAGATAATCGTCACTATGTGCCAAATGCAATATAAAAGCAATCTGAGCACATTTAGCGCATAAATGAAATGACCACAATTTTCTCCAAAACTCTAACAGATGCAAACTTGTCCTGTGTGGTGGAGATGAGATTTGATAAAATAAGTGGAAATCCAGTAAAAGTTTCATTTGGCTACTTTGCACTCTCGAGATAATCGTCACCATGTGCCAAATGCAATATAAAAGCAATATGAGCACATTTCGCGCATAAATGAAATGACCACAATTTTCTCCAAAACTATAACAGATGCAAACTTGTCCTGTGTGGTGGAGATGAGATTTGATTAAATAAGTGGAAATCCAGTAAAAGTTTCATTTGGCTACGTTGCACTCTCGAGATAATCGTCACCATGTGTCAAATGCAATATAAAAGCAATCTGAGCACATTTCGCGTATAAATGAAATGACCACAATTTTCTCCAAAACTATAACAGATGCAAACTTGTCCTGTGTGGTGGAGATGAGATTTGATAAAATAAGTGGAAATCCAGTAAAAGTTTCATTTTGCTACTTTGCACTCTCGAGATAATCGTCACCATGTGCCAAATGCAATATAAAAGTAATCTGAGCACATTTCGCGCATAAATGAAATGACCACAATTTTCTCCAAAACTATAACAGATGCAAACTTGTCCTGTGTGGTGGAGATGAGATTTGATAAAATAAGTGGAAATCCATTTAAAGTTTCATTTGGCTACGTTGCACTCTCGAGATAATCGTCACCATGTGCCAAATGCAATATAAAAGCAATCTGAGCACATTTCGCGCATAAATGAAATGACCACAATTTTCTCCAAAACTATAACAGATGCAAACTTGTCCTGTGTGGTGGAGATGAGATTTGATAAAATAAGTGGAAATCCAGTAAAAGTTTCATTTGGCTACTTTGCACTCTCGACATAATCGTCACCATGTGCCAAATGCAATATAAAACCAATCTGAGCACATTTCGCGCATAAATGAAATGACCACAATTTTCTCCAAAACTATAACAGATGCAAACTTGTCCTGTGTGGTGGAGATGAGATTTGTTAAAATAAGTGGAAAACCAGTAAAAGTTTCATTTGGCTACCTTGCACTCTCGAGATAATCGTCACCATGTGCCAAATGCAATATAAAAGCAATCTGAGCATATTTCGCTCATAAATGAAATGACCACAATTTTCTCCAAAACTATAACAGATGCAAACTTGTCCTGTGTGGCGGAGATGAGATTTGATAAAATAAGTGGAAATCCAGTAAAAGTTTCATTTGGCTACTTTGCACTCTCGAGATAATCGTCACCATGTGCCCAATGCATTATAAAAGCAATCTGAGCACATTTCGCCCATAAATGAAATGACCACAATTTTCTCCAAAACTATAACAGATGCAAACTTGTCCTGTGTGGTGGAGATGAGATTTGATAAAATAAGTGGAAATCCAGTAAAAGTTTCATTTGGCTACCTTGCACTCTCGAGATAATCGTCACCATGTGCCAAATGCAATATAAAAGCAATCTGAGCACATTTCGCGCATAAATGAAATGACCACAATTTTTCCAAAACTATAACAGATGCAAACTTGTCCTGTGTGGTGGAGATGAGATTTGATAAAATAAGTGGAAATCCAGTAAAAGTTTCATTTGGCTACTTTGCACTCTCGACATAATCGTCACCATGTGCCAAATGCAATATAAAAGTAATCTGAGCACATTTCGCGCATAAATGAAATGACCACAATTTTCTCCAAAGCTATAACAGATGCAAACTTGTCCTGTGTGGTGGAGATGAGATTTGATAAAATAAGTGGAAATCCAGTAAAAGTTTCATTTGGCTACCTTGCACTCTCGAGATAATCGTCACCATGTGCCAAATGCAATATAAAAGCAATTTGAGCACATTTCGCACATAAATGAAATGACCACAATTTTCTCCAAAACTCTAACAGATGCAAACTTGTCCTGTGTGGTGGAGATGAAATTTGATAAAATAAGTGGAAATCCAGTAAAAGATTCATTAGGCTACTTTGCACTCTCGAGATAATCGTCACCATGTGCAAAATGCAATATAAAAGCAATCTGAGCACATTTCGCGCATAAATGAAATGACCACAATTTTCTCCAAAACTATAACAGATGCAAACTTGTCCTGTGTGGTGGAGATGAGATTTGATAAAATAAGTGGAAATCCAGTAAAAGTTTCATTTGGCTACTTTGCACTCTCGAGATAATCGTCACCATGTGCCAAATCCAATATAAAAGCTGTTACGGTTGCTGCGAGCACTGGAGACTATGTCCAGATTTCTTGCTACTGCACATGTGCGAGCGCTGGAGACTAAGTCCAGATTTCTTGCTACTGCACATGTGCGAGCGCTGGAGACTAAGTCCAGATTTCTTGCTACTGCACATGTGCGAGCGCTGGAGACTAAGTCCAGATTTCTTGCTACTGCACATGTGCGAGCGCCGGAGACTAAGTCCAATCTTGGAGCCATTGCACATGTGCGGGTGACATCATCGCTGACATGAGGTCACATGTCTCTGACACCTTCTATGCCGATTGGTCACTGGTCATGTGCTTGTGACGTCTTGCTCGGTGATAGGCCAGCATGACGTCACTCCTGTCGTTCTGGCAGCGGATGGGCTCTGGTGTCCTCCATCTTGGATGAGGCACAGAGTCTATATAAGACCCTGACACACGCCGCATGGTGCTCAGTCCTCTTGGTTCATGCATATGAGTAGACGCTCTGTGCGCGTTCCTCTAGGCATTCCTCTGTCTATGCTAGGTGAGCGCTACCGGTAGGGTAGCGTTCTTATACCTTACAGCTTCGGCTGCTGTCCGTATCCTTACCTCTTAGGGGAGCGGACATAGGCAGGTGCCTGAGACACATGGTCTGGCTGGGCCTTGTGATTCTACTCGTAGGTGGACGTTGCCGCTAGGGTAACGTTCCTTATACTGCGTCTGGCAGTTGTTCGTATCCTCGCACACTGAGGGAGCGAACAGAGGTAGGAGCTTTGTGCGGCTTACGCTGCTGTTCGTCTCTTTTGCACCACTAGAAGAGCGGACCTAGGCAGGTGCCATATCTAGTGGTTTGTGTCCTCGCACACTAGTGGAGCGAACGCAGGTAGGAGCTTTGTGCGGCTTACGCTGCTGTTCGTCTCTTTTGCACCACTAGAAGAGCGGACCTAGGTAGGTGCCATTTCGCACACATTGCCTTTCTCTCTGTGATTATTAACAGAGATCATTCCACACACCCTCCAAGTAAGGGAGGAATTGCTTTACTTTCTTATTATATCCTTCTGTGAGTTAACAGAGGTATTGCACTCTGCCATAGTCTGCAGCAAAGTCTTTGCACGGTGGACCCTGACTGTCTGATACTCCTTTCGGTTATTATCAGACAGCCCCCCGTAACAAAAGCAATCTGAGCACATTTTGCGCATAAATGACATGACCACAATTTTCTCCAAAACTATAACAGATGCAAACTTGACCTGTGTGGTGGAGATGAGATTTGATAAAATAAGTGGAAATCCAGTAAAAGTTTCATTTGGCTACCTTGCACTCTCGAGATAATCGTCACCATGTGCCAAATGCAATATAAAAGCAATCTGAGCACATTTCGCGCATAAATGAAATGACCACAATTTTCTCCAAAACTCTAACAGATGCAAACTTGTCCTGTGTGGTGGAGATGAGATTTGATAAAATAAGTGGAAATTCAGTAAAAGTTTAATTTGGCTACTTTGCACTCTCGAGATAATCGTCACCATGTGCCAAATGCAATATAAAAGCAATCTGAGCACATTTCGCGCATAAATGAAATGACCACAATTTTCTCCAAAACTATAACAGATGCAAACTTGTCCTGTGTGGTGGAGATGAGATTTGATAAAATAAGTGGAAACCCGGTAAAAGTTTCATTTGGCTACTTTGCACTCTCGAGATAATCATCACCATGTGCCAAATGCAATATAAAAGCAATCTGAGCACATTTCGCGCATAAATGAAATGACCACAATTTTCTCCAAAACTATAACAGATGCAAACTTGTCCTGTGTGGTGGAGATGAGATTTGATAAAATAAGTGGAAATCCAGTAAAAGTTTCATTTGGCTACTTTGCACTCTCGAGATAATCGTCACCATGTGCCAAATGCAATATAAAAGCAATATGAGCACATTTCGCGCATAAATGAAATGACCACAATTTTCTCCAAAACTATAACAGATGCAAACTTGTCCTGTGTGGTGGAGATGAGATTTGATAAAATAAGTGGAAATCCAGTAAAAGTTTCATTTGGCTACGTTGCACTCTCGAGATAATCGTCACCATGTGCCAAATGCAATATAAAAGCAATCTGAGCACATTTCACGCATAAATGAAATGACCACAATTTTCTCCAAAACTATAACAGATGCAAACTTGTCCTGTGTGGTGGAGATGAGATTTGATAAAATAAGTGGAAATCCAGTAAAAGTTTCATTTGGCTACTTTGCACTCTCGACATAATCGTCACCATGTGCCAAATGCAATATAGAAGCAATCTGAGCACATTTCACGCATAAATGAAATGACCACAATTTTCTCCAAAACTATAACAGATGCAAACTTGTCCTGTGTGGTGGAGATAAGATTTGTTAAAATAAGTGGAAATCCAGTAAAAGTTTCATTTGGCTACCTTGCACTCTCGAGATAATCGTCACCATGTGCCAAATGCAATATAAAAGCAATCTGAGCACATTTCGCGCAAAAAATGAAATGACCACAATTTTCTCCAAAACTATAACAGATGCAAACTTGTCCTGTGTGGCGGAGATGAGATTTGATAAAATAAGTGGAAATCCAGTAAAAGTTTCATTTGGCTATTTTGCACTCTCGACATAATCGTCACCATGTGCCAAATGCAATATAAAAGCAATCTGAGCACATTTCGCGCATAAATGAAATGACCACAATTTTCTCCAAAACTATAACAGATGCAAACTTGTCCTGTGTGGTGGAGATGAGATTTCATAAAATAAGTGGAAATCCAGTAAAAGTTTCATTTTGCTACTTTGCACTCTCGAGATAATCGTCACCATGTGCCAAATGCAATATAAAAGTAATCTGAGCACATTTCGCGCATAAATGAAATGACCACAATTTTCTCCAAAACTATAACAGATGCAAACTTGTCCTGTGTGGTGGAGATGAGATTTGATAAAATAAGTGGAAATCCAGTAAAAGTTTCATTTGGCTACTTTGCACTCTCGAGATAATCATCACCATGTGCCCAATGCAATATAAAAGCAATCTGAGCACATTTCGCGCATAAATGAAATGACCACAATTTTCTCCAAAACTATAACAGATGCAAACTTGTCCTGTGTGGTGGAGATGAGATTTGATAAAATAAGTGGAAATCCAGTAAAAGTTTCATTTTGCTACTTTGCACTCTCGAGATAATCGTCACCATGTACCAAATGCAATATAAAAGTAATCTGAGCACATTTCGCGCATAAATGAAATGACCACAATTTTCTCCAAAACTATAACAGATGCAAACTTGTCCTGTGTGGTGGAGATGAGATTTGATAAAATAAGTGGAAATCCAGTAAAAGATTCATTTGGCTACATTGCACTCTCGAGATAATCGTCACCATGTGCCCAATGCAATATAAAAGCAATCTGAGCACATTTCGCGCATAAATGAAATGACCACAATTTTCTCCAAAACTATAACAGATGCAAACTTGTCCTGTGTGGTGGAGATGAGATTTGATAAAATAAGTGGAAACCCGGTAAAAGTTTCATTTGGCTACTTTGCACTCTCGAGATAATCATCACCATGTGCCAAATGCAATATAAAAGCAATCTGAGCACATTTCGCGCATAAATGAAATGACCACAATTTTCTCCAAAACTATAACAGATGCAAACTTGTCCTGTGTGGTGGAGATGAGATTTGATAAAATAAGTGGAAATCCAGTAAAAGTTTCATTTGGCTACTTTGCACTCTCGAGATAATCGTCACCATGTGCCAAATGCAATATAAAAGCAATATGAGCACATTTCGCGCATAAATGAAATGACCACAATTTTCTCCAAAACTATAACAGATGCAAACTTGTCCTGTGTGGTGGAGATGAGATTTGATAAAATAAGTGGAAAATCAGTAAAAGTTTCATTTGGCTACGTTGCACTCTCGAGATAATCGTCACCATGTGCCAAATGCAATATAAAAGCAATCTGAGCACATTTCGCGCAAAAAATGAAATGACCACAATTTTCTCCAAAACTATAACAGATGCAAACTTGTCCTGTGTGGCGGAGATGAGATTTGATAAAATAAGTGGAAATCCAGTAAAAGTTTCATTTGGCTATTTTGCACTCTCGACATAATCGTCACCATGTGCCAAATGCAATATAAAAGTAATCTGAGCACATTTCGCGCATAAATGAAATGACCACAATTTTCTCCAAAACTATAACAGATGCAAACTTGTCCTGTGTGGTGGAGATGAGATTTGATAAAATAAGTGGAAATCCAGTAAAAGTTTCATTTGGCTACTTTGCACTCTCGAGATAATCGTCACCATGTGCCCAATGCAATATAAAAGCAATCTGAGCACATTTCGCGCATAAATGAAATGACCACAATTTTCTCCAAAACTATAACAGATGCAAACTTGTCCTGTGTGGTGGAGATGAGATTTGATAAAATAAGTGGAAATCCAGTAAAAGTTTCATTTTGCTACTTTGCACTCTCGAGATAATCGTCACCATGTGCCAAATGCAATATAAAAGTAATCTGAGCACATTTCGCGCATAAATGAAATGACCACAATTTTCTCCAAAACTATAACAGATGCAGACTTGTCCTGTGTGGTGGAGATGAGATTTGATAAAATAAGTGGAAATCCAGTAAAAGATTCATTTGGCTACTTTGCACTCTCGAGATAATCGTCACCATGTGCCCAATGCAATATAAAAGCAATCTGAGCACATTTCGCGCATAAATGAAATGACCACAATTTTCTCCAAAACTATAACAGATGCAAACTTGTCCTGTGTGGTGGAGATGAGATTTGATAAAATAAGTGGAAATCCAGTAAAAGTTTCATTTAGCTACCTTGAACTCTTGACATAATCGTCACCATGTGCCAAATGCAATATAAAAGCAATCTGAGCACATTTCGCGCATAAATGAAATGACCACAATTTTCTCCAAAACTATAACAGATGCAAACTTGTCTTGTGTGGTGGAGATGAGATTTAATAAAATAAGTGGAAATCCAGTAAAAGTTTCATTTGGCTACCTTGCACTCTCGAGATAATCGTCACCATGTGCCAAATGCAATATAAAAGCAATCTGAGCACATTTAGCGCATAAATGAAATGACCACAATTTTCTCCAAAACTATAACAGATGCAAACTTGTCCTGTGTGGTGGAGATGAGATTTGATAAAATAAGTGAAAATCCAGTAAAAGTTTCATTTGGCTACCTTGCACTCTCGAGATAATCGTCACCATGTGCCAAATGCAATATAAAAGCAATCTGAGCACATTTCGCGCATAAATGAAATGACCACAATTTTCTCCAAAACTCTAACAAATGCAAACTTGTCCTGTGTGGTGGAGATGAAATTTGATAAAATAAGTGGAAATCCAGTAAAAGTTTCATTTGGCTACTTTGCACTCTCGAGATAATCGTCACCATGTGCCAAATGCAATATAAAAGCAATCTGAGCACATTTCGCGCATAAATGAAATGACCACAATTTTCTCCAAAACTATAACAGATGCAAACTTGTCCTGTGTGGTGGAGATGAGATTTGATAAAATAAGTGGAAACCCGGTAAAAGTTTCATTTGGCTACTTTGCACTCTCGAGATAATCATCACCATGTGCCAAATGCAATATAAAAGCAATCTGAGCACATTTCGCGCATAAATGAAATGACCACAATTTTCTCCAAAACTATAACAGATGCAAACTTGTCCTGTGTGGTGGAGATGAGATTTGATAAAATAAGTGGAAATCCAGTAAAAGTTTCATTTGGCTACTTTGCACTCTCGAGATAATCGTCACCATGTGCCAAATGCAATATAAAAGCAATATGAGCACATTTCGCGCATAAATGAAATGACCACAATTTTCTCCAAAACTATAACAGATGCAAACTTGTCCTGTGTGGTGGAGATGAGATTTGATAAAATAAGTGGAAATCCAGTACAAGTTTCATTTGGCTACGTTGCACTCTCGAGATAATCGTCACCATGTGCCAAATGCAATATAAAAGCAATCTGAGCACATTTCACGCATAAATGAAATGACCACAATTTTCTCCAAAACTATAACAGATGTAAACTTGTCCTGTGTGGTGGAGATGAGATTTGATAAAATAAGTGGAAATCCAGTAAAAGTTTCATTTGGCTACTTTGCACTCTCGACATAATCGTCACCATGTGCCAAATGCAATATAGAAGCAATCTGAGCACATTTCACGCATAAATGAAATGACCACAATTTTCTCCAAAACTATAACAGATGCAAACTTGTCCTGTGTGGTGGAGATAAGATTTGTTAAAATAAGTGGAAATCCAGTAAAAGTTTCATTTGGCTACCTTGCACTCTCGAGATAATCGTCACCATGTGCCAAATGCAATATAAAAGCAATCTGAGCACATTTCGCGCAAAAAATGAAATGACCACAATTTTCTCCAAAACTATAACAGATGCAAACTTGTCCTGTGTGGCGGAGATGAGATTTGATAAAATAAGTGGAAATCCAGTAAAAGTTTCATTTGGCTATTTTGCACTCTCGACATAATCGTCACCATGTGCCAAATGCAATATAAAATCAATCTGAGCACATTTCGCGCATAAATGAAATGACCACAATTTTCTCCAAAACTATAACAGATGCAAACTTGTCCTGTGTGGTGGAGATGAGATTTGATAAAATAAGTGGAAATCCAGTAAAAGTTTCATTTTGCTACTTTGCACTCTCGAGATAATCGTCACCATGTGCCAAATGCAATATAAAAGTAATCTGAGCACATTTCGTGCATAAATGAAATGACCACAATTTTCTCCAAAACTATAACAGATGCAAACTTGTCCTGTGTGGTGGAGATGAGATTTGATAAAATAAGTGGAAATCCAGTAAAAGTTTCATTTGGCTACTTTGCACTCTCGAGATAATCGTCACCATGTGCCAAATCCAATATAAAAGCAATCTGAGCACATTTTGCGCATAAATGACATGACCACAATTTTCTCCAAAACTATAACAGATGCAAACTTGTCCTGTGTGGTGGAGATGAGATTTGATAAAATAAGTGGAAATCCAGTAAAAGTTTCATTTGGCTACCTTGCACTCTCGAGATAATCGTCACCATGTGCCAAATGCAATATAAAAGCAATCTGAGCACATTTCGCGCATAAATGAAATGACCACAATTTTCTCCAAAACTCTAACAGATGCAAACTTGTCCTGTGTGGTGGAGATGAGATTTGATAAAATAAGTGGAAATCCAGTAAAAGTTTCATTTGGCTACTTTGCACTCTCGAGATAATCGTCACCATATGCCAAATGCAATATAAAAGCAATCTGAGCACATTTCGCGCATAAATTAAATGACCACAATTTTCTCCAAAACTATAACAGATGCAAACTTGTCCTGTGTGGTGGAGATGAGATTTGATAAAATAAGTGGAAATTCAGTAAAAGTTTCATTTGGCTACTTTGCACTCTCAAGATAATCGTCACCATGTGCCAAATTCAATATAAAAGCAATCTGAGCACATTTCGCGCATAAATGAAATGACCACAATTTTCTCCAAAACTATAACAGATGCAAACTTGTCCTGTGTGGTGGAGATGAGATTTGATAAAATAAGTGGAAACCCGGTAAAAGTTTCATTTGGCTACTTTGCACTCTCGAGATAATCATCACCATGTGCCAAATGCAATATAAAAGCAATCTGAGCACATTTCGCGCATAAATGAAATGACCACAATTTTCTCCAAAACTATAACAGATGCAAACTTGTCCTGTGTGGTGGAGATGAGATTTGATAAAATAAGTGGAAATCCAGTAAAAGTTTCATTTGGCTACTTTGCACTCTCGAGATAATCGTCACCATGTGCCAAATGCAATATAAAAGCAATATGAGCACATTTCGCGCATAAATGAAATGACCACAATTTTCTACAAAACTATAACAGATGCAAACTTGTCCTGTGTGGTGGAGATGAGATTTGATAAAATAAGTGGAAATCCAGAAAAAGTTTCATTTGGCTACGTTGCACTCTCGAGATAATCGTCACCATGTGCCAAATGCAATATAAAAGCAATCTGAGCACATTTCACGCATAAATGAAATGACCACAATTTTCTCCAAAACTATAACAGATGCAAACTTGTCCTGTGTGGTGGAGATGAGATTTGATAAAATAAGTGGAAATCCAGTAAAAGTTTCATTTGGCTACTTTGCACTCTCGACATAATCGTCACCATGTGCCAAATGCAATATAGAAGCAATCTGAGCACATTTCACGCATAAATGAAATGACCACAATTTTCTCCAAAACTATAACAGATGCAAACTTGTCCTGTGTGGTGGAGATAAGATTTGTTAAAATAAGTGGAAATCCAGTAAAAGTTTCATTTGGCTACCTTGCACTCTCGAGATAATCGTCACCATGTGCCAAATGCAATATAAAAGCAATCTGAGCACATTTCGCGCAAAAAATGAAATGACCACAATTTTCTCCAAAACTATAACAGATGCAAACTTGTCCTGTGTGGCGGAGATGAGATTTGATAAAATAAGTGGAAATCCAGTAAAAGTTTCATTTGGCTATTTTGCACTCTCGACATAATCGTCACCATGTGCCAAATGCAATATAAAAGCAATCTGAGCACATTTCGCGCATAAATGAAATGACCACAATTTTCTCCAAAACTATAACAGATGCAAACTTGTCCTGTGTGGTGGAGATGAGATTTGATAAAATAAGTGGAAATCCAGTAAAAGTTTCATTTTGCTACTTTGCACTCTCGAGATAATCGTCACCATGTGCCAAATGCAATATAAAAGTAATCTGAGCACATTTCGCGCATAAATGAAATGACCACAATTTTCTCCAAAACAATAACAGATGCAAACTTGTCCTGTGTGGTGGAGATGAGATTTGATAAAATAAGTGGAAATCCAGTAAAAGATTCATTTGGCTACTTTGCACTCTCGAGATAATCGTCACCATGTGCCCAATGCAATATAAAAGCAATCTGAGCACATTTCGCGCATAAATGAAATGACCACAATTTTCTCCAAAACTATAACAGATGCAAACTTGTCCTGTGTGGTGGAGATGAGATTTAATAAAATAAGTGGAAATCCAGTAAAAGTTTCATTTGGCTACCTTGAACTCTTGACATAATCGTCACCATGTGCCAAATGCAATATAAAAGCAATCTGAGCACATTTCGCGCATAAATGAAATGACCACAATTTTCTCCAAAACTATAACAGATGCAAACTTGTCCTGTGTGGTGGAGATGAGATTTGATAAAATAAGTGTAAATCCAGTAAAAGTTTCATTTGGCTACCTTGCACTGTCGAGATAATCGTCACCATGTGCCAAATGCAATATAAAAGCAATCTGAGCACATTTAGCGCATAAATGAAATGACCACAATTTTCTCCAAAACTCTAACAGATGCAAACTTGTCCTGTGTGGTGGAGATGAGATTTGATAAAATAAGTGGAAATCCAGTAAAAGTTTCATTTGGCTACTTTGCACTCTCGAGATAATCGTCACCATGTGCCAAATGCAATATAAAAGCAATATGAGCACATTTCGCGCATAAATGAAATGACCACAATTTTCTCCAAAACTATAACAGATGCAAACTTGTCCTGTGTGGTGGAGATGAGATTTGATTAAATAAGTGGAAATCCAGTAAAAGTTTCATTTGGCTACGTTGCACTCTCGAGATAATTGTCACCATGTGCCAAATGCAATATAAAAGCAATCTGAGCACATTTCGCGCATAAATGAAATGACCACAATTTTCTCCAAAACTATAACAGATGCAAACTTGTCCTGTGTGGTGGAGATGAGATTTGATAAAATAAGTGGAAATCCAGTAAAAGTTTCATTTTGCTACTTTGCACTCTCGAGATAATCGTCACCATGTGCCAAATGCAATATAAAAGTAATCTGAGCACATTTCGCGCATAAATGAAATGACCACAATTTTCTCCAAAACTATAACAGATGCAAACTTGTCCTGTGTGGTGGAGATGAGATTTGATAAAATAAGTGGAAATCCAGTAAAAGTTTCATTTGGCTACCTTGCACTCTCGAGATAATCGTCACCATGTGCCAAATGCAATATAAAAGCAATCTGAGCACATTTCGCGCATAAATGAAATGACCACAATTTTCTCCAAAACTCTAACAAATGCAAACTTGTCCTGTGTGGTGGAGATGAAATTTGATAAAATAAGTGGAAATCCAGTAAAAGATTCATTTGGCTACTTTGCACTCTCGAGATAATCGTCACCATGTGCAAAATGCAATATAAAAGCAATCTGAGCACATTTCGCGCATAAATGAAATGACCACAATTTTCTCCAAAACTATAACAGATGCAAACTTGTCCTGTGTGGTGGAGATGAGATTTGATAAAATAAGTGGAAATCCAGTAAAAGTTTCATTTGGCTACTTTGCACTCTCGAGATAATCGTCACCATGTGCCAAATCCAATATAAAAGCAATCTGAGCACATTTTGCGCATAAATGACATGACCACAATTTTCTCCAAAACTATAACAGATGCAAACTTGTCCTGTGTGGTGGAGATGAGATTTGATAAAATAAGTGGAAATCCAGTAAAAGTTTCATTTGGCTACCTTGCACTCTCGAGATAATCGTCACCATGTGCCAAATGCAATATAAAAGCAATCTGAGCACATTTCGCGCATAAATGAAATGACCACAATTTTCTCCAAAACTCTAACAGATGCAAACTTGTCCTGTGTGGTGGAGATGAGATTTGATAAAATAAGTGGAAATCCACTAAAAGTTTCATTTGGCTACTTTGCACTCTCGAGATAATCGTCACCATATGCCAAATGCAATATAAAAGCAATCTGAGCACATTTCGCGCATAAATTAAATGACCACAATTTTCTCCAAAACTATAACAGATGCAAACTTGTCCTGTGTGGTGGAGATGAGATTTGATAAAATAAGTGGAAATTCAGTAAAAGTTTCATTTGGCTACTTTGCACTCTCGAGATAATCGTCACCATGTGCCAAATGCAATATAAAAGCAATCTGAGCACATTTCGCGCATAAATGAAATGACCACAATTTTCTCCAAAACTATAACAGATGCAAACTTGTCCTGTGTGGTGGAGATGAGATTTGATAAAATAAGTGGAAACCCGGTAAAAGTTTCATTTGGCTACTTTGCACTCTCGAGATAATCATCACCATGTGCCAAATGCAATATAAAAGCAATCTGAGCACATTTCGCGCATAAATGAAATGACCACAATTTTATCCAAAACTATAACAGATGCAAACTTGTCCTGTGTGGTGGAGATGAGATTTGATAAAATAAGTGGAAATCCAGTAAAAGTTTCATTTGGCTACTTTGCACTCTCGAGATAATCGTCACCATGTGCTAAATGCAATATAAAAGCAATATGAGCACATTTCGCGCATAAATGAAATGACCACAATTTTCTCCAAAACTATAACAGATGCAAACTTGTCCTGTGTGGTGGAGATGAGATTTGATAAAATAAGTGGAAATCCAGTAAAAGTTTCATTTGGCTACGTTGCACTCTCGAGATAATCGTCACCATGTGCCAAATGCAATATAAAAGCAATCTGAGCACATTTCACGCATAAATGAAATGACCACAATTTTTTCCAAAACTATAACAGATGCAAACTTGTCCTGTGTGGTGGAGATGAGATTTGATAAAATAAGTGGAAATCCAGTAAAAGTTTCATTTGGCTACTTTGCACTCTCGACATAATCGTCACCATGTGCCAAATGCAATATAGAAGCAGTCTGAGCACATTTCACGCATAAATGAAATGACCACAATTTTCTCCAAAACTATAACAGATGCAAACTTGTCCTGTGTGGTGGAGATAAGATTTGTTAAAATAAGTGGAAATCCAGTAAAAGTTTCATTTGGCTACCTTGCACTCTCGAGATAATCGTCACCATGTGCCAAATGCAATATAAAAGCAATCTGAGCACATTTCGCGCAAAAAATGAAATGACCACAATTTTCTCCAAAACTATAACAGATGCAAACTTGTCCTGTGTGGCGGAGATGAGATTTGATAAAATAAGTGAAAATCCAGTAAAAGTTTCATTTGGCTATTTTGCACTCTCGACATAATCGTCACCATGTGCCAAATGCAATATAAAAGCAATATGAGCACATTTCGCGCATAAATGAAATGACCACAATTTTCTCCAAAACTATAACAGATGCAAACTTGTCCTGTGTGGTGGAGATGAGATTTGATAAAATAAGTGGAAATCCAGTAAAAGTTTCATTTGGCTACTTTGCACTCTTGAGATAATCGTCACCATGTGCCCAATGCAATATAAAAGCAATCTGAGCACATTTCGCGCATAAATGAAATGACCACAATTTTCTCCAAAACTATAACAGATGCAAACTTGTCCTGTGTGGTGGAGATGAGATTTAATAAAATAAGTGGAAATCCAGTAAAAGTTTCATTTGGCTACCTTGAACTCTTGACATAATCGTCACCATGTGCCAAATGCAATATAGAAGCAATCTGAGCACATTTCACGCATAAATGAAATGACCACAATTTTCTCCAAAACTATAACAGATGCAAACTTGTCCTGTGTGGTGGAGATAAGATTTGTTAAAATAAGTGGAAATCCAGTAAAAGTTTCATTTGGCTACCTTGCACTCTCGAGATAATCGTCACCATGTGCCAAATGCAATATAAAAGCAATCTGAGCACATTTCGCGCAAAAAATGAAATGACCACAATTTTCTCCAAAACTATAACAGATGCAAACTTGTCCTGTGTGGCGGAGATGAGATTTGATAAAATAAGTGGAAATCCAGTAAAAGTTTCATTTGGCTATTTTGCACTCTCGACATAATCGTCACCATGTGCCAAATGCAATATAAAAGCAATCTGAGCACATTTCGCGCATAAATGAAATGACCACAATTTTCTCCAAAACTATAACAGATGCAAACTTGTCCTGTGTGGTGGAGATGAGATTTGATAAAATAAGTGGAAATCCAGTAAAAGTTTCATTTTGCTACTTTGCACTCTCGAGATAATCGTCACCATGTGCCAAATGCAATATAAAAGTAATCTGAGCACATTTCGCGCATAAATGAAATGACCACAATTTTCTCCAAAACTATAACAGATGCAAACTTGTCCTGTGTGGTGGAGATGAGATTTGATAAAATAAGTGGAAATCCAGTAAAAGATTCATTTGGCTACCTTGAACTCTTGACATAATCGTCACCATGTGCCAAATGCAATATAAAAGCAATCTGAGCACATTTCGCGCATAAATGAAATGACCACAATTTTCTCCAAAACTATAACAGATGCAAACTTGTCCTGTGTGGTGGAGATGAGATTTGATAAAATAAGTGGAAATCCAGTAAAAGTTTCATTTGGCTACCTTGCACTCTCGAGATAATCGTCACTATGTGCCAAATGCAATATAAAAGCAATCTGAGCACATTTAGCGCATAAATGAAATGACCACAATTTTCTCCAAAACTCTAACAGATGCAAACTTGTCCTGTGTGGTGGAGATGAGATTTGATAAAATAAGTGGAAATCCAGTAAAAGTTTCATTTGGCTACTTTGCACTCTCGAGATAATCGTCACCATGTGCCAAATGCAATATAAAAGCAATATGAGCACATTTCGCGCATAAATGAAATGACCACAATTTTCTCCAAAACTATAACAGATGCAAACTTGTCCTGTGTGGTGGAGATGAGATTTGATTAAATAAGTGGAAATCCAGTAAAAGTTTCATTTGGCTACGTTGCACTCTCGAGATAATCGTCACCATGTGTCAAATGCAATATAAAAGCAATCTGAGCACATTTCGCGTATAAATGAAATGACCACAATTTTCTCCAAAACTATAACAGATGCAAACTTGTCCTGTGTGGTGGAGATGAGATTTGATAAAATAAGTGGAAATCCAGTAAAAGTTTCATTTTGCTACTTTGCACTCTCGAGATAATCGTCACCATGTGCCAAATGCAATATAAAAGTAATCTGAGCACATTTCGCGCATAAATGAAATGACCACAATTTTCTCCAAAACTATAACAGATGCAAACTTGTCCTGTGTGGTGGAGATGAGATTTGATAAAATAAGTGGAAATCCAGTAAAAGTTTCATTTGGCTACCTTGCACTCTCGAGATAATCGTTACCATGTGCCAAATGCAATATAAAAGCAATCTGAGCACATTTCGCGCATAAATGAAATGACCACAATTTTCTCCAAAACTCTAACAAATGCAAACTTGTCCTGTGTGGTGGAGATGAAATTTGATAAAATAAGTGGAAATCCAGTAAAAGATTCATTTGGCTACTTTGCATTCTCGAGATAATCGTCACCATGTGCAAAATGCAATATAAAAGCAATCTGAGCACATTTCGCGCATAAATGAAATGACCACAATTTTCTCCAAAACTATAACAGATGCAAACTTGTCCTGTGTGGTTGAGATGAGATTTGATAAAATAAGTGGAAATCCAGTAAAAGTTTCATTTGGCTACTTTGCACTCTCGAGATAATCGTCACCATGTGCCAAATCCAATATAAAAGCAATCTGAGCACATTTTGCGCATAAATGACATGACCACAATTTTCTCCAAAACTATAACAGATGCAAACTTGTCCTGTGTGATGGAGATGAGATTTGATAAAATAAGTGGAAATCCAGTAAAAGTTTCATTTGGCTACCTTGCACTCTCGAGATAATCGTCACCATGTGCCAAATGCAATATAAAAGCAATCTGAGCACATTTCGCGCATAAATGAAATGACCACAATTTTCTCCAAAACTATAACAGATGCAAACTTGTCCTGTGTGGTGGAGATGAGATTTGATAAAATAAGTGGAAATCCAGTAAAAGTTTCATTTTGCTACTTTGCACTCTCGAGATAATCGTCACCATGTGCCAAATGCAATATAAAAGTAATCTGAGCACATTTCGCGCATAAATGAAATGACCACAATTTTCTCCAAAACTATAACAGATGCAAACTTGTCCTGTGTGGTGGAGATGAGATTTGATAAAATAAGTGGAAATCCAGTAAAAGATTCATTTGGCTACCTTGAACTCTTGACATAATCGTCACCATGTGCCAAATGCAATATAAAAGCAATCTGAGCACATTTCGCGCATAAATGAAATGACCACAATTTTCTCCAAAACTATAACAGATGCAAACTTGTCCTGTGTGGTGGAGATGAGATTTGATAAAATAAGTGGAAATCCAGTAAAAGTTTCATTTGGCTACCTTGCACTCTCGAGATAATCGTCACTATGTGCCAAATGCAATATAAAAGCAATCTGAGCACATTTAGCGCATAAATGAAATGACCACAATTTTCTCCAAAACTCTAACAGATGCAAACTTGTCCTGTGTGGTGGAGATGAGATTTGATAAAATAAGTGGAAATCCAGTAAAAGTTTCATTTGGCTACTTTGCACTCTCGAGATAATCGTCACCATGTGCCAAATGCAATATAAAAGCAATATGAGCACATTTCGCGCATAAATGAAATGACCACAATTTTCTCCAAAACTATAACAGATGCAAACTTGTCCTGTGTGGTGGAGATGAGATTTGATTAAATAAGTGGAAATCCAGTAAAAGTTTCATTTGGCTACGTTGCACTCTCGAGATAATCGTCACCATGTGTCAAATGCAATATAAAAGCAATCTGAGCACATTTCGCGTATAAATGAAATGACCACAATTTTCTCCAAAACTATAACAGATGCAAACTTGTCCTGTGTGGTGGAGATGAGATTTGATAAAATAAGTGGAAATCCAGTAAAAGTTTCATTTTGCTACTTTGCACTCTCGAGATAATCGTCACCATGTGCCAAATGCAATATAAAAGTAATCTGAGCACATTTCGCGCATAAATGAAATGACCACAATTTTCTCCAAAACTATAACAGATGCAAACTTGTCCTGTGTGGTGGAGATGAGATTTGATAAAATAAGTGGAAATCCAGTAAAAGTTTCATTTGGCTACCTTGCACTCTCGAGATAATCGTTACCATGTGCCAAATGCAATATAAAAGCAATCTGAGCACATTTCGCGCATAAATGAAATGACCACAATTTTCTCCAAAACTCTAACAAATGCAAACTTGTCCTGTGTGGTGGAGATGAAATTTGATAAAATAAGTGGAAATCCAGTAAAAGATTCATTTGGCTACTTTGCATTCTCGAGATAATCGTCACCATGTGCAAAATGCAATATAAAAGCAATCTGAGCACATTTCGCGCATAAATGAAATGACCACAATTTTCTCCAAAACTATAACAGATGCAAACTTGTCCTGTGTGGTTGAGATGAGATTTGATAAAATAAGTGGAAATCCAGTAAAAGTTTCATTTGGCTACTTTGCACTCTCGAGATAATCGTCACCATGTGCCAAATCCAATATAAAAGCAATCTGAGCACATTTTGCGCATAAATGACATGACCACAATTTTCTCCAAAACTATAACAGATGCAAACTTGTCCTGTGTGATGGAGATGAGATTTGATAAAATAAGTGGAAATCCAGTAAAAGTTTCATTTGGCTACCTTGCACTCTCGAGATAATCGTCACCATGTGCCAAATGCAATATAAAAGCAATCTGAGCACATTTCGCGCATAAATGAAATGACCACAATTTTCTCCAAAACTCTAACAGATGCAAACTTGTCCTGTGTGGTGGAGATGAAATTTGATAAAATAAGTGGAAATCCACTAAAAGTTTCATTTGGCTACTTTGCACTCTCGAGATAATCGTCACCATATGCCAAATGCAATATAAAAGCAATCTGAGCACATTTCGCGCATAAATTAAATGACCACAATTTTCTCCAAAACTATAACAGATGCAAACTTGTCCTGTGTGGTGGAGATGAGATTTGATAAAATAAGTGGAAATTCAGTAAAAGTTTCATTTGGCTACTTTGCACTCTCGAGATAATCGTCACCATGTGCCAAATGCAATATAAAAGCAATCTGAGCACATTTCACGCATAAATGAAATGACCACAATTTTCTCCAAAACTATAACAGATGCAAACTTGTCCTGTGTGGTGGAGATGAGATTTGATAAAATAAGTGGAAACCCGGTAAAAGTTTCATTTGGCTACTTTGCACTCTCGAGATAATCATCACCATGTGCCAAATGCAATATAAAAGCAATCTGAGCACATTTCGCGCATAAATGAAATGACCACAATTTTCTCCAAAACTATAACAGATGCAAACTTGTCCTGTGTGGTGGAGATGAGATTTGATAAAATAAGTGGAAATCCAGTAAAAATTTCATTTGGCTACTTTGCACTCTCGAGATAATCGTCACCATGTGCCAAATGCAATATAAAAGCAATATGAGCACATTTCGCGCATAAATGAAATGACCACAATTTTCTCCAAAACTATAACAGATGCAAACTTGTCCTGTGTGGTGGAGATGAGATTTGATAAAATAAGTGGAAATCCAGTAAAAGTTTCATTTGGCTACGTTGCACTCTCGAGATAATCGTCACCATGTGCCAAATGCAATATAAAAGCAATCTGAGCACATTTCGCGCATAAATGAAATGACCACAATTTTCTCCAAAACTATAACAGATGCAAACTTGTCCTGTGTGGTGGAGATGAGATTTGATAAAATAAGTGGAAATCCAGTAAAAGTTTCATTTGGCTACTTTGCACTCTCGACATAATCGTCACCATGTGCCAAATGCAATATAGAAGCAATCTGAGCACATTTCACGCATAAATGAAATGACCACAATTTTCTCCAAAACTATAACAGATGCAAACTTGTCCTGTGTGGTGGAGATAAGATTTGTTAAAATAAGTGGAAATCCAGTAAAAGTTTCATTTGGCTACCTTGCACTCTCGAGATAATCGTCACCATGTGCCAAATGCAATATAAAAGCAATCTGAGCACATTTCGCGCATAAATGAAATGACCACAATTTTCTCCAAAACTATAACAGATGCAAACTTGTCCTGTGTGGTGGAGATGTGTTACGGTTGCTGCGAGCACTGGAGACTATGTCCAGATTTCTTGCTACTGCACATGTGCGAGCGCTGGAGACTAAGTCCAGATTTCTTGCTACTGCACATGTGCGAGCGCTGGAGACTAAGTCCAGATTTCTTGCTACTGCACATGTGCGAGCGCTGGAGACTAAGTCCAGATTTCTTGCTACTGCACATGTGCGAGCGCCGGAGACTAAGTCCAATCTTGGAGCCATTACACATGTGCGGGTGACATCATCGCTGACACGAGGTCACATGTCTCTGACACCTTCTATGCCGATTGGTCGCTGGTCATGTGCTTGTGACGTCTTGCTCGGTGATAGGCCAGCATGACGTCACTCCTGTCGTTCTGGAAGCAGATTGGCTCTGGTGTCCTCCATCTTGGATGAGGCACAGAGTCTATATAAGACCCTGACACACGCCGCATGGTGCTCAGTCCTCTTGGTTCATGCATATGAGTAGACGCTCTGTGCGCGTTCCTCTAGGCATTCCTCTGTCTATGCTAGGTGAGCGCTACCGGCAGGGTAGCGTTCTTATACCTTACAGCTTCGGCTGCTGTCCGTATCCTTACCTCTTAGGGGAGCGGACATAGGCAGGTGCCTGAGGCACATGGTCTGGCTGGGCCTTGTGATTGTACTCGTAGGTGGACGTTGCCGCTAGGGTAACGTTCCTTATACTGCGTCTGGCAGTTGTTCGTATCCTCGCACACTAGGGGAGCGAACAGAGGTAGGAGCTTTGTGCGGCTTACGCTGCTGTTCGTGTCTTTTGCACCACTAGAAGAGCGGACCTAGGCAGGTGCCATATCTAGTGGTTCGTGTCCTCGCACACTAGTGGAGCGAACGCAGGTAGGAGCTTGGTGCGGCTTACGCTGCTGTTCGTCTCTTTTGCACCACTAGAAGAGCGGACCTAGGTAGGTGCCATTTCGCACACATTGCCTTTGTCTCTGTGATTATTAACAGAGATCATTCCACACACCCTCCAAGTAAGGGAGGAATTGCTTTACTTTCTTATTATATCCTTCTGTGAGTTAACAGAGGTATTGCACTCTGCCATAGTCTGCAGCAAAGTCTTTGCACGGTGGACCCTGACTGTCTGATACTCCTTTCGGTTATTATCAGACAGCCCCCCGTAACATTAGGACTGAGCCAAGGGTCTGGCAGTTATGGCAGAATATCAGCAGTTACACCGTTACATACAAGTACTTGAGTCACGGCTCAAGAGTATAGAGGATAAACCTCAGACCATGGTGACATCTGCACATGATCCTCGACTTGCTCTACCAAACAGATATTCTGGCGATGCCAGATCATGTCGTGGTTTCATTAGTCAGTGTCAGATACACCTAGAGGTTAACTCTTCTCGCTTCTCTACGGAGAGGTCCAGAGTAGGCTTTATCATCTCCTTACTTCAGGACAAAGCCTTAGAATGGGCGACTCCCCTATGGGAGCGCTCTGATGTGGTTACTCTGAGACATCAAGAACTTTCTTGATGCTCTTAAGGCGGTATTCATGGGTCCGCAGGTTACCCATGATGCGGCCCTGAGACTGTTAGATCTATCTCAGGGTTCGTTATCCACTAGTTCTTATGCCATTGCTTTTAGAACTCTGGTGGCAGAACTAGATTGGCCAGAGAAGGTGTTGATTCCTATCTTCTGGAGAGGGTTGGCTGGCTATGTCAAGGATGCCCTTGCTACTCGTGAAGTCCCTGCTTCTCTGGAGGACTTGATCACAGTAGCAACGAGGATCGATGTACGCCATAAGGAACGTAGACTCGAGGTCTCTTCCTCACGCCCTAAGCATCGGGCTATTCCAGTTGTTGAGGGTCCACTACCATCTTCCTCAGCATCTGAAACATCTCCCACTCCTATGGAGTTAGGTTATACGTTCTCCAGACTACGCAAGTCTGGTCCTCCTATATGTTACGTATGTCGTCAGGCTGGGCACTATGCCAACAAGTGTCCTAGTCGTCAGGGAAACTCCCTGGCCTAGTAACCATTAGAGGGGGGTTACTAGAGACGTCTTCTGCACCCTCTAAGTGTTGTATCCCAGGTCAGCTCTTGTTATCTGAGAATACATGGCCTATTATGGCTTTTGTGGATTCCGGAGCTGACGGGATTTTTGTGTCCTCAGGATTTGTAAAGGGACACAATATTCCCTCTATCATGTTAGAGGCGCCTATTCCTGTCCGTGTTGTTAATGGAACTATGTTGTCTGACTCCATTACATTGAGTAGTATAGATGAAGAGATGGATGTTTAAAAACCGCGCCAAAGACCACTAGTGCAGGAGATGGATTTAACGTGACTTTATTCCATATTCAGGTCTACGCGTTTCAGGAGCGTCCGCTCCCTTCCTCAGGACAATACAGGCACAAGCAACATCAAAATCAGCAGTCAAAGAATGAACCGAAAACTTTATACCTTCCGGTGTGACGTCATTAGTACGCCCACTTGACCCAGAAAAGAAAAAAATCGGCGGGAATTACATACATTCATTGAATAAAACAGTAACATGATTTCAATGCAAAAACCGCTTTTCCTTGTCATAAACATATCTATTAAAATTGTCATTAAAAAACCAGATGAAATAAAAAAAAGGAAAAAGAAAGGAAATTGGAGTCCCGTGTATTTGTGACAGTGAAAAAATAATATATAATTATATACTTGTGTATGAAGAACAGACCAAGCAATGAATCAGAATAGAACCTGCAAGACATCGGATTCATATGTGTGAAGAATGTGACAGGGGATTAGACCATTAAACCATACCGAACAGGTAGCGGTATATATAAAAAAAACCCGCTCCTGCGACACCAACCATCAAAAATGAGTGCTATATACATCCTTCATAGAATACAAGAAGTAGAGAACTGCACTTCTCAGAGCAGGTGAGGTCGTGAAAGTTCAGACCGTGGGAAAAAAACTTATACGCATGCGGGAAAAAGGTAAGAAGCAAGATAGAATTGTGAGGTCGAGAAAGTTCAAAGCGTGGGAAAAACACAGCTGCGCATGCGGAAAGGAATGAAAAGATTTACCAGTGATAGATATACACAGGGAAATATTACTGAATAAGAAAAAATGTGCGAAATCTCTATTTTTTCGTATTCTCTCTATTTGTAACCTGAGGGCTTCCAATTGTTTCCTAGTCTCCGTGAAATCTCTGGGGGTATTATCAGAACCTACAGAGGAAACAGGGTCTACACGAGCTGATGTGATCTGTTTGGGACTAAGGATAATAATGGGATCACTGCCAGGGATTACAGTGAAAACCTCATCCGTTGTGGTAGGTAGGGGGGATTCAGAATTAAAACCACCCGTGGGATTGGGGTGGGGAGGACAGTTTGTCTGTCCCTCATCACCAATACCAATGCTATTATTTCTGGTAGACACATTAGAATTTTTCCTATGGAATTTGCTATTAAAAAAATTCCTGTGCTGGCTGTTACGTCTAGGTCTATGATTAAAAGACGTCCTTTGTATTACCTTATCAGAAGGTTCTGAACTTTTTTTGTCAGTAACCATATCTTGTCTATCCCGTTGTAATTTTTTAGATTTACGGAATATAGTGTCCTGTTCTAATTGGATTAACCTGGTATTAATATCAGAATTATGGATTTTATATTCCGGATGTAGATCAAATTTGTTCAACTCTTTATACAAATCATTAATATTATTAGTTGCTTCATCCGCAATAGTAATTCTTTTCTTGTGTAAGCACTGTAACATGCTCTGCATACAATTAGAAAGAATACCATCCCATTCTGCCGTGAAAACCAAATCAGACGGAAAAGGAGAGTCATGTTTAATTCTTAAGCCCCTAGGGCACAGTTTCTCCTCCATATAAATCATGAGGAATCTGGCATCCAAACCAAATCTGAGTTCCTCTTTCAATAAATCTTCCAATCGATGAAACAATTTTATCATGCATGCAGTGTCCTCCTCAGAATATATATTCGGTAAATCAAGATCCCAATTGGTTCTCCGAACCACGGGTGCACCTACTGTTTGTAGAATCAATTTTTCTCTAGAGGAAAGTCGGTTGTTGAAATATTCCATCTTAGGTGAAAAACGACCCTCTGCTGCTGAATCCACACACAGAGGAAACTGGTCACGCCAGATCCAAGAAACACGTGCAAAACACTGTGGAAAAGGAGCGCAATAGGGTCTTACCCGACAAACAAATGGGGTATGATTCGCAGAGGTTACTCACCAAGTGTAGTTGTGAAAGTCACAACCACTATGCAGGCATATGGATTGGGTCAAAGGCAGCAGTCATCCCAGTGATGAATAGTATAGATGAAGAGATGGATGTTTAAAAACCGCGCCAAAGACCACTAGTGCAGGAGATGGATTTAACGTGACTTTATTCCATATTCAGGTCTACGCGTTTCAGGAGCGTCCGCTCCCTTCCTCAGGACAATACAGGCACAAGCAACATCAAAATCAGCAGTCAAAGAATGAACCGAAAACTTTATACCTTCCGGTGTGACGTCATTAGTACGCCCACTTGACCCAGAAAAGAAAAAAATCGGCGGGAATTACATACATTCATTGAATAAAACAGTAACATGATTTCAATGCAAAAACCGCTTTTCCTTGTCATAAACATATCTATTAAAATTGTCATTAAAAAACCAGATGAAATAAAAAAAAGGAAAAAGAATTACTATTGTTTATTATTTGGTAATTTTTATGTAGATTGTGTAATTTTAATGATCACAAGAATTATTTATTAGATATTAATATTATATATTTTTGTAATTATCATTTTTTATTCTTTATAATTCAATGTGAGTTTTGGTTTCTGATATATATTTACTGTTTTCCTGATTTTTTCGCACATTTTTTCTTATTCAGTAATATTTCCCTGTGTATATCTATCACTGGTAAATCTTTTCATTCCTTTCCGCATGCGCAGCTGTGTTTTTCCCACGCTTTGAACTTTCTCGACCTCACATTTCTATCTTGCTTCTTACCTTTTTCCCGCATGCGTATAAGTTTTTTTCCCACGGTCTGAACTTTCACGACCTCACCTGCTCTGAGAAGTGCAGTTCTCTACTTCTTGTATTCTATGAAGGATGTATATAGCACTCATTTTTGATGGTTGGTGTCGCAGGAGCGGGTTTTTTTATATATACCGCTACCTGTTCGGTATGGTTTAATGGTCTAATCCCCTGTCACATTCTTCACACATATGAATCCGATGTCTTGCAGGTTCTATTCTGATTCATTGCTTGGTCTGTTCTTCATACACAAGTATATAATTATATATTATTTTTTCACTGTCACAAATACACGGGACTCCAATTTCCTTTCTTTTTCCTTTTTTTTATTTCATCTGGTTTTTTAATGACAATTTTAATAGATATGTTTATGACAAGGAAAAGCGGTTTTTGCATTGAAATCATGTTACTGTTTTATTCAATGAATGTATGTAATTCCCGCCGATTTTTTTCTTTTCTGGGTCAAGTGGGCGTACTAATGACGTCACACCGGAAGGTATAAAGTTTTCGGTTCATTCTTTGACTGCTGATTTTGATGTTGCTTGTGCCTGTATTGTCCTGAGGAAGGGAGCGGACGCTCCTGAAACGCGTAGACCTGAATATGGAATAAAGTCACGTTAAATCCATCTCCTGCACTAGTGGTCTTTGGCGCGGTTTTTAAACATCCATCTCTTCATCTATACTATTCATCACTGGGATGACTGCTGCCTTTGACCCAATCCATATGCCTGCATAGTGGTTGTGACTTTCACAACTACACTTGGTGAGTAACCTCTGCGAATCATACCCCATTTGTTTGTCGGGTAAGACCCTATTGCGCTCCTTTTCCACAGTGTTTTGCACGTGTTTCTTGGATCTGGCGTGACCAGTTTCCTCTGTGTGTGGATTCAGCAGCAGAGGGTCGTTTTTCACCTAAGATGGAATATTTCAACAACCGACTTTCCTCTAGAGAAAAATTGATTCTACAAACAGTAGGTGCACCCGTGGTTCGGAGAACCAATTGGGATCTTGATTTACCGAATATATATTCTGAGGAGGACACTGCATGCATGATAAAATTGTTTCATCGATTGGAAGATTTATTGAAAGAGGAACTCAGATTTGGTTTGGATGCCAGATTCCTCATGATTTATATGGAGGAGAAACTGTGCCCTAGGGGCTTAAGAATTAAACATGACTCTCCTTTTCCGTCTGATTTGGTTTTCACGGCAGAATGGGATGGTATTCTTTCTAATTGTATGCAGAGCATGTTACAGTGCTTACACAAGAAAAGAATTACTATTGCGGATGAAGCAACTAATAATATTAATGATTTGTATAAAGAGTTGAACAAATTTGATCTACATCCGGAATATAAAATCCATAATTCTGATATTAATACCAGGTTAATCCAATTAGAACAGGACACTATATTCCGTAAATCTAAAAAATTACAACGGGATAGACAAGATATGGTTACTGACAAAAAAAGTTCAGAACCTTATGATAAGGTAATACAAAGGACGTCTTTTAATCATAGACCTAGACGTAACAGCCAGCACAGGAATTTTTTTAATAGCAAATTCCATAGGAAAAATTCTAATGTGTCTACCAGAAATAATAGCATTGGTATTGGTGATGAGGGACAGACAAACTGTCCTCCCCACCCCAATCCCACGGGTGGTTTTAATTCTGAATCCCCCCTACCTACCACAACGGATGAGGTTTTCACTGTAATCCCTGGCAGTGATCCCATTATTATCCTTAGTCCCAAACAGATCACATCAGCTCGTGTAGACCCTGTTTCCTCTGTAGGTTCTGATAATACCCCCAGAGATTTCACGGAGACTAGGAAACAATTGGAAGCCCTCAGGTTACAAATAGAGAGAATACGAAAAAATAGAGATTTCGCACATTTTTTCTTATTCAGTAATATTTCCCTGTGTATATCTATCACTGGTAAATCTTTTCATTCCTTTCCGCATGCGCAGCTGTGTTTTTCCCACGCTTTGAACTTTCTCGACCTCACAATTCTATCTTGCTTCTTACCTTTTTCCCGCATGCGTATAAGTTTTTTTCCCACGGTCTGAACTTTCACGACCTCACCTGCTCTGAGAAGTGCAGTTCTCTACTTCTTGTATTCTATGAAGGATGTATATAGCACTCATTTTTGATGGTTGGTGTCGCAGGAGCGGGTTTTTTTATATATACCGCTACCTGTTCGGTATGGTTTAATGGTCTAATCCCCTGTCACATTCTTCACACATATGAATCCGATGTCTTGCAGGTTCTATTCTGATTCATTGCTTGGTCTGTTCTTCATACACAAGTATATAATTATATATTATTTTTTCACTGTCACAAATACACGGGACTCCAATTTCCTTTCTTTTTCCTTTTTTTTATTTCATCTGGTTTTTTAATGACAATTTTAATAGATATGTTTATGACAAGGAAAAGCGGTTTTTGCATTGAAATCATGTTACTGTTTTATTCAATGAATGTATGTAATTCCCGCCGATTTTTTTCTTTTCTGGGTCAAGTGGGCGTACTAATGACGTCACACCGGAAGGTATAAAGTTTTCGGTTCATTCTTTGACTGCTGATTTTGATGTTGCTTGTGCCTGTATTGTCCTGAGGAAGGGAGCGGACGCTCCTGAAACGCGTAGACCTGAATATGGAATAAAGTCACGTTAAATCCATCTCCTGCACTAGTGGTCTTTGGCGCGGTTTTTAAACATCCATCTCTTCATCTATACTATTCATCACTGGGATGACTGCTGCCTTTGACCCAATCCATATGCCTGCATAGTGGTTGTGACTTTCACAACTACACTTGGTGAGTAACCTCTGCGAATCATACCCCATTTGTTTGTCGGGTAAGACCCTATTGCGCTCCTTTTCCACAGTGTTTTGCATCCATTACATTGAGGACAGTTCCCTTGCGCCTTTCCCTGTCTCAGGGTCACATAGAGGAGATTTCTTTTCTTGTTTTGCCTGAGGGTATAGACGACGTCCTTCTGGGTCTTCCATGGCTTCGGACTCATGCTCCTCACATTGACTGGGAGTCTGACAGCATTATTAGTTGGGGTTCGAAATGTCAGTCCCGATGTCTTCCCTTACCACCTAAGGTCGTTGCAGTTGCATCAACTGATCTCTCTCCCATACCTACACCCTATTTGGATTTCGCTGACGTGTTCTCCAAACAGGGTGCTGAGGTTCTTCCACCCCATAGGCCGTATGACTGTGCCATAGACCTTATCCCAGGTTCGGTTCCACCTAAAGGCAGGGTTTACCCCCTGTCGATACCTGAGTCGGAGGCCATGTCGACCTATATAAGAGAGAGCTTAGAGAAGGGGTTCATTCGTAAGTCTGTCTCTCCCGCGGGAGCTGGGTTTTTCTTTGTTCGGAAGAAAGAGGGTGATTTGCGTCCCTGCATAGATTACAGGGGTCTCAACGCAATCACAATAAAGAACAAATACCCATTACCTTTAATTTCGGAGCTCTTTGACAGACTGAGAGGAGCTCAAGTTTTTACGAAGTTGGATCTGCGGGGTGCGTATAACTTGGTACGAATTCGAAAGGGTGACGAATGGAAGACCGCTTTTAACACCTGAGACGGTCACTATGAATACCTCGTCATGCCTTTTGGGTTATGTAATGCACCCGCAGTATTTCAGGACTTCGTAAATGATGTGTTCAGGGATTTACTGTTATCCTCAGTAGTGGTGTATCTGGACGACATCCTGATTTTTTCTCCTGATCTGGAGACTCATCGTCAGGATGTCGTTCGTGTCCTTTCCCGTTTAAGGGAGCACTCATTGTTTGCTAAACTCGAGAAATGTGTATTCGAGCAGTCCTCATTGCCTTTTTTGGGTTACATTATCTCACAAGAGGGTCTGGCTATGGATCCTGCGAAGCTTTCTGCTGTCCTGCAATGGTCCGAACCTCATTCCTTGAAGGCGGTGCAATGCTTCTTAGGATTTATAAATTATTACAGGCAGTTCATACCCCATTTTTCTACTTTGGTGGCCCCTTTGGTGGCCTTGACTAAGAAAGGTGCTAATCCCAAAACCTGGTCTACTGAGACATCTCAGGCTTTTGAGGCAGTAAAAAGACACTTTTCAACTGCTCCCGTTCTTCAAAGACCCGATGAGAGTAAGCCCTTCCTCTTAGAGGTTGATGCCTCTTCAGTGGGTGCTGGTGCGGTCTTGTATCAAAAGAACGGTGCAGGTAGAAAAAGGCCGTGTTTCTTCTTTGCTAAAACCTTTTCACCGGCAGAGAGAAACTATACCATTGGGGATAGGGAACTGCTCGCCTTGAGATTAGCCTTGGAGGAGTGGCGTCACTTGCTGGAAGGAGCGAAACATCCTTTCCAGGTCTATACAGACCATAAGAATCTGACGTACTTACAAACCGCTCAGCGTCTGAATCCTCGCCAAGCCCGCTGGTCCTTGTTTTTCTCCCGCTTTCACTGCTCCATCAACTATTTGTCTGGGAGTAAGAATAACAAGGCAGACGCCCTGTCTCGCTCTATGCTTTCTACCCAGGAAGAGATTGACGAACCTCGTCTTATCCTTCCCTCCAGGGTTTTTCATACGCTCTCCCCTGTGACGTTAGACCAAATCCCACCGGGCAAGACATTTGTTCCGCCTGATCGACAGAATGATATACTGTCATGGGCCCACACCTAAAAGGTGGGTGGGCATTTTGGTATTAGGCGGACACGAGAGTTACTGGAGAGGTGGTATTGGTGGCCACGTCAAGAGATATGTCGGTTCCTGCTACTCGTGTGCTCGCAACCGTCCATTACGGCAGAGACCGGCTGGGCTCTTGCATCCTTTACCAGTGCCAGATAGACCATGGGAGGTGGTAGGCATGGACTTTGTGGGTGATCTTCCATGTTCACAGGGACATAGATTTGTGTGGGTCATTACGGACCATTTCTCCCAGATGGTTCATCTCGTACCGTTATCGAGAATCCCATCTTCCAGGGTACTAGCCAAACTATTCCTCAAGCATGTCTTTAGGCTTCACGGGATGCCAGATCGTATCATTTGTGATAGAGGCCCGCAATTTACTTCCCGTTTCTGGCGAGATCTTTGTAGCCTTCTGCAAATTGAGTTGAATCTCTCTTCGGCATACCATCCGGAGACTAATGGTTTGGTTGAACGTACAAATCAATCTATGCACTTGAACCTTGCCTCTCCCCCCATCTCATTGTAGATTGTAAGCTTTCACGAGCAGGGTTGTATTTTTTTTTCCCCTCTAAATATTGTATTTCTATAACTGTTACTTGTTTGTATATGATCCTCCTGAATTGTAAAGCGCTACGGAATATGTTGGCGCTATAGAAATAAAGATTATTATTATTATTATTATTATTATCTATGATTATATACCTTCGACACTTTGTTGCTGAGAACCACGATAACTGGTCCTCCCTCCTACCCTGGGCAGAATTTGCCCTTAACAATTCGCTGGCTGAGGCCACTGGGCAGACACCGTTCGTACTCAATAATGGGCAACACCCTAGGGTACCGGTACCGTTTCCCGCTGCTGCACCTCCTCCTCTTGTGGCCGACTGGGCAACTAATGCCAGAGAGGTTTGGGATCGGACTCAAGAGTTGATTTAAGCAGCTAAGGACCGTATGAAGACGGTGTCCGATCGGTTTCGTCGCCCGGCTCCTGTCTTTTCTCCAGGGGACTTTGTGTGGCTCTCTGCAAAACACGTGAGACTTAGAGTGAGCTCTGTCAAATTTGCTCCTCGCTTCCTGGGTCCTTATGAGGTTCTTCGACAGGTAAATCCTGTAGTCTATCAATTGAAGTTACCTGTCCATCTTAGGATTCATGACAAATTCCATGTCTCACTGCTAAAGCCGGCTATTTTACCTCACGCTCGTGAAGTGCACTCTCCTGCCTCTGATTCCTCTCGCTCTAGCTATGAGGTACGAGCCATAGTTGGTTCTAAGATGGTTAGAGGGCGCAGGTTCTTCTTGATAGATTGGGAGGGCTATGGCCCGGAACATCGCTCTTGGGAGCCTGAGGAGGCTGTCCATGCTCCCGACTTAGTTGCCGATTATCTGCGTCGCCGGGAGGGGGGCCCTTGAGGGGGAGGTACTGTTACGGTTGCTGCGAGCACTGGAGACTATGTCCAGATTTCTTGCTACTGCACATGTGCGAGCGCTGGAGACTAAGTCCAGATTTCTTGCTACTGCACATGTGCGAGCGCTGGAGACTAAGTCCAGATTTCTTGCTACTGCACATGTGCGAGCGCTGGAGACTAAGTCCAGATTTCTTGCTACTGCACATGTGCGAGCGCCGGAGACTAAGTCCAATCTTGGAGCCATTGCACATGTGCAGGTGACATCATCGCTGACACGAGGTCACATGTCTCTGACACCTTCTATGCCGATTGGTCGCTGGTCATGTGCTTGTGACGTCTTGCTCGGTGATAGGCCAGCATGACGTCACTCCTGTCGTTCTGGAAGCGGATTGGCTCTGGTGTCCTCCATCTTGGATGAGGCACAGAGTCTATATAAGACCCTGACACACGCCGCATGGTGCTCAGTCCTCTTGGTTCATGCATATGAGTAGACGCTCTGTGCGCGTTCCTCTAGGCATTCCTCTGTCTATGCTAGGTGAGCGCTACCGGCAGGGTAGCGTTCTTATACCTTACAGCTTCGGCTGCTGTCCGTATCCTTACCTCTTAGGGGAGCGGACATAGGCAGGTGCCTGAGGCACATGGTCTGGCTGGGCCTTGTGATTGTACTCGTAGGTGGACGTTGCCGCTAGGGTAACGTTCCTTATACTGCGTCTGGCAGTTCGTATCCTCGCACACTAGGGGAGCGAACAGAGGTAGGAGCTTTGTGCGGCTTACGCTGCTGTTCGTCTCTTTTGCACGACTAGAAGAGCGGACCTAAGCAGGTGCCATATCTAGTGGTTCGTGTCCTCGCACACTAGTGGAGCGAACGCAGGTAGGAGCTTGGTGCGGCTTACGCTGCTGTTCGTCTCTTTTGCACCACTAGAAGAGCGGACCTAGGTAGGTGCCATTTCGCACACATTGCCTTTGTCTCTGTGATTATTAACAGAGATCATTCCACACACCCTCCAAGTAAGGGAGGAATTGCTTTACTTTCTTATTATATCCTTCTGTGAGTTAACAGAGGTATTGCACTCTGCCATAGTCTGCAGCAAAGTCTTTGCACGGTGGACCCTGACTGTCTGATACTCCTTTCGGTTATTATCAGACAGCCCCCCGTAACAAGATGAGATTTGATAAAATAAGTGGAAATCCAGTAAAAGTTTCATTTGGCTACCTTGCACTCTTGACATAATCATCACCATGTGCCAAATGCAATATAAAAGCAATCTGAGCACATTTCGCGCATAAATGAAATGACCACAATTTTCTCCAAAACTATAACAGATGCAAACTTGTCCTGTGTGGTGGAGATGAGATTTGATAAAATAAGTGGAAATTCAGTTAAAGTTTCATTTGGCTACTTTGCACTCTCGAGATAATCGTCACCATGTGCCAAATCCAATATAAAAGCAATCTGAGCACATTTCCCGCATAAATGACATGCCCACAATTTTCTCCAAAACTATAACAGATGCAAACTTGTCCTGTGTGGTGAAGATGAGATTCGATAAAATAAGTGGAAATCCATTAAAAGTTTCATTTGGCTACGTTGCACTCTCGAGATAATCGTCACCATGTGCCAAATGCAATATAAAAGCAATCTGAGCACATTTCGCGCATAAATGAAATGACCACAATTTTCTCCAAAACTATAACAGATGCAAACTTGTCCTGTGTGGTGGAGATGAGATTTGATAAAATAAGTGGAAATCCAGTAAAAGTTTAATTTGGCTACTTTGCACTCTCGACATAATCGTCACCATGTGCCAAATGCAATATAAAACCAATCTGAGCACATTTCGCGCATAAATGAAATGACCACAATTTTCTCCAAAACTATAACAGATGCAAACTTGTCCTGTGTGGTGGAGATGAGATTTGATAAAATAAGTGGAAATCCAGTAAAAGTTTCATTTGGCTACCTTGCACTCTCGAGATAATCGTCACCATGTGCCAAATGCAATATAAAAGCAATCTGAGCACATTTAGCGCATAAATGAAATGACCACAATTTTCTCCAAAACTCTAACAGATGCAAACTTGTCCTGTGTGGTGGAGATGAGATTTGATAAAATAAGTGGAAATCCAGTAAAAGTTTCATTTGGCTACTTTGCACTCTCGAGATAATCGTCACCATGTGCCAAATGCAATATAAAAGCAATCTGAGCACATTTCGCGCATAAATGAAATGACCACAATTTTCTCCGAAACTATAACAGATGCAAACTTGTCCTGTGTGGTGGAGATGAGATTTGATAAAATAAGTGGAAATTCAGTTAAAGTTTCATTTGGCTACTTTGCACTCTCGAGATAATCGTCACCATGTGCCAAATCCAATATAAAAGCAATCTGAGCACATTTCGCGCATAAATGACATGCCCACAATTTTCTCCAAAACTATAACAGATGCAAACTTGTCCTGTGTGGTGGAGATGAAATTCGATAAAATAAGTGGAAATCCATTAAAAGTTTCATTTGGCTACATTGCACTCTCGAGATAATCGTCACCATGTGCCAAATGCAATATAAAAGCAATCTGAGCACATTTCGCGCATAAATGAAATGACCACAATTTTCTCCAAAACTATAACAGATGCAAACTTGTCCTGTGTGGTGGAGATGAGATTTGGTAAAATAAGTGGAAATCCAGTAAAAGTTTCATTTGGCTACTTTGCACTCTCGACATAATCGTCACCATGTGCCAAATGCAATATAAAACCAATCTGAGCACATTTCGCGCATAAATGAAATGACCACAATTTTCTCCAAAACTATAACAGATGCAAACTTGTCCTGTGTGGTGGAGATGAGATTTGTTAAAATAAGTGGAAATCCAGTAAAAGTTTCATTTGGCTACCTTGCACTCTCGAGATAATCGTCACCATGTGCCAAATGCAATATAAAAGCAATCTGAGCACATTTCGCTCATAAATGAAATGACCACAATTTTCTCCAAAACTATAACAGATGCAAACTTGTCCTGTGTGGCGGAGATGAGATTTGATAAAATAAGTGGAAATCCAGTAAAAGTTTCATTTGGCTACTTTGCACTCTCGAGATAATCGTCACCATGTGCCCAATGCATTATAAAAGCAATCTGAGCACATTTCGCGCATAAATGAAATGACCACAATTTTCTCCAAAACTATAACAGATGCAAACTTGTCCTGTGTGGTGGAGATGAGATTTGATAAAATAAGTGGAAATCCAGTAAAAGTTTCATTTGGCTACCTTGCACTCTCGAAATAATTGTCACCATGTGCCAAATGCAATATAAAAGCAATCTGAGCACATTTCGCGCATAAATGAAATGACCACAATTTTCTCCAAAACTATACCAGATGCAAACTTGTCCTGTGTGGTGGAGATGAGATTTTTTTAAAATAAGTGGAAATCCAGTAAAAGTTTCATTTGGCTACTTTGCACTCTCGACATTATCGTCACCATGTGCCAAATGCAATATAAAAGCAATCTGAGCACATTTCGCGCATAAATGAAATGACCACAATTTTCTCCAAAACTATAACAGATGCAAACTTGTCCTGTGTGGCGGAGATGAGATTTGATAAAATAAGTGGAAATCCAGTAAAAGTTTCATTTGGCTACTTTGCACTCTCGAGATAATCGTCACCATGTGCCAAATGCAATATAAAAGCAATCTGAGCACATTTCGCGCATAAATGAAATGACCACAATTTTCTCCAAAACTATAACAGATGCAAACTTGTCCTGTGTGGTGGAGATGAGATTTGATAAAATAAGTGGAAATCCAGTAAAAGTTTCATTTGGCTACTTTGCACTCTCGACATAATCGTCACCATGTGCCAAATGCAATATAAAACCAATCTGAGCACATTTCGCGCATAAATGAAATGACCACAATTTTCTCCAAAACTATAACAGATGCAAACTTGTCCTGTGTGGTGGAGATGAGATTTGATAAAATAAGTGGAAATCCAGTAAAAGTTTCATTTGGCTACCTTGCACTCTCGAGATAATCGTCACCATGTGCCAAATGCAATATAAAAGCAATCTGAGCACATTTAGCGCATAAATGAAATGACCACAATTTTCTCCAAAACTCTAACAGATGCAAACTTGTCCTGTGTGGTGGAGATGAGATTTGATAAAATAAGTGGAAATCCAGTAAAAGTTTCATTTGGCTACTTTGCACTCTCGAGATAATCGTCACCATGTGCCAAATGCAATATAAAAGCAATCTGAGCACATTTCGCGCATAAATGAAATGACCACAATTTTCTCCGAAACTATAACAGATGCAAACTTGTCCTGTGTGGTGGAGATGAGATTTGATAAAATAAGTGGAAATTCAGTTAAAGTTTCATTTGGCTACTTTGCACTCTCGAGATAATCGTCACCATGTGCCAAATCCAATATAAAAGCAATCTGAGCACATTTCGCGCATAAATGACATGCCCACAATTTTCTCCAAAACTATAACAGATGCAAACTTGTCCTGTGTGGTGGAGATGAAATTCGATAAAATAAGTGGAAATCCATTAAAAGTTTCATTTGGCTACATTGCACTCTCGAGATAATCGTCACCATGTGCCCAATGCAATATAAAAGCAATCTGAGCACATTTCGCGCATAAATGAAATGACCACAATTTTCTCCAAAACTATAACAGATGCAAACTTGTCCTGTGTGGTGGAGATGAGATTTGGTAAAATAAGTGGAAATCCAGTAAAAGTTTCATTTGGCTACTTTGCACTCTCGACATAATCGTCACCATGTGCCAAATGCAATATAAAACCAATCTGAGCACATTTCGCGCATAAATGAAATGACCACAATTTTCTCCAAAACTATAACAGATGCAAACTTGTCCTGTGTGGTGGAGATGAGATTTGTTAAAATAAGTGGAAATCCAGTAAAAGTTTCATTTGGCTACCTTGCACTCTCGAGATAATCGTCACCATGTGCCAAATGCAATATAAAAGCAATCTGAGCACATTTCGCTCATAAATGAAATGACCACAATTTTCTCCAAAACTATAACAGATGCAAACTTGTCCTGTGTGGCGGAGATGAGATTTGATAAAATAAGTGGAAATCCAGTAAAAGTTTCATTTGGCTACTTTGCACTCTCGAGATAATCGTCACCATGTGCCCAATGCATTATAAAAGCAATCTGAGCACATTTCGCGCATAAATGAAATGACCACAATTTTCTCCAAAACTATAACAGATGCAAACTTGTCCTGTGTGGTGGAGATGAGATTTGATAAAATAAGTGGAAATCCAGTAAAAGTTTCATTTGGCTACCTTGCACTCTCGAAATAATCGTCACCATGTGCCAAATGCAATATAAAAGCAATCTGAGCACATTTCGCGCATAAATGAAATGACCACAATTTTCTCCAAAACTATACCAGATGCAAACTTGTCCTGTGTGGTGGAGATGAGATTTTTTTAAAATAAGTGGAAATCCAGTAAAAGTTTCATTTGGCTACTTTGCACTCTCGACATTATCGTCACCATGTGCCAAATGCAATATAAAAGCAATCTGAGCACATTTCGCGCATAAATGAAATGACCACAATTTTCTCCAAAACTATAACAGATGCAAACTTGTCCTGTGTGGCGGAGATGAGATTTGATAAAATAAGTGGAAATCCAGTAAAAGTTTCATTTGGCTACTTTGCACTCTCGAGATAATCGTCACCATGTGCCCAATGCATTATAAAAGCAATCTGAGCACATTTCGCGCATAAATGAAATGACCACAATTTTCTCCAAAACTATAACAGATGCAAACTTGTCCTGTGTGGTGGAGATGAGATTTGATAAAATAAGTGGAAATCCAGTAAAAGTTTCATTTGGCTACGTTGCACTCTCGAGATAATCGTCACCATGTGCCAAATGCAATATAAAAGCAATCTGAGCACATTTCGCGCATTAATGAAATGACCACAATTTTCTCCAAAACTATAACAGATGCAAACTTGTCCTGTGTGGTGGAGATGAGATTTGATAAAATAAGTGGAAATCCAGTAAAAGTTTCATTTGGCTACTTTGCACTCTCGACATAATCGTCACCATGTGTCAAATGCAATATAAAAGCAATCTGAGCACATTTCGCGCATAAATGAAATGACCACAATTTTCTCCAAAACTATAACAGATGCAAACTTGTCCTGTGTGGTGGAGATGAGATTTGATAAAATAAGTGGAAACCCAGTAAAAGTTTCATTTGACTACCTTGCACTCTCGAGATAATCGTCACCAAGTGCCAAATGCAATATAAAAGCAATCTGAGCACATTTTGCGCATAAATGAAATGACCACAATTTTCTCCAAAACTATAACAGATGCAAACTTGTCCTGTGTGGTGGAAATGAGATTTGATAAAATAAGTAAAAATCCAGTAAAAGTTTCATTTGGCTACCTTGCACTCTCGAGATAATCGTCACCATGTGCCAAATGCAATATAAAAGCAATCTGAGCACATTTCGCGCATAAATGAAATGACCACAATTTTCTCCAAAACTATAACAGATGCAAACTTGTCCTGTGTGGTGGAGATGAGATTTGATAAAATAAGTGGAAATCCAGTAAAAGTTTCATTTTGCTACTTTGCACTCTCGAGATAATCGTCACCATGTGCCAAATGCAATATTAAAGTAATCTGAGCACATTTCGCGCATAAATGAAATGACCACAATTTTCTCCAAAACTATAACAGATGCAAACTTGTCCTGTGTGGTGGAGATGAGATTTGATAAAATAAGTGGAAATCCAGTAAAAGTTTCATTTGGCTACTTTGCACTCTCGAGATAATCGTCACCATGTGCCCAATGCAATATAAAAGCAATCTGAGCACATTTCGCGCATAAATGAAATGACCACAATTTTCTCCAAAACTATAACAGATGCAAACTTGTCCTGTGTGGTGGAGATGAGATTTGATAAAATAAGTGGAAATCCAGTAAAAGTTTCATTTGGCTACTTTGCACTCTCGAGATAATCGTCACCATGTGCCAAATGCAATATAAAAGCAATCTGAGCACATTTCGCGCATAAATGAAATGACCACAATTTTCTCCAAAACTCTAACAGATGCAAACTTGTCCTGTGTGGTGGAGATGAGATTTGATAAAATAAGTGGAAATCCAGTAAAAGTTTCATTTGGCTACTTTGCAATCTCGAGATAATCGTCACCATGTGCCAAATGCAATATAAAAGCAATCTGAGCACATTTCGCGCATAAATTAAATGACCACAATTTTCTCCAAAACTATAACAGATGCAAACTTGTCCTGTGTGGTGGAGATGAGATTTGATAAAATAAGTGAAAATCCAGTAAAAGTTTCATTTGGCTACTTTGCACTCTCGACATAATCGTCACCATGTGCCAAATGCAATATAAAAGCAATCTGAGCACATTTCACGCATAAATGAAATGACCACAATTTTCTCCAAAACTATAACAGATGCAAACTTGTCCTGTGTGGTGGAGATGAGATTTGTTAAAATAAGTGGAAATACAGTAAAAGTTTCATTTGGCTACCTTGCACTCTCGAGATAATCATCACCATGTGCCAAATGCAATATAAAAGCAATCTGAGCACATTTCGCGCAAAAAATGAAATGACCACAATTTTCTCCAAAACTATAACAGATGCAAACTTGTCCTGTGTGGCGGAGATGAGATTTGATAAAATAAGTGGAAATCCAGTAAAAGTTTCATTTGGCTATTTTGCACTCTCGACATAATCGTCACCATGTGCCAAATGCAATATAAAAGCAATCTGAGCACATTTCGCGCATAAATGAAATGACCACAATTTTCTCCAAAACTATAACAGATGCAAACTTGTCCTGTGTGGTGGAGATGAGATTTGATAAAATAAGTGGAAATCCAGTAAAAGTTTCATTTTGCTACTTTGCCCTCTCGAGATAATCGTCACCATGTTCCAAATGCAATATAAAAGTAATCTGAGCACATTTCGCGCATAAATGAAATGACCACAATTTTCTCCAAAACTATAACAGATGCAAACTTGTCCTGTGTGGTGGAGATGAGATTTGATAAAATAAGTGGATATCCAGTAAAAGTTTCATTTGGCTACTTTGCACTTTCGAGATAATCGTCACCATGTGCCCAATGCAATATAAAAGCAATCTGAGCACATTTCGCGCATAAATGAAATGACCACAATTTTCTCCAAAACTATAACAGATGCAAACTTGTCCTGTGTGGTGGAGATGAGATTTGATAAAATAAGTGGAAATCCAGTAAAAGTTTCATTTGGCTACCTTGCGCTCTCGAGATAATCGTCACTATGTGCCAAATGCAATATAAAAGCAATCTGAGCACATTTCGCGCATAAATGAAATGACCACAATTTTCTCCAAAACTATAACAGATGCAAACTTGTCCTGTGTGGTGGAGATGAGATTTGGTAAAATAAGTGGAAATCCAGTAAAAGTTTCATTTGGCTACCTTGCACTCTCGAGATAATCGTCACCATGTGCCAAATGCAATATAAAAGCAATCTGAGCACATTTCGCGCATAAATGAAATGACCACAATTGTCTCCAAAACTATAACAGATGCAAACTTGTCCTGTGTGGCGGAGATGAGATTTGATAAAATAAGTGGAAATCCAGTAAAAGTTTCATTTGGCTATTTTGCACTCTCGACATAATCGTCACCATGTGCCAAATGCAATATAAAAGCAATCTGAGCA